>NC_056672.1:76818333-77446666 GCF_018350195.1 Panthera tigris | reverse complement strand
TAAATCCAATTCGCTAAGGAATTACAAGCCTGTCTGATCAATAATCTATTTATCTCCTTCACTTTGCCATCTTTAGACACTCCAAACTTGTCATGGGAAATTGAAAGCATTTAAAAACTATAATTATGCAGCCTCAGGAAAGGTCTCCAACATTTCGGAAGATTTTCAATTGCGTTTGAGGAAATGCTACCCTGGTATGAGAAATAAAGATCACTCTGGTCACTATCCAAGTATCTAGCCTGGGCTCATTAATAGAAATATAGTGTCAGGATAATAGGGCCTGTAATTGCAGCATTTTCTACACTGGAAAGATTTTATCTGGGATTTGGGTTCAGTTCTGGGGGTTTGATTTTAGAGTCACCTAATTGAATTGAAGCATATCCAGCATATCCATGCTTCAGGAAAGCAACTGAAGTGATAAGGACTATAAAATATTTTGAAATATGAGGAATAGTTAGAGAAATTGGATATTCTGTTGGTGTAGAAAAAACCAAGGAAACTTGAAAGACAACCTTAAATAATCAAAGGCTGGTACATAGGAAAAGAAGCTTGTTCCATATAGATCCAGATGGCAGACAAAGAATGCACTCAGACAACTAGGAGATTTTAAGTTGATTTAAAAACAACTGTTTCTTATGATTTAATTCTCATAAAATGGAATTCTCTTCTCTATGCCATAGGAGAAATTTGGGCCAATGTTCTTTCAGTAGTGGGCCATGGATTTTTAAGTGGAAAGCAGTGGGATTAGGGTAAGCATACCAGATGTTCCTATCCTGAACATTGATGCAGGTGCCTAATCCACAGAGCCTGTTGCTACATCCTCATTTACATTGGCTCGCTTGTTTCCATTTACATTGGCTCGCTTGGTTTCTTCTTCCCGATTCTTAAATTTATGGCTATGTAATACTGCTGTGAGACTGAGTTCCAACTCTCTGCTTGAGATCCCCCTTTTGGGCTCTTTGGTCTGTGAAAGTTGGTTCTGTTTTCTCCCATAGTTGAATGAGTACCTCCATGTGATCATGTGCATGTGTTTCTTGAATTCTTGGGTAAAAGTGTTTCTTCCCCCAATTATGGAAATCTTAGTATAGTGGTTGATTAAAAAATATAAAAATAAGTATTGGATATTGCACACCATTTCTGCTGACCACCATTATTGCTTTCTTGACTTGTAAGAGTATTACTTTTACCATTAGATTGATAGTCCCAAAACTAACTTGGATTAGTTAAGTTAGCTACTCAAAACTACTTAAATGCATAACCCATCTGACCCCAGTTTTTCTGATTGTACTGTCATGACTCCTCTTGATGTACCCATTCCTTGAACTTACCATTCCTTGAGGATCACCCATAGTCTACAATCTCTTGTGTCTGTTTATACTATTTATCTCATCATCTCATTACAACCAGGTAACAAATTATCCATTTCCAAAGCTCTGCTCAAAAGCCACCCTCTCTTGGGAGAGAGCCAAACCATAAGAGACTCTTAAAAACTGAGAATAAACTGAGGGTTTATGGGGAGTGGGAGGGAGGGGTGGGTGGGTGATGGGCATTGAGGAGGGCACCTGTTACAAGGAGCACTGGGTGTTGTATGTAAACCAATTTGACAATAAATTTGATATTAAAAAAAGAAATAAAAACTTGTGCACTTAAATAAATAAACTTTAAGAAATACATTAAAAATGTTTTTTAGTGAAAAAAAATGCCACCCTCTCTTTAAAACATCATTGACTACTGTTTCTTGATGTTTCTTACATGGTGCTTACCTCACCAAGTTTTGAAGTAATTATGTGTGTGTGTGTGTTTCCACATCTCTTGCAGAACATAAATCAGTGGTTCTTACATTTGGGCAAGCATCAGATTCACATGGAAAGTTTATTAAAATACAGATTTCTGGGCTATATCCTAGAGTTTCTGATTCAGCAGGTCTGGTATGGGGACCAAGAATTTCACTTCTAATGAGTCTCCCATTGATGCCAAGACTGTTGTTTTGGAGACAAAACTCTGTGAATGTAGACTGGTCTAGACTATAAATTCCTGATAAGTAGGACCCATAATACCTGTTAGTAAGATTTAAATGTTAGTTAATAGTACTATTGACATCTTGAACTGTATAATTCTCTATTTTGGGGTCCTGTCCTTTGTACTATACACAGTGTAGCAAGATCCATGGTCTCTACGTACTAGATGCCAGTAGCACCCCTTGCCCTTCAGTTGTGATAACTAAAATGTCATCACACATTGTCAAATGCCACCTTTCCTCTAACTGAGAATCACTGGATTAGAGGATACAGAAATACTTGACTCATTGTTGCCAATTAGATTTGGTTCCAAGGGAGTTATACACAGAAAGACAAAAATAAAATAAAGAGCATATTTTTTTAAAGCAAGTGTCCATGACATATTTAACCAACAATGGGTTTCTGTACAGCCAGGTTGAAGCTCACATGGTTCTACCTCACTATAAAACAATTGCTGGTGTTTGAAATCTTACCTTGATATGACTAGCTTCCTGGTATAGAACCCTATGCTATCTATGGTCAGTCTACTTATGTGGTCTTGCTAAAAGCAGGGACAACCTGCCTGTCTGAACCTACCCAAGGTCTTCTCTGTCCCTTTTTATTACAACAATAGTACAGGTTTGGGAAGACAGAAGACATGAGCATGATAAGGAACATAACGCTTAACACACAGTAATTTTGTTCAGCTGTAAATATGGCCCTATGTGTCTCTTGCAATCTGAAGGATTTCTATTCCCTTGGGAAAGCATGAAAAACAGGTAGAAAAGGAGATTGTAAATGCTCTCTTCTCTGGTTTCCCCTTCCCCTATTCTTTTTACAGAACAAGCATTTTGTGTTCAAAAAATAATTGAATGAACAAATAGGGATAAATAAAAGCTATGAAGGAAATTTCAATAACATTATCTTGAACGTGCTGCTCAAATTGAAAATTCTATTTTTCTATGAGCCTACTGCCTGCCTTTTCAGAAATGGGTCACAAGTTGCTCAAATACAAATAGAAGATTGAAAACTGACTCCCCATAAGTACTCTTTAATTTCTAATGTATGCTATGATCTGCATTAACTATCTTCTCATTTAGCTTTACAAAAGTTCTATGAAATTAGTATGAATGCCTGTATTTTACTCATGAGAAGACCAAAGCTCAAAGAGGTGAAGTGACTTGCCCAAGGTTGGGCACCTTGCCCACTGGATAGCACCAGAAACAAAATCTGAGCCAATGTATTTTGATTCCGTATGACTGTTTCACCCACCGTATAGTCTTCTGTGCTCAACACCACTGAGCAAAATACACACTCCCCCACATGGCTGGGCTTTCTCCACTCTGACAACATGTTACTGAATTAGCTCCAGCTCTGATGATGACAGCATTTGTGCCTCTTGCTACAAGTTCAATTTCTTCAGGCTTAGATTGATGGTCCTCCTTTCTGTGCTGAAAATCTCCAGACAACACAAATACGGCCGGTGCCTTGAAACACATCAAAAGACATAAACCTTGAGACTTTACTGGTTTGGAAGTTTCAGAGTGTGATTCACAATTACAAGTAAGAATAGCTGGGACATACTTTTTGAATACTCTTCACTCTCCAGGTACACCTTCACAATTTTTTATCAATGGTCTCATATGATCCTCAGGACAAGCTTATAAGGTAGACCCTGTCGTTATCCCTATTTTACAGACCAAGATACTGAAGATTTGTGTGGTGGTACTACCCTCATTTTACAGAAGCTTGGGGTAGGTGAGTCACTTATTCAAGGTCAGAGGAAGAACTCAATCACAAGTCTTTTGATAGCTACTCTTGTAACTATTTCTACTGTGATAAATCAGAATCAGGCTATTTATTGACATCAGTGTTTTCCACCTTTCCTCATGGGGTGACATGATCTATCTATTTAAGGGTATAAAGATGAGGCATACTGTGTGCCCTCAGGGATCAAAGAGAGTAGACAGAGACCTAAAGCATGTAGTCTTCTAAGTCAGCTACAAATGGTCCTGGGCTCCAATTCCAGCTCCAATTTGTTATTTATAAAACCTTCAGAAAGCCATTTCTGGTCATCAAGCCTCAGTTTCCTCATTTGAAATTTAAGGATAATAATTTTACCTCCTTCATCAAATCACTATAAGGATTAAACCACATGCCCAGTGGAACACACAGTAGGTGTTCAAAATGTAACTGATCTCTAATAGCTGGGAAGATAATCCATGCGTGAACAAGGAGAACTGGAAAAATATTTTTAAAAGTTGATATGAACTACCATATACTTCTAACTCTAAGAGCTAAGAGGTGGGATGACTCACGATGAGCTTGAATATGATTAAAACATTTTAGCTCAAAGGATGCTCTAGGGTAGCTATGCTGCCCCTTCTTTAGATACAGAAACCAGAGCTCAGATATAGTAAATGACTTGCTTAAACTTTTATTGCAAACCTGTGACTTTAGGGCTTTGAATTCTGTTCTGTTTGCTTCCAGTTTGGTGTAGGTACAATTAGTGAAGACTTTGTGGGTCTTAAAAAGATGAGAAGTCCCTTGAGCACAGGGATATGTGGCAGACTCCATAAAAGACCAAACATTGAGAGACTTGCATTTAATGTGTCTTTATCTAAGTTTCTTTCTTACTCCTAACCTCTACACAGATGAAAAAGACATTATTTTCTGCACAACCAATCTATGCCAAAATAATCATACGTATTATATTATTTACTTCTCAAAGCAGCACTGCAAGGTGGGTATTCTCTCCATTGTAAGGATTGACAAAGTGAGGCCCAGATATATTAAAGTCCTTGGTCAAGATTATATAGTAAATATAAATCCAGGCTCTGATAACCCTGTCAGAATCCCTATTTTACAGACAAGGATACTGACGATTGGTGTGGTGGTACTATCCTCATTTTACAGAGGCTTGGCGTAGGTGAGTCACTTATTCAAGATCAGAGGAAGAACTCAAAACACAAGTCTTTTGATAGCTACTCTTCTAACTATTTCTACTGTGATAAATCATAGAATCAGACTATTTATTGACATCCAGATTTCAGAGCCTGGATTCTATCTCCCCCAAATTCATGCCTTTTCTAATTATTATCTCCTTCACACTACAGAGTCTGGTGGAATTTTCCATGACACCTGCTTTCCTGGGCTAAATGCACTCTCTTTCTCTCTCTTACTTTTTCTCCCCTCTCTGTAGAGGTTCTTAGCTATGTCACATTTTAATCTTGTATAGAAGAGAAAGAAACCCTGGAGAACTGACTACTAGTCAAAGAGAAACTGGTCCTTTTTCCCAAACACTTCCAATTCATTTTTTCCTCTTCTTCTTTCTTTTTTTTTTTTTAACATCTAATAATGTTTGCCATAGAGACCCATTCATTAGGTTGTTGTTATATGCAGTGGCACATATGAGGGAAACTAACCGTGCTCTGGAAGAAACTATTATAAAATATATAATGGCATATTTGGAACTGCAAAGAAAGACTGCAATTCATAACACTCCATATGTCCCCCAGTATCCTCTCCTGGACATCTTTGCTGATGGAATACCAGTGCAATATATATCCCAGCTTAGATCAAATCGTTCATGCATTACAATTTTGTTGTAAAAGATATACAGTTCATGTTACCAAATTGAGCTTCCTAAAATGTAACCGCTAATGTTAATTCAGACAAATACTAAGTACTTATTGTGTCTCCTCTAGATAAAAGTTTTGATGGGTCCCTAGTAACTAAAAGACAAGCAGACAGCTTTGCTCCTTACATAACTCAGTATTTCTGTTTCCCTAGTGCCCAATGCCAAGTCTTCAGTCCTCCAGTCCAGTCCTTTCTGTTTATCTAAACTCCTCCTTTCTGCCTATCTAAATTCCTCACATCTCTCTGGGCTCAGAGCATGTATCCCTGATGATGAAAATGAAATGGGTTTTAGATGACCATTCTTTTTTTTTTTTTTTTTTTTTTTGGTCTTTCATTTTTTCCTTGGAGGTTTCCTTTTTTTTTTTTTCTTCAACATATGAAATTTATTGTCAAATTGGTTTCCATACAACACCCAGTGCTCATCCCAAAAGGTGCCCTCCTTAATACCCATCACCCACCCTCCCCTCCCTCCCGCCCCCCATCAACCCTCAGTTTGTTCTCAGTTTTTAACAGTCTCTTATGCTTTGGCTCTCTCCCACTCTAACCTTTTTTTTCCCTTCCCCTCCCCCATGGGTTTCTGTTAAGTTTCTCAGGATCCACATAAGAGTGAAACCATATGGTATCTGTCTTTCTCTGTATGGCTTATTTCACTTCGCATCACACTCTCCAGTTCCATCCATGTTGCTACAAAGGGCCATATTTCATTCTTTCTCGTTGCCACATAGTACTCCATTGTGTATACAAACCACAATTTCTTTATCCATTCATCAGTTGATGGACATTTAGGCTCTTTCCATAATTTGGCTATTGTTGAGAGTGCTGCTATAAACATTGGGGTACAAGTGCCCCTATGCATCAGTACTCCTGTATCCCTTGGGTAAATTCCTAGCAGTACTATTGCTGGGTCATAGGGTAGGTCTATTTTTAATTTTTTGAGGAACCTCCATACTGTTTTCCAGAGTGGCTGCACCAATTTGCATTCCCACTAACAGTGCAAGAGGGTTCCCGTTTCTCCACATCCTCTCCAGCATCTATAGTCTCCTGATTTGTTCATTTTGGCCACTCTGACTGGCGTGAGGTGATATCTGAGTGTGGTTTTGATTTGTATTTCCCTGATGAGGAGCGACGTTGAACATCTTTTCATGTGCCTGTTGGCCATCTGGATGTCTTCTTTAGAGAAGTGTCTATTCATGTTTTCTGCCCATTTCTTCACTGGGTTATTTGTTTTTCGGGTGTGGAGTTTAGTGAGCTCTTTATAGATTTTGGATACTAGCCCTTTGTCCGATATGTCATTTGCAAATTAGATGGCCATTCTTACTCTAGGTTCTGGTTGGGCTTGATAGGTTCCCAACCTCAGAATTGTATGTGAAACTATGTATGTGTTGGACATGTGTACTTTTCCAGATAAAGTATTCATAGTTATTTTCAGACTAAAAATATTGGTTACCACCAAAACATTAAGAAACCATCGTAGGATTTACCAATTTACTAATATGTTGATCTAGACTGATGGTGACTCTCAGAAATTATGCATGCTTTTCCACACTCATTCGATTATGAAACATTATCAGTTGCCTCAGTCAGCCATAACAAATTACCAAAACCTCAGTGGCATGAAACAACAGAAATGTATACTCTCATAGTTCTACAGGCCAGATGTTTGAAATCAAGATGTCAGCATGCCTCTCTCTTAGCTTTTGGTGCCTACTAGCAAACCTTGGCATTCCGTGCCTTATGGGCACATTCACTCTAATCTCTGACTCTGTCTTCACGTGGCTTTCTCTCCTTGACCTATGTCTCCATGTCCCAAGTCACCTTGTCTTTCCTTTATTAGGACAGTTACCTTTGGATTTTAGCTTGGCATAATGTCATCCCAAGATCCTTAAATTAGTCACATCTGTAAAGACCCTGTTTCTGATAAGTCCACACTAACTGATTCTGGTTGGATATATCTTTCATTGGAGGAGGGGGAACAATTCAACTTACTATTCCATTTATCAGGAAATATACAGAGAAACTAAAATTTGGAAGGGGAGGTGTAATTTTGTCAAAACTATAGCAATTTCTCACAATATAATGATTTATTGGTTCAAAGTCTCTTCTAATGGCTTGGGAACAAATCATTCCATTCTTTAAGGCCCAAATGTTATAATGTTGTGAAATTATAATTACAGGTTTTTTCTTGATATTTTATTTTTTAATTTTATTTTCTTGATATTTATTTACTTTATTTTATGTTATTTCCACACGTCTGTATAAGGTTCTGTAAGATTATAATTTTAGTAGAAGAGATTATATCTGTTTTTAAAGTGCTCATGAATTGAGGAATCAGATTTTTAATATGTATCCATACTTATAACTTCAGATTGGACAGCTATTTTCCAGTGTTTTCTAATTCATCTAAAACAATTGCTTGGCATCAAAGAAATCATAATAATATTCCCGTTGATATTTCCAGTCTTTGCTTCAGTCTTTCCTATCACAACTTATACTCTAGTTAATGGGATGTTTTGAAATATTGTAATTAAGAGAAATATTTTCTAATTTTAGTATATGTGCTGCCGAAGCGAGCACAAGAGAAATATTTTCTAATACCTGTGCTTTCTCACAAAACATTCTTTTTTGGTACAATTACCCTCACCAAGTCCTAATACCTGGGCAAATTTTATTTATTTGTTTTTATTGCAGAGATATTATTGGTTTCCTATTTAATAGGCATTCCCTTACTTTTACCTTCCTAAAATAACTCCATTTTGTGACTCATAAATGCAGTACTCATCTTCACCATGGGGACTGAATCATGATAAGTCTCAGCCAACATGGTTGTCCCATTACCCTTGACAATTATTGGTTTCAATAAGGCCTTATGCTTTGTTCTGGTCAAAAAGATCATAAGGCGAGGTCTGTTGGAGAAACTTCTGGTGGAGGGTGGGGGGGAGTCTATTGCTATTAAGAAGACATGAAAAGAACAACTCTTTTTCTGTTTCTGGAAGTACCCAACTCATCAGTATTACCATTCGAACTGCAAAAAACATGCATCCATGAAGGAAATTTTTAAGGGGCAAGTTTACACACTGAACACAGCCAAGCAGAAAGATGTTAAAAATCTGCGTCTTTGATAAATTTGTTAAACCATTGAATTAACTAACCTAAGACTTGTCTTAAACACTGTTTAAGTGGAAAGAAAAGCCCTAATTAAGTTACTTTGAATTAGATCTTCAGTTACTTAAAATCAACACCACATCCTTCTATACATATTATCATCAGATGTAGTCATCCTGTATAGATTGACAGAATTATCAAAGTCGTTCCAAGTCTACCTCTCCTTAAAGAGTTCCCTGCTCCTCCATTAGAAATTAAAATTTATCACCTATATTGGAATTATACCCAGATATTCCTGTACCCAGGTCTGTGCTCTTAAGCACCAAGTGTTAAATTTATCTATATCCTTTGAGCTCCATATTCACCTCTCTTCCCTTGGCTTTGTGATGCTAGACCTTGGTTCTATAAATATTGCTCATTCTGCTATTCCTGTATTCTTTAGAGTACTCTTTACTCCAGTTTGTAGTTAATCCCATCTTTCTAGCTAATAAATCTTTATATCAAAAGTTCCCTGTTCAAATTAAGGATGTATTTTTGTCTCCTGACTGGACCCTGATCAATACATTATGCTAAAAATGTGTGCCTACTTTCTATCATTCTATGTATAGTGGTTGCTCTTTCACTCAAGCAATACGGATAACATCCTTACCTACAAGCACCATGCTGGATATTGGTGATTAGGTGATGAACAAGCAGATATAGTACCTACTCATTGAGTCAACAGTCAAGTAATTCTTTCATTCAATCAATATGTGAGTGCCTGTCATGTGCTTAGTTGTAGGTACAAGAAATGGAGTGGTTAAAAAAAAAGGAGTCAAGTTTTCCCCTCTAGTGGAATTTATAACAAATAGGCAACCAAATATATGCTTTAAAACAATGTTTTTTTAAACAAATATGAAAACATAAAATTATGAAATGAAAGAAAGGGGAGACCTGAGTACTATAACAGACATCATGAGGAACACAAATAGGGAAAGACCTCTGTTATGCACACAACTGGGTCCCACAAAATTCATATGTTGAAGCCCTAAAGTCAAATGTGACCATATTTGGAGATGGGGCCTCCCAAAGAGGTCATTACAGTGAAAGGAGGTGGTAAGGGGGGGAGGCCCTAGTCCAGTCTAAGTGGTGTCCTTATAAGAAATATCAGGGACGTACACACAGAGAAAAGCCTCAATGAGGACACTATTAGAAGTCATCCATCTGCAAGCCAAGGAGAGAAGCCTCAGGAGAAACCAGCCCTTCCAGCACCTTGATCTTCAACTTCTATACTCCAAAACTGTGAGAAAATAAATTTTTATTGTCAAAGGCACCTGGTATGTGATGGTTAGTTAATGGCAGCCTCAGCTGACTAATACAATTTCTGCAAAGATCAGAAAAGACAGGAAGAGTGAAGAGACACTGAAGCTGAGATTTGAAGAATGGGGAGAATTTAGTCAAGTGAGGAAGGGAGAAGAACATTCAAAATAAAGCAAAGAATTTCATTCTTTCTCATTGCCAAGTAGTATTCCATTGTGTATATAAACCACATCTTTTTTATCCATTCATCAGTTGATGGACATTTAGGCTCTTTCCATAATTTGGCTGTTGTTGAAAGCACTGCTATAAACATTGGGGTACATGTACCCCTATGAATCAAATCCTAGTAGTGCTATTGCTGTGTGGAACTTAAGAAACTTAACAGAAGACCGTGGGGGAAGGGAAGGGGAAAAAATAGTTACAAACAGAGAGGGAGGGAGGCAAACCATAAGAGACTCTTAAATACAGAGAACAATCTGAGGGTTGATGGGAGGGAGGTTGGGGAGAGGGGAATATGGGTGATGGGTATTGAAGAGGGGACTTGTTGGGATAAGCACTGGGTGTTGTATGTAAGCGATGAATCAGGGAATCTACCCCCAAAAACCAAGAGCACACTATATACACTGTATGTTAACCACCAAAAACCAAGAGCACACTATATACACTGTATGTTAACCACCCTGACAATAAATTATATTAAAAAATAAAAATAAATTAAAAAAATAAAAATAAATGATAAAAAAAAAACAAAACAAAGCAAAGAAGATATGCAAAGTCACCTAGAAAGGAAGATATTTTCTATTTTCCAGGATTTAAAAGCCACATGGAGCAAAATGAGCATGGGGAATAATGTCATGAGGAGGGCTGAGGTGTGGGCAGGTTCCAGGTTAAGAGGGGCATAGTAGGTCATGGTGAGAAGTTGAGAATTTATTGTAAATGCAGTGGGAAACCACTGAAAATTTCTAAGAGAGTTGATTATCGTGATCTGACAAAGTGATGTTTTTTTAAAAAATCTCTCTGGCTATTTTTTTTTGTGGTGAATGGAATGGAAGAAGTAAGGATTGTAAAAGGGAAATCAGTTAAAAGGTTACTGAAGTAGCCACAGAGAGAATAGTGCAAGGGGTGGGGGGATGTTTGATATGCGTATGTCTAGAATAAATACAGGCTCAATTCAAAGGAAATGTACACATGCATATTCGCGTAATGCAGGCTGAATTTATAACCACTAGGAGGATGGGCGCCAGGATCAAGATTTGCATCACAGAGTGGTCATCAGCAGCACTGAGAAAGCAGCTTGTTCCCACATTGTCAGGGGAAGTCAGCCTCTGCGCCCCAGGGAGACACAGGCAGGCTTGGCTCGGTGTTTTTCCTCTGCAATCACTGTGTTCCCTACAGGAGAGACACTGCTTAATACAACTACCTTCCTCTTATTGACGACTGTTTGTGGTTCTGATTAAACAGCCTCCTGGCAGGAGGAAGTCCTTTCTGGGAAGGGCAGAAAGAGGTTTGCCATTTCCCAGAAAAACCTGGCAGTCATTAGACCTTGCTAATAGTAGCTGATGAGTTAATTGTCCTCCCTAACAAGCCTTCCTCCAAGAGGCAGAAATAAACACTGGCAGGGGGTTGCATGAAAATAGGCAGGTGCTCTGCTCCAGCCCTCCCAGGTCAGCAAGAGGCATGCAATTTGCTGTTCTTGCTTAGGATGAATGTGCTGGTCTAGGTCAGCAAGTTCAAGACGGTGAGGGGAACGATTTAAAAGCAAATGAAAAGCCATAGTTTTCTCTCCACATGGTACAAGTGCACGTTGGCTAAAACCACTCCTGCTCTGTCATTGAAGCATCAGGCTTTCCCCCTCGTGCATGCTCCTGGGAACTGGCAGCTACAGCAGACAGCCAGAGTTGTGGGGTCCAGCTCAGTTTCTCAGACCCACTTTGCTTGAGCCTGGCCTCTACTGCCCCCTGTTGGTAAATACACACTCCAGGTTCTCTCCTTAAGCCCTAAAACCCTAACTTTACTTCTAGGTTTCCTATGCAGCCTGGCAAAGGTCTCCCCTTGGATATCAGCACCACATTATTTATTTCCGATTTGCTCTGAGGTCTTGACTCGAAAACCAGCCAAGTACTGTTTACTTTGATTTTGTGGATCTAGGGGGCCCTTCATCTGAGAGGAATTGTACTCCTTTATAAAATGATAAAATGTTAGATTTGGGAATTTCCTTACAGTTCATCTAGTCCCAAAATTTCAGATACACAAACTTTGTGTATATCATCTTTGTCCCTTTCTGTGCCCATGAAAAGCATTTCTAATTAATCATGCTCTACTTTCCTGCTGATCCCCAGACATGGTCTCAGGTCTTTCGTTTTCATCATTAATCTTTTGGATTGGATCAAAGATAAAACCTATATATTGTTTAGTTACTATCTTAATTTTATAGACAAGGAGAGACCAAGAGAAGTGGTAAGAATCTGATAAGAAAGTGCTCCCAGGATAGAGCTCTTTCCATTGAAAATCACCGTATTCTTTAGAAAACGGAATCCTTTCAGGGTATTTTTTTTATGGCCAATATTCTAAGGTCATATTTGCAACTATTATGGCTCATGGTGCTTATGGATGAAATAGTGTCCTCCCTCCCCAGATTCATATGTTGAAGCCCTAACCCCTTATGTGACTGAATTTAAAGATAGGACCTATTAGGAGGTATTAAGGGGTAAAGATGAAGCTGTAATCCAATAGGACTGGTGTCTTTGTAAGAAGTGGAATGTGTGCACACAGACAAAAGGCCATGAGAGGAAACAGAAAGAAGGTGGGTGATCTACAAGCCAGGAAGAGAGCTCTCACCAGCAACCAACAGTAACAGCACCTCCATCTTGGACTTCTAGCCTCCAAAACTGTGAGAAAATAGTCTGCTGTGAAAGCCACCTGATCTGTGGCATTTTGTTATGGCAACGTGAGCTGTGTAATAGAGGTGGTCGTTCATTTACTCAAACATTTACTCTTTATTTAACACAGTTCTGGGCACCCAGCATGGTGGCATCTTCAAACCGGAAAACATTTTTCTAACTTTCTCCCAATGGAATAACATCTGGATCAAAGGACCATGCTAGATGTGGGCTGACAGCATTTTTAGTTGTTCTTAAGAAAACTAAACACAGACTACTGGGAGCAGAGAAGGAGCTTGAGGTTCAACCCTCTTATCCTTTAGATGAAACGTCAGATTTTTCCACATCTAGGTAACCATCAGTAGTGGAACTGAGGCCACAACCCAGTTGCTGGATTCAGTACAGAAAAAGCACTATGCTCCTATGCTGTCTTGATCAGATTGAGGAAATCAAACAGGTGAGTTTATTGGTCATTTAAAGTCATCCAATGTACTCAATGCTTTATAAACATCATCTCAAACCACCACTAAAATCTTAGGAGAAAGCTATCATTCTCCTTTGCCAATAAGGAAAGGGAGGCAAAGAGTTTGTGCACCTTGCCAAGATGGTCATGGTGGACATTACTAGCATTGTTTATATGCAGCCCCCTCTCCTTCCTGGGCATAAGGAAGACTTGTCAGCCTTTTTGCTCCTTGGCAGAGCCATTCCATTAATTTTGAACAATGAACGGTGAACAGAAGTGGCATGTCTCGGCTGAGACAGTGAACACCCATGCAGGAACTCTGAGCTCTCTCTTCTTACAACAGTGATTGTGGAAATTTCTTGTTGCCACAAGACTGAATCTGCTGGGATTACCAGTCACTTCTTGTAAGGAAGCTGCCTTGGACTATGGCTGGACCCACTACTATTTGTTGAGCCGTGGATATACAGGGTTTGTTTATCACCACCACATTGTTTTTCCTATCCTGACTATTATAAACTACAAAGTAAGGATATCAGTTTAAAAACAACACTTGCTGGGTCATTTTCTTCCCACTATCTTGGAATTACATCTTACCTCTGCCAATTAGGCAACTTCTAAATAAACTCTGAGCTGCATTTTCTTCAAATGTGAAAGAGTTATAGTGCCACCTACCTAAGACATTTGTTGCAAGAATTAATTGAGAAAATATATGTGAAGTAGACGAAACATACCAGATGCTCAAATTTTAGTTTGCTATTTCCCCAGTTCCATCATCCTGTTGAAATGGACCTGAAATTAATCTCATTCCCTGGACACATTATACTCTTGTCAGGAGTCACTATTTCAGGGGTCACTGGATCAAATGCACACAAGAACCAGGTAGTTACAATAAATCACTAACTTAAGCTGGATGTGGTGAACTAGAGACCCCTTAAAGCCTTTTAGAAGGGGCAACTCCTGCTTACCTGTGGCTGATTGTTGCTGGGTAGAATGTTAAGGCCATGTAAGTAAGGTACCAGAAATCCTGAATTTCTTATGAGATTTATTTTTCTTTTAATTTAGGAAACTACTGATTTTTTTTTTCCTTTAAACTTATAAAGGTTGCAGGGCACCTGAGTGGTTTAGTTGGTTAAGCGTCCAACTTCAGCTCAGGTCATGATCCCATGGTTTGTGAGTTTGAGCCCTGCATCGGGCTCTCTGCTATCAGTGCAGAGCCCACTTCAGATCCTCTGTCTCCCTCCCTCTCTGTCCCCTGCCCTCTCTCTCTCTATCAAAAATAAATAAACATAAAAAAAAAACTTATAAAGGTTGCATCAGAGTTCAAATCAAATACACCTATCTACAGGCAAGTAGGGTTATTGGCCACTAGTTTGTAATGTCTTGATCTGATTTCTAATGTTAATCCTCTATACCTAGCATGAACGGTGTCCTTCTGAATGCTGGGTTTCCCAACTAGACTGTAAGTCCCTAGAGGAGATGGACTTCAGTCTTCCATTTCTAAGCTCCTCCACAGTTTAATAACAAACCTGAAGAAAAAGAGCATGAAGGGCCAAATTGGATTAAATTTATAATGCCTTATGAATGGTAGACTTTAGGAAGTGAAAGATTTTATGTAAGCAATTTAAAAGTAACCTTTTCCATATCTAGGAAGTATTTGTCTCAGGTTGTTCATCCCAATACAAGGGTAAGAATTATCTTTACTGCAGTTTCAATTAAACTGTACCCCATTCCTTTCTCCATTCTGATGTGAGAGGTCAGATGAGTCTCCTGTCTTGTAATGAGCATACATTCAAAGGGCCATTGGAGAAGTAGTCCAATGTTCTCAACTGAAAAAGCAGTTTCCCTGAGGCATGTAAGAGAATCCTCAAAGAGAGCGTAAGGGGCTGGAAGGTTTATAAGTGTGCCCTCTAAAATGTCGATTACCTAAAATTATTTTCAGACACAATCATTATTTTAAAATCTAAGGTAACATTAAAGGAGGATGTTGAATTTCAATGCAGGTAGTCTACTAAAAATAAATAAATTATATATGCTTCCATTTATTGCATGCTGCCATGTGCCAAGCACAATTCAAAGAGCTTTACCTACATTATTTCTTTTAACCCATAATGCCTTCTGAGGTTGGTAATGATACTTTATCCATTTTAAAAGGCTCAGATAGGTTAAATAAATCTTGTAAATCACTCAGCAGAAGTATTAGCTCAACCCAGTTCTAAAGACCATGATTTAATCAAAACAGTATTCTTTCTGCTACAGAGGGACCTATATCCTCACCCCTTTCCTCCAGAACAAGCTTTTAGTAAGAGTCTAATGAGGGACTTTGGTGAAAACCATTACCTTTGCTCTGAGAATTTACAGACAACACTTAGTGATATATCCTCAGGTTGATATAACATTTTCCCTCCTAAAGTTCTTGAATCACTTCTAGAATTAATAACATTATAGTTTTATAAAATTACCCCAATTTTAGCTGCCAAATTCAAGTATGGGACAGTTAAGTATCTCATCCATGATCTAATTCATTTAACCACTACAAAAAATTAAAACCGAGGACCATATTCCATGGAATATTCTATAGATGGTTTGGGTGAAGTTAATTACTATATCCATGACTCTTTCCTTATAGTAGCCCTTATGCCATAAGATTACTTTAATGATTAAATGAGATAAGAAAAACAAAACACGCTGACAGATGCTATTGCCAATTGGTACCTATGAGGTATCTGACAAATGCTAGTTGTTGTTTTTATTACCAGTATCATTATTACCTAAGTATTTTAGCCTCTATTACCAAATGCTAGCAATTCTTAAATATTGATATGTATCTAAAAACACTGGAGATATCAGTGGGTATGGAGTCACTTATGGAGAAGAAAATGATATGACTGGCTGTTTAGAGTGTAGTGTAGAGAATGCTACATTTTGAGTTTAAGGAAATAATGTGAAATATTTTGTAAAATGTTCCTCCATCAGGGTTATCTCTACCTTTTATTGTCTTTGAGTAATTTTACAACCCTGCAAGTTGCAGAAGGCTGAGAGAAAAACAAATAATTGCTATTTATGGAAATGCACAGTATATCTGTGGAATGCAATGGATTGTCACTCTGGATACTGAACAGTTCAGCAAATGTGAAATTTTAGCATCCCTTAATTGACTCTAATGTATGAAACTGAGTTTTCCTTTGAACCAATTGCAACATCTCATTTGTTCCTTATTACTTAATGCATTAAATAAAATAAATAACGTGGTCATGTAACATTTTCATGAGAGGGATAATTTTACCTTTTAAAAAGATATCTCATGGGGTGCCTGGGTGGCTTAGTTGGTTGAGTGTCCAATCCTTGATTTGGGCGCAGGTCAGGATCCAGGGTCATGGGATGGAGCCTCATGCCAGGTTCCACACTGAGCATGGAGCCTGCTTGAGATTCTCTCTCTCCCTCTGCTCTTCTCCTCTGCTCAGGTGCTCTCAATCTCTCTCTCTCTCTCTCTCTCTCAAAAAAACCCATATATATAATATATATATACATTTATAAATATAATATAAAATAATATTTTATTTATTTATTTATTAAATTTTTAATTTTAATAACTTTTATTTTATCATTTTATATATATATTTAATTTATTAAATATATATTAATTTATTAAATTTATTAAAATAAATATTTTATTTATTATAAAAATAATATAATATTTTATATTATATTTATAAATGTATACATATTATATATATATCTTCTAACAAGAGTCATAAACTATGAGTTCAAGAACATGCTTCATCATTTATAACCCTAAGCAATCACTTAACTTATCATCTTGTGGGTTTCTTCTTCAGTACAATGATTTTTTTTAAAAAAATCTATATCTATATCACTTATAGGTATATATCACTGCTCTCCTCACCGATTGATTCTGAGATTCTAATAAAAAAGTGGATATGAAAATGACTTGAAATTATAGATTTCTATACAAATACCAAGGATTGGAGTTACTATAATTATATATTTGGTGGGTGGTAAGGTAGAAGCAAAGGGAGGTTAAGTGGCTCACAGTCAGCAATTTGTCAGTGGAAATAAATATACCAACCAGGCAGGCTGGTTGCTATTTAGTCTAGTGTCCCTACTAGGTCACTGTTTTCACATAAAGATCAGAGCTTGTTGGCCTGAAACAAGAGGAAACTGGTAGCAAAGTGACTGTGTGTGTTATCAACAAGATAATAAGCTTGGTAAAGAGTCCATTAGGATAGAGGCTGCAAGGCAAGTGGATCTCCTTTGTAAATAATCTCTCACAGCCTCAAATGCAACCGTTTCCTTCGACACAGCTCCGGCCCACTGAGAGCCCTGATGGAAGAGCCAATTCCTGCCAGAAAATGAAGATGCTGAATTCAGAGCTTACACATGCAATTTTCAAGTTTTACAAAAGTTCCCCTTATCTTCCATTTCTCCTCAATTTACCAGCTTCAAGCAGCTAAATTTAATGAAACAACTATCCCAGAGTAGTAAACCCTAGGAGTCAGAAGAAACTTTAAAATCAAAATACTCAGCCTCTCCTGAATGTCTACACCCTTCCAAACTTCACCTCCATTAGTTCAGCTCTAATCTGAGATGATGTTTACATCAAATGTTTATTTATTTTCCTTTTTTTTTTTTTTTTTAAGTTTTGGCCAGATACTTAATACAGCAGATTCACATTGAGCTAATGTTGGTTAGGGATCTCAGTTCCTAAACCTGAAGAGGTATTATGCAAGGTCACAATTAGACTACGGCATCTCAATCACAGAGAAAGCAAAATCATCTAACCACATGCTTCCTATTTAATCCTGACTTAATTTGATGTTACAGTTTTATTTATCTAACATCAATAGCCTTTCACCATCAATGAAGTCATGAAGGAGAGAGAGAGACAGAGAGAAAGGAGAGGGAAAAGAGGGATGGGGGAAGGAAGGAAGGAAGGAAGGAAGGAAGGAAGGAAGGAAGGAAAGAAGGAAAGAAAGAAAGCAATACATCATCTGACCTAAAGAGCTCACCTAAGATAACTAGCTGGTTAAGTATCCTGGGGAGTCATAATGCCTCCCTGGGCTACAGTTTCCCCATTGACTGGAAAGGGCCCTCAGAAGTGTGCTTCCGAAGTTCTAATCTAGGACATGAAATGACTATTGCTCACAGGAATGCACTTCATAGACTATGAAAATGCAGAGGCACTCTCTGCGAGTACCATCCAGAGAGGGATATTTACTACCTCTGGGTGTGGGAAGAGACCAAAGCTCTACAGAACTCACCAAATGCTAAATGGCTTACTGAAGCTCCTTGTAGGCCTTTTTCCTGGCTGCTAATTTATCAACTCCGAATTACCCTTTACATTACATGACTATGAGCATAAAGCAAAATGCTATGTGGTGTGAAAAATAGAGCTGCATTTAGGGAGCCTTTTTACAGTAGAGTTAAAGGGCTGCTATGTATCTATTTCAGGGACATATTTAAGGTCCCAAGGGACCTCTACCTCTAGATTTTCAATCTTGCAAATTCTTTGGAGTCAAGAGATTGACAAGTTAGAGTAAGGCTCAAGAGTCAACATTCACAGGATAAGATTAGAAGTGTTATCATCATCATCATCATCATCATCATCATCATCTTCCATTCCTTTCTCTAAGCTTTTCAATGTTTGCTAATGGCATTAGTACTCTAGGCAACCAGCTGGCTAACAATAAACTCAACCCTACCCCTCGGTCACTTCAGTTACAACAATGCTGTAGATTATTGTCTTCTAATGCCCTTCCTTCCCACAACCACCTTTTCATTCCCAGTGTTCACCTAACTTCCACATACCCTAGGAGATTGGCATGAATACTATGTTTTTTTATGAATAAATCATTTAAACAACTTGCTCAAGTCCTTCCAACTTAATGTAGTTCTGTCTGATCCAAGTGTCTTGATTAACACATCATTCTGCTGCCCTCTGTTGTGAGGCTCTTCCTTAATCACACTGGTCAGAAACCAATTACTCCTTCCTCCACTCCTCTTTACTCTGTTTCAGATTTTTCAAATGTTAATGTGAATACAAACCTCCTGAAAATCTATTAGAGTATAGAATCTGCTTCAGTAGATCTGGGGTTGCAGCCTGAGACTCTGTGTTTCTAACAACCTTCCAGATGCTGCTGATGCAGCTGCTCCAGGGGAATATGTAGACTTTGTATGACTTATACTGTTTTATAGATACAGGTCTCATTTGTTTGAAATGTTAGACTGTTAATTATCATACATACAGGACATGTATCACACACTGATTTTTATTATATATAGGTATTTAAATATTATCACTCACCAAATATATTTATTGAGCCCAGAAAGTAACGTTCTACAATTTTGCATCCCCCGAAATATCTTGTATAGGATTTTCTATATTTTAGTCACCCAGAAAACTTTCCTGAATGAATAAAATAAAAAGTTAGGTTGGACAGAGGCTGCTAGTGATGGGAAACTGATGAGGTTTTAGAGAAGGTCTTGGCATATATCCTGATCTTCATGATCTATCCTCTGAAGGAAATAGCAAGTCTCTTCCAAAGCATGAACAGTTATTGGGGAGAGGGGGAGGAAGGTGGAAAGTTCTAAGTCCTAGGGAAGCAGAGAGACAGGGTGTTTAAAAGGAAAGGACATATGATTAATATTCTAGTGACCTGACATGTGGTCATAGCTGCACTTCTGATTCCCCATATGATTAGCAGAGCATCACTTAACCTCCTGAGGCCTCCTTTTCCCTATCTGGTAAATGATGAGTTTGAGCTCCATTAGGTCTCATAGAGCTCAAACCATCAATGGGCTACCAATGCCCCTTGTTGTGGGAGCAGGAAGGATAGGAACACAATCAGGGGCAGGGTGTGTTATGGTGGTTTGCTCTGTCTCTTTCATTTTCAAAAAAGGTAAAAAGGGCATCCTGTGCTCTGGGCATCAAGGCGGCTGAAATTGCTGTGCTCTTTTTGGACTTAATCTGTCACAGCTGCCTGTAAACTGCAGCTGAGTGGTGGGTGATGGGGGCTGCTCGAATGAGCTCCATCAGCGATCAATTTACTATCCTACAGCTATTCAAGATTGCACCTCATTTACTCAAAGAGTGAACTGTTGCAAGACAAAATCTCTGCTGATGTGACTGAAGTAGGTCATGTTTCCACTGTTACTCAAGCGGCGGGTGGTGTTGGATTCCCAGGCACTACAAGAGCTGAACTAGAGGAGAGGGTGTGGATGATTCATGGTTTGGTACCTAGAGAAATTATTCCAGGCTCCCAGCAGGGCCCAATTCGGATAAAGAGACTCTTGATCAAGGCCAAGTGAGGGTCAATGATATACAGTCAAAGGATTTCTAAATGTTATCGCTAAATGCTATCATCATCTGCAAATTGAGGAAACAATCTCCTTTCTATTTTTCTCAAGACATATAGCAGTGCTGTGATATTTAGCAATGCTAAGTACACGAAGGGGGTGTGTTGAATGAGCGAATGAATGTATTTACTTGGCAAATATTTATTGAGCCCTAAGCTAGGAATTTTGTATACAATATCTTGGTTATCTATTGCCACTTAACAAACCACCACAAAACTAGGTGGCTGGAAACAACCATTTTGTTTCTCACAACTGTGGGTTGAATTGATTCATTTGGATGGTTCTTCTGTTATCAGAGTCTGGTCATCGGTAGACTTAGCAAGGCTGAAATGTCTAACATGGCTCACTCACAGGTGCTGGCTGTTGGGTGGCTCAGAGTTCATCAAGGGTGGTCAACCAGTGTCTTAGCTACCCACAATATTACATCTATTTCAGCTGGGCTTCTAATAGCATAGCACATGAATCCCTAGATTCAGGGAGTGTAAGCTGTCAACTGTCTTAAGTCTTGTTCTCAGAAATCCCAGAATATCACTTCTGATACATTTTATTGGCCAGCCAAAATGCCAGCCTGTTTAAAGAGAAGGGGACATAAAATGTATCTCTTGATAAAAAGAACAGCATGCACAAATAGGGAGAGGAAGGATAGTTGAAGACATCTAAAGAGACTTGATAGATTTGTTTTTTATCACCTGAGCTAGTCTCTTGAGTTTACATAAACTACTAGAATTAAAAGCAGACACACACACACACACACACACACACACACACACACACACACACTAGATGAGCCAAAGTGTAAAAAGACTGACACTAGAAAGTGTTGACTAATTTGTGGAGCAACTAAAACTCTCATACATGCTGGGAGGAATGTAGAATGGCACGATCTCCTCAGAAAACAGTTTGGCAGATCCTTAGAAATATAAACAAATAAGTCACATCTAAGTTCTAGGGACACAGAGCAGATTAGTAGTTGCTTGGAGACAGAGAACTGGAAGGGGGAGTAACAAAGCAAGGGCACAAAAGAACCTTTTGAACTAAGGACACTATTTCACACTTTGAGAGTAGTGGTGGTTACATGGATATATCCATTTCTTAACAATCAACGGTACACTTAAAATGGATATATTTAATTGAATGTAAATTATACTTTAATAACATTGATTTTAAAAATAAGGCTCTAGATCTCTCCTGGGCTCAGAGTTCTTTTCAACGTGACTGACGGACTTGGGGAAGAGGAGTTTATCCATCTCCTAAATCAATCCACATATCACCTGGATTTACCAAATTTACCTGAGTCTGCAGTTTCTTTCAGTTGCCATAGCTCTTACCATTATTCAGCCCTGAGCTGTATGTGACCCAATTTACTTTATTTCCTCAAAGCAGTGATACTATAGGATTGCTGTGTCGGTAAGACATTTTTCTGAAAGGCTTGTGTGGCAGAACACTGACAGCAGTGGATACATCACAGCATAACATATGACTAAAATCCAAATATTGAACACTGCTTTCCTGAAGTTTCTTTCCCACTTTACCATGGGAAATATAGCACTGAATAATTCTCGCCCAGGCCATACCTGCTAGCACATTTCCATGGCACCTCCTATAATTTCTCTAATAAATGATATCCATAATACTTCCTACAATCATTCATATCACTTTCTGAAGCATCTCACATTTAAATATACCTATTGCTGTGTCAACTTTATTCCTCTCAAAAATAGTTATTTCCATAAAGAGGGACCATGACTTATTTGTAAGTCAACTTATTTTTTTAATGTTTACTTATTTATTTTTGAGAGAGAGAGAGAGAGAGAGAGATTATGAGCAAGGGAGGGGCAGAGAGAGAAGGAAACAGAGAATCCCAAGGAGGCTCTGCACTGTCAGTGCAGAGCCCAATGTGGGGCTTGAACTCATGAACCATGAGATCCTGACCTGAGCTGAAATCAAGAGTCAGACATTTAACTGAAAGCCACCCAGGTGCCTCATGTCAACTTATTCTTAAGTTCAAATTTAAGGCAGCTTGAGTTCTTCCTTTCCCCATTACATACATGAAGTACTCCAAGAATGTAAGGGCCTCACAGTGCAGAGGAATAGACAGTAACAAAGCAGCATGGCTCCGCGCAACAGCATATATCGCTATTATAACACAAGTTGTTAGAGAGCAAGGAAGCAATGCACACAACCCAAACAGGTGATGAGGAAGGTGATGAGGTGATGAGAGAAGGGTTTCTAGAAGGGGGAGGGGGTATCTAAATTAAAGTCTTAAGGGATTATTCAGCATAAGCTATACCAAAAAAATAAAAATGCAGAGAAGTGGAAAGGGCATAGAACATTCTAGGTAGGAAAAACTGCTGCACAAGGAAATGGAACTACTGATCGTGAATAAAAACCAATGTATTGACTTGTGGGGAAAAATCCCATGATTTATATAGAAGAGAAAGGAGATGGAATTGACTTTACATATACATTACTCGGGTGGATCATCATTTTCTTCTTTACTGCTTGGCTCGTTCTTCAAGTGATCCTTTTATGGTAGCAACAGAGACTGCTTCAGCTCCAGACCCATCTCCTTATTCTGAATGACCCAGAACAGTACTTTACAGTGTCGGCTGTGCCAAGAGAGAATCACCTATATATCTTTTAACTAAAAAGCTCATAGATTAGAAGATATGCATGCACATATGCTCACATACACATGCACACACACAGCAATTCTAATGCACATTCACAGTTTAGAACTACTTAAATAGAGAAAAAAAATATGGGAAAATCTCTGCAAAGATATTCACCTTCACTCATAATTAGAGATGTGAAAATAGGAACCATTTCTTTCTTTTTGAAGCTTATTTATTTTTGAGACAGAGTGAGAGAGGGTGGAAGGGGCAGAGAGGGAGAGAGAGCGAATTCCAACCAGACTCCACACTGTCAGCACAGAGCTCGATGAGGGGCTCGAACTCATGAGACGTGAGATCATGAACTGAGCCGAAACCAAGAGTTGGACACTTAAGCGACTGAGTCACCCAGGCACCCTAGAACCATTTCTTACCTATCAGATTGACATAATGTATGATAACACATTCTATTGGCCAGACTATGGGCAAGCTGATACTCTAGTGCATGTGAATCTGAATACAGATTGGTATGATGATTTTGGATGAGGATTTGGCATTATCTAAGAAATATGCATGTACCTTTTTGACCCAGTAATCATAAATATAGAAACTGATTCTGATTTTTATCCTTCACATATGCAAAAAATGTGTATACACAAGTTTATTTATTGAAGTCTTGTTTGTAATTTTAAAATATTGGAAACAATAATGTAAAAGGCCATACAATAGAGTGGTTGAATGATTTGGAATGGTAGAAAACAAGAAGAATGCTATAGGGTGCGGCTGAAAATGAATGAGGAAGCCCTCTGTGGACTGATAAAAAGAGATTTCCAGGATATATTGTTATTTGAAAAAAAAATGCAAAAAAAAGTGTCTATAGAAGCTACCTTTTCTGTAAGAAAGAACAGGAAATAAAATACACATTTCTTCTCAGTTGTGCACCAACAATCAGAGGAAGGAGAACTCAGAGACTAACAATATTGGTCACTAATGAGCTTGAGTGGGAGTTCGGTGAACAGAATGAATATGTAGTAGCACTTCCCTAGGGATAGCTTGTATATAGTTTCACCTTTGGTACAAGATTAATATATCATGCAATCAGAAAATATTAACCACAATGAAGAAGAAAGATCAAATAGAATACAAACAGAAACAAATGTCCCTTGCTGAATTTCAAATGAATAGCATAGCCATACTGAAGGGGAAAAAGCAACTCACTCAATTAGTTTTACAACATTCTGGCTTAAGATGATCAAGTGATTTTAATATACAGAGAGGATTGTGAGCCACTGACTTAGGTAAAAATAATGTATCTTCCAATAATTGCCACAAAAATTACTATGTTTATTTCTTAAATTCAGCCTCTTTCCCACCCCCAGCATCTTTTTATTTCTCATTGACTGGATCGGATCAGTGGCTATCTGAGCCACTGGACTTGGCTAGGGAGATGGCATATTCATCCATTTAAGCTATTCAGGCTTATCTCAGAAGCGAAAGGTGGAGCCAAATCCCATTCAAAAGAAATGGGTGTTAATGGAGTAAAGATGATCACGTCCAACATTATGGGGAAAAGACAGAGGAAGGAGAAATATATTCACAGTTGAAAAGGAGAGCAGACTGATACATATAGCCAGAAATTATGCACATTGAAGGGCAGGAATGGAACGAATTCTGGTCCAGGAGGCAACCCATGCCATTTTAAACAAATAACAAATGATGGAATTTAGGAGTACAGTCAGCTTTGAAGGTTCTAACTTTGAGTAAGAGAGATATTTGATCATTAGACTGAACACATAATGAAAGCAAAGGAAATTTTCAGACATCTAGACAAATGAAAACAGTCCTATTAATTTCATGGAGGAGATGGGATGTCTTGTAAGTTCCCAACAGACTATAGTCCTGGAACAGGATGGGATTTTCAGATCATCATGTGCACCAGGATAACCTGGAAGCTTGTGGCACTGAAGGTTTTTGAGCTCCACTACACAAATTCAATAGGACAGGGTTGAGTCCCAGAGATCTGATTTTAAACAGTCTTTTAAGGAAATATAGGTGTAGATGGTCTGACCACCACACTTTGAGAAACCACTACACTGGAGAAGAATGATGGCAGTTTCCTAGTCAGTTTCAAGTACTGAAAAGAAATTGAGAATCCAATGGAAAGAATTCAGGTCCAGATATAAACCTCACCACTGGTGTGGCCAATATTATCTACTCTAATGTTAGTCAGATAGAGCACTAAAAATGCATCCATTGACTGTACACTTCCTATGCATTACATCATTGAAATCCAACATCAAGTCTAGAGGAAAACAGTAGTGTGACTTGTTTAGCATTATCTCAGGAAGCGGAACCAGTGGGGGTTCTGCCTGATTATGAAAACTGAGTTTTACCACTATGCTATATGTTACCTCCTTGAGAGAAGAAGGTCTAGAGGTATAACTGAAAGTAACTCAAGTCTTAAAAATTGGGGACTGTAGTGCTACACAGAAATCTTAACTGGGATTAGTTTTAGACTCACAGATGAGTGGAAGTGTGGATGGTGGTAAGGATCTTATAGGTAAAATCAATCAATCAATTAATCAATCAATCACAAAAAGAGGGAGAGTGTTGGATAAGATACCAAAGCACAGGTAACAGAAACTAAAATAAACAAGTAGGAGTACAACAAACTAAAGAGCTTTTGCACAGCAAATGAAACAATCAATAAATTAAAAAGGGAACCTACAGAAGAAGAAGAAATATTTATAAAATATATATCTGATAAGGTGTTAATATCCAAAATACAGAAAGAACTTATATAATTCTATAGAAAAAAAAAAGCAAATAATCCAATTAAAGAATGGGCAAAAGACCTGAATAGACATTTTTCTGAACACAACATACAAAACGGCCAACAGACATATAAAAAGATACTCAACATCACAAATCATCATGGAAATGCAAATAAAAACCACAAAGAATCAATACCTTCTCAGATGGGTATTATCAAAAAGACAAGAAGTAACAGTCCTAGCAAGAATGTAAAGGGGCCCCTTACACACTATTGAAGGAAATGTAAAACAGTATAGCCATTATGAAAAACAGTATAGAGGTTCCTCAAAAATTTTAAAGTTGAACTACTCTTTGATCCAGCAAGCCCATTCCTGGATACATATGTGAAGGAACTGAAATCAGTTTCTTAAAGAGGTTATCTCTGTACAACTGTGTTCATGCAGCATTATTGACAATAGCCAAGATATGGAAACAACCTAAATGTTCTTTGAAGGATGAAAAGATACAGAAAATGTGGGATACACACATGATAAAGAAAATATATCATATATATTATATATCATACAACAGAATATTATTTAGCTATAAAAAGAAGGAAATTTTGCCATTTGCAACAACATGGATGAATTACTGACATTATGCTAAGTGAAATAAGCCAGAAAATACTGTACAGCATCACAAAAAACAAAGCAAAACAAAACAAAACAACGGATTTTATAGACATAGAGAATAGAATAGTGCTTGCCAGGGGCAAACAGTTACACATTTTCAGTTACAGGAGTAAGTACTGAGAATCTAATATACAACATGGTGGCCATAGTTAATAATACAGTCTTATATACTTGAAAGCTGCTGAGAGTAGATCTTAAGCATTCTCACACATGCACACACACACAGACACACACAGTTAATAAATGTTAACTGTGTGAGGTGATGGATATGTTAATTGTCATGATCTTGGTAATCATTCTACAATGTATAGGCATATCAAATCATTATGCTGTACACTTTAAATATATATGATTATATTTGTCAATTATTCCTCAATAAAATTAAAACAAGAGAGAGAAGAGTAATATAACCCCAAAGCATTTTTTGAAGGATAAGGTGGTGGTGGGGTGGCTACAGTCATTCTCAGGCAAAGCAATGGGACGTGGATTCTGGTTTCATCACAGATATTGCATGATATTGAATATGCTGATTGATACTTCTGTTCCTCAAACTTTTCCACTCATGAAATAAGAGTGCCAGACTATTTCCCTCATAGAGGGATATGGAGAAATAGGAGATAGGAAACCAACTCCATGTTTTTCAAAGAGAACAGAATTAAAGCCACCCAAGATATAATCCCAGTAATTCATAACCCTACGTGATGACAGCATCTCTGAACTGATAATTTTAAGTAAATTATAAAACATTCTTGGGGTGCCTGGGTGGTTCAGTTGGTTAGGGTCTGACTCTCGATTTCAGCTCAGGTCATGATCCACAGTTTGTGAGACTGAGCCCTGCATCAGGCTCTGCTCTGACAGTGCAGAGCCTACTTGGGATTCTCTCTCTTCTTCTCTCTCTGCCTCTCTCTCTCTCAAAATAAATAAATAAACATTTAAAATAGACATGCTTACAATTTATAAATAAAAGTTATCTTTCAAAATATTAAAAATGTTTTATGTGCAATATAATTAAAGGTAGGGCATCTTTAATTTTTTTTAATGTTTATTTATATTTGAAAGAGAGAAAGGAAAAGAGAGCAAGCAGGGGGCAGGGGAAGGGCAGAGAGAGAAGGAGACACAGAATCTGAAGCAGGTTCCAGGCTCTGAGCTGTCAGCACAGAGCCTGACTCAAGGCTCAAACTCACGAGCTGTGAGATCATGACCTGAGCCCAAGTCAGATACTTAGCCCATGGAGGCACCCAGGTATCCTGGGAGGGCATCTTTTTAGCATAAGACACTCTATACAAAACTTGAAAACCAGCTATTTGAAAATGTTCATGTACTGTAATTTCATTTCAAAATAAAACAGTGATACAAAAATTGTTAATGATAAATATTTTGAAACCATGTCAGCAATGCTGAAATTAGCCCACACCTGGTCAACCTCTTCTAAATGTCTTTTTTGGAAGCATCACCCAGAATGACAAAGGACCTCATATGGTCTTTTCTTAGCACCAGTAAATCCCATATCCCCTCTTACGTATTATAATACAGTCAGGTCCTGGAGGGAGAGGAGTAGAGTTGCAACCCTAGATTTTTATAAAAAATAATCAAGCAAACAGCCATTAAGGGTATCTGCTGTACCCTAAATCACTACTTCTTCCCACAGAAGCTTCTAAGTTGCTATTCTAAGTTGCAGAATAACAGAAATCATTACGTACAAATGTGCCCAATGAAGTGACAGAGCAAACACCCAGCCCCACTGATATCACCACCTAGTGCCGAGTGCCTAGGGCCTGTAGCAGTCACTTGATAACATTATTCTATCCAACCCAAAATGGGCTCTGTCTCTTGCTATTTTTCTGGTTTCCTTAGCTACCAGTTAGTAACTTCCATCCTTAGCTATGCTGCTGCTGATGCCTAGAGAATTTCTGGTCCCCTCGAAGTGGTGTTAACCTCATATAATTTGACCTTTGCCTTTAAAGAATTCAAAAGTTAAAAAATAAATAAATAAATAAAATAAAAAAATAAAAAATTCAAAAGTGGAGAAAAAAACAGATATGTAAATCAAATGATGCTTTTTGATAAGGGATACAAAAGGAAAAGATTCAGTGTGTGTCACAGAAACACAGGAGAAGTTGCAATTTACTCTACAAATTAGATTGGACTTCGCAGAGGAAAGGTTAGAAGGAATGACTTCTGTCCAAAAATATCTTCTCCACTGGTGCCTGAAATCCCAGCATCATTCACTAAGCTGTGCACAGCAGTTTGGCAGGGGTTTTAAGCAGGGGATGTTTAGTGGGGATCTCCTCTTACCCTCCCTACCTTCCCACCTCCCCATCTCACCACTTCTCAGACTTAGCAGAAACCAGTATACATTCACCACATTTCCAGCGCCAGTAATAGTTCCATTCTATCTATAAATATAATACAGTTTTCTAAGGTTGATAAGACAATCACATATCATGCTGGTTGTGACAGGAGCCCCCACTTAAGCCACCAGTGAGAAAATTTGGGGCCATTCCGTTATCAAGTCATTGCTTTGGAATTCAATTTCTCCTCTGGACATTTATTTTCACTAAGGAGAAGGAAGTTGAGAAATACGGAAGAGCTTCAGCCATTCTTTTCTCCTCTATCTCCCTCCTCACTCCCCTTGCTTTTTTTTTTTTTCCTTTGCTGTTGTTTTTTTCCCAGGCAGAGGGTAATTTGTATAGTAGCTGAAATAAAAGCAGCTTAACAGATGAAATCCATGGTCAAAGCCTGTGGACATCATTGAGGAGTTAATGAAATTTCTGTGCCTGGAACAGATTATTAGGCAACAGCTGAGATTGGAAAAAGATTAAGCTACTGAATTGCTGGCAGAACCAAAGGAAGGAGTCTAAAGTCAGCATTCATCATGGCTCATAGAAGATGAACAATTCGGGAAATAGAATCGGGTGATTTGTTCTGAGCTCTGAAGGCATTGTGCCTTGTCCTTCCCTGACCTAAATGGGTAGACGTTGTTTCTCTTGGCCAGTGCTTTCTGTCACTCCCTCTGCCCCCAAACTCTTGATAGCACCCTGGTGCTCATGCACTCATAACCTAGAATTCTAGAACCTTCTAGGCCCTTTCTAAAACCCCCTTCCACAATATATCTCATGGCTTCCCTAACATAAATCATCATTTTGAGAACATGGGGCCATTTTCACACAGAACATTTTGCATAGACATTCACTATGTGTTACTAACTGATCTCTACTTCCACATATCTCTGTTCACAACTGTTCCATCTGGAAAAAAAATCTCTCTACCCTTTATATTTAGCTACAAGACAAATAGTAAAATTGGGATTTTTGCCTTATATTTAATAGGTTGAATTGTATGGGTGTGTGCCTATGCACTACACTGCACATGCTTGTGTTTGAAACACAGAAGCATCAAAAATGTTTTCTGCTCACAAGGAAACTGGAGTCTTAGAAGAACAAGGACATATTCAGAAAAAGTCATTTTCCAATAAATTCTTATTTTGGCTTAGCTTCCATTTGTTGAGTGTTTACTAGGTTGCAAACTTTAAACTTTTCATGCACTGCCCCTATTCTTTGTCACAAATATTTTGTGAGTTAGGGACTATAATTATTCCTACTTTACAGAGGAGTAGATGCTAAGCAAGGTGAGTAACTTCCCCAAAGTCAATAAATTGCTAAGCAGAGATGCAAAATGGAGTCTCTTTGACACCAGAGTATGTATTCTTGCCACCACATCATACTGAAGGCTGACTTAGCATTTATGTGTAGAATGAGCTAGAGAGGGGTAAGAATAAAGAGGAATGTATAGTGAAACAATGGCCTGTAGTATTCTGAGTAAGATTTAATGAGAATATGGATATAGGAGTGGCAACTGGAATGTCAAAGTGGATAAAATGAAAGGTAGATCCTTAAAGCATTTTTGCTGGCTTGGGCTCAGGGTGACAAAAGACAGATGTCAGAGGTAACAATAAGATCTAACCCTACTTAATGATAGTATATGCAGAGAGAAGTAAATCTCTTTGGAAACAACAGTTGCCTGGTAATATAAACCCATTGGTCCAAACTTTCTTCTGGATAAAAGTCCTTCCGAGTCACCAAAAGAGCAGTAATACCCACAAGAGTCTTTAATTCTTCAGGTAATGATCATCATTGCAAAGGACATGTCACATGTCCTGACCCCCAATCTCTGATTCCCGGAAGACTTCTGCTCCTTCTCTAAGGCAGAAGTAAGAAAGGATTAGAAGACATTGAGAGGGAATGGTTCCTCTTCCTTCAATTCCAGCCACAGTGGAATAAAGTCAATTGGCCTGCACTTGATTTTTTATTTAACTTGTTTGTGCCGTAAAACGCTTTGGATGCAGATTAACTTTCCCTGCTCAATACTGCCTAATTGATTCACCTACCTTGAAGCAGACACTTGCAAGGCCTTTGATAAATAGATTGAAAGGCATTCTTTGCTTCATAAGTGCCTCCGTAAGCAATAGCTCAAACAGGACAGAGAATCTTGTGTATACTCCAGTGAGGAAAAGCTCCAGGGTCAGGGTCAGGAGGAATAAATGTCTTCCTCCTCCTCTAGAGGCATACTCATTTTACTGAATGGTCATAAACATTTTGGAAAAGCTATTCCAGACATTGCAGGGGATCACTGTGTGTTGAGCAGGGTGTGGGCTGGAAAGCGCGTTTGCAAAAGCACACAACATCCTGTTTATCTAGAAAATCTTATGAGATAGATATTGCAGTTCAAACTCTGGGTATATGGAAACTGATGCACCAAGAGGTTAAGTATCTGGCCCATGACAGCACAATTCGGAAATAGTGGAGCTGAAATATAATCCAGATTTTTCTAATACCTAACATCATTCTCTTACCACATTGCCTCCCTCCTTGTCAACACTGAACCCTGGTACATTCCTTCTCTAAAAAATGAAACCAACAGTTGTTAAATCAGGGTTTTAAAATTGAGAACAATGTCAAAACAAATTGACAGGATGGGTGTTCAATAAGAACACTCAAGTGCTCCTTCTAAGCCAGGAAATAGTACCAGCTTACAGAGGGGGCCTCTCTCCAGGGGTGTGGGACAAAAAGCGACACCAAAGTGGGAATGTGGGGTGGAAGGGGCCTTTGATCACTGAACAAAGGAGTTGCTCTCACCAGAAAGGACACTGGAACAATCAGCCCCTGCCCCTGGCCCCAGGATCAGGCAGCAGCCTCAGGGCCTGTCTCCAGTACAAAGCCAGACACCAGGTTTCCTCTCCAGACCTGACTGTGTAGTTCCTATTTGATCACCAAATGGATGCACCTCCCGCAAAGAGAAAAGACATCTTGTAGACTTTGCTCACAGTTGTTCTAATGACTGCTGGTTCTCAGGCCTATCTCCCATCTTTTCCTGCTGTGTTTCTTCCATTGTTATATGCTCACTCAAATTCACATGTTATACTTCCTCCGCGCATAGGCCATTATACGTGTAAGGGACAGTGCACGTGGAGTGCATGCATTGGAAATCTTCCCTTCATTCCTCCTACTATTTATTCATGCTCCTTTATCAGTACTACTAGATACCTGACGCACTATTACAGGTGATATAAAACATGACCTTCACTTTCACGGAGCTCAGAGTAGTGAGAGACAGAGACATGATAACACGGGCTACGATGCATTGTGGCATCATGATACATGATATGGGAGACTCCTATAGTGTCTGAGATGGTCTAAAGAAGGAGAATCTAAAATGAATGGCAGAATTAGAAGAAAAAATAATTTTAATAACAATATTTATAGTGCACCTTATTCCTTCTAGGCATTTATGTTGAGCTTTTCAGGCACTGACAACAGAGTACTCAACCTGTCAGACTGGACTACTGCTCTAGCGGGGTGGGGAAGACACACAATAAATAAGTACTCAGATATATTAGATAATGTCAGATAGTAATTCAAGCTATGAGGAAAATAAAACAAGGTAATGTGATATTGAGTTGCTCAGGAGCAAGAGCAACATTGAATGATGTGGTCAGAGAAGATTACCTGAAGAATTGATATTCGAGTTAAGATTTAAACAAGAAAAAGGAGCCAGCATAAGATTGAATATCACATAGGAAACATCATGAGAAAAGACCTTGGGCCGAACATATCTTCTAGAACAATGCCTTAAATCCCACTATTGTGCATTAGCCAGGTGTGGCAGACAGGAAAATGAAATTTTCAGATCTCCTACTGTCAGGGGCATAGCTGACTGATGTCCCCAGCCAACACCCCCACGGATCTACCATGCCTCTCCAAGGGCTGATCCCAGCCAATGGCTGAGCGCATTGAAATCTGAAGCTCCACCCTCCAGTCTTTCTCCTTTTGCCCCCTTCACACTGTGAAGCCTGTCTTTTCCTGACCCTCCCCCAATAAGTCTGCTGTAAATCTTATCCCTTCTAGGCTTCTACTTCTCAGTGGACATAGACATGAGCAGGAGTTACCCACTGGAAATCCTGCCTTGGGAGATACAAATGGGGAAAAGATAAGTGAGATGTTAAAGACTGCAGTGTAGGGTGTAAAAATGAATAGTAATATGTATTTAGATGAAAGTAATTAAAGTACCATGGGAGAAGAATGATTATGGGACCAAAGACCAAAAAGTAAAACTCAGAATCAGACAGCCCATAGTTAGGAAGTAGGCAGGGGTCAGAGGCTCACAATAGTTTTAAGCCCAGAAGACTCAGGTGCTGGAAATGGACTTTATCAAGGTCAACTTCTCCAAAGAATTGAAAGTGTTCTGAATATGCTTAAGTGCATGAGAATTAGAATAAAATTCTGCCTAAAATTTCTTGTACTCTTATTTCAAGCATGAAGTTTTCCAAAAACTCTTTAAGCCTACATTTCTTTATTATGCAGCAAGTGAACTGAGTAAGGTCCCAAATCTCCTTTAGTCTCTCTCAATTGAGGTGTGGAGTTTAGGCAATTCTAATAGTTGACTAATAGATTGATGCCTAATATTGAAGGCATAAAGGATACCCTAGGTACTGAGAGGTTGAGCAATGCCAGAATCTAGAAAACTATTAGAATTTAAAGGTATGCATGTCATAATATAAAGTCTCCAAGGTAAAAGCTTTGAAAGCCAAGATTGTGTTGACAAGCCTTCTTCCATCACATGTTCTAATTATCTTCCCTGGGTTTTCTTCAGATGCAGATTGTTTGGGTTGCGGTGGTAAGGTAAAAGGTAAACAAGAGGGAGCTGTATGGGCAAAGTGCTTTATTATACATATAAGTTTCAGTCAAAATGTATTTTTGGCCCAGGCTGCAAGTTGTTTGGTCTTTTTCATGATGTCACTGTCATAAAGGAATGAATAAAATAACCTAATATTCTGACAACCAGAATAGTTCTGTGTTTTTCTGAATGGTGGTCTTCAAGGTACCATAAGTATAAGATGGGTGGGCTAGGTTCTGGTATCAGTAATTTACATGATAATAGGAAAGAGGAAAACAAAACAAGGAACTATAACCGAGGACACAATGAAAATTCAGGAGGCCAGCAGGTAAAAAATATTCTATGAAGATGGGGCACCTGGGTGGCTCAGTCAGTTGAGCATCCAACTTCAGCTCAGGTCATGATCTCATAGGGTTCATGAGTTCCAGCCTCGAACTGGCTTGCTGCTGGCAGCAGCTTCGGATCCTCTGTCCCCCTCTATCTCTGCCCCTCCCCTGCTCACACTCTCTCTCTCTCTCAAAAATGAATAAACATTAAAAAACAAAAAAAAAGTATTCTAGGAAAAGAGTATGTTGAGAAGACGCAGGCAGATAATCAAATTCAGGGCGCAGTTAAGAAATAACATACAGAGATCCAGATAGCCAGTGCACTCCAGGCCTGAGATGCCACATCTTTAGAAATTCATGTGATCACTAAGCTACAGAATCAGGAATGAGATTTTTAACTTCTGATGCAAGTCCTTTGAATGTGCTAATATATGATATGCTACAGAGACGTGATTACAGTGACAATCTTAAATGTATCAGAGGTTATGTAATGTTAATTAAAGAAGAAAATTACAACAAATATAAATTAGTAAATAAAAAGACATTAAAGAGCAACAAGGAAGTGAAAGGGATAGAAATGCCATGTACACATGAAAATTTCCCGATAGCAACTAAATGAGAAACATATACAGTTAAAGAAGCTCTCAGAATTCCAGGATAAGGCAACAGGTCACCAATAATACGACATTGCTCATGCAGTATCTCTAAAGTGTATACAGGCTTCATAACATTGAAGAACATTCCAGTGATACAGAAGTTAGGTGAATACAGGGAGAATAAATAATGGTATTATAGTCTTTGACTGCTAACTCTTAGGATGTAAAAACCTAAGATGGAAGTTTGTGTCATATTAACAGAGTAAGAAAGAAATACTCTTCATAGAGAAGGGGCAAAGTGGTTGGAAGCAAGCAGAAGGCAAAGGCCAGAAGAGCCTCCCATCCATGCTATAGCTAACAGGGTGTTACTTAATTTTACTTGTGTGATGCCCTTTCCCACTGGAAACCAGTAGTTGGGAATATCTTTCTTGATGGGCATAATTATGTAACTCTGTTCTGGAAGGTTTCCTTATCTAGTTCTCATAGAATATGGCAAAGAGTGAGAATTTCCCTTCTATAGCCACAGTCTGGATGATTTTCTCAAGGATTTGTTCTTGTCAGTTAGTTCCCAAAGACTCTTCCTGAAGCACTGGTCTCTCTTAACCAGTCCAATCTCCCTTCATGATTTATGGTAGGAGCTTTATTTTTCTATAAAAGTGGTACCCAACAGCACACTGGTATACAGCAGGCCCATCCCAAGTGAATCACCAGATGTTGATTTCTAATTCCCTTTGGCTATAACTTCAAAGACATCATTAAAGTGATGTTTGCCTGATGGAACACTGAACTGAGGGGTTTGTGGAATACTGATCTCTTGCTACCAGTAAGAGGTGCAGTCAAACATCAGGCCAGCAAAAAGACTGATGGGGCATTTACTAAAATATCTTAGTACTTAGTCTCATGAGATGGTAAGAAAGTTCTATAGGGCAGTAAATAGTTCTCCACAAATGGCAAAACAATGTCAAACCTAGTGAATGGTTTAATAACCATGGATGAGTTTATAGAATCTGTGAGGCATTGCTATACCATTATAGTGATTAGGTTCTAATTGTCACTGACTTTTTAGCACTGTTTGAGCCCTTCTGTGCCATCAAATAGGAAAACAGATATTGTAGTGTTTCAACGTGTGCTTCCAACCACGAATGTTTCTCACCACTGCTGTGTGCATTTGACCAGAGTTGTCTGTTCACCATGACCATCATTCATAGAAGCTGGAGGGTGACACACATGGGTGAGTGTCTGTGAATGACATTTTCTGACCAGGAAAACCTGAAAACTAGACAGCTGAGTTTGTTATTACCACTTATTATGGATTAGAAGTTTTGCGGGCTAGAGGCTGTAATAAATCATTTACATAAATTAAGAACTGAAAAGAATTCTGACAATATACTCCAAATGACTGGGAAAGAGCCCCAGGACCAAATGGCAGAGTCCACTTTGGTGACAAGGCGGGGAGGGGTGGGTGGCATTTGTGCTGTGTGCTTACCAGGGGTTAAATATTGCTAAGAGAACTTCCATTTGTTCCAATACTTCTATGATCTTCCCACATATCTATATAATCAGGTGGTCATTAAATGAGATTGTTATAGTCATAGTATCACCATTAGAAACTGTACATGTTACTCTACTGCATTCTGTAGCGTATCTTCACCTCGGTCTTGTTTCCAGACAACAGCTCAGCATGAATTTTTGGTTCTAGCCAGACTGACCTCCTTCACATTGATAATACCAGCTTCCATTTACTTGAGGCACCATGCTGAGATAGTACATAAATCATCTCTAATCCTCAAAACAGCCACATAGTATGGATGTTATTTTATTATCACAACTTTATAAGTGAAGGAACTGAAACACAGAAAGGTTATATAATGTGCCAAAGTTCACATGGATGATAAGTAGCGAAACTTGGATTTGAATTCAAAACCGTCTAGTCTGAAGCCTGCAACTTTTCCTTTTCACGATCTCTTAAATCTCTCCTCCCTAAGATCTTGTTTTCAAAAATATACTAGTTTTGCTTGCATATTTTGATTTAATTTTGGATTCCTAATCAATTTCCATTGGAGTTAAGGATAAATAATCATCTTCCAGGTCTTGGGGATGCAGAGGGCTAGAGTGATTGAGTAGTTAATTTAGATTCTCTGCAAAAGGCAGAGACCTAGTTACTGAAATTAGTATAAGGCAGAGGGTTAATCAGTTACATTAAAGAATTCTAGGTGGAATAATTAATGCACATATTTGGACAAATAATATCACAGCTGACATAGGGTGGAGCAGCTAAGTTTGCAATATGATGTTAGGGCAACAGAAGAGTAAGCTGGTGTCTGTGTTTGATGCATCAATCCTTTAAAAATATGCCAGACAAGCATATTTGGCATTCTGTCAAAAATATTTTGCAAACCTCCAGACAAATAATGGGGTGATAAAGAGAACTATGTTGAAGTATGTTTCCTTGGAAGCAGAACGAGAAAGATGAGAGGAGATGTTGAGAAAAAGTGATTCACATAGAAGCATCACGACAATTGAGTCACGGCAAAGATGGGAAGGCCGGAATAGCCCTCTAGGGGAAGATTCTGGAGCTTTTCCAACTCCATTCCTTTCTCTAGCCATCAAGTGATGGAGATTTGTTGAACATGACACCTGGCTGCTCTGCATTATGGATTTGAATGGAGAGACAAAAGAGAGAGCTAATTGTTTTCCATGCATTCAAGTTTAATTTGGTGCACTTTTAATTAGGGCTCTGATGGGACTAGGAATCAGTTCCTTCTACACAGGCAGCTCCTGACAGCAGGTGACTGTGTAGACGAAAGGGATTATTATAAAAGCCACTCAGGTCACATTGGCATCAACAGAGTAGTTACAAAGGATGTCCTGGGAACTGTCAATCCAAATGTCAAGGGTGACCCATTCAAGATCAAAAGCATTCAGCAGATGGGGCGCCAGGGTGGCTCAGTCAGTTAAGTGTCAGACTTCGGCTCAGGTCATGATCTCATGGTCCATGAGTTCAAGCCCCACATCAGGCTCTGTGCTGGCAGCTTGGAGCCTGGAGCCTGCTTCAGATTCTGTCTCCCTCTCTCTCTCTCTCTCTCTACTTCTCCCTCACTCACGCTCTGTCTCTGTCTCTCAAAAATTAATAAACGTTAAAAAAAATAATAAAAAAAGAAAAGCATTCAGCAGGATGTGATACATCAGGGCTTAGCCAATACATAAAAGGCAGCTAGATTCAGAATCAGTAGAAGAGGGTTACATAAAATCATCCCTAAGGAAGAAAAAAAAATAACACTTATGGGGCAACTTTTGTGTTCTGGAGGAGCATGTAGCCATAGACTAAAAGTTCTTTCTTGGGGTGCCTCAGTGGCTCAGTAGGTTAAGGCATTGACTTTGGCTGAGGTCATGATCTTGTAGTTCATGAGTCTGAGCCCCATATCGGGCTCTGCACTTGTAGCTCAGAGCCTGCTTTGGATCCTCTGTCTCCCTCTCTCTCTTCCCTTCCCCTGCTCTCATGCACTCTCCCTCTCTCAAAAATAAATAAATACTTTTTAAAAAAGGATACTTAAAAAAGTTATTTATTTCAACACTCATAATTATCCTTCTTTCTCTACACCCTTTACAACTATGGAGATTAAGGTTGAGTTATGATAAGTGACTTTCCCCAAGTTTACACAGCTAGTAATCACTGAAGCCAAACACCAAACTCAGTTCCATCCTGTACCCATGTTCCCATTTCATTCTTTCCTCCCAGGTCTCTCTCTACCCCAACCCCTAACACAGTCTATCCTTTTTGGCTTCTATGGAATCATAAAGATGTTTTTTCACTCACATAGAAAATATGAGTAAGCATGAGTTTGATGTGCAAGCTATTGATGTCACTTGTAGATATTAATTATTTTTGTAATAAATTTATTGTTTACATTTAACTTTGATTCAGTGTATTACGTATGGACACAGCAGCACTGGTAAGTAAGACAAGGCCCTTCTCTAGTAGCTAACAGCTTATGATATGTGTTATATAAATGGATTTTTGGAAAACCTATAGGCAACACCTTTTTAAACCTTTTCCCCAAAAATTGAAATGGTCTTCCCAATATGAACTAATGTGTACTTGTATAAAATAAATCACATAATATAGAAAAAGTCTTAAGTGTAATAAGCCATTATGACTCTCAAATGCCCTACTGAAACAGGGCTTATGGATGAAATTGGGTAAATATAAGATTTTTTCAGATTGTGCTTATTCATTTTTGAAATGTAGCTATTTCACTAACATGGGCAGAATCCCCAATAGCACCAAGTTTGATGTGTCAAATCAAGTAGTAGGGTAGTTAGCTTTACATAAGAAACTCTTATTAGCATATCCCTTTCAATTTCTTGAGCAGAAAGAAGGAAGGAAGAAGGAAGAAGAATGTAGTCCAAAGGATTTCTCTCTTTCTCTGAAGTGCAACAAGGAATTCTAATGAATTTCTTCTTCATAATCATGCCTGGACTACTCCAAGGGCTCCTTAACCCAACACCCTGTTTTTATTCTTGCTCCCCTTTAAGTTAGTGTCCTTACAGAGGACCAAATATTGTACTTAAGTATTTTTAATTGTAAACAAAGCAGACACCAAAAACATCAAAACAAATATGGATATTAATGTATTATTACAAAGCAAACACACTTGAAACCACTACCAAGGACAAAAATAGAACCTTGCCATGTATGTCTGAAGTCTCCCTAAGTGTCTCACTTGTTCTAACTCCAATATCTCGCTCAACCAAAAGGAATCACTCTTCTGACTTTTATAGTAATCTTTGTTTTTTTAATTAAAAAAGAAAGTTTTGTCACCAGATTCCCTTGATTAGTCTTGCCTATATTTTTAACTTATGTTTACTATATCTCTTTTAATCCATAACCACTACAACCACCCTTTTCCTTTCTTTTTCTTAAAATTTATCTGTTGATTAGCCCAAGGATTTTGACTTGTAGAGTTTCCCACAGTCTGGTTTTTGTTGATTACATGTCCACCATGCAGCTCAACACATTGCTTCACCCTTCACATTAGCAGCGAGATTCAGAGCCCTAATTATACTCATGGCCAATTGCTTTGGCAAGATTAAAAGTGGTGCTAGGGGCTTTCATCAGGGGGTATATCAATTCTGCTTGTCTCACTTTTTACAGAAGTTTTCTCAGTTCTTGCAGCTCAGTGTCTGGACCCATTAATTCATTAGGAGTTGCCAAATGTTGATATTCAAATTATTTCATTTTTATCCTTTTTATAGTTGTACTACTTTTGTAAAGAGATGCTTCCTTAATCTGCTGTGTGGTGAGCAGTTAGTGGTACTGTTCATACAGAAACTGTAGAGAAAGGTAAGATAAACATTTTAATTCTTTCAATTATCAGGTTTCTAGAAAAAAATGGTTCCCTATCATCTTCCAAATATGACCAATTAATATTTGTTGTTTTGTTTTAAATAACAGCAGAAACTCACAGATTTAAACATATTAGTAGGTTTCAATCAATTGCAATTACTATTCATTTTGAAGCTCAATTGTCTTATCTTTGGTAATCAAAGACTCCTTATGTTGACCTTCGAGCCTATTTGACAGAATTCTGTGTCCTTTGACTGCTTCCCCAATATCTGGATTGATAGTATATTTAGCCTCATCTTAAACATTTCCTGCCCCAGACCTGGTAGTAGTCATGTTTTCCAAAAAAAACTTCCATTTTTTTTTTTTTTCTGTAAGTGGAAATTGATATTTCAAGGCCCCAGTCAGTACACTATCTATGCTCATCACTACGGGTCTGGTCATTGATAGTGTTTCTTCTTTGGACAGAATGAGAAGAAAAAAGAAAGATCAGTTGTAGATATGGATAAAGATTTTGATATATAGTTATAGGGGAAATTTAATCTTACTGATATGTCCTATTCAAATTTAAAATTATAGGAGTTTCCGTTTGTCTCTTTTTATTATTATTATTTATTTTTTTAATGTAAGCTCTACATCCAACATGGGGCTTAAACTCACAACCCCAAGATCAAGAGTCACATGCTTTACTAACCAAGCCAGCCAGGTGCCCCTGCTTTCATTCATTCATTCATTCATTCATTCATTCATTTGTATTTTTTAAGACTTTATTTTTGAGTAATCTCTACACCCAACATGGGGCTCAAACTCATAACCCTGAGATCAAGAGTCAAATGCTCTAATGACTGAGTCAGCCAGGTGCCCCTTTAAAACCTGGACTTCTGTTTAACATCTGCAATACCCCTCTTCCACTGCAAGAATCTTGGCCATTAAGGATACATGAAATAATAAAATTAAAATAGTTCATATACTTTTATTCACTTTATCCCCCATTATCTGTATAATGTTCTTAGAAAAAAATACTAATCCTTTCCACCAAAAGCAGTTTTTAAAAAAGTTGTTTTCTCTCTCCATCTCCCCTCTCAATTTGTATTGTTTTACTCGCACTGAGCATTTAGCTCAGACATATAGCTCATATACTATATTCCATTGTTCCAAGCTTCATTTCACTCTTTTTTTAAAATGTTTATTTTTGAGAGCGACAGCACTAGCAGGGGAGGTGTGGGCGGGCCAGAGGATCCGAAGCAGGCTCCACGCTGACAGCAGAGAGCCCCATGTGGGGCTTGCGAACCCTCCAGATCATGACCTGAGCCAAAGTTGGAAGCTCAACTGACGAAGCCAACCAGGTGCCCCAAAACTTCATTTGTCTTTAAATCTGCAAGTAACTATATGTTTTATGATCTACACTAGTTTTTGTGTCAATATGTTTCTAGTTATTTTGATTGTGAGAATTTTATTTTCTAGGAGATTCCTCAGGAAGAGCTTCATCAGAACAAAATTTTATTGGTTCTTGAATATTGATGAATTTGTACTCTTTATATATGAGAGTCAATTTTGCTGGATATTAATTTTTAGCTCACTTTTTCTATCTCTAAATATTAAATATATGCCTCCATTTTATTCTGGCATAAAGTATTACTGTTGAAAACTTTGAAGATGAATTTTCTTTCTCTATGTCACCTGATGAACTTTGGCTAGATGTCCTAAGGATTTTTCTTTAAGTCTACTGATTTTACAAAAATAATGTCTTGGTATGGTCTTCCTGGGTCATTATTGTTAAATATGTAACATACTTTTGCAATACATAGTTTTGAGTCTCTTCAAGAAAGTTTTCTTGAATCACAACATTCATTATTTATTCTGTTCCTATGATTTTTTTAAATTTGATGACTCTATTATTATGTAATAAATCTTTGTTTACCTTCAATGCCTATCCGTTTTTCTCATTAAAAAAAAATTCTTCATTTCTCTTTTCTCCTTTCCTCTATTTCTCTTAAATCATTGTCTGTCATTGTTTATTTATTTTTTGTGTTTCTTCTGGTTAAGATTTCATATATCCAATTATTCCTTTTTTTATTTTAATTTTTCCCCTTAGTTTTATAAGCTCATGTTTGAGCTTTTTTCTAATCATGACTTTTCCTTGTGTTTGAATTCCTGCATAATTTACAAATTTCTTTTATCTTGTTGTGAGATAGTTTATGGTTTTATTATGTTCTGTGTGCATATTTTTCTGGGAGGGTTTGAAGGACCAAAGAGATGTTACTGCCCCTTACTCTGTTCTGTCTTGTAATAATTTGATATGGGTGATTTAACCTCAATACTTTTTTGTTTTTTTTATTTACATATAAAATTAGTTTTCCTGAACTTAAAAATTTTTTTTTTAATTTGAGAAGGGCAAAGGGACAGAGGGTGAGAGAGAGAGAATGAATCCCAAGCAGGTTCCACACACAGCACAGAGCACAACGCAGGGCTGAACCCCTGACCCTAGGATCATGACCTGAGCCTAAATCAAAAGTTGGATGCTCAACCGACTGAGCCACCCAGGCACCCCAGTTTTCCTGAACTTGTAAGTGGGACCTTGATTCAGGGTGTCTTTTCTAACCTTTTCTAAGCTCTCTGAACTGCAATGTTCAAAAATATGGTGGCTTATTATCTGCGAGCTTTTGGCTCGTTCTCTTCTCCAACTTTTATCTGACAACGATCCTTCATCTCTATTGTCCTGCACCATTTTGATGCCATTCCCAGAAATTTTTCCTAAGTGTAGGCACCGTCCTGGAAGGGAATGCTAGTGATAGTTCAATGAAGATTACCTGCTCAACTTCTGTTACTCCTTGTCATACCCCCTGTCTTCCTCTGGCCCAAATCCCTTCAGTTCCTGCCACCAAAATGGCCTGCTGTGTTTCTAATGAGTATCTGCTGACTATTTTGAGTTTTGATTCTGTTGCTTCTCTCTGTTTTCTGCCACACAATGATATCACGCAGGTCCTATGGATGCTGGCAATTTGCTTACAATTTGGTATCGCTGGAAATATCTTGTTGACTAGTTTTGTTGTAAATATAATCTGGTGTTTTTTGTTTTGTTTTGCTACCCAGTTTCTTTGTTTTAGGTGGTGATTAAGAGAGAATAAAAGACTATGTCTTAGCTGCCATCTTCCTAGAATCCCCTAAAGTAATCTTTTGTAATGCAAAGCAAATTATGTCACTTTCTTGTCTAATACCTGTTTGATCTCTCAATTGATTTATAAGAAAATTATAATTTCTTAACCTAGTTAAATTCCTTGATTATATGTCCACTATTAATCTTACCAACATTATCTGTTTCATTCTCCTCTTTCCTTAGTAGGTTCTAGAAATTTCTTTTCTAGACTCTGCTTTTTCCCTGTATTTTCTTCCTTCTGGTTTTCCTGTTCATCTCCCTCATTTTACTAAAATCTCAGCTTAAACTTCTGAAACGTCCCCCCAATCCTTAGACTCTAAAGAAGATACCACCAACTCATGTCTGCTACATTATCCAAATTAAATATTTACTTAGTACTTACCAGTAACTAATACTGTTGTGCTTTATGTATTTATTTATGTGTTCATCCAGGAGTCAGCAAACTCCAGCCTGAAGCCAAATCTGGCCAGTCACCTGTGTTTGTAAATGAAGTTTTATTGCAACCCAAACAACTCTTTAAGTATTGTCTATGACTGCTTTTGCACTACAGTGATAATTAAGTAGCTACATAGAGATCATATGGCCCACAAAGCATACAATATTTACTCTTTGGCCATTTATAGAGAAATATTTTCCAACCTTCTTGTTAGTTAATTGTTTCCTCCCACTAGAATGTGAGCTCCACTGTAACTCAGGACTTCCCTGTATTTTCACTACTTTATCTTCCTCATAAAGATTAGTAGCTAGCATATCTATGCTATATCATAATCTCTCAATATCTGTGAATCAGTGAGTGAATCCAAACATGAATTGTCAGCATCATTTTTAGGCTATCACAGTCATAATTTAAAAAAAAAGTTATGAGAACCTTAGTGATGATTGTATTCAATTCATCACCCAAATAGATGACAAAATTAAAACTAGACTCTTAAAAATAATGATTCTAAGAAAGAATGTCAGGAATTTATATTTTTGCAATGACTAGTATATATATAAATGTATAAATGTTTGAGAGCATACCAGCTCTGAAGAAAAAACATAACTAGATTTAAAATTCAGTTCAGGGTGCCAGGGTGGCTCTATCAGTTGAGCATCCAACTCTTGATTTCAGCTCAGGTCATGATCCCAGGGTTGTGGGATGGAGCCCCGTGTCAGGCTCCGTGCTGAATATGGAGCCTGCTTAAGATTCTCTGTCTCTCTTCCTCTGCCCCTCTCCCCTGCTCGCTTTCTCTCTATCTCTAAAACTAAAACTAAAACTAAAACTAAAACTAAAACTAAACTAAAACTAAATAAAACAAAACAAAACAAAATAAAACAAAACAAAAAATAAAATAAAATTCAGTTCTACTACTAACCAGTTATGCAGACTTGTGTTAGTTTACTTATATGTGTCTCCATTTATTCCTGGGTAAAATAATTTTAATGGGATATCTAAATCACAGGATTATAAAGAGTATTAAATAGGAAAAGTGTCCAGCCCACAGTAAGGGTTCCACATATGTTAGGTGATGACAATGTTAGGTGATGATGGTAATGATGATGATGTTGATAATGACAACCATGGTGAAAAAAAGAAAGAGGAAGAGGAGAGGACAGGAAGAAAACAGAAGATGAGAAAGAGAAAATGATAATGTTGGTAATAATACACTTAACAAGTTCAACTTATCAAGCTTGGACTATGCTGCAGACACCATGATCTGTTGTTCCCATAGATTGTATTATTTAATCCTTATAAGATCCCTTTGAGTAAGGCACATCAATATCCTGATATTACAGATGAGGAATCTATACCCTGTCTTAGGCTAAATTATGTAGAAAAGAACATATCTGGAACCTACATTCAGACCTCTGTGGCTCCAAAGCTTAGTTCTTGACCTATGTAGTTCTCTTCTTACCTATCTAAATGTATCCCTAAAGATTTATCCACTTCCTCTTTAAAATGTGACATGCATAGATTTTTGCCTGCAGAAGTCTTCCACTTCATCTTCTTAAACACGTTTTAAATGTGCCCAGTTTCATATTTTGCCATCTTCAAAAATCACCCTTGTCTCCCTCCCTGGAAATTCTCATTTAGTCTCCAGACCATAGCCAGCTGTCAGAAGAAATCAATTGGACAGACTGATTTTTACCGAGGCGTTCACAATGAAACCTGTTTAATTACTGCTAATTCTCTGCTGAGATATAAGCCTTTGTAAGTTTGGATTTTGTAACTTCAAGTTTGTTGGCATAGGAAAGGTGCCAACCTGATGGCAGAGAACATCAATTTGGTTGCATTGTAATAAAAAGAATATTTACTGCACAGAGCCGGAAAGAGATGTAGCTTCCCTGCTCTCAGATCTCCCAAATCCTGCCTTGCACCTGGTAAAGCAAGGGAGTATATTAATAGTAATAGCAGTAGTATTAGTGGTAATTAATAGTGGTGATTCACAGTAACATGAATCGACTATTTCGATTCCAGGAAGTATGCTATGCATGTTACAGCATGATCGAATTACCCTTCACAACAATGCTGTCAGGAAGTAATGAACCAACACTATGCATAGATAGGAACATAGAAGCTAATGACTTTTCCAAGATCACAGTGCTATTAAATCACATAGCCTTCTCCAATATTAATTTTCTTTCAAATTCTGAAGCTTTTTTTTTTCTTAATCACTACTCAACATCTTCTCAGAAGTGTATGCACATAAAAATTCAGGACTAATCTGAAGAGTAAATAATTCATCCCATTTTATAGATGACAGAGTTCAGATCCAACAAAGGTGAGAATTTTTCCCACTACTCATCAGCACCGTATTTGTCTTATGCTATACCCCAGCATATGCATGATGTGCATCAGAATGTCTATTCTTTGATCAAAGATCCCACCATAAGCTTTTACTTATCTCCACATGCGCTCCCAAATTATTGACCAAATCTGTTAAGCAATGTGCTGGTAAATATTTCACAACTAGCTACCCGGACTGGACATGGGGTGAAACGGGCCTTAATTTCTCACATTTGCCAATTTCCATGTTGTAAATATTCCCACCATGGCTGACTTCAAGCCATTGATGTGACATAATCTGAATGCAGAATTGTGAAGAGATGCTAACAACATGCTTATGCAACTTGGTGTAAGTGTTGTCATCCTCCTCTTCCATGTCTACTCTCCTTTCTACCATTCACCTTTATTCTTAGTGTATGGGAATCTTCTAGGGTGCCTGGGTGGCTCAGTCAGTTGAGTGTCTAACTCTTGATTTCAGCTCAGGGCATGATCCCAGGGTCATGGGATCAAGCCCATGTTGGGCTGTGTGCTGAGCATGGAGGCTGCTGAAGATTCTCTCTCTCTCTTCCTTTGCCCCCTCCCTCGCTTATACTCCCTCATTCTCTAAAAAAAAAATCTTCTAATGTAGGTTAAACATAGTACATACCTCAAACCCACACTGAAATGAAGACACAAATGTGAAATATACTATATAAAGAGCACTTGTATTACAGGTTTCCCATTTCCTAGAGGCTATATATTTTCTTTTTAATATCAATATGAAAACTGGCATTTACATTTCTTATGAATTGAATGTTTGTGTCTCCCTAAAATTCATATATTGAAGCCATAACTCCCAGTGGGCTGTATTTGGAGATGAGTCCTCTAAGCAAGTAAGATTAAATGAGGTCATAGAGATGAGCCCTGATCTGATAGCATTAGTGTCTTTATAAGACGGGACACCAGAGAGAGCTCTTTCTCTCCATGTGTATGCACCAAGGAAAAGCCAAGTGAAGACATAGCCAGGAAGAGAGCGCTTGCCAGGAATGGAATTTACCGGCATCTTGATCATGGACTTCAAGCCTCCACAACTGTGAGAAAATAAATGTCTGTTGCTTAAGCTTCCCAGTCTGTGGTATTTTGTTATGGCAGTTCTAGCAGGCAAATACAACATCTGACAATATCACTATGTGATCTTGAAGAAGTCTCTTATTTCCTCTGAGACACATGTCAAAGAAAAGATTGAACTGAAATATTTATAAAATGCCATCTTGATTTAATTTCCATGAGCTTGTGTTTCTAGGGCTGCCACTTGCCTTTTCTACTTACAGTCTTTTTAGGAAATTTTGGGTATCTAACACAAACACTCTAAACTGTCTTGAATCCTAATAATGACACAATAGAGTGATCATATTTAAGTTATGGTATGGAGTGAAACATTTATAGTAGAAAAAAAATAACTTCCTAAGGAAATTGTGACAGCTGGTATCTGATAAGGGAAAATGGAGTTGGGATTTCCCATCATTGGTTGTGGATCAGGACAGGTGCATTAGAATCGCTTGTGATAATTTGCTAAAATACAGATTCTGTGATGAACTATGGGATTATAAACCTAGAAAATGCGTAAGGCCATTTTCCTTTATTAGTATGAAGCAGCTATACGGTAGCAATAAGTATAAAGTTGGGGAGTACTAAGTAGACATTTATAATAGACTGTAAGTTAAGTGAACTATGTTATAGTTTAATCTCACAACCAAATAGTTCATGATCTTGGGTAAGCCATTTCCTTTCTCTAAGTCTCAATTTCCCCCATTTGTAAAATCAATGAGCTAGGTTAGATGGTCTTTAATCTACCATCCATCCAGAAACACTTTAACTACCTAGTGATTAATATCAGGATATTAGACACATTTTCAATGTTAAGGTGAAAAATAGTTTAGCAGGGCATGGATTGGTGGAGATGTTTCAAGCACAACAAATCATAGCATATTGACAATCCTGTCTTCTAGCTAATCTTACAGCTGGCCCTGGTTTAATATCCACTAACCTTTCTGCTCAAAGAGAGTATTTGGTCTCATGCATCGTCACTGTCCTGAGTCAGAGGTACCTTATTATTTGCATGAGCAAAAAGTCAATTGAGAAGTCGAGAGGTGATTTTCAATGTGTGACCCAGCACCCCAAAGCACACCTCTTATTTCATGATAAAAGCCATTTTAAAAGTTCTCTATATTTTTAGGTGTTATATGTTTCTCAAGAGTTTCCAAAATGTTAAGAAAAGTCTCTTTATTACCAGAGCTCAATGCAATGACTGACATACAGTAAGTAGTCAGTGGATTTTTATAAATGCAATTAATGAATTATTCTCGGTTGTTAATTTTACTATTCCAAAGAACTATATAATAGTTGTAATCATATGGAAAGGCATGGATAGAATGTAAGTATCCATAGACTTTCCAGGTTTGTTGCAAAACTCAAGAAAGAAGATGTTTTGCAAACTATAAAACCCTGGATAAATTAAACTTATGTGATATGGATATATCTGTTTTCCTCTGAAAATGTTCTCATTTTTTTTTACCTTGTTATATGACTCTTGCTTGACAATGGTTAAGAATTTAGTGCCTACAAGTAGCTTGAAACATTGATTATAATGCTGAAAAATTGAATATTAGAAATTCAGCACCTTGAAAGAAGACAACTAAACAAATTTCCATCAAGGTGCAATGGTTTAAACCAGCTGAGCTCTAAAGATGTAAATCCAAGTGTGAAATATATCTAAGCAATGTCATAGGTGAACCAAGGCACCATAAGCAGAGAGCATGAAGACTTTACCTCAACTCTTTTTTTAATCCAAGATTGAGACTATATATCCATGAGCATATGTGTGCACCTATGCATGCTTACGTTTATGTGTACGTGTGTGTGTTTAAATTTTCCAATTCCATACACTGTTTTGATAGCTCTTTGAAATAAATATATTGTTTACAGAGAAAGGAAAATGCACTTGTGAGAAATTAATTTGGAATTAGGATTTCTGTCTTTATAATTACGCCCCAGGCATTGAAATTTGTTGCTATTATAGAAGCATTGATTATTTCTATAAATTAGTGGAAATATATTTTGGCAGTGTTGAATAAAAAGCACATCTTGTTTTTCTGTGGTCAAATCTTTGATATAGATGTATTCTTTGATCATCAATTTACATACAAAATTAATTTTAAAAACTAGGGTAAGAAGTTTTCCTCAAAACCACTACCAAGGAGATAAGGACTCCTAGGTCTTTGAGTCTCTACATTCCTACTGAGTAGTGTGATTGGTGTTATTTCCAAGAAGTTTCATTTACTTCATTGAAATCATCTGGAGCCTAGTCATGATCCAGAGTAGAATGTTGAGATAAACAGGAAATCATAAGCCTTGCCATTTTTGCCATAGAGCTACATTAACTGAGGCAAGACTGAGTCTTTTCTGAACGTGCTTTGTTATCAGAAAATTTATTGGTTTGTATTAGGTTAGAAGTTATACACACTGGTATGAGGACTGACTATATCAAAACTACCTTTGATCTTGTCTTTAAAATATAGAATCCACTCAATGCAGTATGGTGTCCTAGAAAAGAAAAGGGAACATTAAAGTAAAAAGTGATAAAATCTGAATAAAGTCAATAGTTTAGTTAATTGTAATATACCTGTTTTAATTTTTTAGTTTTATCAAATATAGCATGATTATAACAATGTTGAGATTAGGGAAAACTGAGGTAAAGGGTATATAGGGACTTCCAAAACTGTCTGTACAACTTCTGTTGTCAATCCAAAATTATGAAAAAATGAGTTCTTTAAAAATACAGAATTGGGCACCTGGGTGGCTCAGTCAGTTAAGTGTTTGACTCTTGATTTTGGCTCAGGTCATGATGTCATGGTTCATGCTTGCTGACAGCATGGAGCCTGCTTGGGATTCTCTCTCTCCCTCACTCTCTGCCCCTCCCTGTCTCTCTCTCTCTTTCTCTATCTCTCAAAATAAATAAATAAATTTAAAAAACATACAGAATCTATGTTCCTACATCAAAATGGACAAGAAGCCTAAGAACTGAGTTTTCAAAACTACAATGGGTCCCCAGGACTCATGGAGCTAGAGGGGCCTTTCTACTCTAAAAAAAATGCGATTAATTCACAAGCTATATGGATCCAGGTGTTTGGATTATCTATACCAGTGGATGTCAACACTGGCTTCCCATGCAGATCATCAGGGGAGAATTTTCAAACTCCAGAATCCATGACTCGCTAAATCTATTAAATCAGAATTCCAGGAGATGGGACCCGGTTCTGTACAGTTGTTGCTATTGTTCTTTTAATTTTCTGTGAGTAATTGTGATGTAGAACCAGAATTGAAAATTACTAAAATGCAAGTTTCAATTAAGGGGTAAACAGAAGGTTCCGACAATCAACTACTGTAATAATAGCAATGTCCATGACTTTAAGTACATCAACAGCTGCAAATGGTAATTGCGTAAAGTACAACTCAGTTTTATATTTCCTGAATATCTCAAATTGTCTAGGAATCTGGGGAAACATTTTTATTTAATATCTGTATAAAATGGCTCAAACTGTTGGAATTTCAGTATCTTTTTTCATCACTCCCACCAATATTTCTATGATTCATTTGGGGGACTGGTTGTGAGGAAGTTCAGGGTGCACTATGCTACCACCAGCTTCTTCAATGACAAGTTTTGACTGTTACTTTTAGCACCTTCCTGTTCAAGGTCAAGATCAGAGAACCTGGATAAGTAATCACAGTTGAAGCACAATGAGCTCTCTTCCTGTGTATAATCTACATGAAGAAAACTCATCAAACTCTATTTGCCTTGCTCTTATATACTGTCCTTTACCCAGGTCTGCAAATGGGATTTCCCCTAGTGCTTATGACTGTCTCTGTTCCTTCATGGATGCTGATCACTTCATGTATGCTAAAGGTAAACCCAGCCTTCTCTTTTTTTTTTTTTTTTTTTTTTTTTTTTAATTTTTTTTTTTCAACGTTTTTTTATTTATTTTTGGGACAGAGAGAGACAGAGCATGAATGGGGGAGGGGCAGAGAGAGAGGGAGACACAGAATCGGAAACAGGCTCCAGGCTCCGAGCCAGCGGCCCAGAGCCTGACGCAGGGCTCGAACTCACGGACCGCGAGATCGTGACCTGGCTGAAGTCGGAGGCTTAACCGACTGCACCACCCAGGCGCCCCTGGCCTTCTCTTTTTTAATCAGATGAAGAAATTCCACCCATCCTCCAAAGCCTTGTTAAAACCCTACTTTGTCTATAAAGCATTTTCTGGCATCACTCTTCTGCCACTTTTCCAAGCTCCAACATTATATTTGGTACTACACAATTAAGCAATTAATTCTATTTTCACATATTATTGTTCTCTGTTATTTCACACGTGCCAGGAGACAGCAGGATGTAGTGGACAAAAGGAATCATTGTAGTCATTTAGAACTAGGTCAAATACAATCTCCACCTAAGCCTTATGTTTTCCTCTTGATAGTTAGGGACACTAGCACCTATTTTGTAATGCTATTGGTTAAAATAGTGAAGCACATGTAAAAGTGCTTGGTAGGTTCAACATTCGCAAATCGATCAACGTGATACATCACATTAACAAAAAAAAAAGAGAAGAACCATATGATCCTGTCAATCGATGCAGGAAAGGCCTTTGACAAAATCCAGCACCCTTTCTTAATAAAAACCCTTGAGAAAGTCGGGATAGAAGGAACATACTTAAAGATCATAAAAGCCATTTATGAAAAGCCCACAGCTAACATCATCCTCAACGGGGAAAAACTGAGAGCTTTTTCCCTGAGATCAGGAACATGACAGGGATGCCCACTGTCACCGCTGTTGTTTAATATAGTGCTGGAAGTTCTAGCATCAGCAATCAGACAACAAAAGGAAATCAAAGGCATCAAAAGTGGCAAAGATGAAGTCAAGCTTTCGCTTTTTGCAGATGACATGATATTATACATGGAAAATCCGATAGACTCCACCAAAAGTCTGCTAGAACTGATACATGAATTCAGCAAAGTTGCAGGATACAAAATCAATGTACAGAAATCAGCTGCATTCTTATACACTAACAATGAAGCAACAGAAAGACAAATAAAGAAACTGATCCCATTCACAATTGCACCAAGAAGCATAAAATACCTAGGAATAAATCTAACCAAAGATGTAAAAGATCTGTATGCTGAAAACTATAGAAAGCTTATGCAGGTAATTGAAGAAGATATAAAGAAATGGAAAGACATTCCCTGCTCATGGATTGGAAGAATAAATATTGTCAAAATGTCAATACTACCCAAAGCTATCTACACATTCAATGCAATCCCAATCAAAATTGCACCAGCATTCTTCTCGAAACTAGAACAAGCAATCCTAAAATTCATATGGAACCACAAAAGGCCCCGAATAGCCAAAGTAATTTTGAAGAAGAAGACCAAAGCAGGAGGCATCACAATCCCAGACTTTAGCCTCTACTACAAAGCTGTCATCATCAAGACAGCATGGTATTGGCATAAAAACAGACACATAGACCAATGGAATAGAATAGAAACCCCAGAACTAGACCCACAAACGTATGGCCAACTCATCTTTGACAAAGCAGGAAAGAACATCCAATGGAAAAAAGACAGTCTCTTTAACAAATGGTGCTGGGAGAACTGGACAGCAACATGCAGAAGGCTGAAACTAGACCACTTTCTCACACCATTCACAAAAATAAACTCAAAATGGATAAAGGACCTGAACGTGAGACAGGAAACCATCAAAACCTTAGAGGAGAAAGCAGGAAAAGACCTCTCTGACCTCAGCCGTAGCAATCTCTTACTCGGCACATCCCCAAAGGCAAGGGAATTAAAAGCAAAAGTGAATTACTGGGACCTTATGAAGATAAAAAGCTTCTGCACAGCAAAGGAAACAACCAACAAAACTCAAAGGCAGCCAACGGAATGGGAAAAGATATTTGCAAATGACACATCGGACAAAGGGCTAGTATCCAAAATCTATAAAGAGCTCATCAAACTCCACACCCGAAAAACAAATAACCCAGTGAAGAAATGGGCAGAAAACATGAATAGACACTTCTCTAAAGAAGACATCCGGATGGCCAACAGGCACATGAAAAGATGTTCAACGTCGCTCCTTATCAGGGAAATACAAATCAAAACCACACTCAGATATCATCTCACGCCAGTCAGAGTGGCCAAAATGAAGAAATCAGGAGACTATAGATGCTGGAGAGGATGTGGAGAAACAGGAACCCTCTTGCACTGTTGGTGGGAATGCAAATTGGTGCAGCCGCTCTGGAAAGCAGTGTGGAGGTTCCTCAAAAAATTAAAAATAGACCTACCCTATGACCCAGCAATAGCACTGCTAGGAATTTATCCAAGGGATACAGGAGTACTGATGCATAGGGGCACTTGTACCCCAATGTTTATAGCAGCACTCACAACAATAGCCAAATTATGGAAAGAGCCTAAATGTCCATCAACTGATGAATGGATAAAGAAATTGTGGTTTATATACACAATGGAATACTACGTGGCAATGAGAAAAAATGAAATATGGCCTTTTGTAGCAACGTGGATGGAACTGGAGAGTGTGATGCTAAGTGAAATAAGCCATACAGAGAAAGACAGATACCATATGGTTTCACTCTTATGTGGATCCTGAGAAATGTAACAGAAACCCATGGGGGGAGGGGAAGGAAAGAAAAAAAAAAAAAAAAAAGAAGAGGTTAGAGTGGGAGAGAGCCAAAGCATAAGAGACTGTTAAAAACTGAGAACAAACTGAGGGCTGATGGGGGGTGGGAGGGAGGGCAGGGTGGGTGATGGGTATTGAGGAGGGCACCTTTTGGGATGAGCACTGGGTGTTGTATGGAAACCAATTTGACAGTAAATTTCATATATTAAAAAATAAAAAAAAAAGTGCTTGGTATACTATTGTTAGGTAATAATTGTCAATTTTTTTCCTTTATTTCTTTCCTTGTGTATATTTTGCATCAAGTAATAAACTTACAGTATAAAATATCTGCAGAGAACTTTACAGTTCATAAACTCTTTTTTTATTATTATTTTTTCAATATATGAAATTTATTGTCAAATTGGTTTCTTTTTTTTTTTTTTTTTTTATTTTTTTTTTTTAAATTTTTTTTTTCAACGTTTTTTATTTATTTTTTTTGGGACAGAGAGAGACAGAGCATGAACGGGGGAGGGGCAGAGAGAGAGGGAGACACAGAATCGGAAACAGGCTCCAGGCTCCGAGCCATCAGACCAGAGCCTGACGCGGGGCTCGAACTCACGGACCGCGAGATCGTGACCTGGCTGAAGTCGGACGCTTAACCGACTGCGCCACCCAGGCGCCCCTCAAATTGGTTTCCATACAACACCCAGTGCTCATCCCAAAAGGTGCCCTCCTCAATACCCATCACCCACCCTCCCTTCCCTCCCACCCCCCATCAACCCTCAGTTTGTTCTCAGTTTTTAACAGTCTCTTATGCTTTGGCTCTCTCCCACTCTAACCTCTTCTTTTTTTTTTTTTTTTTTTTCCTTCCCCTCGCCCATGGGTTTCTGTTAAGTTTCTCAGGATCCACATAAGAATGAAAACATATGGTATCTGTCTTTCTCTGTATGGCTTATTTCACTTAGCATCACACTCTCCAGTTCCATCCACGTTGCTACAAAGGGCCATATTTCGTTCTTTCTCGTTGCCACATAGTACTCCATTGTGTATATAAACCACAATTTCTTTAACCATTCATCAGTTGATGGACATTTAGGCTCTTTCCATAATTTGGCTATTGTTGAGAGTGCTGCTATAAACATTGGGGTACAAGTGCCCCTATGTATCAGTACTCCTGTATCCCTTGGGTAAATTCCTAGCAGTGCTATTGCTGGGTCATAGGGTAGGTCTATTTTTAATTTTTTGAGGAACCTCCACACTGTTTTCCAGAGCGGCTGCACCAATTTGCATTCCCACCAACAGTGCAAGAGGATTCCCGTTTCCCCACATCCTCTCCAGCATCTATAGTCTCCTGATTTGTTCATTTTGGCCACTCTGACTGGCATGAGATGATATCTGAGTGTGGTTTTGATTTGTATTTCCCTGATAAGGAGCGACGTTGAGCATCTTTTCATGTGCCTGTTGGCCATCTGGATGTCTTCTTTAGAGAAGTGTCTATTCATGTTTTCTGCCTATTTCTTCACTGGGTTATTTGTTTTTTGGGTGTGGAGTTTGGTGAGCTCTTTATTACAGTTCATAAACTCTTACAACAATTGACTGACATATGTTTCCAAGCCCTATTTTATAAAAGAAAAGGTGATAACATCCTGAAAGGTTAACACCTTCCACAAACCACAACCTTTAATGGAAGGTCTCCTAACAGAGCCTGGCCCTTGTTGCTCCAATGCCAAGGACTGCCTCTAGGATATTACATCAAATATTTTGTAAACTGATTAAAATAATTCATTTATCCAAAAATAAAGGATTATCTTCTATGTGTCAAGCTCCTAGCTAAGCATGTAGCATACATTAATGAATGAAAAAGACTTCATCTGTGTCCTCATGGAACTTAAAGGCTGGCATTTGGGTCAGTGTTTAGGCAAGGTTAAAGCAAATGGACCTATCTATGTTGATGCCAAATTCTTTCTTGCTAACTCCGGAGGTATGGAGCATTACTATAGGAGTGATGGGTTAACCAGAGTCAGCAACATTTCTCGTATCCGTGACCCTTATGATCAGTAGGACTCACTGACAGTATTGGTGGCAGGACTGAAATGCATTTACCCCTATGTCCATCAAGCCTACAACCTCATCCTCATTAGCACATGTCAGAAACTTCCAGAAGCGATGCACTATAACAAGACAGATTGCTACAATTACTAGAAATAATAATCGTTAGCTCTGTCCTCTTCTTCACAAGAGAGTGATTCTTTGGTGGACAGAAAGAAAGGCCTTCTCTCATATAGTAGTACTTTCCCTTGGGCTAAAGTTCGTCCTGACCTAGAAATGTCCTCACTTGTGGTTGGTGTCAGACCCACAGCAATGGGTGTTATAAACAGCCTGTCTCTACTGCCATAAGGTTACGGTACTGCTTGTGTTTGGTGTTAAAAACGACTCTCAGATGGAGGTATGGATCTGGCTCTTTTCAATCCTATGTGTTGCCCAAACTTGGGACATTTGTTCTTCTACTGAGGACCGTGGCTAACGCAGAGCCAGAGAGTCAGGTTTCTACCACTCTGCTGGCCCAGGATTTGGCAATCCTAGTACAGGAGTTCTCTAGGTATCTACCTTCAATCACTTGCCATTTCTCCCATGGCCCCATTTGTCCCAGCTTCCACCAACTTATATATGTTTGGGGGACAGGGTGTTTGTGGAAATATTCCCTACCTTTAAAGACACTAATAACATTGCATCCCAATTTTGTCCTATTTTCTTCGAGCCTTTTTTTCTCCCTAAAGCAGGAGGGTTGCTCTGAGCACCTAGTCTACCATGGTGTTGAAAGATGAGAGCCAGCATAGGTATTTACATAATCTAGATTCAGTGATCCTATTTATGATGCAAACTTGGGCAAATTACTTGCCCTTTTCGGGTATCAGTAACCCCAAGAAGACAATGATAGGATTTAACTAGTGTCTCCCATTTCTGAGATTACTTGACCAATAGTAACAATAGAAGAAATGATGGTGGAAAAGTAGTTTAGTAGTTACTGTAAGAAAATAAAATTGGATAATTTAGAAGTTGCCTCAGGGAATAGGAGATGCCCTTTAGCTCATTCTCAATCTTTGCGGTGTTGTTCTAATTAATTAAAAGGTTTTAATGTGTTTTGCTGCATACGATTTGACTCCTCTAAACTCTCTTCTCAATTTTAGTTTATGTGTAGCAGCTTGTCTGTGAATTAATCCTACAATTATCATATAAAAATGAAAACAAATACACAAACAAGCAAAAGTAGCTAGCAATGATTGTTAATAGTGTACCAAGCTCAATTTTCATTTTTCAAGACTCGAGTTCTTAGAATTTTTCATCCCCAGTATTGTTTAGACCCTAAATATATATTTCCGTATCAGTGTACATGTAATGTTCCGATTTTGTAAGGTGGCCCTGTTTGACCAAATAGTTTAAGAGAGAAGAGATGTTCAGACAGGCACATGGTCCAATTCTTGAGCCTTCTGGAATACTGGGAAGTTTTGGCCAAATTTGCCATTAAGTGCATACTGACAGTGGAGGTTGTACTCACCTGAAGCAGAAAGAAAACATAATTTAGGTTGGAATTGGATTATATTCCTGAAACCAATTATTACTGAGAGTGGATTAAGAGTAATAGCGTGGGATCATGGCAAGGCACTAAGCAGCAATAACACCTGTTTACCCAGCTGAGTTGGTGCCAGAGCAGAACAGAGCCCCTGGAGATCAACAAGCATACAGTTTAATCAGCACACTTGGACACATGGCACATGAGTGGACCCTGCACAGCTAGTATGCTCAGCACCATGCTGAGATGAAGCCAAGTAATCCTTCTGTAGATCACCTTGGCTTTTCCCACCAATAATGCTCATCCTGGCCAGTGAGGCTCCAAGAACCAGGAGTCACATGTGATACATACAGGGATGGGGTCTGTGTCAATTGTCTTCAGGAAATCATAGAGGGATCATCAGGTGCCATGTGTAGCACCTTTCTGGTGGCCCAACATGCACTAAAAATGCAATTGGGATGGATGCTGAATAATGAAGGTGATTTGTATTTCTAGCCCATTTCTCACTTGTGACTTGCAGACCTGCATCTACAACAGCCTCCTAGAAGCTCATATTCAACACGAATAGAATTAAACTAATAATATTCTGTTCTCTACCTCCTTTTTGCTCCTGTATTCCCTAACACAACAAATGACAGGCCCATCCACCTGTTTAAAGTCTAAACCCCACCCCTTTCTTCATTATATAAGAATCAGGGGTAAAAGAACTCCATCTATTTTATTCACAGTCTTATCTCAGAAAATCTAAGGAAATATTTGTGGAATGAAGGAACAACCAGAATACAAAAAAAAAATAATAATAATGGACTGTAAGGGTCTACTGTATGCAATATGTAATTTCATTAAGACCAAAAAAAAGTGGAATTGAAAAAGACCAGCATCTAGGTTTTTTTTTTTTTTTTTTTAATGTTTATTTATTTTTGAGAGAAAGAGTGAGACAGAGTATGAGCGGGGGAGGGACAGAGAGAGGGAGACACAGAATCCGAAGCAGGCTCCAGGCTCTGAGCTGTCAGCACAGAGCCCAATGCGGGGCTCAAACTCACAGACCACGAGATCATGACTTGAGCCGAAGTCGGACGCTTAAACAACTGAGACACTCAGGCGTCCCCAGCGTCTAGGTTTTATAAACTGATAGAAATTAATCAAACCAACAAGGAAATAAGCCTCCTCTATCGATGTATTAGTTTTCTATTGTTGCTGTAACAAATTACCACAAATCTAGTGGCCTAAAATGTGTATTTTTTTAATCTCATAGTCCTGGCGGTCACAAGCCTGAAAGGAGTCTCACTGGGCTAAATTCAAAGTGTTGGAAGGACTGTGTTCATTTGTGGAGACTCCAAGGGAAAATATGTTTTCTCATTTCCCCACTTCTAGAGGCTGTCCACACCCTTTGGCTTGTGGCACTCTTCCATCTTCAAAGCCAGCAGTGGCCTATCAAGTCTTTCTCATGTTACCATTTCTCTGATTGTGACTCATCTGACTCCTACGTCTCCCATTTAAGGACCCCAGTGATTACACTGGGCCCCTGTCAACATTCCGGGATAATCTTTTGACCTTGTGGTCAGCTATGATTAGCAGCCTTCATTTCTACTGTACTCTTAATTCCCTTTTGACATGCAACATAATGTACAATATGAAACATTTTGAGGATTAGGACAGGAACATCTTTCAGGGCCATGATTCTGACTACTCCAGCAGGCTAGACTGATAACCACACATATCAGACTGTCCTATGAGAGAAATTACCGTGATCAGGAAAAGACTTGAAGAAATCTGTGTCCTCCATAAGCCCTCTTCCCATCTTGGCTTGTTGAAGTAAAACTCATTCACCAACAGGTACCTTAAATACCACCTCCTCCATGATTCCTTCTGTGACTGTTCTTGTGGGCATCTACGTCTTCCTCCTTGAATTTCCACCAAGTTTTGTTTATATCACAAGTCACATTAAGTATTGTATGATGGGTAGATATACTTGCAAGTGTGTCCTTTCTCTTTCAATGTAAGCTTCTTGAGGATTCATTTCCAAACCAATATTAATGTGCAATTTCTTCATAATACCTACGTGACCTTGGGAAGACATATTACTTTCTGGGTTCTCAGTTTCCCTGTAGAGTCATCAGATTTCCTCACAACAAACATTAGTGCAAGCACATTCTTGGCACATAGAGGTTGCTCACTGAGTGTCATTTCTCTTCCCCACATATATATGTAGGATAAACCTGCATATATTTGTGTGAGGGACTAGTCTAGGACAAAGAGTTGGCACCTATACATTTTTCCTGAGTAACTGTGAGCTCTGTGAAAGCAGGACTGTGTCTTTCATGTTCATTGCCATGTTCCCAGTCCCAAAGTGTCTCTCAACAATAAATATTTACTGAACTAATGAATAATTCTTAGTGAAACAGATAGGAATGTTTCTCTGTCTTCCAGTGGTATGTTCTCCTAACTATATATCTTGTCACAGATTTTCCTGATTCATCTGGCACAGTCTATACCCCTAAACCATTCACTTCCATATACAAAATAAACCCTGACAAAATTAAAAATCTTTGCTTCAGACTCTTCCAATCTGCTCTCCCCCTGCTTCCCCCTCCCCTCCTTGCAGACATCCACATTTTTCCCCTTATGGGAATGCAGACAAAAAAAGAAGCGTGATTCCTAAAATGAATAATTGATATTTCTTCAGAGCGACCTACCCTATTCTACTTGTTCCCTTAATTTACTCAGTTTATACCAACTGATGACAGAAGCCCATTGTTTTGCTGAAACATTAACTTCACAAAGTCATTCCGCTCCCATCTGCAGCACTTAAATTAATGATTCCCTCTGCAACATCTGTTTAATTAACTATCGGCACCATAGAAGAGGCGTCCAAATACCCCAGCGACTAAATCAGGCTCAAATTAGGGAAATACGATGTTAAATTGTATCAGGGAGAAGCCGAGTTTATCCTTCCGAGCACTGGCATTCATTAGCTAGCAGCCAACCCATGCATCTTCATAATGAAGTAGTGTCAGCAGTGCTTGGCTGTAAAGTTCTCATTTAGGGGCTGCACCGGTCCCTCCAGTCGTGGTCACCGCAGGGAGCTAGGAAGAGGGGTTTAGAGAGCCCCATAGGTCGCACATCCTTCCTTCATCTTTGTTCCTGGAGAGAGCAATGGAGCTTCCATGGGGCATGTGCAGGCTGAGGGATTCTGGGAAATGGCAGTGGTGTGGGGAAAGTGACATTTGTGAGTCATTTCTATTACGAGTATTCCATCTTCCCTGAATCCTTTTAGTTATATTTGCATAATTATTTGCATTGATCTACATAAGCAGGAAACGGGTCTGGCCTCTTTGGATGCACTGGGAAATCTCTTTAGTTCATAAATTTGACAGCATTCATTTAACAAAGATCTGCAAAGAGCGTACTGTGTTCAAAGCATCGTACTAGGCACAAGGGAAAGGCAAATTAGACACAAATCCTGCTCATCGATAATTTACACCAGATAGAGTACACTGTAAACATGATTCTAAACCTCTGTGTTCTCTTTTGTGCATGCACAAATAACATCAACTGTGGTAGTTTTTGGAATGAGACTGAACTGAATATAATCCTTACTCTCACAGTTTATGATCTAGTTTGTGTACACACACACACACACACACACATAAACTAGAGTACCAACCCAAAAACAAAAAATAAAGCAAGCAACATATTCACAGAAATAGAGATCAGCTCAGAAGGGGAAGACATCCTATTAATTTGGGGAGTGGTGTAAAAGAAAGAGTTCAGGAAGTACATGTCCCATTAGCTAGTTCTGAAGGGTGGTAGAATTCAGAGCTCTATGGAGAAGGGGCAATTTAGACGTAGAGCAAGAGGGAAAACTTGCAGGATCTGAGAGCCGTGAATCATCTAGTTTTGTGGACATAAAGGATGCTTGCAGAGACAGCCTCTACTTTTTCTTGACCTCCTAGGGTCTGGCCCACAGTTGGTCTGAAATATTGAAGCCAGCGGGGCAGTATAGAAAGAGACCCTTACTCACCCATGTGTGCCCTCTTGCTCTATCCTTTGAACTTGCCACCCTGTACTGACATAAACCGCTGGTTTCCTCCCTTGGCCTGACATTTTGACGAATCTGTCTGTCTGACCGGGCTTCTCTCTCAGACCACGGTCACCAAGGTTCTCTTACGTTTGATATGAGACTTTGACCTTCAAGCACAGTTTTGCCAGTTGGATCCTGACACCCAGGATGAGGTTGTGCCTGACTAAAATTCATATGTAATTCTCTCCTAAGTTACAGCATTTGGATGTAGATGTAATTGTCTTCATGCTGTTTGACCAACACAGATAACTATGATAAACACTACGTCTTAACATTGGCTAATTCATTCTGGGTTCATTTTGTGCACGATGAAGACCTACCGAAAGCAGGATTTACACTGTCTCAGGGGAAAAGGTTTCCTTGGCCAGCCAGGGTCAGACGAAAATCAGTGAAGGAGGGTTTGGGACAGTTGGGAACTGAAAGTCAGGCTCAAAAGCTCTCAGGAAAAATACCAGTCCATTGTACAGATTACCTAAAATGCTGTCATGTGTTTGACTGAATACGAGGAAGACATAAATCTGGTGGCTAATGCAAGAAATTTTCCACTTTGTAGGTTTGTTGTTGTTGTTGTTATAGTGAGAAATGTGGTGTGAAATTGCAGGTTTGCAAACTGTACAGTCAGGGAGCTCCTAAAAGCTAGGATCTGGCAGAGCCAAAAAATGTGAGGAGCTGGGGAAACAGGACGGGTGCAGAATGGTTCAAGAAATCATTAAGATTTCCCAAGGAGCATCCTCATGACCTTCCCCTCCATGACTGCTACTAAGTCTCCAGATCTAGGTGGCCACATGAGACACAATACTAGATGCCAGATGTACACATCTGTTAAGTCATAAGCATGAAAAGAAGGATGCCATGTAAAGTTCTACATTTATTTTCAAAAGAATTTCTGAAATCTGGCAACTTCTAGCAATGAAGAAAAGTTGTAATGCATTAACATCATTATATCAGTGAAATTTTCTTACAGGGGATAAGAGATCTTTTTTCCTCCCTCATGTCTTTTTTCATTCTCCTGCTCTGCAAACCACTGTAACTTATGGATTCAATGTGAAGACATGTTTAAATTTTTTTTAATGTTTATTTATTTATTTTGAGAGAGAGAGAGAGAGAGAGAGAGCGAGTGAGCGCACAAGCCGGGGAGGCACAGAGAGAGAGGGAGACAGAATCCCAAGGAGGCTCCACACCATCAACACAGTGGCTTGAACACATGAACTGTGAGATCATGACTTGAGCCAAAATCAAGAGTCGTACGCTTAATCGACTGAGCCACCCAGATGCCCCAATGTGAAGATGTGTTTAATGTGAATCCCACCTCAGTTGGTCAACAGGTAGGACGTTTTGGAGGGTAGACATTGGGGCTCTAATATCATCAGGCCTGGACTCTAGTTCTGTTTCTGCTCATTCACAGTATGAATATAAGCAGTTGATCCGATATCCCTAAGCCCAAGGTTTTATTTGTTTGTTTTCTCTTAATCTGAAAAGTAGCAGTAGAAAGGTACTTCCCTCATAAGGTTACAATATTAAAGGAGATAAGGGTTCTAAAGCAGTTCACACAGGGTTTATCACAAGATAAGCATTGAATAAATTTTAGTTGTTAAGGTTAGTATCAACTAACTGGTAGTATAATCTCTAAGGGGCATGGTGTTTACTTTTTTAAAGACTGTGAAAATTAAGCCTCATTATGATTGATGAGAAAAGGAGCAAAAAGGGGGAAAAGAGGTTGAAAGTATTTTTTTTTTTTTTTTACTTCCCATATAGAAGGACAGTGGCCAACTGAAACTGTCAGGGGACTGATGCCCAAAGTCAGACTGTCCCCTGGAGCAGTGATTTAAGCACCAGTGATGAAAGGAAGTCCTAGTTGGCAAATGAAAATAATCTCCAGATTGGACAGTGACAGGAGTCAGGAGGGCAATGTAGAAGACATGTTAACATCAAGAAGTCCCAGAAGGATGTCCAGGCAAGGAAACAGATGGAGCACAGCCTCAGACAACCCAGAAGTCTTCTTTAGAAATCAGGACATAGGGGGAAATATTTGACCTCAAGGCAAACTGTCTTCAAGCAAATTTCAAAGCAAGTTCTAAGCAGGGTTCGGAGCAGGTGTCTAGAACCCGATACAGAAATTACAAAAGGAAGACATGGTCCCTCCCTGGAAGTGACAAATAGGAGTCTAGGCTGGAAGGTAAGCACAGGGGAAAGGCACATGGCATCAAATTCCAAAAGAGCATAGCAATATCTAACTGTTGGAATTATTCCAGAAATGTTGAAAATGCACTTGATCAGTTGCTTAAATGATTAAATAAAAGATGTAGTTCTAGGTGTGCCTCAGTGGCTCAGTCGGTTAGGTGTCCGACTTAGGCCCAGGTCACGAGCTCACAATTCGTGAGTTTGAGCCCTACGTCAGGCTCTGTGCTGACAGCTCGGAGCCTGGAGCTTGCTTCAAATCCTATGTCTTCCCCTCTCTCTGCCCCTCCCCTGCTAGACTCTGTCTCTCTCTTTCTCTCAAAAATATAAACAAACATTAAAACTTTTTTTTAAGTTTTGTTGTTATACATCTGTGAAATACAGGAAAAATAATCAAAGTAGAAAACTAAAATACAGAAAAACTATGACTGTAACCAGGGCACAGTCTTAACATTTACCTACCATATTCAAGCACTGGTGTTTGTTTTCTTTCAAATTCAAGTGTTTCTACTTTCCTCTTTGTGAGGATTTCAAAGCACTGACTACAATTTTGAGCAGATGAAAGTTGGGTCAAGAAGAACTTCATTCATTTCATGGTGTGAGTATGTGGTGTTTTGGTTTCATTTGTGATCTGTTCACTTGTGTTGTTTTCCCCCTATGACAAGAAACAGGGTGCCAGAGAGGATCTTACTTATTGGCTTGTAGTTGTGCAAGGAGTTTAGGGAGAGACAATGACAGAAAAAGGTCACTGAGAAGTGGGGAGAAATATCACAACCCAAATATTCCTACTAGAGAGATTTTAGCTAGAAGGAAATGACAGGGTCCTAATATCACATGAAACTAAAACACTGAATATAACGAATAAACTTTAAAAATAGAAGCTGGTTCTCTTTATAAGGCTTGGAGTTGGTTTAGAAATAAACATTTGAGTTATGTTTGTGTTTAAGATCAAGATCACAATTATATTGAGCTATTGCTAACAGACAAGGTTTTCTGAGAAAAACTTGTAGCTAATATGCCTCCATTTTATTTAAAATATCCTCACTCAATACCTGCTAATTAGTCATGAAAGGAAAATAAATGATTTTTCGTACCCGTCTGCTCTTTAGACTTACAAGACATAAAGAGACAGTACAATCACCTCCTAATCTGTATTGTAACCGCCATTTCAATCAGGTGAGTGGTTGTAACTCCACACGTTAAAAGAGAGCCGTACCAATGACATTCTGCATCTCTTCCGTGACTAGCAAGAATTTCAGATCAGAAATGGACATTCAGTATGTCCAATACTTTGATTTCACATATGTGATTCATTTTAATCTTCATTATTGCTTAACTGAGTAGGTATTATCCTTTCCATTTTTCAGATGGGAAAACAGGCACAGAAAATTAACCCAAAGCTACTTGGCTACTAAATGAAAGTAACAAGTGTACATTAATCCCAATCGATATAAAATATGAAATTATTAAATAAGTGAGATTATTAAGTAACTGAACAATGCTACAATGTGATATATTTTGTTTCAAAACAAACTATTTCATAGAAGTTTTAGAATTTTCCAACTCTAGCAACAGACTGGGAATCCAGGTATCTGCTCTGCCTTGAAAACTGAAAACAGGGGCACCTGGTTGGCTCATTTGGTAAAGTGTCCAACTCTGGATCTCAGCTCAGGTCTTGATCTCAGAGTTCAAGCCTTGTGTACAGCCTACTTAAAAAAGAAAACAAAAACAAAAACCAGAAACAAAAAACACACAGAACAACTGAAAACAAACTGATGATTGCCAGAGGGGAGATGGGTAGGGGATGGGTGAAATAGATAATAGATAAAGGGGATTAAGAGTCCACTTATCTTGACGGGTACTGAGAAATGTATAGGATTGTTGAATCATACTATACACCTGAACTGATATAATACTGTACGTTTATACTTGAATAAAAAATGGATAAAAAATATGAGCCACCTTTGATACATATAATAATCTCCACTGACCAAAGTTTCCCTATAAATGAGGAAGTGGGTTAGATAGATTGTAAGGTACTGGTTCATAAGAAATAAATACTGAATGGAATTTGAGAAACATCTATTCTACTTGAAGGAACTCTGAGCTAACTTTGGAGTCATTTTGTGTGGGTTATGTAGTAAAGCAGCTCATGAAACCATAGATTACTCACATTCTGATATCTGAATCCCATTGGACTGGTTAATGAACTATTCCACACATCTTTAGGCCATGACATGAATATTCTTTAAGGCTAGGTATCTGGTTAGGACTTATCTCTCTAATGGAATTTGAAAGTTACTATACAAATGCCTACTCAGTGACGTTGATTCAATGAAATTGATGAATGGGCTATTTTTAATGGGGCTCCTTTAAAAATGCTATGTGTACTAAAAAGTACATTTAACAAAATAAAATGGGTGCTATCGGATAATCCAGACTTCAGATATTCTAATTGGCTAGCCTTCTATATTAGTCTATTCAGGCTGCTACAACAAAAATACCATAGACTGTGGCTTAAACTACAAACATTTATTTCTAACAGTTCTGGAACTGGGAAGTCCAAGATCAAGGCGCCGGAAGATTCAGTGTCTAGTGAGGGCCCACTTCCTGTCACAGATGGTCTTTTCTCTCTGTGCGCTCGCATGGTGGAAGGGTTGAGGGAGCTCTCTGGGGTTCGCTTTGATAAGCACACTATTTCCATTCCTGAAGGTGCTGCCCTCATGGCCTAATCACTTCCCAAGGGATCCATTTCCAAATACCATCACATTGAATATTAGAATATGAATATGAATTTGAAGGAGACACAAATATTCAGTGTGTAGCACCTGAAAAAATATTCTTAATTGCTCCAAAGATTATGGATGTCAAACTATGCTTGAGTTTGTCTCAAATGTCAAATATGTGTTACACTGGCCTCTACTCTCCCATGTGCACCCACGGTGGTCATTCTTGGTGAATCATAACACACATTCATTGTCACAGTTCTTAGACTTTAATAAAGAACCACAAGATTCTCACTACCTATTGATTAGATACCGCACATGAATTGAAATGTAGTTACTTTTCCTGGTCTAGTCGGAAAAAAAAAATGAATAACCCACTTTGGACCAGGGCCACAATATTGGACCAGCAACTTTTCTTTTATGGGGCATTTTCAATAAACATTAAGAATCACAGGGCATTGGGCTCTCATCTTTTCCAAAGAACTGTATGAAATATGGGAGAAGTCACAGTGAAGAATGTACAGGAGCTAGGTAGCTGTCCATAGTTTGATATTTGCTATTGGTCTCATTTAAGCCGTTGGGGACATTTTTCTTCCTGGTGGGAATTATAAACCTGGCACATACCAGGAGAGTCATAAAATCCCCTCTGGTATCTTTAATCAATCATGACTAGTATATCTACCATACATTCTCCAAGTTTAAAATAGAATAAAGTCACATAATAATCTTTCTCCCAGCAGCTAGACTGCCTTTCAGCACAATGACCCACACTCTACGGCTGTATTAACAGATACGATCTATTCTTTAATGGAGCTCAGCCATGGGGATTAGCTACCTGTAATGCAGTTTGGGCTGTCAAGCACTCCACCAAACTGCTAACACATTACAAGTTATAGGCATCAATTCTTTCTAAGTGAAAAGGCATTTCACATTCAAAACACTTCAAACCTAATAACGGGAAATTATCATGATGGATCCCCTTCAGCTGCCGAACGGTAAAGAGATGGAGAGAAAAAAGAGAGGCACCCAATCAAAAAATTCATATCAATTCTTTTTGATCTACCTGGGGCAGATTAAACCTGAGTAGTGGATAAGCTGTCAAAAAAGATTGCAGAGCTCAGCTGTGGATCAGAAGTGTTTCTGTTTGATGGCAGCAGGCAAATCCTAATAGAATAGGAATAAAGTCCAGTGTCTGGGATAGTCCAGTTTGCCTAGAGTCTGAGTAGCCTGGGCAGTCTAAGAAGGCCATGTAACATACATAATATTGAACTTTCCTCATGTTCTTTGTTAAACCAGGACACTGAAAATGCTCAGGAAATCTGAACTGGAACAGGATCCTGGAAAAACAAAACAGTTCCCACTTGGCAAGGGGAAGCTGGAATGTTCTATCTTTCTTGTCCTATTTTATATGGCCTTGCACATACGGTCAGACCCTCCACCCACTTTGGAATAAAACAGGGGACAGAGATGCTGATACTACCTGGCATTTTAGACTTCATGTCAAAATTAAGGGTAGAACTGTTGTTGTTCCCATATAACTCAATTATATTCATTCATTCATTCATTCACTCATTCATCCATTCCCTGTTAATTTATTCAATTACATATCCAATTTTAGTTATATATTCATGGCTGTTCTAGATAATATGGGTTTGAGGGACCTTCGGGAAAAAACACAGGATTCCAAAACATACCTGAAAAAAAGCTAAACCATCATTTTCTGCTTCTACTGCCACACTGATAGTATAATATTCACCATTGTTCACCATTAAAGAAATCTTCCAGTGCAAATATAGGCTAGGATTGGCCAATAGGTTTCAACCAGTTGTTGAAGAGTTGTATTGAGAAGGACCAATCTGTGCTTAGTGGAGAAGTGTTAGGGCTAAGTAGAAATGTCTGCAGGGGGAGGATAGCAGGATGTGGAACACTCCTCCCAACTCTGCCAGCTCTAGCCTGACTGCATTCTCATTTTCAGCTCTCCTCCTTTGAAACGTTCTTTTCTTTTCTTTTTTTGCACTGATATAAGTGTAACATCCCAGTAGTTGATGATTTGACGTCTGGATAACTGGACAACTATAAGCAGATGATTTAAGACATTTAATATCAATTTTTCAGAATACTTACAATGAAGCTATAGCCCAGTGCCTTACCAAAACAGTAATTCAGTGCCTTCCAAGCAATTTCAGATCTAGGGAAGTGTGTTCAATGGACAGGATCCACACTCTCATAAAGAAGGACTGAAGGCAGTCAAAGTAATCACACCAATATATAATTTCTTAACTTAGGTAAGTACTGAAAGAAACAGAAACACATGAAAAAAAAAATCATATGGCAAAAGGACTTATTATTATCTAGGGTGGGACAGAGAGGGTGTCAAGAAAGTTTTCATGGAACGAGTGATGTCTAAATGGATGTAAAGGACACATGGACATTAACTAGAGAAAGTTTCATGAAAAGCATGTGCAAAGGCCCTAAAAGAGAGAGAAGAGTGACTCTAAGAAGGAAAGACAAGCATGACTAGAGGTCAAAGAAGAAGTGCAAGAAAGGTGGCATGAGGGGAGGAGCTGAATCATGTAGGACATTTTATACCATGTTGAGGACTTTGCTTTTATTCTAGTAACAGTGTTAAAGCACTGAGGGGTTGTAAGCAGGAGAGCTCCATGATGAGATACACATTTTTCTGAAAGATCAGTCCCACAGTACTTTGGAGATAATGGTTAGGGAAAGGCAAAATAGGAAGCAGCAGGAAACTGTTTTAAGTTTGTTAGTTTGTTTGCTTTTCTTTGGTAGTGCAAGACAGAAATAATGAAGTTATATCATGGTTAAGATCAGACCAATGATGTGGCTTAAAGATAAATTTAGTAGAAAATTAGTCACAGAAGGATCAGGTCTATGATTTTAAAATACTGAAAATAACTAATATTTATTTACTACTTATTCTTGGCATTGCATTATGCTAGCTGTGAGCTTTCTAAACTGCTCGGTCTCACCTAATTCTTACATGAACCCTATCATGTAGTCATTGCCATAATCTCTAGTACATGAAAAAAAATACAAAAGGTTAAAAAAATACCCTTCAGAGAGCAGACAACACAGACCTATGGTTCAGGAGATGGAGGGACTTAAACTCCCCAATCACAGCTGAACTGCAACCTTGCTCTACTATCCTGACTCTGGCGGTTCCTTTCCACCCAGACATACTGTAATGGCTCTCCTGTTCTTTTTTTTTTTTTTAACATTTATTTATTTTTGAGAGACATAGAGAGGCAGAGCACGAGCAGGGGAGGTGGAGAGAGAGAGAGAGAGAGAGAGAGAGAGAGAGAGAGAGAGAGAGATACAGAATCTGAAGCAGGCTCCAGGCTCTGAGCTGTTTGTTAGCACAGAGCCCGACGTGGAGCTAGAACTCACGAACCACCAGACCATGACCTGAGCTGATGTCGGATGTTCAACTGACTGAGCCACCCAGGCGCCCCTCTCCTGTTCTTTATTAATGCCTACATATCTTCTGAGGCTACTGTGTCTGCTTGGTACTTCAATTCCCATCAGGATACCCTAGTCCAGCAAATGGAAAGGAAGCAACAATGTAGCTGAGTAGAGACATAGGGGAGAATGAAGCTTATTTCGCTTAGAACACATGTTCTGAAAATGCCCACGATTATAACAGCGATTCTATTTACTTTTCTGACTCTGCCAGAAGCCCGAAGGGGAGGACAAATTTTCCTTCCTGTCATAAAAGGGCTGAGGAAACCATGCTTATTTAGTCTGGTTGGAGGATACAGTTTAGGAGACTCTGTTAAGACTGTCTCATTAGTCATACAGTATTTGCACACGGATGACTGAAGGCAGAATATGACCTTAATTACATTACCATGCTAAACTTGATGTTTTCCTTGAGGGCCAGGGGATGAAGGGAGAGGGATGGATGGAGTCAGCAGCTCTGGGCCAAGGATAGAAAATGCCACAATATTATTTTATCGGTAATTAAGAGGTAGGGGTAGGAGGAGGGCATGAACAAAACAAAACAAAACAAAACAAATAACATGTCTTGAGTGTCTTTTCTTTCTCAGAAACTAAGCTAAATATGTATTTGTACATATTTTATATATTTTTATATATTTTATATATTTACTCAGGAAATAAGTAAAATATGTATTTGTACATATTTTATATAAAATAATTAGTAAGGAAAGCAGTGAATTTATATCACAAATAAGTATAAATATAACAATAAGATGTTTATTCTAATGTTTTAGAGTTTGCAAAACACTTCAAAAATAGGAAGGCACTATACTGTCATGGTTCAAGGAGGTCAATCAATAGCACATTTTTTTTTCCCTTAAGTTCATAAGTAACTGAGGCAATAGTCCCAAAAGTTAAGACAGGTGGGAGCAAAGTACAGGTTTGTTAGTGTTGAGACAGGATTACCAAACATGTTTGTTTGGGGACAGGACACTTCACTCACAGGGACACCTGGAGGCATGATGTCCCAAGGAGCTCCTACCTGTAGACTCTTCACCATTAATCAAGCATGACTCTTCCTCCTTTGGGGAGAAGCCAGCTGTGGGAAGGGACCTAACATGTTCCTCCAGAAATGTTCCATCAGGAAAAAAAAAGGGTATAAAAATAAGGTTTCCACAACTGAAGGGCAAAATGAGGAAGCATGGGCTTTAGAGGAAAACAGACCAGCCATATAATATGTCACCTTCTACAACCTCCTAAATAAGTCCCTGTGCCAGACATCATCATTTCTGTTTATAATTGATGCTGTCTTTATGTTTTGTACATCTTGGAATCTTGGCACTCATTTTGACTTCTAATATTTTATATTTTAGAACTATAACCAAAGCAATCTTGAAAAAGAAAATCAAAGCTGGAGGCATCACAATCCTGGACTTCAAGATGTATTACAAAGTTGTAATCAAGACAGTATGGTACTGGCATGAAAACAGACACTCAGATCAATGGAACAGAACAGAGAACCCAGAAATGGACCCACAAACATATGGCCAACTAATCTTTGACAAAGCAGGAAAGAATATCCAATGGAATAAAGACAGTATCTCTAGCAAATGGTGCTGGGAAAAGTGGACAGCAACATGCAGAAAAATAAACCTGGACCACTTTCTTACACCATACACAAAAATAAACTCAAAATGGATGAAAAACCTAAATGTAAGACAGGAAGCCACCAAAATCCTAAAGGAGAAATCAGGCAAAAACCTCTTTGACCTCAGCAGCAGCAACTTCTTACTCAACACATCTCCAGAGGTAAGGGAAACCAAAGCAAAAATGAACTATTGGGACCTCATCAATAGTGAAGGAAACAATCAGCAAAACTAAAATGCAACCGACAGAATAGGAGAAGATGTTTGCAAACAACATATCAGATAAAGGGTTAGTATTCAAAATCTATAGAGAACTTATCAAACTCAACACCCAAAAACCAAATAATCCAGTGAGGAAATGGGCAAAAGACATGAATAGACACTTTTCCAAAGAAGACATCCAGATGGGCAACCAACACATGAAAAAAAGGTTAAATCGCTCATCATCGGGGAAATACAAACCAAAACCACGATGAGATATCACCTCACACCTGTCACAATGGCTAACATTAACAACTCAGGCAACAACAGATGTTGGCGAGGATGCTGAGAAAGAGGATCTCGTCTGCACTGCCGGTGGGAATGCAAACTGGTGCAGTCACTCTGGAAAACAGTATGGAGGTTCCTCAAAAAATTAAAAATAGAACTACCCTACGACCCAGTAATTGCACTACTAGGTATTTATCCAAGGGATACAGGTATGCTGCTTGAAGGGGCACATGCACCCCAATATTTATAGCAGCACTACTGACAATAGCCAAAGTATGGAAAGTATATATATATATATTATACACACACAATGGAGTATTACTCGGCAATCAAAGAGAATGAAATTTGCCATTTGCAACTATGTGAATGGAACTAGAGGGTATTATGCTAAGCAAAATTAGTCAGTCAGAGAAAGACAAATATCATAGGACTTCAACTCATAAGAGGACTTTAAGATATAGAACAGATGAACACAAAGGAAGGGAAGCAAAAATAATATGGAAACAGGGAGGGGGACAAAACATAAGAGACTCTTAAATATAGAGAACAAACTGAGGGTTGTTGGAGGGGTTTTGGGAGGGGCGATGGGCTAAATGTGTAAGGGGCTCAAGGAATCTACTCCTGAAATCATTGTTGCACTATATGCTAACTAACTTGGACCTAAATTATAAAAAATAAATAAATTTTTAGATTAAAAAAAGAATTATATAAAAACGTTACAATATTAAAATATCATTTGTCTTTAAAATCGAGATTTGTGTGCCCTAGCATACTATCCTCCATAGAGCAGGTGCTCAGCAAAAAAATAGTGAATATACTGCGTTGTGTAAAACATGGTTGCTAGGCCCAAGGACTTAACAGTGTAAAATGGGACAGTATTTTGCAAAGATTGGTATGAATTTAGTATGCAGTATTTAAACTACTGATGATATTCTAAATGATTGGAGGTGATACATTAAAAATATTTAAAATTTTTGATAGTTACAGATTTATTTTGATAAGCTTTCAAATATATGTACATATATATGCATGTGTGTAATTTCAGTAACACTTTATTTTCATAGATTTTACTACTTAGGATGAGGTTAGAGAAGAAAAGTTTTTAAAAGTTAGTAAATATAATGAGAATATTAAATAAATAAAATATGGACAGCACACAGATTTGGCTAAATATCTCAAACAAATGTGCAGACAACTAGAGTTTGAGAAGCTCCATTATAAACACTATCATTTTAGAGTCAAAACTGGGAAAATTATAATAAATACTCTAAAAGATGCATAAAACATGAACAGCAGTTACTAAGAAAAAGGGGAAATTAACTCTAAGTGGTGGGAATTTGGGAAGGCTTTAATGAGGAAACAATTATTGAACTATGCCTTGCAGGCTGGAAAGGGTGTCAAGAAACAGATGCAAGGCTATTCTTTAAAAATCTGAAGTCCAAACTGCATGCTGCATTTACTTTGGGGTATAATTCTGTTACATTTTAGCTGGCCACATTTCTAAGCCATTCCTGAGAAGCTGGTTGTATTTCTAATTCCCATGAAGAATCATTTTTATTGCAATCTAAGGTCACCTAGTTGGTGACAATAATTTCCCACCTCTCCTTTAACACCGCCTGATTGTCTTCTAAATTTGTTTACGAGGCATTTATAGCCAAGAACCCAATTAAGGGTGTTCATACCCCACACAAGTGTGATCAGCAGCACCTAGAAACAATAACAGTGCCCCCACACACACCCTCTTTCTTGTAAATTTTATATCACAAAATGAAAGTCAGTTACAGATCCATTAAGTGGGAGATGTAATGGGAGGGAGAAGCAGTGAGCTCTATCTGGGTTGAAGAAGATAAGCTGCATAAATCAGCACACCTTGCAGCTGAACATTTCTTTAAATAGCTGAACAGGAAAAGAACATGCTCCTTCTATTAATATCGTCAGCACTCCCTCCTGTCTTTAGTGGAAACCAGCCCTCAATGTTGGGATGGGGGAAATGCTATTGCCCTATGCTTAAGTGCTACAAAACCGCCACGAACGTGCCTCTCTCAACACTGCAGCATTGAAATTGTCCCTGGGGCAGAACCTGTCCCAGACTATTTTTGGAATCTGTCCTCTCCTATATACCTATCTCATCCACATTTACCCAGTTTGTATAATCTACTATGTTACCTTTTTCTTACCCAGATACTGAGTCAACAAAATCTTAGGTTTGGTTAGTTTCAAGAGGCAACACACAAAGCCACACTTAGGTAAGGCAACAGCTCTCTCAATTTTAAAACCTTTTTTTCCATACCTATTAGCTACTACCTAAAGTTTTACTTTAATTTACCTTAATTTATATGTTATTTTATTTATTACACAAGGAGTCTATTGTAGACTCATTGCACAAGAAGTTTCTTGTAGAAAGCAAAAAAAAGTACAAGATTCCACTGAGCAAAAACAGAAAAAAAAAACTTAATCAAAATCATACTGAGCAAAAATAGTTTTGGTGTGAAGATACAAAAAATATATCCAAAGTGCCTTATGTAAAAAATCTTGAGGTTGGATGTGTTTCAAAATTTGTTTAGGTTTTAGAAAGTTAATTTGGATCATATTTATTATATGACATATCACCTACAGCAGGTCTAGGGCAAAATTAGTAAAAGTTATGAATATTCACATTATGTGGTGCTAAAGTCTAAAAATAAACCCAGTTAGCTCAGGTTAGGTTTTGTGACCAAATGTGTTTTGGCAACAAATATGAAAAAATGCATTTAATTTGAGGGGTGTATGGATTTCCAAATTGAACATTAACGCTTACATTATTACTATTCTCTAAACTGCTCTTCAACATGACGAGTATATTATAAACAGCTTTCAATGTGCAAAAAATATGTATCTACGCCATCACTGAATATCAAATTTCCACTGTTAAAATTTTAATACATACATATTTTTAAATGCAAATTATAGAGAAATGCAAAACAAAGATAGTAAGTGGCATTTTATACCACCTCCAGAGACAACCACTATTTAATGGCACATGCCTTTCTCGGCCCTCATTTTATATATCTTCAGCCTTATAAAATCATTTACCTTAAAAAACTGAAATAATATTATGCATGCTTTTCGGAAATCTAGTTTCTCCCTATAAAATATTTTAGAAATATTTCCTTATTAGTATAAATCAACCTCATTCTTATGAATGACCTCATAACAATAAATATAATAGATGAATTTTTCCTCCCTTCCTTTCTTCCCTTCTCCCTTCCGTTCTTCTTTTGACAATTATTTATTATTTCCAACATTGTTCGAAATGCTAAGAATATAGAGAGAAATCAGACAAAAATTCCTGAATTTAGGGAACATAGTTTCTAGTGCACAGAAAGGCAATGAAGAAGATAAAAAGTGAAATTGATAGTATATTACATAGTAAGATGAAAACTGAATCATGTAAAGGGATAGGAAAACATCAAGCGCTGAGCCTGCAAATTTACATGGGACAGCCAGGAATGCAGGATGGCCACTACCACACAAATAGTGAATTTCAGACAAAAAGTAAGTGAGGGAAGGAGCTGGGCAGACACCTGGGGGAAGAACACAACAGTCCAGGTAGAGGGAATATCAAGTGCAAATAGGGTGCAAAAGTGGGTCTGACACATTTTGGTAACAAAAAGGATTGAAGCCAATTAAACAAAGGGAAGGATATAGGGATATACATCAGAGATGGAATTCATGGTCAGATTATGTAGGCCTGGTAGGCCATCAGAAGGACTTAGATTTTCGTGTAAGTGAGATGGGTTTTGAGAATTTGGAGCAGAGGAAGGAAAGATCTGGATTCTATTTTTTTTTTTAATTTTTTTTGAAATGTTTATTTTTTGAGAGAGAGACAGGGCACCAGCAGGGGAGGAGCAGAGAGAGAAGGAGACACAGAATCCCAGCAGACTCCAGGCTCTGGGTTGTGAGCACTGAGCCTGACACGGGGCTCAAACTCACAAGCCATGAGGTCATGACCTGAGCCACCCAGGCACCCCTCTCGATTCTATTTTTAAGGGATGTCTCAGTGGGTTGAAAATAGAAGGGTGCAGAGACAGAATTCGGAAAACCATTTTCAGAGGTTGTTGCTTTTATCTAGGTAAGGAATATCTTGGGTGAGTGTGGTAGCCCTGAAAGTAGTGAGAAAGGATCAAGTTGGGTAGGTATTTTGAAGGTATTGGTGAAGGATCTGCCAATAGATTGGGTATGAGGAGTTGGAGCATGAAAACTGTCAAGGGCCCAAAGTATTTGGCCTGAGCCACTAGAGAAGAGAGCTACCACCAACTAAGATGGGGGAGAATACTAGGGGAATCAGTTTAGAAGTGATTGTCAGGAATTCATTCTTGACCGTGTTAAGTTTGAGATATATATGGCATCTCTAAATAGAGATCTCAAATAAGCAGCTGGATTGAGAGGAAAGATTCAAGCTGGAGGCATACATTTATTAGTCACCAACATCTAAAGGGATTTAAAAGGTATGAGACTAGGTAAGAGTCTTAAAGATGAAGTTACGGTTAGAAAGAAAGATTTTATTAAACCACTGTCCAATTTTGGGGTATACTGTTGTTTTACTTTTCACTTATACAAAGAATGGAAAAACTCATGCATACATTTTGAATACATGTCTGATTGTTTTCTTAGGTCAATCTTCATGCATGGTTGCTTAATAAGAGACACCTGTAAACAAAGCCAAGTAAATGATGAATGATGCCTCATCATTTTTTTTTTTCTGTGAACACAATGAGTAGTTTGTGATTTGCCTGGAGAGTCAGTAAATTTTCCGTAAGTATAAGGACATACCATTTCAACTGCATCCTAAGGCTACAAAGAGATTTTTGCACTTAAAAAGTGGGATAAGGGAAAAGCACATTCAAGTTACAGAGGAAAAGTCATAAAAACAAATACAACATGACAAAGGAAGGTAAAATGCCCTAAGAATAATGAAATACGCACATTAAAGAAGCACGTGGCATCTGGAGAGTAGCATGGGAAAGGAAGTTTCCTGGGACAAGACCCTTGAAGGATTTTACATTCCAAGCTAAGGGAATTTTATTATGTTTTATAACCCAATACAAAGAGATAGAAATATTTAAGCAAGAGTAGGGGATTTGATTAAATCTCTCTGGGGGGGAAAAAAAAAAAAAAAAGGGGGGCGCCTGGGTGGCTCAGTCGGTTAAGCGTCCGACTTCGGCTCAGGTCATGATCTTATGGTCCATGAGTTCGAGCCCCGCGTCAGGCTCTGTGCTGACAGCTCAGAGCCTGGAGCCTGTTTCAGATTCTGTGTCTCCCTCTCTCTCTGCCCCTCCCCTGTTCACGCTCTGTGTCTCTCTCTGTCTCCCAATCTTTTGCAACCTAAGGAAGTCATAAATAAACGTTAAAAAAAAAATTTATTAAAAAAAACAAAAAAAAAAAGGTTAATTCTATTGGATAAGCACTGGAACCATGGGAGGTCCAGCTGTAGAGGCTCCTTTCACATTTTTTTTTTCAACGTTTTTTATTTATTTTTGGGACAGAGAGAGACAGAGCATGAACGGGGGAGGGGCAGAGAGAGAGAGGGAGACACAGAATCGGAAACAGGCTCCAGGCTCCGAGCCATCAGCCCAGAGCCTGACGCGGGGCTCGAACTCACAGACCGCGAGATCGTGACCTGGCCGAAGTCAGACGCTTAACCGACTGCGCCACCCAGGCACCCCTTCTTTCACATTTTAAGAAGAGCTTAAGAGGAGCTTGGAAGAGCAGGCACCAGGTGCCTGGGTGGCTCAGTCAGTTAAGCATCTGACTTTTGGCTCAGGTCCTAATCTCACGGTTCATGAGTTTGAGCCCCGCATCTTGAGATTCTCTCTCTCTCCCCTTCTCTGCTCCTCCCCTGTTTGCATTCTCTCTTTCTCTAAATAAATAAATAAAAGAGCTTGGACAATAGCAGTGTCTGGGCTAGTGAGGAGGAGGGAACTGAAATGAGAGATGTTTGTGACCAGCTCACATCTAGGTTCAACCTTTCACTGATGCCCATGCCTGACCATCCTGAGCCCGAGTTTGCTGCCTCACCTCTGTGATTCCCGGCCAGGGTCCTAACTTTCAGATAAATTATTTGGAATAATGAGACATCTGAATTAAAGTTGCCCTTTTGTTTTTTGGAAGGCAGACCTTTATTTTCAAGCATGCATACTAATTATGGGAAGCAGCCAGTGCAATGGAGATATTTCCAGACTGTGACCCTCACAAGGCCCCTTGTCTGCATCTCCCACTGACCGTATGATTAGCTTAGACAAGTCATCAAGGTATATGAGCCTCAGTTTCTTCACTTATGAAATGGGCTCTAAAAGCACTCTCCTACCTACTTCAGGTGACTTTGCTGTGTGAACTAAGAGACATGCAGGTGTTCTTTGTAACAAAATCTACAAATATATGATGCTCAATTGAATTGGGCTAAAAAAAGAAATTATGTTGTCCACTTCAAATTCCTTTTGGAGCTAGGCAATGTATATATAAATAAATAAATAGATAAATAAGGTGTTGGGTATTAAAGGTTTTTGGTGAATATGATAAGCAAAAATATATGAATGAATTGCTGGTGGCATTATGATTATTACAGGCAAAGCATAATTGGAAGCATCTTGTCAATTTTTAAAATATATATTCCTCTAATACTACCACGCTATGTCTCTTACCAATCATGTGTTCATAGGCACAGGAAAGTAAAGTTCACTCTAGCTTAGACTGAATTCTAACAGATTCTGAATTAATGACCTTTTACTATTTAATCAGCCCATTTTGTCGAGTGACATTTTTATGTCAGTTGACTTTCTCCATACTCCTGTTTCTTACATGTTAATTCCTTAGGAGGCAGAAGTCTTCTGAAAGAAAATCTGAGTCTGGGAAACTAGGACCTTCCAAGGCAAAGGAAATGAACCCTCTGGATTTAGAGAGATGTAAGGTAGATTAATTCAGATGGGATTGAGAGGTAGACAGGGACAGCTTCAAACAGAAGGCTGAGCAGGGTTTCCAATCTTTTGCAACCTAAGGAAGTCATGCTTAGGAAGGCTTTTCTCAAGATCCGGAATTGAACTTTGTGGTGTGCAGTTTATGATTCATACTCTTTCCCCCTAACTTTCTTGAGATATAATTGACATATAATATTGTGTAAATTCAAGTTTTTAAGTTCTACAACATAATTTGATACACACACACACATACACATATTTTTTAGTCCTATTGCTAATACACTCCAGCTTCAGGCTTTTTTTTTTTTTTTTACACATCTATATTCAAACACTGCCTCTAGCCCTTACTGAGTGGTCTCAGCAGGTAAAGATCTCTAGTCTAACTCCAGGTTGACGGGATTACAGCCAGAACTGCAGTTGCACTGGGGTGGAATGGTCACAAGTCTGTCATTGGGTCTGCACTGGGATCTGTGGTTGGTGGGCTTGTTACCAGCAGCTCAGGTGAGTGGGGGTCATGTGTGATCCCTGGGTGGATAGGACTCTGGGACTTTGTTTGATGGGGTGATATTGGGACAAGTGTCTGCTTCAGGGTCCACAGTTGGGTCCTCAGACAGCAGTCCTATTAGCAGATGTGCAGATCGGTGCAGCTCCCATCACGTTCCTGAGAAGGCAGCTCCCTGATCACTGGATGCATCCCAGGGTGGGCAGGACTGTAAGCCAGGTAGGGCTAGAACAGAGCTCCAGGGCCCTTGCAACTTCCAAAACCAAGCTAGAAATCTGCAGATGTGGCCCTGGAGGCATGGATGGGTGTGTCATCCCTCAGGTCCCTGGGTGGGCTGGACTGGTCCCTGTCCATGGCTATAGGGGCTAGAGCTGAGTATAGAGCCATTTCAGGATTACCTGAAGTGTAGATGTGGGTATGTTCCACCTGATGTCTGTACTGGTTGGACTGCTCATAAACTGCAACTAGGAGGGATTGGAACTGAGTGAGTATAGCGCATTTTCAAGATATCTCGGTATGTAGATGGAATATTTCCTCCTAGTTCCCTGGGCCTGCAATATTGTTCATAGACTGGACTGGAAAGGCAGGAGCCAAGCATAGGGCCCTTTCAAGATCTCCTAAAGTGCAAGTAGGCATTTATCCAAGGGATACAGGTGTGCTGTTTCAAAGGGACACATGCACCCCCATGTTTATAGCAGCACTATCAACAGTAGCCAAAGTATGGAAAGAACCCAAATGTCCATCGATGGATGAATAGATAAAGAAGATGTGGGATATATATACAATGGAGTATTACTCGGCAATCAAAAAGAATGAAGTCTTGCCATTTGCAACTATGTGGATGGAACTGGAGGCTATTATGCTAAGTGAAATTAGTCAGAGAAAGTCAAAAATCATATGACTTCACTCATATGAGGACTTTAAGAGACAAAACAGATGAACATAAGGGAAGGGAAACAAAAATAATATAAAAACAGGGAGGGGGACATAACAGAAGAGACTCATAAATATGGAGAACAAACTGAGGGTTACGGGAGGGGTTGTGGGGTGGGGGATGGGCTAAATGGGTAAGGGGCACTAAGGAATCTACTCCTGAAATCATTGTTGCACTATATGCTAACTAATTTGGATGTAAATTAAAAAAAAAAAAAAAAGATCTCCTAGAGTGCAGACATACAGATGGGAGTGTCTCTTGCTTGGTCCCTGGGCTGGCTGGCCTGTCGGTGCACTGCAGCTTTGACAGGGTTGGATCCAAATATAGGACCCTTTCAGAATTTTTGGGATTGCAGATGTGAGTATCTCCCTTGGGGAGGACCCTCAGGGCTGCTGGCAAACTGGGGCTATAATGGGGCTGGAGGTCCATATAAGGCCCTTTCAGGATCTGGATGGGTACAGATAGGAATTTCTCCCGGTCGCTGTGCCGCAAGACTGTTCATAGATCGTGGCTTTATCAAGCTGGAGCCCAGTTACCGGGACCTTTCTTTATCTATAGTCTGACCAACTTTGGCAGACTTATTTCCAGGGGCTCCTGGATGGTGAAAGAGGCTGGGCACTTCACAGGCCACATCAGGGTCCCCAGCCAGGATGGAGGTCTATATACCTTTACCTGATGCATGGGTAGGCATGACTCCTCCTGGGTCCCTTGGAGTATGGTACTGGCGACAGGACCAAAGCTGAACGGGCTATAGTTGAGTCTTCAGGGGTACAGAGCTGTTTCCAGGACTGTAGCTATGATGAGGGTGAGGGACTCAGCCACTTGGGTACTACCTTCTCAAAAGGACTCTCCTCTGTCTATACTGCACAATCCCTCACCTGAATCCCCAAATTCCCACAAGAGTACTTTAGCCTGTCACTGACACTAAATTATGGTTGTGGAGGGCGAATTTGCATTACAAAAGGTGAATGTGTTTTGCATTATTAAAAAAAAAAGAGAGAGGCAGGGACATCTTATTTGGTCATCTGGCTGACATCACCCTCCTCTGTTTTTTAATGTCAGTCAACAAACTTATAATGAGCATTTGTCTGGGACAAATTCTTTTAGTAGAGGAATTCTATCCTCACATAGTTGTAACAAAATAATAAGAGTATAGTAGATATCTCTATTGGTCCATGATCTTAGCAAATTCATGAAACAGGTAATCTATGGCATTTTCATGTTAGCTTATGTACTATTTAATTCAAGTCAAGCATTCAGATGACCTATAATTCAGCCAATGCTTGCTAAAGACTGTCTTGAATAAGGTCTTATGCAACCATGGCGGGACAAACAGGTTTAAAGATTATCCTTGGGGCACCTGGGTGGCTAGTCAGTTAAGCATCTGACTTCGGGTCAAGTCAAGATCTCTACAAGTTTGGGCCCCCCTTGGGCTCAGCGCTGACAGCTCAAAGCCTAGAGCCTGCATCAAATTCTGTGTCTCAGTTCCTTCTGCCACTCCCCCACTCACACACTCTCTCTCCCTCTCTCTCTCAAAAATAAATAAACATTAAAAAAAGAGATTATCCTTGACTTCAAGAAGAAGAGAATCTAGTGCAGAAATACATGTTTTGATACCTAAAACAACATTAAATGTTTAATAGACTCAAAAGAAATCTTTTAGAGGATATAGGAAAAAGGGACAATTATATTAGGCTAGAACCAGGCAGAAAGCTTTTCAGGCAACTGCAACCTGTAGGCCCTTACCAGTGTGGGGAGCAGTTAAGTTCTTGGAGTTTTAAGAACTTTCCATGAGTGCATTTAAATGGCTGCTTAGAGGTTACTGGATTTGGGTAAGTCACTATTCCCCTCTGGGCCTCTGGGGCCTCACCTATAACATGTCGATTATGATAGCCCACCCAACCACAGTTGACTTAATGTTAAAATAAGACACTCTATTTAAGTGCTTATCATGGTATCTAGTATATATTAAGAACCAAATAAATGGAACCTATTGATGTTGTTTTAAACTGAAACATCTTACCAGTCAGTCTGTCTTATATTTTTCTTTTATATGTTGCAAGACCTTTGCCCCTCTAGCATTGTGCTGGGATCAGAGAAGAAGATATCAGACAAAGGCCATTTCTCTTACATCGACAAACCAATGCAGAAGAGAGGAGTTAAGAAAATAACCCAAGGAAACCTCTCCACAGGAGATTCCCAACTCAGTTTGGGGGTCTTATGGATGTTCAGAACACATCTCAAAGTTGAAGTCGTGAGGATCTGGCTTTCTTGAATCAAAGAGAAACTCAAAACTGTTTAGCATTCAGAAACCAGCTCCAGCTGTTTCCTCTTGGAACAAGTTATTCACCTTCTCCTTCTGTTATCTTGATGGCCTTTGTCCCACTTTGATGGTGTGTCTGTTAGTCTGGGTCATGTCTCCTCTGTATCCTGCACAATGCCAGAACACTGCTGGAATTCATTAAAAGTTGCAACAACTAGGACCCTGGTCATTTGAAATTTCTAAAAATTTGAACATACTTATTCAACTTTGCTTTTCCTTTATTTATAGAAAGAAGCAATGCTGAAGATACTGTATAGTCATTCACTCATTCACATACTCATTAAATCATTACACAAAATGAGCCTCAGATGGAACAAAGCTCCCCAACATTGACACAGCATAATGGAGTTTGCAAAATGTTCCATACGTTTAAATTTCACAATGATATTGCTTAAGTGATAGACAATAAAGATAGGTCGTTTATTACCCCATCACTTCTGCCATGTCTGGTGCACAACAGATGCCCAGTATGTATACACATACATACGTATGTACGTATGCATATATGTATGCATGTGTACATATATTTATTTCAACTGACAATGGAAAAATCAGCTAAATTCTCTAAATCTCAGTTTTCATGTCCATTAAAAGAAAATATAGTAACAATGTCTCCCTCTCAGGATCATTCTGAAGACTCAGTAAGAATTTACAGGACATTCTAAGTGTGCCTTGCTTTCAACTGGACACAAATCAAAACAATATCAAAGGGAAGAACTTTGAAACAAGATAGATCAAATTATTTACTAACGTGTAGGTCATGAAATCAACCCACGATGGGTACGAGCAAGAAAATGACAAGTAACTTCAAAAATACAGAATTGTTCCATATCAGTTTAATAACCTAATGGAAGGTAAAAACCTAACCACAGAAAGGATGCATAAAGACAGGTTGAAAGTTCTTCAGTGGAAGGTAGAGAGCAGTCATTAGACTTGCTCTGCCCGGAAAGAACATTCTCTGGCCTAAAAATATCATCCGTCTGATTCAAGTTGCTGGAGTATGCCAGTTATGGAGATGGATGCTCAGGGTCTATTAAACTGAAGCAATTAAGTATTTGCATCATATAGACTCATCTGCCTTGTTTCAATCCTGTGCTGATCAGGCATACTTTCTGCTAATTTATCTTTCTACTTATCTGGTCTATCGGGAGAGAATGTACTGCCCAGGCTGACATAAAACTCAATTTACATTAGATTTATATTTCTCAGTGTAAATTAGTACATTGTTATTCTGGTTTTATTCATAGGTCTCTTCTGAGCCTCTGTCAGTGTGAACCAGCATTCCTGAATCGGATAAAGTTTGAAACACTTTGAACTATGAGGCAGGCAGACCAATGGACAGTGCCCAAATGGATTTCGAACTAAAAAGGTAGTGACATCCCATGGGGACTTGTATGACCAGGCAACTGACCTTTGCCAAAAGAGCTCCTCTGATGTCTTTACTTTTAAACTCTATAGCACCTAATGGGTGGTTGTTATATTTCCTATGTCTGTAGCTCACTTTTTCTAGCTGTCATATCAGGGAGAAATTTCGTTCAGTGGGAAACAAAGCTATTTACCCAAGATTATATAGCCAGAAATTCTGCTCTGGGATGGGGAGCCTAGGAACATGACTGGCTTTGAGGAGTTCACAAATGAAAGTGAAGAGGGAGCGTTGAAAGGTGCTATTTCTCCCTTTATTAAATTATAAGATGTGAATAAGAAGTCTGTTTGATTCTTTAGATGAAGAGGGAGTAGATACTTGAATTTCTTCCATCTAATTCTGGATTTTTTTCTAGTGTTATCTAATCCAGAATTAAATTAAAGAGAAAAAGAACTTGAATATCTATCCAATGACTACAAACTCCATTTCTTACCATATTCTTCCTTCTCTTTCCAGCAATGCATGTGTACTGAGGGCAGAAAAAGATGATGCTTCATTGTATCAAATGAGTCAGATGACATGATTATGTATATAAAAAATTCTAAGTAATTGAAAAATAGCTATTAGAATCAGTAAGCAAGTGAAGCAAAGTTTCAGGATAAAAAAAGTAATACAATAATCAATTAAATTTTTATACACTATAATAAAAAATTTAAATAAAAAATTATTTTACATACAATAGCATCATTTAAAGAAAAATTGTGAATGCTTTCAATAAGAGTTATATAGGAGATATGCACTGAAAGCCACACAACACCACTGAGGATTATTAAAGAGCACATACAATAAGATATAAATAAGGTATAACTTGTTCATGTGTTGGAAAACTCAGTATTATTAAGATGTCGAAAAAAAAAAAAAAAGATGTCGATTTTCCCCAAATAATTACAGCAGATTGTTTCATAGAAGCTCACAAGCTGATTCTAAAATTTATATGGAAGTACAAAGAATCAGGAATATAAAAAACAATCTTGAAAAAGAATAAAGATTTAAAAAATAAAACCGTAAGAAAGACTCACACTATCTACTTTTAAAACTTACTATAATGCTGTTGTGATTTCAGTAGTGCAGTGGTTGAATTACTGTTAGCAGTGGGTCAGTGGAACAGAATAAAGGATATAAACCATTCTGACAAAGGCAACAGAGGAGTCTAATGTAGAAAACAGAGACAGACAAAGATATTTTTCCCCAAGAAATGGTACTGTTATAACAAGGAATTCAGTAAAAAAAACAAAAAAAAAAACCAAAAAAAAAAAACAATTCCAACTTTACACCTTACACAGAACTTAACTTATGAAGAATCCCAGACCCAAACGTAAGACAATAAAACTTTCATAGGGAAACACAGGAGAATATCTTCAAGACTTACAGGTGAGCAAAGGTCTTTTAGACAGCAACAAGAAAGAAATAACCACACAAGATGAAAATGATCAATTAGACGTCATCATTTAAAACTTCTATACGTCACCGGACTCCATTATAAAAATGAATAGGCAATCCAATAAAAATACACAAACATGGACAAAAACTACACACAGATATTTCATAAAAGAAAACATACAGTTGGCCAAGAAGCACAGGAAAAAGGTCTCAACATCATTAGTAATTAGGGACTGAAAATTAAAAACACTGAGATACTATTATATACATCTACTATAGAATGGCTAAAATTAGAAAGAGGGACAACACCAAAGGCTGGTGATATTGCAGAGCAAGTGGAACTTTCATACATTTGTGTGTGTGGGGGGGGGGGGGATGTAAACGGTACAGTTACTTTAAAAAATGTGTAGCATTTTCTTATAAAAGTAAATACATCCCCATACCTACCCTCTGACGCAGCAATTCCATTTCTAAGTATGTACCCCAGAGAAATGAAAACCTATGTTCACAACAAGACTTGTACAAGAATTTTCCTGAGAGCTTTAGTCCTAAAACCCTCAAAGTGGAAGCAGTTCATATGCCTATTAGCCGGAGAACGGATACACAAACTGGTGTATTCACTCACCAGTAAAATGGAATTTTAAAATGGTTCTCATGCAACACCATGGATGATTCTCGAAAACATCTTTCTGAGTGAAAAAGCTTTACACAAAAGAGCATATATTGTGTGATTTCATTCATATGAAATTCTACAGAAGGCAAACAAATCTAGAGAGAAAAATAATGAAGACATTGATTATTTCTGCAGAGTAGGGAAAGGGATTGCCTGGTTAAGTGGCATGAGGGATAACAACACAGTGTTTCTAAGGGATTAACACAGTATTTTAATCTGGATATGGACTTACATTACAGAGTATATAAAATTGCACCTTTTAATGTAAATGTTACATCAAAATTATAAATAAATATTAAACTCTAGATAATGATATGCATGCTGAAGCATTTAGGTTTAAGCATATGGATATCTGTAATTTATTTTGAAATGTATCAAAACTAAGAGATTAATGGATGGGTAAAGAGATGATAGATATTTGATAAAGCAAGTATGATAAAATTTTAATGGTACAATGTAAGTGTTAGGTATATGGGTATTTACTGAAAATCCTTTCATGTTTACTGTATGCTTAAAATTTTTCATAACAAAGTGTTGGGAACAAGCAAGCACTGGCCTAGAAGCCTGCTTGCAGGTAAGCCCTAACCTCTTATGTATAACCCTAAATGAGCTAAGCTGGATTCAGTCCAGGTTTATTCAGGTAGTGGTACTGCTGTTGTTAGAAGAAAAAGCCATTCATTCAAAGTAGCACAAATAACTGGTGTGTGTGCATGGTAATGGGAATGGAGGTATGAAGCTGGGGTAGAGGAGTTCTAAACATAGTTATAGTATCCAAAGATAGGATATAATGCACAGCAAGGACAAAGTTTTGGAACTGAGGATGTCATCTCTTCTCTTTCTCTTCCTATTTCTTCTCTTTCTTTTCTGAGTCATTCTTGTTCTTCCCAGGACAGTTGGTCAGTCTATCTATCTATCTATCTATCTATCTATCTATCTATCTACCAATCAATAGTCTATTTGTTTGGCTCTACCTCCTTTTTCTTTCCCTGTCCTGTGGTTTCCTTTGTTTACTCATCATTTTCCCTAAACTCTTTTGACTACTAGGAATGAGGTCAACTCTGACTGTGGAGTTCTACGACCTTCCAGCTTGAGAGCAAACCACCAACAGTGATTCCCTTCTATTCCCCTCACACCCCTGAATTACTCCTCATTTGAGGCATCTTCCTGTTTTCAATCAATTCATTTATCTTCCTGGGACAAATGATCAAAATCCCAGCCTGCTCCAATGCCTCACCTGGAAGACAAAATCCTCTCATTTCCAGGGTTCACATGCCTTACCCAGTGACATTGTCTAATTGTGTTAGCTTAGTTTTTGGTATCATCAATTTTACCTCAAGGAACAATGTTTTATGTGGAGAATATTTATGAAAATGAGGAAAGAACCATTAAGTGAAACTTCTCAGGAATTAGGCACGAGAAGATGTGTAGACACTGTATTAGCCCTATTGACTCTCCTAGGCTTTGATTCATTCGTGGTTTGTGCTTTTTTAAGGCAGCACAGACTCATAATATCTCTGTTCTGCCTTCTTCCAGAATGCTTGACTCTACTTGGGTCACATATTTTAAAATATTGGGGGGAAAATGTAATTGGTTCACTTATCTCTGTCTCCCTACTGTCTCTGAGCAAGTCTAAGAAAGACATATATGATTTAAATATAAAAATGGCATTGTGCTATTACTTATATCTAGGCAGAGAGATTAATTGTAAACAATGAAAAGGGAATCACTGAGAAAATGACTACATATTGGTTGGTATGTATATGACAAATGCTGAAGAAAGCTAGTAGACTAATAAATGGCATCCTAGTACAGTGCCTATTAAACATCTTCACCTCAACACAACGGAACAAGGCCTTGAAGGTTAATCAAGACACTTTTAATTATTGGAACTTCAACTCACCTGAATCATAGACCTTGGAAATATAGATTGTTAGTTAGCACTGCAAAGTAAAATTGTCTTATAAACCACATATTTTTCGAAGTATTTGCATTATAAGATTTAAAAAAATGATAGTCATCAATTGGCCAAATAGACATCTATGTAAAAAATAACCAAGGCAAGAGATTGAAGACTTGACTCCTTTGGGAGTAGGATAGATGGGTAATCTGCCTTTTGAAGCTTGATCAACAGGATACTAAGTCCCTTGTAGCATCAAAGTAGTGTATGTGTATGTCAAGATAGCACTAAAAGTGTTATTCTCCCTACTCATCTCTTTTTCTTTTAAAAAATTTTAACATTTATTTATTATTGAGAGACAGAGAGTGAGCATGGTGGGGTGGGGGGGGCGGGGGCAGAGAGAGAGGGAGACACAGAATCCAAAACAGGCTCCAGGCTCTGAGCTGTCAGCACAGAGCCCGACGCGGCGATTGAACTCACTGCGAGATCATGACCTGAGCCAAAGTTGGGTGCTTAACCGACTGAGCCACCCAGGCACCCATCCCTACTCATCTCTTAAACGTTACATTCGAACCAAACTGAATTCTGTGTTGTTTGCCCTACCCATGCATTTAACCAAACTTCTTTGCTCTGCAGTAAAATAGTCTTACACTTCCCATCTCTTTGTCTCTCCGCTAGTATTGTACCTGAGCATTACATACATACTAACTTTTCACCTCACATTTCTTGTGGGAAGGGCATAAGGTCAGCTTCATCTGTACTTTCTACAGTTCTTTGCATAATGACTGGTACACAGTAGGCAATCAATGAGTATATCAGCCAAATGATAATGCCTTTGTATGGTCTCACATTTATTTGGAATTTTGAAGATTCTCTTCAGTTGAATTATCCAAATTAAGTTTCGCAATGTGGGTTTCATTCTTTTCTTTCTTTATTGCCAGTAATTATTGAGTTAAAAAAATCCCTTTTTATATGCCTGTATTTAGGTTGAGGAAATAAATTCCAATAACCTAAGAACTAATGGCCAAATAGCCCCCAGGAGGTTGAGTTATAACATTTTGTGGGAAATATCATCTCCTCTCATTTACCTTAGCTGAATGTAATCTTTCAGGTTGCTTACCTGCTGCCTATAGACATTTTTGTTTTTCTTGAGAATGAGGTCATGATTATGGCAGGATGGGAATTTGGAGAGGGGAAGTGTAAAGACTGGGTAGGGCTCAGTAATTTTGGATGTCTGCAATCTAATAATGTCCATGAAAGTGCTTTGAGCTGTTTAAAATACTAACTATGTCATTATATTTCTGTCTTACCTTCCAGTGTAGGCCTAGAGTGAAAGCATTCAAAAGGTATCTCTTTTCTTTTTAAAGGTCTCCAGGATCTATTTAATTCTAACTCCAATAATAGCACAATTTCATTACTGAATATCCTTTGCCATCAAGTGCTTCCTCAATTTTACTTTAAGCTATTTTTTTTGCTGCAACCTAGACATTTGCATGCCCCTTTAACAATCTGAATCCCAGTTCCACAAGTTTTGAAGCCAGTTGTGTATATATAAAATACTTTCCCTTGCTTACTGCCATCTTCTTCCCATATTTCCTCCCACCCCACCCCCGGCTAGATCACTCTTATGTTTATTTATTTATTTATTTTTTAAAATTTTTTAATATATGAAATTTACTGTCAAATTGGTTTCCATACAACACCCAGTGCTCATCCCAAAAGGTGCCCTCCTCAATACCCATCACCCACCCTGCCCTCCCTCCCACCCCCCATCAACCCTCAGTTTGTTCTCAGTTTTTAACAGTCTCTTATGCTTTGGCTCTCTCCCACTCTAACCTCTTTTTTTTTTTTTTTTTTTTTCTTTCCTTCCCCTCCCCCATGGGTTTCTGTTATGTTTCTCAGGATCCACATAAGAGTGAAACCATATGGTATCTGTCTTTCTCTGTATGGCTTATTTCACTTAGCATCACACTCTCCAGTTCCATCCACGTTGCTACAAAAGGCCATATTTCATTTTTTCTCATTGCCACGTAGTATTCCATTGTGTATATAAACCACAATTTCTTTATCCATTCATCAGTTGATGGACATTTAGGCTCTTTCCATAATTTGGCTATTGTTGAGAGTGCCGCTATAAACATTGGGGTACAGGTGCCCCTATGCATCAGTACTCCTGTATCCCTTGGATAAATTCCTAGCAGTGCTATTGCTGGGTCATAGGGTAGGTCTATTTTTAATTTTCTGAGGAACCTCCACACTGCTTTCCAGAGCGGCTGCACCAATTTGCATTCCCACCAACAGTGCAAGAGGGTTCCTGTTTCTCCACATCCTCTCCAGCATCTATAGTCTCCTGATTTCTTCATTTTGGCCACTCTGACTGGCGTGAGGTGGTATCTGAGTGTGGTTTTGATTTGTATTTCCCTGATGAGGAGCGACGTTGAACATCTTTTCATGTGCCTGTTGGCCATCCGGATGTCTTCTTTAGAGAAGTGTCTATTCATGTTTTCTGCCCATTTCTTCACTGGGTTATTTGTTTTTCGGGTGTGGAGTTTGATGAGCTCTTTATAGATTTTGGATACTAGCCCTTTGTCTGATGTGTCATTTGCAAATATCTTTTCCCATTCCGTTGGCTGCCTTTGAGTTTTGTTGGTTGTTTCCTTTGCTGTGCAGAAGCTTTTTATCTTCATAAGGTCCCAGTAATTCACTTTTGCTTTTAATTCCCTTGCCTTTGGGGATGTGCCGAGTAAGAGATTGCTACGGCTGAGGTCAGAGAGGTCTTTTCCTGCTTTCTCCTCTAAGGTTTTGATGGTTTCCTGTCTCACATTCAGGTCCTTTATCCATTTTGAGTTTATTTTTGTGAATGGTGTGAGAAAGTGGTCTAGTTTCAGCCTTCTGCATGTTGCTGTCCAGTTCTCCCAGCACCATTTGTTAAAGAGACTGTCTTTTTTCCATTGGATGTTCTTTCCTGCTTTGTCAAAGATGAGTTGGCCATACGTTTGTGGGTCTAGTTCTGGGGTTTCTATTCTATTCCATTGGTCTATGTGTCTGTTTTTATGCCAATACCATGCTGTCTTGATGATGACAGCTTTGTAGTAGAGGCTAAAGTCTGGGATTGTGATGCCTCCTGCTTTGGTCTTCTTCTTCAAAATTACTTTGGCTATTCGGGGCCTTTTGTAGTTCCATATGAATTTTAGGATTGCTTGTTCTAGTTTCGAGAAGAATGCTGGTGCAATTTTGATTGGGATTGCATTGAATGTGTAGATAGCTTTGGGTAGTATTGACATTTTGACAATATTTATTCTTCCAATCCATGAGCATGGAATGTCTTTCCATTTCTTTATATCTTCTTCAATTACCTGCATAAGCTTTCTATAGTTTTCAGCATACAGATCTTTTACATCTTTGGTTAGATTTATTCCTAGGTATTTTATGCTTCTTGGTGCAATTGTGAATGGGATCAGTTTCTTCATTTGTCTTTCTGTTGCTTCATTGTTAGTGTATAAGAATGCAACTGATTTCTGCACATTGATTTTGTATCCTGCAACTTTGCTGAATTCATGTATCAGTTCTAGCAGACTTTTGGTGGAGTCTATCGGATTTTCCATGTATAATATCATGTCATCTGCAAAAAGCGAAAGCTTGACTTCATCTTTGCCAATTTTGATGCCTTTGATTTCCTTTTGTTGTCTGATTGCTGATGCTAGAACTTCCAGCACTATATTAAACAACAGCGGTGACAGTGGGCATCCCTGTCGTGTTCCTGATCTCAGGGAAAAAGCTCTCAGTTTTTCCCCGTTGAGGATGATGTTAGCTGTGGGCTTTTCATAAATGGCCTTTATGATCTTTAAGTATGTTCCTTCTATCCCGACTTTCTCAAGGGTTTTTATTAAGAAAGGGTGCTGGATTTTGTCAAAGGCCTTTTCTGCATCGATTGACAGGATCATATGGTTCTTCTCTTTTTTTTTGTTAATGTGATGTATCACGTTGATCGATTTGCGAATGTTGAACCAGCCCTGCATCCCAGGAATGAATCCCACTTGATCATGGTGAATAATTCTTTTTATATGCTGTTGAATTCGATTTGCTAGTATCTTATTAAGAATTTTTGCATCCATATTCATCAGGGATATTGGCCTGTAGTTCTCTTTTTTTACTGGGTCTCTGTCTGGTTTAGGAATCAAAGTAATACTGGCTTCATAGAATGAGTCTGGAAGTTTTCCTTCCCTTTCTATTTCTTGGAATAGCTTGAGAATGATAGGTATTATCTCTGCTTTAAATGTCTGGTAGAACTCCCCTGGGAAGCCATCTGGTCCTGGACTCTTATTTGTTGGGAGATTTTTGATAACCGATTCAATTTCTTCGCTGGTTATGGGTCTGTTCAAGCTTTCTATTTCCTCCTGATTGAGTTTTGGAAGAGTGTGGGTGTTTAGAAATTTGTCCATTTCTTCCAGGTTGTCCAATTTGCTGGCATATAATTTTTCATAGTATTCCCTGATAATTGTTTGTATCTCTGAGGGATTGGTTGTAATCATTCCATTTTCATTCATGATTTTATCTATTTGGGTCATCTCCCTTTTCTTTTTGAGAAGCCTGGCTAGAGGTTTGTCAATTTTGTTTATTTTTTCAAAAAACCAACTCTTGGTTTCGTTGATCTGCTCTACAGTTTTTTTAGATTCTATATTGTTTATTTCTGCTCTGATCTTTATTATTTCTCTTCTTCTGCTGGGTTTAGGCTGCCTTTGCTGTTCTGCTTCTATTTCCTTTAGGTGTGCTGTTAGGTTTTGTATTTGGGATTTTTCTTGTTTCTTGAGATAGGCCTGGATTGCAATGTATTTTCCTCTCAGGACTGCCTTCGCTGCATCCCAAAGCGTTTGGATTGTTGTATTTTCATTTTCGTTTGTTTCCATATATATTTTAATTTCTTCTCTAATTGCCTGGTTGACCCACTCATTCGTTAGTAGGGTGTTCTTTAACCTCCATGCTTTTGGAGGTTTTCCAGACTTTTTCCTGTGGTTGATTTCAAGCTTCATAGCATTGTGGTCTGAAAGTATGCATGGTATAATTTCAATTCTTGTAAACTTATGAAGGGCTGTTTTGTGACCCAGTATATGATCTATCTTGGAGAATGTTCCATGTGCACTCGAGAAGAAAGTATATTCTGTTGCTTTGGGATGCAGAGTTCTAAATATATCTGTCAAGTCCATCTGATCCAATGTATCATTCAGGGCCCTTGTTTCTTTATTGACTGTGTGTCTAGATGATCTATCCATTTCTGTAAGTGGGGTGTTAAAGTCCCCTGCAATGACCACATTCTTATCAATAAGGTTGCTTATGTTTATGAGTAATTGTTTTATATATCTGGGGGCTCCGGTATTTGGCGCATAGACATTTATAATAGTTAGCTCTTCCTGGTGGATAGACCCTGTGATTATTATATAATGCCCTTCTTCATCTCTTGTTACAGCCTTTAATTTAAAGTCTAGTTTGTCTAAGTATGGCTACTCCAGCTTTCTTTTGGCTTCCAGGAGCATGATAAATAGTTCTCCATCCCCTCACTCTCAATCTAAAGGTGTCCTCAGATCTAAAATGAGTCTCTTGTAGACAGCAAATAGATGGGTCTTGTTTTTTTATCCATTCTGATACCCTATGTCTTTTAGTTGGCGCATTTAATCCATTTACATTCAGTGTTATTATAGAAAGATATGGGTTTAGAGTCATTGTGATGTCTGTATGTTTTATGTTTGTAGTGATGTCTCTGGTACTTTGTCTCACAGGATCCCCCTTAGGATCTCTTGTAGGGCTGGTTTCGTGGTGACAAATTCCTTCAGTTTTTGTTTGGGAAGACCTTTATCTCTCCTTCTATTCTAAATGACAGACTTGCTGGATAAAGGATTCTCGGCTGCATATTTTTTCTGTTTAGCACACTGTAGATATCGTGCCAAGCCTTTCTGGCCTGCCAAGTTTCAAAGGAGAGATCAGTCACGAGTCTTATAGGTCTCCCTTTATATGTGAGGGCACGTTTATCCCTTGCTGCTTTCAGAATTTTCTCTTTATCCTTGTATTTTGCCAGTTTCACTATGATATGTCGTGCAGAAGATCGATTCAAGTTACGTCTGAAGGGAGTTCTCTGTGCCTCTTGGATTTCAATGCCTTTTTCCTTCCCCAGTTCAGGGAAGTTCTCAGCTATAATTTGTTCAAGTACCCCTTCAGCACCTTTCCCTCTCTCTTCCTCCTCTGGGATACCAATTATGCGTATATATTTTTTTTTTAGTGTATCACTTAGTTCTCTAATTTTCCCCTCATACTCCTGGATTTTTTTATCTCTCTTTCTTTCAGCTTCCTCTTTCTCCATAACTTTAACTTCTAGTTCACCTATTCTCTCCTCTGCCTCTTCAAGCCGAGCCATCGTGGTTTCCATTTTGTTTTGCATTTCGTTTAAAGCGTTTTTCAACTCCTCGTGACTGTTCCTTAGTCCCTCGATCTTTATGGCAAGAGATTCTCTGCTGTCCTGTATACTGTTTTCAAGCCCAGCGATTAATTTTATGACTATTATTCTAAATTCACTTTCTGTTATATTATTTAAATCCTTTTTGATCAGTTCATTAGCTGTTGTTATTTCCTGGAGGTTCTTCTGAGGGGAATTCTTCCGTTTGGTCATTTTGGAGAGTTCCTGGCGTGGTGAGGACCTGCAGTGCACTTCCCCTGTGCTGTGGTGTATAACTGGAGTTAGTGGGCGGGGCCGCAGTCCGACCCGATGTCTGCCCCCAGCCCACTGCTGGGGCCACAGTCAGACTGGTGTGTGCCTTCTCTTCCCCTCTCCTAGGGGCGGGATTCACTGTGGGGTGGCGTGTCCCGTCTGGGCTACTTGCACACTGCCAGGCTTGTGTTGCTGGGGATCTGGCGTATTAGCTGGGGTGGGTAGGCAAGGTGCAAGGGGGCTGGAGGGGCAGGCTTAGCTCGCTTCTCCTTAGGTGATCCACTTCAGGAGGAGCCCTGTGGCAGCGGGAGGGAGTCAGATCCGCTGCCGGAGGTTTGGCTCCGCAGAAGCACAGAGTTGGGTGTTTGCGAGGAGCGAGCAAGTTCCCTGGCAGGAACTGGTTCCCTTTGGGATTTTGGCTGGGGGATGGGCGGGGGAGATGGCGCTGGCGCCTTTGTTCCCCGCCAAGCTGAGCTCTGCCGTCCGGGGGCTCAGCAGCTCTCCCTCCTTTGTCCTCCAGCCTTCCCGCTTTCTGAGCAGAGCTGTTAACTTATGACCTCCCAGACGCTAAGTTGCGCTTGCTGTCGGAACACAGTCTGTCCGGTCCCTCCGCTTTTGCCAGCCAGACTCAGGGGCTCTGCTTGGCCGGCGAGCCGCCCCTCCACCCCGGCTCCCTCCCGCCAGTCCGTGGAGCGTGCACCGCCTCGCCGCCCTTCCTACCCTCTTCCGTGGGCCTCTAGTCTGCGCTTGACTCCTGAGACTCCCTTCTGCTAATCCTCTGGCGGTTTTCTGGGTTCTTTAGGCAGGTGTAGGTGGAATCTAAGTGATCGGCCGGACGCGCTGTGAGCCCCGCGTCCTCCTACGCTGCCATCTTCCGGAACCTCCGATCACTCTTATGTTTAAAACTCAGTGTAAGTGTCTAAGCCTCCCAAAAAGCCTATCTTAATCCTTCAGAACCATATTAATGTGCTTTACCACCACTGCACACTTTCTCATGCCATCTATCTACAACCTAGCCTCTAATATCATTCTCATTTCCCCCATTAGACTATCAGTCTCTTAGAAACAGGCCTATGGCTTATTCATTTTTGGATTCTGAGAGCCTGGAAGACAACCAGATGATAGGTTTTTGAAGGCATGCTGGATACTGGAAGCATAGTCCAGTCCCTAGTCCAGGAAATTGGGCAAGCAGAGACAAAGGGGAGAGATTTGTGTCCCTGAAATTCAGGAAAATGTTCTAATTTCAGCAAGAAACCTCGAACCAGGTTAAAAAAAATCCACTTATGCCAATACCCATTCATTATTTAAAAAAAAAAAACATATATATATATGTACATATATATGTATATATAATCTTAGCAAGTTAGAAATAAAAGGGAACTACCTCAATTTGATAAAGAGCATCTAGAAACATCCTAGAGCTAATATCAAGTGCAAAGGTGAAAGATTGTGTGTTTTCCCTATCAGACTGCCATCACAGTGAGGATGCCCACTCTCACTATTCTTATTCAACATAATACTGGTAATTTTAGCCTCTGCAATCAGGCAAGAAAAAGAAATAAAAAGCCTGCATATTTATTTAAAAGGAAGAAATAAAACTGTTCTTATTTGCAGATGATTGTGTATTTTGAAAAGAAGGAATCTACAAAAACCTTCTAGAACAAATAATGCAACACACAAAAACAAATCACAATAAATCACATTGTTATACACTAACAATGAACATATGGAAACCAAAATTTAAAACATAATACCATTTGCAATCATTTCAAAGAAGATAAAATACTTAGGTTTAAATATGCTTCATTGAGAAAAAACCCTGGGGAATGGTTCTGATGATCTCATTTGGGGTCATGTGTCCATCTCTGAATCAAACCTAAAACTACAAAATTGAATTATATGATTGGTTCAGCCTTGATCATGCCTACAGCGTGACTAGGATTGAGAGGTACTGGAGATTGACAACTTTTAGAAGAACTACATTATTAGGATAGATAATCTCCCAAGATAATAGGGATACTCATCTCAGACTACCTCATGAACAAAATGATAGGGACTAAATCACTATTCCTAAACGTCCAACTTACCACTATACCTGACTCTCATTTCTCCAAGACATGGACCATCAGATATTAGCACCAGAAATTAGTGGGTACAAACTAAGCAGATGGGGCTGGGGATGACAGAGATTTGTACGGCACTGTGAGGCCATGAAATATTCCATTAAGCAAATGAGGTTGGAAAGAAATTGGTTTGGTTGCTGAATGTGACTGAAAGATTTAGAGAATAATTGGTTTATATTTTGTAGAGCAATTCTATCAGTTGGCTTATTTCATATAGGCAACAGGGCAAAAACTTGATAATCTAAGCAAAATGGAATTACTGGGAAGTATATCCAGAAATTTAACCATTCCCATGGATATCTGGAGGTTCATATTTAGAATTCTAGAATAAGCCTGATGCAATGGCTAGCCAGCAAAAAAAACAGGAGTTGTCCAGAATCAGAAATGGTCTCATGACAATTTTTCATCTTTAACTCCTGGTTTCTGACTCTTCTTACCATTCTGGAGTCAAGTGCTCAAATACAAAATCCTAAGAACAAATGTCTAGTTGGTTGAGTTTCAATCTTATGTCTATTTTAGGTGTTTTAGGGTAGAGGAAAGTGTATCTGGCCTCGTGGGCTTCTCCAGAAGAAGATGGTCATCCTGAATTATCATCTGTATTAATTTTCTATTGCTGTGTAAAAAGTTACTACACCTCAGCAACCGAAAACAACACCCAGGTGTGTAGGTTAGATGTCTCAGCAGCCGCACTGGGTTTTCAATTTAGGGTTTCTCAAGGCCAAAATCAAGCTGCTACCAGGCTGTGCTTTTATCTTAAGTCTCTGGGGAAGAATCTCTTTGCAAGTTCATTCAGATTTTTGGCAGTCTTCTGTTCCTTGAAGTTGGATGACTGAGGTCACCATGTTCTTGATGTCTCTTAACAATGGGTCACTTTCAGCTCTAAGATAATACTTTCCAGCCCTGACTTATGTCAACCTCCATTTTCAGGCCAGCAAAGATTCTTCCAATCCTTCTCACACTTTCAATCTTTTGACTTTTTGACCAGCTGAAGAAGGTAGCAGAAGGTACCTTCTAAAGGAATCCTGTGATTAGAATAGGCCCACCTGGATTATTTTCCTATACTTTTTCCTATATTTCCTATTTTCCTATACTTTTAATGTTTATTGAGTAGTACCTTAATCATATCAGCAAAACCCTATTGCTATCTAAAGTAACATAATCATGATAATTGCACAAGGGGACCATCTAGAATTCTGCCCACCGCAAGCTCAAAATGGATATGATCGTAATGAGCCATTGAACATGCTGCCAAAGAATACTAAAGTTCTCTTAGGAAGGGAGATTTCCTGAACAGCGAAAAACAACAAGCAAATAAAGACATTAACATCCACTACATTGTCTAAACTTCATTTTTAAAAGGACAATATGTTTTTGATTGATGTATAGGAACATGAACATTACAGACATGTGTTTTACAACACAATAATAAAAATACATACTAATAAGTACCGTTCTTTTGTTGTTATGCAAAGTGATGTAACCCATGAGAAACCCAGTGGACTTAGTGGTGATGTAATGGACCAGTGAACAGGCAGTCAGGTAACCTGGATTCAATTCTCTCCTCCAATAGTGATGCACTCTATAACCTTGAATACATCACTGGCTCTCTTTAGGAGTGTTTCTTCAACTTTAAAATAAGAGAATTGGAAAATAGTAAAGCCATTCTGGAAGACAGTTTGGCAGTTTCTTACAAAATTAAATACATTTTTACCATCTGATCTGGTTATTATGCTCCTTGGTATTTACCGAAATGAGTTGAAAACTTATGTCCACATAAAACATGCACAGGAAGGCTTATAGAAGTTTTATTCATAATTGCCCAAACTGAAAACAACCAAGATGCCCTCAATAGGTGAATGGATAAACAAACTATGATATGTCCCTCCAGGGGAATATTAATTAGCAATAAGAATGAAATAAACTAGCCAGCCAGAAAAAGACCTGGAGGAAACTTAAATGCATTTGGCTAAGTGAAAGAAGCCAATCTGAAAAGCCTGCATATTATATGATTCCAACTATATGATATCTCCAGGGGAAAAAACACAAAAGTATGGAGACCATAAAGAGATCAGAAATTTTCAGGGTTCAGAAGGAAGCATGACTAAATAAAGCACAGAGTGTTTTTAGGGCAGTGAAACTATTCTGAATGATATTGTCATGATGGATACATGTATTACTCATTTATCAAAACCTACAGAATGTACAACACCAAGAGTGAACTTTAACATAAACCACAGACCTTAGTTAATTATGTACCAATACTGCCTCATCAATTATAACAAGTGTATGCACCGTGTTAATGCAAGATGTTAACCAGAGACAAAACTGGAGGTACAGGGGAGAAAATATATGGAAATTCTCTGTACTTTCCACTCCTTTTTTCCCCTGTAAACTTAAACCTGCAAAAAATTGTATGTATTACAACTTTTCTTAAAGTTTAAAAAATTAATAAAAATGTAAATTAAAAAAATAACAAAATTGGGCAAAATTATCTTTATGAATATTTCCAACTCTAACACCACTTCATGCTGAAAAGCTGTTATGTTTCAAAACTTAGGTGTAGGATGCTCTGTGTTTCATCGAAGATAGTAAATTATAGGGGTGCCTGGCTGGCTCAGTCGGTAGGGCATGTGACTCTTAATCTTGGGATCATGAGTTCGAGTATAAATAAATAGTATAAATGTTTATATCTTTTTGGGAAACAGGTTTATACAATGAATCCAAAACTATAAAACCATTACTATGGATTGTCAGGAATATACTTCTGGGTACTATATCTAAATAAGTCAATTATTTAAATTCTGCATTCGTTGAAAGATGTTCATTGTGTCATTGTTTATAATAAAGGAAATATATGAGTATGACATGTCTCCCAAATGGAGAACTACTAATTAAATTATAAAACATTAATGAAATGTGCTACGGATTGCCATCTGGAATATATGTAAGGCACAATATCTTCAGTATATAAATGCAGGTGATTAAAGATACGTATGCTTTTACATAAATTTTGGAGGTAAGTCCATGAAATTCAGGTAAGTTTTCTCAAACTTTCGAAGAAGCCATACAAGTGGTCAATATGTTAATGCCCTTCAATAAGTATATCTTATGTTAAAAAGAATCTCTTCTACTTTCCATTTTCAAAATGCTTTTTTCACCACTTGATGGAACTCGCTGTCAGGAATCAATGAGTGCATTTAAATATCTTCTTAGAATGAAAACAATGGCATATGGAGAATTGGAGATGTAGGTTTATTGGTGTTACATTAAGTCTGCAAGCAACGTTCTTCTGAGACAATTTGGGATAGTGCCTTGATGTTGTATCATTTTACTTTTCCAATTTTCTGATTTTTGCCACAGTGCCTTCAGTTCTAGCTTGGCCCATATTACTTCACTTGTAGCTTCTGGGTCCCTCTCTATACTGTGGAAAGTATCTAAATTTGGGGTTCTGCATTTATCCACAGCTTTCTTTTAATTTGTCTTCAATCTGCTCTCCCTAGAATCAGACGTCCTGAGATGTGCCTAGTCACCTACTTCTAGCTGTAGCCCTCAGTTCTGAAGGACTCTCATCACTGATCCTCTTTCAAACTCAGGCTATATTCAACATGCATAAAGAGGACTATATTACGATTTGCCAAATTATGGGACCATTATCAGCATGTGAGCCAAGGTCAGGATCTGGAGATCAGAGTGAAAAATAAGTAGCAGGAACTACCTGACTATTAGAACTGAAATTGCTAGGGGCGCCTGGGTGGCTCAGTCGGTTGAGCGTCCGACTTCAGCTCAGGTCACGATCTCGCGGTCGGTGAGTTCGAGCCCCGCGTTGGGCTCTGTGCTGACAGCTCAGAAACTGGAGCCTGTTTCAGATTCTGTGTCTCCCTCTCTCTCTGCCCCTCCCCTGTTCATGCTCTGTCTCTCTCTGTCTCAAAAATAAATAAACGTTAAAAAAAATTAAAAAAAAAAAAAAGAACTGAAATTGCTAAAAGAGGGAGCAACATATGAATCAGCCAAGAGTCCAGAGTTAGGAATGAAACAATGGAGAGAAAAGCAGATAGCTCAGGATTAAGATTGTTTGTTGTCCTGTAAAGGATTCAGATTCCTGGTAAACAGGTCCTAATACATATTACAAAGCTGGAAAGAGAATCCTAAAAAGGTTTAAGACAGGTGAATGAGCCCATTGCTGTGAAGCATGGCACCCTGGGAAGTGGATTCTCTGCAAACATTATCAGATAGTAAAAAAATACCCCAGTGGTTAGCATACCAGACCTCCCATAATAATCTCCATGGCTAAACACAATCACCCATGTAACATTTGCATAGCAAATCAAATTCATTCTCCAGAAAACAAAGGCTAACAGATTGAAAATTTATTAGCATCTGCTGTGTTGTGATTATGGCTTTTAAAATGATTCACATCACATGTGTAAAATGCACAAATACATTTCACCATTGCAAAATACATGGCATTTTGGTTGTATATAATGAAAGATTTTATCTAACACAGGATGCTGCCTTTTTTTATTGCTCCCTGCCAAGAGAATGCTCGGAATGCTTTTATTGGTTTAATAAAATAATAAAATGAGATTGCACCCAATATGAAAGCCAGAAGGACACCCATCTTCACAAAGGTGGATTAATTGATTTCTCTGGGGACATAAGCTACCCTTTTGTGAAGTTAACTTTGAGAAGGAGGATCTTTGAGTAATCACATTTTGAGGTATCCATTCTCCAAATAGTTTTACTGTTACAAATAAAAAATACCACCACCCCCCCCACCCCCAACAAACTGAAAGGATTATGTCTTTTCATTGAGTCTACAGGATATCCAAGGCCACTCACATCAGCAGATGAGGCTATGGGAGCTATCCATAGAAGACTCTGGAAGAGTAGCCCCGAGCTACACTATATATTTGGGTTTTACTTACGTTTGTCAGTAAGTAAATCCATGGGAGATGCAGGTCCATAGTGGTTTACACTGCCTAACGCTTTCTGTCTCTCCAAGGAAATTAAATATGTAGGAGAGAATGGCTTTTATTGAAATTAAATGATGTTTATGAAATTATTTAAGTAGATATCAAGGAACGAGGAAAGGTATCTAAGTGGTGTTGCACCACATAGTAAGACTTCAAGTAAACAGCTGCCAAATGAGTGACTAAATAAGTAAATGGTGTGCATAATAGAGAGAAAAGTGAATGAGGATTTCTACGGCTGCTGGTAGAGGACACATTTCCTGTTCCTGAAGTACAGACTCAAGACAGGATAATCTTGATTAAAGGCACAGCTTCTGAAGGCAGGCTGCAGGAGTTGAAATTACGAGTTCTGTATCTTAACCATATGACTTTAGAAACAAGACTTAACCTCTCTGTGTCTCTCCTCCCATATTTGTGAAGTAGAAAATATTAATAACATAAAATATGATAATAATATCTACTATATAATCTGTGTGATGATTTGAGTTTATTTCAGGTGTCGTGAATACTGTTTGACACATAGGAAACTCCACATGAACATTAGCTATTATTATGTAGAAACTGTAGAACTACCATTTGAGGCTAGATCTATTTCCTAACCTTCTTCCCTGCTACTCTATCACATTAACTTTATGTGAAAATATGCAATAGGTGACCTCTCAAATCATACTTTGCAAACTTGAATGTGTGTATTTCTCTTTTTAAAAAGTATTAGTCATAGAGCAGGAGAGGGGTCATTGAAGTTCAACATTTTATGAACTTCCAAAAGTATCAAAATTTTTATTAAGATTTTATACAGAATCTAATACACTCAACATATAAAGGTTGAACCTTCCTACTTTAAGTGGAAGTAAAGGACCAGGAGCTTTATTTCAATGAGTTTTACCTTTGTTCCTTAGGATAACTTTTGGGGACCTCCCATTTGCCTTTCTAGCTGGGAAATGAACATGACAACTTCTGTTGTTCCACTTAGAAAGTTGGTGCTCTCAATGGAAAAGTGAAGCCTTACACAGAGCAATAACTATAAAAATGAAGAAACAATAAAAAGTTATGGTTTACAATTTAACCCTATTGTACCTAAATGTGCCTTAAATATTAATTTTGAATAGTATATGTTAAAATAATGATGCATATGGAGCGTTTTAAGCTCTTAATAATAGCCACTTGTCAGGTTTAAAGAAGTACTATTTAATTTTTTTTAAGTTTAAAATGATCTCCTGATTTAACACTGAATTATCCTGGATTATTTGCATAGAAAATTATATTTTAAAAATCCATTCATTTTTCTAATAATTGTACTGAATTAGCATCTTGTCTGACTTTCAACTTCTCTGCCTTCTGGATCCAAGAATACAGGTCTTCATGGGTCCTGTAATCTGCCAATGTATGTCACTAAAACTGTCTAGACATCTTCTAGATTACAGGGATTTTCTTCTTAGAGACAACTTTTCTTTGAACTCTTTCAGCACATGGTCTCTCCTGCAGTCAGCCTGGAGTCACAATTGTGTTTGGTGACTATGTGATATTGTGATTTATAATAAGAAATATATAATTGGTCTTTTTCCCTGTTTCTGGCTCCTAAAACCCTTGGAATTTCCTAAGTGGTGAGAGCGATAAAGGTATCTTGATATTCACACAAACCCCTTTAACACCACACCTGAGTTTATTTGTAAATCAGAGACGTTTGGAAAACACCTAAGGATGGGGGATGGTTGTCAAGGGAACCAACCTTGTGATGGAGAGTTGGAATTTCAGTCCCACCCCACTGACCTCTGGGGAGGAAAGAGTGGCTAGAGGTTGAATCAATCACCAACGGCTGATAATTTAATTAATCATGCCCATGTAGTGAAAGCTCCATAAAAAACCAAAAGGACAGGGTTCAGAGAACACCTGGAAGGACTGGAGGCGTGGCAGTCTGGAAAGCACAGAGAAGTGCCATACCCTTCCTGTATGACTTGCTTGGGCATCTCTTCCATCTGGCTGTCCTGAGCTGTATCCTTTCATAAAAAACCATTAGCTAGGAAGTAAAGTCTTTCTCTGAGTTCTGGGAGTCACTCTAGGAAATGAATGAAACCCAAGGAGAGGGTTGCAGGATCCTCTGACCATTGGTCAGAAGCACAGGTGACAACCTGGACTCGGTATCTGAATGGGGGTAGGGTAGCAGTCTTGCGGGACTGAACCCTTAACCTGTGGCACCGATGCCATCTCCAGGTAGACAGTGTCAGAACTGAGTTGGATTGGGGGACACCCAGCTGGTATCAGAGAACTTAGTGATAGAAAACACACGCATGCGCGCGCGTGCGCAAACACACACACACACACACACACACACACACACACATCAGGGTGACCACATAAAATGTTTGGTATACTTGCCTCCTTATATATTGTGCTGACCACATGTACTGGCTTCCCACTACTCCCTGTAACTGGGTTTAAGCACTCACTGACCACCTTCCACATTAACCAAATCTAATTCCGGGTTCATATCTTTTGCCGGCTTATGTTCATGCCCTCCCACCCCTAAGTAGAACTGGACCAAGCCACACCTGAGATGCTCAGAAATTATAAGGGCAGTGGCCATATCCTGAACACCTGTCCTCGTTGCTGCATACAGGCCAATTCTTATTGAATAATTAGCCTTCACCTTTTGAGTAATTAAATAGTCATAGGTGAGCTGCCTTAGTAAGTTTATAGGGCTCCCCTCCTGTTACTGAGTCCCTTAGTTTCTTTCAGTGTCTGGAGTATTCGAGGTGATGAGCTCAGGGGGAAAACAAGGTAGGTTGTGTATTTGTGCCCAGGAATTTAATCTATTTACCTCTTCCTCAGAGGCAGCAATGTAAGCGCAGTGATGGAGAGATACAAAGGACAACCCTAGACAGATGGAGAATCAGACTGTAATGAACAAAACTACTTTTCACTGCACCTCACTGCAGTTCAGTTGGCAACACAGCATTTATGCTGTGCTTCCTGTCTATGATGGCCTCATTCACCAGAAGGGTGCTATGGCTTAAGAGACTTGCAGAGGGTACCTGTCACCAATACCCAAATGGACAGGCTGATAGGCTGATTGAGCACAGATGCACGCATGTGTGCATGCACACACACACACACACACACACACACACACACACAAGCACACACTTTCCCATTTCATTTTAAAAATCCAGAGTGAAAACTCCAAACTCTAAAATGTAAACTATTACATCTTAGCTGTTCACTCTTTAGTTATTATTCATGGAGAACTAAAGAGTAACAGACTAGAACAGGTAGGTCAGCCAATGAGAACAAGGCTGGCAATTAATCCCTTTTCTTTCTTACTCAGTGTGGACCTTGGAGAAGAACATTTAGGTCAGTGAATGTCCATTTCCATGCTTTCATGAGCTTGAACCTCAAAGCTGGGTGCATTCATTCATTTGACAAGTATTTATTGAGGACCTATTATATGCCAGTCACTGTGCTTAGCACTACAGATACAAAGAAGAAAAAAGGGGACCATCCTATCTTCATGGGGCTTGCAATCCATGAAATCCATAGCATTCCTGTACAGCAGATTTCTGTACTAGTCTTTCAAACATGATATAGACATCAACCTTCTAGATTAGGGAAACATGAAAGCCAGAGATAGGAAAAACTGTCTACCTCACTCCAAGACCTATTTTATTTTAACAAATCTTAAGTGAAGTCTCTCATAACTATGTGTCTTTTATCTTAACCTTTGGCACACTCTATTATAACTGCTTATTTCGCCAGATTCCTCCCCACTGGACTGTGAGTTCCATGACTATAGAAACTGTGAGTCCCATTCACCAAGGAACCCCCGTGGTGATCAGGGTCTCTAGCATAAAGTAGACAATTAATAAATATTTGTTGTACTGTTGAACGAACGACAGTGTAAAGGAAGATATTTTCTTGACTTTACACGTAGAGTTGATTCTTGAACTAGGTGGGGGTTATGGGTGCTGATCACCCTTTGCAGATGAAAATTTGTGTACATTTTTTGATACCCCAAAAACTTTACCAATAGCCTACTGCTGACCAGAAGCCTTACTGATAACATAAATAGTCGACTAACACATATTTTGTGTGTTATATCAACTATATATTTATACAAGCGAGAGAAAATAAAATGTTAAGAAAATCATAAGAAAAAATATATATAGTACTGTACTATAAAAAATCTGCATGTCAGTAGAACTGTGTGAAAGTAGACCCACACAAAGCTTTGAGAATCAGCAAATGCACCTGATGACAGGAAAATAATGACCAGCACTTCTTGAATTTTTACCATCTTCCAGACTGTAGCACTTTGGGAATATCGCATCCCAATAACTCTAGAGGGCAGGGTTTGTTTTTTTTTTTTCACATTTTACAGATTGAAAACAAAGACTAGGCTTCTCCCCAGGGCAGCCATATGGGAGAAAGGCCAAGATGGCAGATGAGTTCGCCAAGGCTCAGGCCACGTGACCTGACAAAGACACAGTCTTTGGGAAGACCATTCACAAATCCCGGCCAAAATCGTTTTTGAGGATGACCAGAGTCTTGCTTTCCATGATATTTCCCCTCAAGTACCAACACATTTTCTGGTGATACCCAAGAAACATATATCCCAGATTCCTGTAGCAGAAGATGATGATAATCAAAGTCTTCTTGGATATTTAGTGGTTATTGGCAAGAAATGTGCTGCTAATCTGGGCCTGAAGAAGGGTTATTGAATGGTGGGTGAATGAAGGTTCACATGGGGCACAGTTGTCTGTTATGTTCACCTCCATGTTATTAGAGGTTGGCAGATGACTTGGCCTCCTAGTTAAGCATGTTTTCGGGATAAGTTTCCCTTCTTTAGGCAATGATCAATATTTGCAAGTTCTAATATGTTAAACAGTACACTTTTGCCTGCATTTGGAGAGATTGGGGAAATAATTTTTAAAAGCCCATACATAATAAAACTCAATGTTGCATGGTTTACAGTTGTTTTTTTTTTTAAGGATTAAAATGTAAAGACTTCAAGGAAATCTCCCTGTTCATACAACTACTTAGAAGCAAAGCCAAGATTCAAACTCAGATCTGCTTAACTTCGAATTTTGAGAGCTTATATTCAATATACTGAATATTCTTGAGCTATATAGAGTGACCTACTATATACCAAGATGAAATTTAAAGGGAAAAAAAACATAGGCTTTATGTTTTGATACTCCAGTATGAGTAAAAGGAAGGACTGGCAGAAAATCATATGGAGAAAAATTGTCAAAAGGAAGCAGAATTTAGGGGCACCTGAGTGGCTCAGTGGGTTAGATGTCTGACTTCAGCTCAGGTCATGTTCTTGCAGTTCATGAGTTCGAGCTCTGTGTCAGGCTCTGCGTTGACAACTCAGAGCCTGGAGCATGCTTCAGATGCTGTGTCTCCTCTCTCTGCCCCTCTCCAACTCGTGCTCTCTCTCTCTCTCTCAAAAATAAGTAAACATTAAAAAAGTTTTTTTTAAAGTAAGCAGAATTTGAGTCAGCAATACAACTGTCCTGCCCCAAAGGCTTTCAGAATTAAATAATTATTTAATTTATTAATAAACTGATCATGATGGTAATCTCATTCTTTTTATAGACCAGAGCTAGAAAAGAATGTCTGGATCTGGGCAGCACATGTGTAATGGGGTAAGTGATTTGTCATAAAAAGGATGGGGGTCAGTCTACCCTGAAGTAGAATAGATGTGAACTAAGATATTATAATCACAACCTACCATAGCTGAAGGGCCATCCCAGGCAGAAGCTGCAGACTTGTTTTGCCTGGTCCCAGGGAATAAAATTTTGATATGAATGGAATCCTCAGATAAACAGTTTTCCTTCAAATGAGAAAGAGCCATGGAGAGGTGAAACATATTGTCCTGAGAGAGCTGTAACTTTCTTTCCCATGGAAATGTCCCAGGAGACACTGAGAGGCCACAGTTTAAATCACTACAAAGAGGGGGCGCCTGGGTGGCTCAGTCAGTTAGCATCCGACTCTTGATTTGGGCTCAGGTCATGATCTCACAGTTTGAGTTTGAGCCCCACATCAGGCTCTGTGCTGACAGTGTGGAGTCTGCTTGGGACTCTCTCTCCCTCTCTCTCTGTTCCTCCCCCACTTGTGCATTCTCTCTCTCTAAATACACAAATAAACTTAAAAACATTAAAAAAAAAGTAAAAACAAATTATTGTAAAGGGCATTGAATTATGTGGTTGGACAGTATAGGGGTCATCAACTACTCAGAATACATACTGCTACCCTCCCATGGAAGCTCATTAAAGGCATCACTAATCAATCATGGTACATTTTTCATGGTGCTTCCTCAGATTCTTTCCAAACACAGAACTCCAGGAAACCATGTCCGATTAATTAGAGTTGGCATGTGCAATGAAACATTGTTACTCTGCCCATGTTAGGTATACATGGTGTAAAACATGGACCCTCAAGCTGATAAGAATCAGCTCTGAAGCTCTTGGACCTCCATCAGCTCTGGGACCGCTGATTCCCAGGCTCCATCCTAGCTCTCCTGAAAAAGTATATCTAAGTAAGTTCTGAACCCAGGACTCTGAATATGAGAATTATCTCCAGCTGACTCAGATGTGTTGAGTCTAGCACAGTCTGGCAAACCGGTCTACAGCAACAAGTCATAAAAGATCCATCCCAATCCTTCGGCTCTGTGATTCTTCCGAAATCAAATAATCAAGAACAAAAGGGAGTGTTTATCTTTGTTTATATGTGCAGGTATTACCCATGCGTGCAGTAGCCATGTTTTCTGTGTTTTTCCCATTGATGAAATTTTGTGTGCAAACCATCCCGTGGTGCAGATAGATTTATGTGTGCATCAGTCTCCTGACTTGCACTGACTGGATGAATCACACTACCTGTTAGAGTATAAAAGAGCAAACATTAGTAAAACTGATAATGCACCTGGTGGTGGTGACTCAACCAAAGCAAGCACATCTGTCACAGAGGAGCAGCCTGCCAGCTTTCCACTAGGGGAAACGCAATTGAATAATAATGCACCATACATAAAGCAACTTCAATAACGCTCTCTGCCAAGTTAAATCCCCTTAAGTTGGAAACGTGTGTGTGTATACTGGACAAAAGCACGGTCACATAGTATAAACAGGTCAGAGATGTGTGCTCAGAATACAACATCTTAAAATCATAGGCTCATCCAACAAGCATCAGGCACTGTGTTAAGACCTGAGGGAACGGTGGTGAACACCACAGACACACTCCTTGCACTTTTGCTCCTTCAAGAAGAGTCGTGGAAGCAAAGTACCGTACTGTGTTTGGAAATCAGAGTCAAAGTTAGGGAGGAGGCAAAGGTGAGCTCATGTAGAGTCTTGTAATACCAGGCATATTAAGATATTTGATCTTTAACTTGAGAATGAGAGAGTGGCAAGCCATGAAGAATTTCAAACCCAAGAGTGTATTTTGTATGTAGAAAGACCACTTGGGCTGCATGTAGAGAACGGAGAGAGGCCAGGACTGGAGGGAAATATGCCCATTAGAAGACTGTGTAGCAGTGGTGCAATGGGGCCACACACCTGGCTGAAGAGAGCTGACCATCAACATCTATATCCAGTTACAAGTTCCGTGATTTCAATTTGGTAGCATGCAGTCAGCATGACAGGAGCATTTACACCACGGAAGTTGGCAAATACTACAAAAAATTTTCCTCCTCAGAGAGCTGGTTGTTAATCATTTATCAGCACACCACATCTGTGCCAAGTATATATTTTGTGTCTACACATGGTGTGAATGAAGACATTGATATAAAAGCCTAATTCAGAGGAACTTCACTATGGAAGCTGAACACGGAGAGAGAGTTTTGTTGATGAGAATACCTATCACTTATAAAGGGCTTTACCATTTGCAAGATACATTTATATTTATCTTCTGTTTACCTTTCTTCTTTTGCAAAATGAAGATATTTGTTATCTTTATTTTACAAATAAGGAAAAGTTTAATGGAGATAATAGAATTTTTGAAAAGATTGAATGAAAACATTTATGCAAACACTAAACAGAATGCTGGCTACATATTAAATGCTCAATAAATTTTAGCTATCATTGTTGTTATTATTAGAAACAATTGTTTTGGTATCAAAACAATTCTATAACCTAGACATGTCTGTCTACATTTCCTTAAGGGTGGACTTAGGAGTCTGAGAATTGAAATCACGTGACTAAGACCTAGATTAGAAATAACAGAAGAGGGGTGCCTTGGTGGCTCAGTAGGTTGTGTGTCCAGCCTTTACTTTTGGCTTGCATTATGATCTTGCGGTTCATGAGATCGAGCTCCACTTTGGGCTCTGCACTCCCAGAGCGTAGCTTGCTTGGGTTTTTCTCTTTCCCATTCTCTCTGCTCCTCCCCTACCTGTGTGTGCGTGCATGCGTGTGAACACGCACACAAACACGCACACTCACTCTCTCTCCTTCTCAAAATAAATAAATAAACATTAAAAAAAATAACAGAGGCGCCCAGGTGGCTCAGTCAGTTAGGCGTCTGACTTCAGCTGAGGTCATGATCTCATGGTTCATGAGTTCGAGCCCTGCTTCTGGCTCTGTGCTGACAGCTCAGAGCCTGGAGCCTGCTTGGGATTCTCTGTCTCCCTCTCTCTCTGCCCCTCCCCCACTTGCACTCCGTCTCTCTCTCTCAAAAATTAATAAACATTAAAAAATTTTTTTAAATAAATAAATGAATAAATAAATAAAAAGAAATAACAAAAGAGTGACCTAAAACCAGAAGTTTTTTTGACTCTTGGTCCAGTGTTATGTCCACAGTGCATGCTGAAGTTTATTCATTCATTTATTTATCCATCCATCTACTCAACAAGTATGTGTTACATACTTACTACATGCAGGTGCTATTATGGAGAAGTCATAATAAGCCCAAAACTATCTTTTCTGTAATGGAGCAAACTTTGTAGTGGTGAATGGCAGAATTAGCACATTAAAAACAAATAACTGTATAATAAATGGTAAGTATAAGTTCTGTGAAGAATAATAAATGACATTTGTGAAGGAGAGAGTGTAGAGAGATGGCATTTTAGGGAGGGTGGTCCCTGAAGGCCTCTCTGTGGAGACTATTGATGTGACTCCATGAAAAGAAAGGGCATCTTGGGAAGAACCGTCTATATGGAGGGCATGGTAAGTGTGAAGGCCCTGACCTAAGGAGTGGTTGGTATATCTGAGGAGTGATGGAGATCATCGTGACTGAAGCAGAGGCAGCCAGAGAGGGGAGAGTAATAGAAGATAAGATCAAAGAAATAGTCAGGGACCAGATGTTAGAGGCTATTTATAGGTCAAGGCCTGGTCTATGGTGCCCTCCATTGAAATGTGTGCATCGTAATGAATTTACATTGCTTTGAGTGGAAGGGGGCAGATCTCAGTCACCATTCTGAAAACATTCCCTGTAAGCTCATAGAATCTTCCCATCCGAATGTAGAGGTTGGTTGGTCTCTCTGGATTCCTTCAGTCTCTCAGTCTTAATTTTTATTGGATAAATGTGCATTCATTCATTCACTCATTCATTTGTTCTTTATGTCACTTCACTATGTCCCAGGCATTGTGCTTATCCCTGGGAACAAGTTGGTGAACAAGCAGTAAGGTCCCCAGGACCCTGGCAATTCAATAGGAAATAAAAGCATAATCACAAGTAATAAAGTGCAGAGTGACAAGAGCTATATGCACAAAAATACTCAAAAAAATGCATGTTCCTATATACCCCACAATTCACACTCATAGGTACCCTCATGCAGGCTGTTCTGAAGTATAATTCCGTGACCCACAAGGGTGATACAGCCTGTGAAAGCAGAGCACAGCCTGTTTTGCCAAACATGGAGAAATTAGCAATAAAGACAGGAAAATATTATTTTGTTGTTTTTAACTAAACTCTATAACTGGAATAATATTACCTTTAATGAGGCTGGGGAACTTCCTCTGAGGAGTCTAAAGCCCTTTACCGATGTTATTCCATTAATTCTCCTTGTGTCTGGAACTTGGCACCTGAAGCACAATGCATTATGCAAAACCAAAGCACACTTTGCATAGAGAAAAGATTATGTTTCAATTTTTCCCATGTGCTCAACTTCAAAATACGGCAGATCTGCCATCAGGACATGTTTACTCTCTCTGTGCTCTTAACGTTAAAATCATCCTAGATGGCATATATCTATCTTGTGGTTGGCGTGAGGGTGTGGGCAGAAAGAGAGGAAGAGGGAGAGAGGAGGGAGAGAGAGAAGTTTGGCACGTGTGGGCAAAAATGTACCTGAAATCTTTTATTAGATTAAGGATAAGACTGAGATCGTAGCAACCATTTGATTCAACAAAATTTTATGAAAACCTTCTGCAGAGTGCTATGTGAATTCCCCTACAGTGCTAGATAGATAACTATCTGCATAAGCAAGTAGATTTGATGCACGCATGTGCCCAGTCTGGTGCTAGACAATTTGTAAAAGGAAAATGAGATCAAGACAAGCTCCCTGTTTCAGTCAGGGAGAAATGACTGCCTTACATAAAGCACTGAATTTACAATGCAAAATTAGAGCACGTGCTAGATTGGGCAGTTTAGTATCTAAGTGCTTCTTGGAGTTCAAAGAAGGCAGAAATCAATGCCGACTGGAAGGATAAGAAAATCTTTATGATGAGCAATAGATTTGAACTGATCTTTGAAGACCAAGATGCATTCAGAAGGGTGATTTTGCAATACACTTCCAGAGATTGAGAGGTTGCCTAATAACCTAAATATTCCAAAATTCAGAGCAGACAGAATTCACCCATTCTTCTTCTTCCCTGGTGTTGAGAGGGGCCGACTCCACACCTCATAACTGCTGGGACCCTAGGATTCTTCTCAGCATGGTCAGTATTCCCTGAATAGTGATGTTGAAATGGTCCTGGGGGCTGCTGGTCACCTTCCAGTTCAAACACCTTGCTACTTTTTCTTCATCTGCCCTGGAAAGCCTCTGTCCCCCACTCCACACTGATTGCCTACCTCCTGCCATCATCTCTATGGCCTCTTGCTCTCCTCATTGTACTTCACTCCTCTGCTCTCCTGATTCAGCCACAGAACCTGCAGAAGCCTGGCCCCCAGTGCTCAGTCTTCTGACCCACAGCCTCTGGGGAAGCCTATGTTTTTCTCCCCTCAAAAAGGCTGAGACAAGGGAGGAGAAGAAAGTGCCATGAAAGAGGAACTTAAAACTGGACATCAGAAGTCATCAAAGCTAAAATTAAGGAACAGGATCACTCCCCGACTTCTCCACAAGAATCTCTTCTTGGTTCCTGGCTCAGTGATTCCTGGCCTGAGACCTATCCTTACCGTCTGTGCCACAGATTGTCTTTGCCACACTGCTTGGACTCAGGCTCCCTGGGGTTGCAACTCAGGGATACTGCTTTCCAGTTGTGAGGATCTGAGCAAGTTTCTTCATCTATAAATGGGAATAGTGGTACCTACTGCAAGGGGTTGTGCTAAGGATGAACTGAATTTGTATAGGTAAAACTCTTAGTAACTGGAACATCTCCAAAAATGTGAGAAGGCTATTAGCTATTAACATTGTTATCTTCACCAAATTTCCAGGCCCTAATATGTTTTTCCTAGGAAACCAAGAGGAACCCAAACTCGCTGTGAAAAGAACTTTTGTACTAAGGAATTTGGGTCCCTCAGTTTTGTTTCGCTTTTTTTAAATTTATTTTTTATCATTTTATTTTAAGTTTATATATTTATTTTGGGAGAGAATATACATGCACGAGCATGGGAGCGGCAGAGAGAGAAAGGGAGAGAGAAAGAATCTCAAGCAGGATCCGCACTGCCAGCGGTGAGCCCTATGTGGGGCTCAGTCCCACGAATTGTGAGATCATGACCTGAGCAGAAATCAAGAGTTGGATGATTAACCAACAGAGCCACTCAGACGCCCCTTAATTTTTACCGGTTTTTAAAAATGATTTTATATTCTGAGAAGTATTTGCCTACCCCATATTCTTAAAGATAGTCTCTTTTTTTTCCTGGAAGTTTATAATTATTGCTTGTACTTTAAGTCCGTGGTCCATCTGGAATTATAGCTTGCATATGGTATAATGTAGGTACCATATTTTTCACTTGCCTATCCAGTTGTTCCAGAACCATTTTTGGAAGATACTCTCCTTTTTTCACTGAATTGTTTTGTGTCCCTGTTGAAAATTAACGAACTACATATAAGTGGGACTCTTTCTGGTCAGGTCCCTCAGTTTTAATGTGTCCCATTGAGGGGATACCAGTCCTCCTTCGGTCTCATAATCTTTCATAAGATCCATTTAAGAGTTTTCAGAAAGAAAAAAAAGAGTTTTATCTCTAAAAGAAAGACAGCCACTTAATTGTTTTTTTTCTCCACACCAGAGTTCCGTAGAGGTCAGTTGTTTCATTTTACAGATGAGGAAACTGAGGCCAAGAAAGACAAATGTAATTTGCCAAGGCCCCCCATATAATTAATGGCCAAAACAAAACTAGAAACCTGATTTTTTCCTCCTTTCTTTAAATGTGTGTCTCTTTCTGGCGATGCACCATTATTATATCTTGTTCGAGCACGAAAATACCTCCACTTGTTTTGAAACCAAAGTAGGCTAGATTCAGAGCATGAGTGTCTAATGTCTTAAATTATATTTTTTAAGGTTTTTGAAGACCACCTACCAAGACAACCTTAATATTTCCCTCAGCCTCACTAAATTCAGACAGGTTTCTTCCTGAGAACAGATCCCAGACTTCTCTTTTCTTAGAGCATTTAGTTTAGAAAATGTAATTACAAATTCTTTCTGTGTCCCTCTGAGATGTAAATCTTCCCCCAGACTCTTTCCATTTGCAGTTCAGGAATATATTCCCTCAATTACCAGGAAGCCATTGCTTTGAAACATAATCATCTAGGAGGATAGCACCCCATCTCCCAGTCTCTGTGGGGTGGTAGGAACCAAAGTTCCATAAGGGACAAACCACACCCCACCACCCCACACACATGGTCTAATCACCTTGAGGAACCACCCCTCAATGTGCTCCAGTAATCTTCCATTAACTCTCCTCAGTGCTAAAACAAACAAACAAAAAACAAAAAACAACAACAAAAAAACAGGCCCTGCCTTTTGTTTCAGCAAAGCTGTGCTCAGTTCTGTACTAGAGTCTGTCACCTGTTACAGTAGACTGAATAAACTCTGTAGTGCTATTTTTAACAACTGTCAGGTGCAACTTTACTGAGAGGCCATAGGATTCAGGACAAAGGGTTGCTCCAGCCCAGCTTCCTCCTTTGTTTGGGAAAGCACAAGCAAGTTAACTGGAAGCAGACCAAATTTTGCCGATTCATTTGCATTTAAATAGCCCAAATGGCATTTGGTAAGAGCTATTTGATGTCCAAGAAGGCTTTGGAGGCTTTTAAACTTCAAAACAGAAGGTCAGGATTGATCAGCAGGAAAAGAAACTCAGTGCTAAGTGGCCAAGTTGAGTCCCAAGCTTCTGACCTAGGAAGCTGGTTTCAGCTTGAAGCCTGGGGGCAGTGAATCTCACAAGCTCTTGGTGCAGGAAAAGATGGCCAGGCCTGGACTGGGTAAGGGTGGGTTGGGGTCTTACTTTCTAGGCTGCTAAACTACAGCCTCCTGTCCCCTTCCTTAATTTGTTGGGAAACACATACTTTATTTACCAACAAATTAGTGTCTTGAGCATTAAGTTTTTTTGTTGCTATTGTTGTTTTGTTTTGTAAAATGTGGACAGTGTTAAATTAATTATCAAGGGAGCCTTTAGACTGAGGTGGCCCTAAAGTCATGGTGGCCTACATAAGCAAACCAAAACCTCAGCCCATAAATGCCTCAACGTTACGAAATTGAAACCTAAGGACAACTAATCCTGAATAGCCAATAAGGCTCTAAGCTATAGCCAATGAATGATTTTCTTTACTTCGTTCCTGCCTTTTCTCTGTCAATGTCTTTCCCAAAGCCCCTGTCCATGATGTGTTCCTCGCCACTTCTGGTTTGGTTCTGCCCGATTCCGATCAATAAACTCTTCAAATTTCTGATATACCTCATTTTATCTTTTATTCACTCACATCTTTTCTTATCTCATAAGATTAACAGAGAATAACAATGATGCTTGCTGGAATGATGATGATGATGATGATGATGATGATGATGATGATGAAATCCACCAATTTGTTATGCTCATTCTTGATGTTTTGAAGACCCTGGAGCCCAGGACCAAGGGTGACTCTAGTCCAGCCTCCTCTTTTGTTTACAACAATCCTATGAGTTCTGTTTTATTCTTTCAGTAAAATAAAACTGAGGCACAGAAAGGTTGAGTAACCCATCAAAGGTCACACAGCTGGTAATAGTAGGACCAGAATAAAACAGGCATACTGGCTCTGGAGAGTTAATAATATATATAAAATATTAAGCTAGCTATTTTGTGTATAAGAGGAACTCAAAAAATTGGTAATATCATTATCACTAAAAATAGTAAATTCCAACTGTGCCCTTGTCAGTACTGACTTTTCACACCAAACACTGTCTTTGACTTCTAACTTGCTATCTAACCTTTGACCACATTAACTTTTCTGCTGTCCCTCTCCACGCAACTATCCCAACCAAACTTTATATCTGAGTAAGACTTTTCTATTGACACAAGTTTGACCCAGCTCTCCAACTCAAGTCATGCCTTCTTTGCTGATCAAAATATACAACACAACAACAAAAGAACAGTAAACAAGTCAGAAAACAAATGAAAAACAAAAACAAAAAACAATGGGAGTGAGAAATCTGCAAAATCAGAGAACATGGGAAAATAATAAAAGGTTCACCCTCAGTGCCTGACAAGATGCAATCAACCTTAGTGCAAAAGAAAAGGCATGGGCACAAGCCTGGGGACAATGGAGGGCAAAACAGGGCTGGGGCGTGATCACACTAGCTGCTGGGGCATGGATGTAAGCAACTGGGGCCATCATGGTGAAAGACGATGCGCGAAGTGGGATGTGAGAGACGTCCCGTGGAATTATTGAACACCACGCTAGACGCTGCAGAAAAATACAAGCATTGCTCTCTCAAACACAAGACATTACCCAGATTACCATAGCTGAAGGGGAAAGGCTTAGCTGCTCAGGTGCTAGTCTAACCTGGCATGTCATTTACCTTTCCCACGCTGAAATCCACTAGGCATTTATTTGCCACCTGCCCATTCTCCCTATATTTACAGTTTATCTTGTCTTGCTTCACAGAATAACAACTCAAAAGCAAGCCTTAAAAATCATCTCATTACAATCTTCGTTTACCAGTAAACGCAATTTAGTTTAAATATGGAAAACCAGTAAGTTAACCAAGGTCACACAGTTTCCCAGTGGCAGAGCAGGGCAACAAACAGGGTCAGGTTCTTTTAGGAAAGGGGATGGATGAACACCTTGAAATGGTTTGCACTGTATTTCAGGAACTTGCTTTGTTTTTCTCAATGAAATCCATGAATCAAATATTTTAAGAACCACTGTTATGAGTTTTTCCACAAAGAGCTTCAGAGGTGCAAGTAAATTGCATTTAGACATTATTGTTTCCATTGACTCATTTAAAAGCCATAATGAGAGAAGAAATCTGAGAAGGAAACAAACTAAAATAAAATAAATAACCTTCCTCCAGTTCCTTTAGTCCACTGACTAGGAAAGATATCGTTTCTAAAAACAACATAGACCAAAAAAAAAAAAAAAAAAAGAACTGTTGCTGATGCTGCAGTTAATTGCAAATGATTCCACTACCCAGCATCTCCTGCTCTGAATGCTTAAGCACCTGGGCCATCTGCTATCAGACCCTCTGCAAACTCACCACTGTATGACATCGCTCCTGGCTGCCTGTGGTAAGGGAAACAAAGGTTTTACCTGGGTTATTGCTCCTCTAAAAAGAATTTCAACACTACCACAAAAGAAAATAGCAGCTAGAAAAACGATGGTTATAACACTGTGTAAATGAAAAGGATTGCCTGATCCTCTCTTCAAACCCAACTTGCAGAGAGAAGGCTATAGTCACTTATTTCTTTAGAGTGTTATGCAAAATGGGGGAAAACATTTTCTTGTCTTGCCTTGTCTTTTCTTTTCTTTCTTTTTTTTCTTTCTTTTTGGTGCCAAAAGGTGATTTTATGAAAGCACTGGGACAGGAGTGGTGGGCACAAAGAAATGCACTGGGGTTGTGAAGAGTGACTAATTGTATACTATGGAGTTGGGGGAAGTAAAGGCAAAAGGGAAGCCTCCGGAAAGACTTTCATATGTTAAACAGGGCTCTTAAGATACCTGAGGCCTTGCTATGGTCAAGCTAAGGTTGTTTCCCCTCTAACATTTTCATGGATTTACTCAGAGAATAGATTACTACTACTACTACTAAATATATGCAAGCAGAGACACTGCAAAGATGTAAAGAAATGAAGCTAGAAATTGGGGGTCACATATGAGAATGCAAAACTAAGAATGATGATATAGGAAGCGGAGTTTGAAGTAACATCTGATGTATTTATTTATTTGTATGCATTCATTTCTTTAAGAAAAAAAAAATCTGGGATCCTTCCCTTGTAGCGAGTAGATTCTGTGCATGTGTTATTTTTATAGGCAATCCCAAGTCAGCGCAATGGGCAGCAGGCACTCATGCCAGAGTTTGGAAAAAGAAAGTTCATAAAATGGTTTAGCTATGACAATAGAGTGATAATCAGCAAAAGATATATTAATACAGTTTTTTTTCCCAATGGGGAAAATGCATATTATTATAGATTTTTTTCTAGGTAGATTCCATTGCCTCCATTTTGCAGAGGAAGGAATGGAGACTTTGAAGGAAGGTAAACAACTTGCCCAAAGTCACACAGCTAGTATCCTTATAGAGGGAGCATTTAAAACCACATCTGTCTACAAAGCCCAAGTACATCCAATGACACGTGACTGCCTCCCAACATTACCTACAACGTCTCCATCTATTGAACTGCCTTTTTTTTGCCTTTGCTTATAGTTTCCCCTCTGAAATACATTTCCTATACCACATTGTAGTTATTCAACTGTGTCCCATCCTTTGAGACTTGCTTCAAAGTCCATCTCCTTTGCAGAGCTTTATCCAAATGTCCCCAATTACTAGCCTCATCTACCTTTGAATTCTCATGTGATTTTATATCTACATTTCTTACCATTTTCTTTTTTTCTATTCAGTACCATAGCTAATTATATAAATGTCAATCTCTTCCCTGAGACAGAAAACTCTTATTTTGCTTTCTAAACCTTACTGTATCTTAAACTGCAACTTACACTAGGGAGAGATTATATAGTATATGAACAAGCCCTTTGCCCTTTGTATCAGAGCGACTGCAAGTTCCAGATCTACCACACTACCTAGCACCATGCAAATCAGTCAGCATCTATGAGCCTTATTCTCCTAATCCCTATAACAGAGAATAAACAATGAATCTCTTCCTCTCACTGTTAGTGTGAGAATCAGGCTAGTTGAATAGGTAGAAATACTGGGTTTTTACCAGGGTTGAAGGAGTATATTATTTAACATATATGTTTGGCTGCTCCAAGAAAAGGACCACAAGATAAAAAGGCATTAGGAACATGGAAGCTATCAAGTGACCAGACAAGCATTTCAGGTTGGCAGGGACTGTACTCCAAAAAGTTACACAAGGACTTGGGTTCCTTGCGTCTTCTGCTCCTTCATTAGTGCTGTCCTTGTGTGTACATTTGGAGCTGTGGCACAGGTTCATCCACATTCCGGATGACAGGAAAGTGAAGGTGTGAAGTCAAAGCCACCTATTTTCACTGAAGGCAAGTGAGGCAGAAGTCACAACACATCATTTCTTCTCGCATTCCATCGTCAATAACCTGGTGTCCATTGGTACACCTAGCTGTAAGTCACTGTAAAACTCTAGCTGGGTGGCCATGGGTCCACTGTGAATTAAATTATTGCAAAGGAGAGAATGGATTTGGGTGGGAAATAAGCAATTTCTGCCAGAGGGAATATAGAAAAATAAAATGAGCACCAATAATCATTAAGGCATGAAGACCCAATGTAGATGTCACAGGCAGGTTTTATTCTGCAAACCTTTCAGTACAGTTCGATATGCATAATGAAATTAAATGCTTTAGAGAGATGATTTGAATATGCTAATTGTGGGCAGCACAAACAGATCTTAAACTGTCATGAAGTACAGCTATCGCTTATAGTATACAATCAGTGCAGATGATACCACACAGTTCTCAGTACCTGGACACCTTTGGTAATCTTCAGGGGATGAGAAATTCCCAGTGTTGCCCAATTCCATATTTAAGTGATCAGTTCTGGCTATTACTCACATGGAATTCGTTACTAGGAAGAAATTTAAAAAAACACTTAAGTTAGATACTAAAAAGAACTCCCTAATCAAAAGTATTGAGAGATACTAACACTTTCTTATTGGAAGGTACATAAGTTCCTCCTCTGGATAGAGGCAGGAGAACTGAGGGGACTATCTCATGATAACCTCATATATAACAAGGCTTTAAAACAATAAGCAGAGATCTGAGGCTGATGTGATAGAGTTTTGGGGGAGCCTCCAATAGAGCCTGGAAAAATGAAATGAGAGTATCTCTCCTACAGTGGTAATAATCAGTTGTTATTTCTTGTTTATTTCCAATGAAGATACGCTTTTTGGAAACTGTGTTGTAAATTTTAATTATTAACGAAACTAATAAAAATATTTATAAGAAAGCAACTATAAAGTAAATGAAAGAGCACGCCAACAAATTAGCATTTAATTACCAAACATTGCAAGAGGCAGCTAAAGCAGAGTGCTGCAGCTGAACAAGGCAATGGGGGTAGAGTTGAGCGTGAACTCTTCTAAGGATGGGCATCATCCACATGGAGCTATCTTGAGATTTGTTCCAACAAACAACAAGGGGAGGGTGAGGGAAGGGCCAGGAATCCTGCTCGTGTTAATCTGCAGGCAAATAAAATCTTTACAACTCAGTGCCAAAGATGTACTCCATGTAATTTATCAACTAGAACTAACTTTATATCATGGAACCTTCCTGCTAAAGTTAAAGAATCATCCAATCACTCTATGACTATGGATAAGACACTTAGCTTTACTGAGTCTCTAGACCTACATTCTTGGAAAGTGAGGATAGTGGAGGCAATGTAGGTAGTGGTGGTGGAAACTGACAACAATGCTTTCAAATATACAAAGGCCCTAATATTTTGGGCCTATAATCTTCTCAATCTAGGATGCTTCACATTGAATAAACCAACTGGCAATTAGAAACTGGTCCAAAGATCTGGTCCAACACACTACTGTATAAACTCTGGTCTGGGCTCATGGGTATTTCAAACTGTGATGATCAGGAGAACTTAGCAACTACTGCTATGTGGTTGTGTTTTTCTGGAGGTATCTCTGAGGAGGGAGCAATTGTTTCTACAGCACTATAAGCAATTAACAACTTCAGCTCTGCTTTCTGCCTCCTTCAAAACATGGCACCATCATGTTTAATTTGAACATCTTTGGCCAGATATCAACCTCTCTGTGACTCAGTTTTCTTATCCATAAAATGGACACAATAGTGCTATTCTATAGGAGTCTTGTGAGAATTTGAAGTAATAGCTACGAAAATGTCTACTGCATTGTCTGTTCCTTAATAAGCACTGAGTAATAGGGGCCTGGGTGGCTCAGTTGGTTAAGCATCCGACTTCAGCTCATGTCATGATCTCATGGCTTGTGAGTTGAAGCCCTGTGTCGGGTTCTGTGCTGAAAGCTCAGAGCCTGGAGCCTGTTTCAGATTCTGTGTCTCCCTCTCTCTCTCTCTGCCAATCCCCACTCACGCTCTGTCTCTCTTTCAAAAAAAAATAAACATTAAAAAATATTTAAAAAAGTAAGCACTGAATAAATCCTTGTTATGATCACTTCAGTTCTCATTGACTGTGACTCTAATCTAGAGATACCCCAACAGATAGATGGAGCACAGGGGAGTCCTTATTTAGAAAATTAAGAATGTAATCAACCATAGGGTGATTTCTTAGGCCTTAGCAAGGCCCTCTATAAAAATGTATGCTTTTCCTGAATGTCCTCCCAGCTCACAGTAACCTCACCTTCTCTGGAAACTAGCTCTTTCTCCAAGTCATGGAGCTAGGCAACTAGTACCCATATTTGAACAGTTACTCTGTTCACCATCCCCACATTTCTTTGTCTATGGGATGACAATCAGGTCTATGATAAGCCATTCCAATCTTTTGTCACTGAATTGTGGAACTGAGATTGAGGATCTCCTAGCGGTTGGTCCTACAACGTGAAAATTTGTGAGCTGAAGTATGACCTTATTTTCTACTATGTGGGTCAAGGAACTGAAAAAAGAGAAAAAAAAAAAAAGCAGAAATCAATGATAAAATAAGAAAAGAGAGTCCTGAAGACTTTCTAGGTTCTGTGTCTAATTCCATGGTTTCCAAATCTGCATGCCCATTAAAATCAGCTGGAGATTTCTTAAAGTCTCCAAAGTCTAGACCACACTATAGACTAATTAAATTATAACCTATGGAGATGGGCTACAGGCATTAATATTGTTAAATCTTTCAGAATGATTGCAATCTACAGATATGTTTGGAAACACTGTTCTAGTCCTTCCTGAGAATCCACTTATAGAACTGATCAGGGGTTACATAAGCCATTCCAATATCTTTATAATAAATTCCATTATTTTTGTTTATGCTATCTGAATTTACTTATTTTACTTGAAAGTAAAAAAACACAAAGTTGAAATTTGGGAATCATATACTTTGTCAATACTAAACAGGGAACTAGACAGGGATTCAATTGTACAAACTAGCGCACAAGGTGGGAATTTAACTAATGCTTTGAGTTTTAGTTATATACTACTACTGCAAAAAAATCCTTAAAGTTGCATTCAAAGACATATAAAATGGGGTGCCTGGGTGGCTCAGTAGGTTAAGCATCTAACTCTTGATTTCATCTCAGATCATGATCTCATGTTCCTGAGATCCAGTGTTGTGCTGGGTGTGATGCCTACTTAAGATTCTGTCCTTCCCTCTCCCTCTGCCCTCTCCCTGCTAGTGTGTGCTCACTCTCAGTCTCACTCTTTCTCTCTCTCTGTCAAAAAAAAAAAAAAAAAAGACATATAAACACTATAATATGGTATGTATAATTGGGTAAATAAGAAATGGAGATAAACCTCAGATCCTAGTAAACCAGGCATCTTTTAATGATATCCCATTAGTTTCTTCTGAGTTTCCTCGTAGCCAACCAGAAAAGGAAAACTAGTTTAGTCAACCAATTGCATTTACATTTGAAAAGCAAATTATCTGGAAGTACAAATGTTCTTGGTATGAAAAGCATACATGAATTTCTTCTTTAGGTCCCTGTTAAAAAGAGGCAATGAATTTGGAAGCATGGTCAAGAAAACATGGCAGAACAACAAACACAATAGGTGAGACATAATGTTAGGCCAGAACAACAGAAAGGAAAAGCATGCTGAACCAAAGCAAAGAGTCCAAAGAAGGTTGTAGCCTATTTAAATCACCCTCTTTCTATGGAAAGGACCAACACCCTTCCCCAATGTTGAAAAGAAAACCATGTATTTGGGAACAAGGACACGAGCAAATCCTGAAACTATTCATTCACAAGTGCTTGCCCCATTGGATGTTTCCCATTTCTGGACACTGCCTCCCAGGGTCAGACTGAGCAAGTTTTACCTTCTGTTCCATTAGCTGATTATCTTACCACCTACTCAATTCCAGCTCCTTTAAATTTCCTGTTTACTCAGTGAATGTCCTCTGCTTAGAACCTCCCTGGACTTTTAGAATCCTCAATGAAAAGGTTACAGCATTGCTTAGAGAATTCCAAACACTAGTCATTCAAGTGTACACAGGCATCATGGGTGGGAAACAAGGTTAAAATGCAGATTCCTGAATTGTACTTCCGGGGATTTGTTTCAGTTGGTATTCAACGGGCCATACAAATCTATACTTTGAAAAACATTGCAGATAACATTGATTCTGGTGGAACCTGCACTAGACTTGGAGAAGCCTGTCTTAGGAAGTTATCGGAGTGTATCCACTACTTTTATGCCTTTCCCTTCTTTATCCCCACCTTCATATTTCCCAAACATTTACTGCATTCCTCACACCATACTAGGTCCTTTGCCATAAGTCAATTGAATACATTTTTCTAAAAACACCTTGTGGTAAATATTGTGTCCCCCATTTTATAAGGGAGGGAACCAAGGTTCAGGGATTTTGAAACTTAAATAAGTATTTCAAGGACACAAAAGATACTGGAGTCATGAAGATTTTTAAAAATAGACTTTTTCTTTTAAAAGGAAAGGATGGGAATTAGTTGCGTAGGAATTCCAGTAGCACTGGAATAACACTGTCTAAGCTAAGATAGTCAATAGCTCATGCCTCAGTTTCTCTATTGTCAAATTAGAAACAACACAGGCTTTAAATGAAGTTAGAAGACTTGAGGGGAAACATGGTTTCCAGGTGCAAAATATGATTAGCATGTCAAGAAGCATAACAAATTGATCAAACTGCTGGTTAGACACCCAGAGTTCTCACAAAACATCATCTTGCTGCACTAAATGCCAATCAATGAGGATTAAGTGGATTGAATTTTCCTTGGAGAAACGTGAGCTTTTAAAATGAAAAGGAAAAACCTTAGACTAATAGCTACGAAGGGTTTTGCAGACACAACACTAAGGAAATCAGTCATTTGATAAACTTCCTATTATCAGGGAAAGCATGGAGCTCAGAATCATGGAAACTTTGAGTATAAACTCTGGAATAAACTTACAGTGTGAAATACCATGATTCCTAAAACAAAATCCTCAGTGTCTCCTAGATACAGGAAGGCTAAAATTAATCTGATCATTTCCTTAAAATTTCCATTTTATGTAAATATATCTCAGTGGGATATATAGAAGAGATATAATACAGTTATGTGTATACTATAGATAACACATATACACCTATGTATACAGTTTATATATATATGTATGTATGTAACATTTTCTCTTTCTGTGTCTCCATAATGCAAATGCAAGCTTAATACTATGATTAATAATTGAGGTTGAATTGATGATACTCTCAAAGATATATTTCACATTTAAAGGGATATTTGATAAGAATTAGGTGGTCATCAGACTTCTGGCAGGAGAAAGGAAACTTTCATTTTATTATAATTCAGTAACAGCACATTATTCTTAACCACTCCTGGACCATTAAATTTGGAAGGGCGGACCACACAAGAGTTGAATTCACTGTTGAGCCCATTTGGATTGTACCAATACAGGCTTTGATTTATCTTTATCACATAGTCCCTGAACAAAGACCTAAAAGTAATTAAAAGGTACCAGGGTGGATCTTTAAGGCATTCTAGAAAACAGTCACCTTGCACAAACCAATAAAAGCAATTCCAGGTAGGGGCACCTGGGTGGCCCATTCGGTTGAGTGTCTAACTTTGGCTCAGGTCATGATCTCGTGGATTTCATAGTTGCTGTCAGCATGCAGCCCGCTTCAGATTCTCTGTCCCCCTCCCCACTGTCCCTCTCTCTCTCTGCCCACCTCCCCCCCACTGGCACTCTCTATCTCAAAAATAAACACTTAATTTTGTTTTTTTAAAGCAGGTAATAAAGAGGCAGTGTAGAAGAATCAGATATTAGTTTGGTTGTAGTTCTTGTCCCCAGATCTTCACTGTCTCCCCCTGACTCTGGCCTAAGGACCTATTTCACAGTAAGGAGGCAGCATGGTAGCATTAGCCAGATATTAGTTTAGTTATAGTTATTGTCCCCACATCTTCACTGTCTCCCCTGATTTTTTGGCCTAATGTCCCGTTTTCACAGATAATCTTTGCTACTTCCTGGTCTGAATTGTTCACAACTTTTCTTTTTGATCTAATGGCTTCAATTGGCTACTGTCAAAATCTTGCTTTTCAGATCACGGTCTTCATCAAGATATTTCTTTCTTGTCTTTATCCTGAATGTTCCTGCCTCTGTATTGCGTAGACTTCATACTCAAAAACTGATTAATTAACTCTTTGAAGTATGCATATTTATGAACACTTCAGGGCTCTTTAGAGGACTCTGTGGGGATACCACTGTGAACAAGATTAAAATACTGTCTACCCCCATGAATTTTACAGCCACAGGAAGGACAGAACATGAAGTAATGCATTCCCAATAGTGTGTTACCCAAGTGGTAGGAAGGGTGCCAAGAAGCTGACCCTGACACTCTACTGGGGTCAGAGAAGAACTCCTGAGAGAGGTGAGGTTTAATCCAAGAGTAGAGAACAGAGAGAAGTAGGGTTAGCAGAATAAGTGTTCAGGCAGGGAAAACTGCACATATTCAAGCCTGGAAGTGAAGGGAGCTGTGTCTGAAAGCTGAGAAGAAAACTGTGTGGTGTGGCTTAGGAAAAAGTTTCAATTAGAGAATTGGTTGAGATGGTACTAAAGATGTGGGTAAGGAACAGATCTGGAAGGGCTTTGACATCCATTCTATGAAATTTAGGTTATTCTGAGGGAAAGGAGGGCCTGTGAAAGTATTTTTAGTAGGGTCAGGAAAGATGGTAAGAAACATCATTGGAAAAATCATTCTTGCAGTATACAAGAATAAACGGCTTCCTCTTCTCCTATCCTGCAAGAAGCAATATTGAAAGAGATTCAAACAAGTATCATTGTGGAAGGGGCTGATCTACACTGAAGGCTAGCCCACATGTTCTCCTTGGCTACTGTTAAAGAACAATGACTTTGGACCCAGCATGGTTTTTCCATCACCATTCAGGTGACAAGACTGGGAAGACCAAGTAAGTGCCACCCCTGAACAAGAATGATCCCCAGGAGATATGCCATCCCTTATATAAGCAAGCAAGAAAAGACTGAGACAGGAACCAAAAAACAGACATTTTATATATCATGCCAAAGACCGCTGAGGCTAAGTAAAAATCTAAGAAATGTCATCCATCATCCATCCAGGCAATTGTCTGCTCTGACAGCTTATGCAGGGACCAAGGACATACTGCTAGAAATCTTTGGAGGAGGGGTACATTCTGTGCCTCTGTGTCCTGAAAAGCAAGCTTTAAACTGGGGACACCCTTCAATTTCTCATCGGCAAGGATCTATTTATTTAACAATCATGCAAGAGTTTTCTTAACTGTTTTGAATTTTTAATTTGCACTTGAAATAAGTATGAAAGTTAGCATGGGTTAGCCCAGTAGATTTCAAACAAGGATTTCCAGATCCCAGGCTTTGGGGAATACATTTCATTTCCAGAGCCACCAAGAACTCCTACGATGAGAAAAATTCCATTATTTCAGTTCTCATATTGGGGTTCAGTAGATAATATATTTCATTGAAGAAACAATTCCACTATTTGGGAGAAAATCATAGAAAGAATAGGTTCATAAAAAAGTAAAAAGAATCAGAAGACTTGAATTTAATTAGCTGGTTGATCTTTAACAAACTCCTTCTCCTCTCTGAGTCACAATTTTCTCAACTGAATATTGAGGGATGAAAGTAGATAAACTCTACTATTCTTTCTAGTTTCAAGATTTGTGTATCTATTTTGAAAGCCACAGGAATGCAAAATAAAAGTATACCTTCTTATTTCCTAGTGTGTCCTTTCCTAGGAGAAATTCTAATATTATTCTTTACTTCTGAAACACTTGTTTGTCTTGAGCTCCTTTCAGTCTCACAGGTGGTCTGTCTTTGCTTCATGACATTATTCTCTTTATTCCAAAATATAGAAACACATTCATATTTTTCAGCCAGCAATTCTTAAAATAAGGTAAAATTCTGAGCTTGTTTCCCAGGACTCTCCATATACACTCAGGCGTACGTGCAACTTCAGACCCCAGTAAGCCCATTCATACACTTGTCGTAAAAGAATTTTGTCTAACTCCACCCTCTGGTGCATTAATTAATCAAATATTTGTAGACTCTCAATTAATGGCCACACACCTCTTTAGACTCTAAGGATGTCAAATAAACAGACGCCATTTTTATATAGGATTGCATTTTATTTATCTAGGGGCTCACAAGCCAGAGAAAAAGATCTGTAAACAAGTCAAAAGCTGAAGAGTGGCAGCTATAGTGATATAGAGGTTAGACGAGGGTACTGACGTATGCACAGTCATACAGATAACAAGATTCAGAGCCAGCGGCCCAGGTCTGTTGACTCTGCCCAATTTACTTTTCCTTTCATCCAAAGATCACTAAAGCTGCTAACACTTGGGTTCTACCTCTTTCTCTCGGAAGGACATTGGAGGCTTTAGAAGACATTTGCTAGTCCTTGACTGGGAGCATTAAGACACTAAATTACACTGACATGGTCCATAAATCACCAAATGAGTGAGATCCAGACAGTGGGCCAGTGTCAATAGGTTGCATCAAGAATGACAGTCGCCAAGATCAGGTTGGAGATATGCCGGCTACATATGGGGTCCAGCTAAACATCTGAGATGCTTCTTGTTTGTACACTGCTTAGGAAAGAAGAGGGAGGAAGGCAGTTCTTCTGCAAATTATGATGACGACAATTATAAAACCAGTTTGGTTCAGGGAGTCAAACCCCCTGACTTCAAATAACATGCCCTGCTGTGTACTTTGTGACCTTGGACACCTTAATTCACTTTTTTAAGCCCACTTTATAGGGTGAGCCTACAGACTGAATGAGATAATTTGCAGAGTGCTTAGCTTAGCACTTAATAGAGTGTTCAGAAGATGTGAAGAGCATATAATTATAACAATCATTTTTTAATCTCATTTTGATTTCGCTCATTTTAGTTTACAATATCTCACTGGAGGTGGGCGGGAGACGTGTACTCCAAGTATATTTCATCACTGACATTGTTAAAGAAGACAAAATTTCATTCAGTTGTATTACTGTCTTTAAATTCTCTGCAAAGAACATACTAGCTATCCCCTCTACTTGGGATAGACCACTCACATCATGGCACATCATGGAAATATTTTTTCATCAATATTCATGATTTGTTTTTCACACCAAACCTGCTAGTTAGACAGAAGTATCTTCTTTTACAAATATTACAACTGAGGCATTGAGGGATAAAGTAATGATAGTAATATTATTAATAAGAACATAATGGCTACTGTTTGATAGTATTTACTCTATGTGCACTATGGCACAATCCACTTAAAATGTATTTCTACAATAAACTCTCACATAAACCCTATGAAGTAAGTTGCTTGTTACTCCTTCTGCAGATGAGGAAACTAAAGTTCACAGAGATTAGTCATTTTGCTGATGATAAGGGCGAAGCTGGAACCCAGGTATAAGTCGGTCTGGAGTTTCAGTTTCTCAGTCCTGAGAATGTTTCTCATTACCCAGTAACTCAATGGCAATGCCACATTTTGAATCAGGTTTCCTGCCTCTTTCTGCTTAGATATCCAGAGTCTTGGGGTATATTAGATAGCTAGGGTCCCCATAATGAAATAACACAGAAGAATTGCTTAAAGAACAGAAATTTATTTTCTCACACTTCGGGAGGCTATAAGTCCATGATCAACGTGTCAGCCCTATTGGTTTCTTCTGAGGTCCCGTCTTTGTGGGGTGGAGATGGCCATCTCCTCCCTGGGTCTTCATATGGACTTCCCTCTGTGTCTGTGTCCTAATCTCCTCTTTTTACAAAGCTTTCAGTCATATTGGTATACCATAACGACCTCATTTTAACTTAATTACTTCTTAAAAAAATTCTATCCCTGAATACAGTCATGTTCTGAAGTACTGGGGGTAGGATTTCAACATATGAATGAAAGACACAATTCAGCCTGTAATATGGGAACATTAACTTTTATTAGTCTTTGGCCACCACAGTCTCTCTGTCAAAGGCAATGTTCTAGCTATTGCAAATATTCCCTTATTGTACAGAAAGCATCAGCTGTGACCCCAAACAAAAGACAATGTCAGTTCTGGTAAAACAAGTAGTGGTCTTGAATGGAAGAGGTTTAGAAAGGTTTGAATAGAAAAGTGAAGCCTTGAAATAAAATAATTTGATACACAAAATCATTGTTATAAGCAAATTTACAAGCATTAACTTAGTTGAATTTGCAATAATGCTACGAGATAATTACTATGATAATATGCTGAGAAAGGGTAAAAACTGTCACAATTATTCTCCATTGAAATACTTGACTTTGATAGAAAATAAGCTTTTCATTGACCAAGCAAATACTGAGCACATATAATGCGTCAGGCACTGTGCTAGATGCAGAGGTGTCGAGGACTTTTGAATATGGACTACTTCAACAGGAATCAGGGCTAGGACCAAGAGGAGCATGCTCATTAAAGAAGAACTCATTGCTGGCCCGGAGATTCCACACACATCCTAGAGATATATGTAGAAGTCTTGGCCAATAGATCAAACCACCTTATTATTTTCTGTGTTTTCTTATGACAAGTACTTTTAAACTTCTCCTCATCAACTGAGACAAATGAGTTTGGCACACTAGCTCCCTTGGCATTTGAGAAAAAAAGCTGTTAACAGAAGTTATTGTCCCCTGACCCTCTATATCCCTCCATATACTCTGTCTGTTGGTATTAGTTGAAGCTCTGGCCTTACCTATCTGAGGCTCCAAGGTGAACTGTGATTGGATTAAACTGGTCGCAGGAGTCCATCTTCCTTTTCTGTATATAATTACTGAGATTGATGGCCACTCATACTTGTAGATGGGAGCAGAACTGGGACAGGAGCAGTTAAGCAGGATGTGTCTGGCACAGGACAGTAGTTTAAGCAGGTCATGGCATTGTGTCCAGGAGGTCACTTTATAGAGAGAGGGAAACAGGCAGTGCCCGTCTGGTGGAAGTCAGAGAGTCGGTGGGACGAGAGGAGTAAGCAGGGCTGGGGATCTTCAATTCTCGGAACAAAACAATGCACTCAGTGCTCTATTGAGGGTTCATATCTTTCTCCAGAAATGTGAAATTGTTCAAAATCCTTAATCACATAGTTAAAATGTTTGGTTGTGAATTAGACACAGTCTTTAATATAATACTTGAAAGGCATTAACTTCCCCTTTCCTAACATACATGTAGTCTCTTTACATTCATAATACTAATCCCATCTTTCTGATTGTTAAATACTGTGAAATTTACTTAGACTGTTAGATTTTTTTCTCCACTGGAATTCTGCATATGGCCAAGCTCATCCAGCATGGAATCTGGTGAATTTTGTAGGTCAACTGGTACAAACTGTTCTGCAATTTTCCTTATTATTAAATGTTTTTATATCAGAATAAATTTGTCTTTCAAATTGGTCAAGGTTGCTTGCAATTCTAACATGTCTTCCCAAGACTACAGCAATAGTTTTCCACATTCTCTGCTTCAAATAGATCCTTATTTAAAAAAAAAAAAAAATTGGGGCAAGCATCATTAAGGATAGGATGAATAGATTCTTGCTGAGGAGAGGTAAGTCACTCCTATGGGAAGGAGACATTTATGATCTGGCATATGGTGAACATTCTCTTCAGTGCTGGTGATGGTAGGCACTTGTTGGGTGTAATTCACAATTAATTGTGCCCAACAGTTCAATAATAATTCAGATGGAAAGAGAAATGCGAAAGGATTCTTAGTTCCGGAGGCTGTATTCTTGGCAACAAATATCCCGAAACTAAGTTTCGCTTTTGGGCACTGTGCTGTATTTTTGTGTTTTTTTTCCCTTTTCTCTTTGTTTGTACCTCTCTCTTTTCCTTCCTTGGCTTTTAATTCTCTCTTTCTTTTCCTTTTTTTCACTTTTCAATCCATCTTTGAGATTCCCTCTCAGCTCCCCAGCCTTTTTTTGTATCTTATAGGCCACTGAGCTATCTCTGACTGAAGATTTCTCAATCTGGAAAGACCTAAGACTGTAGCTGGGCATGTCTCAGCATTTGATAACAGAGTTGGGAAGAATGACATTATTTTCTGCCTGCATCAGTGTGAGATGCAAACATACACAATTACTTACTTAATGATGATTCTCCCTGTATTCCTTTTTCTAAGTGTCCAGAATGAGCAGGTTGGGCGTAGTTGAAAGAGCAGGTAGGGATTCTTCCTATGATAGACAACCAACAGACATCCTTTACTCTGTCTACAATCTGCTGTAAGGAGAAGAGCAACTTCAGCAGTTTTTGCAAAATTACCAACGCAGCAAGAAAGGCAAGCAAACAGATTCCTCAGATAGACTGACTCTTAATAACTAGATCTATCAAGTCCCAGATTTGCTGCTTGCTGGGAGACTTCAAAGTGGACCTGTTTTTAAATATTTGATTTCCCCAAATTAGGGAAAACCCTCTGAAACATTTAGCGTGTGGGCCATATTTCGAGAGACCCAGGGAGGCTCGCTTTGATGTCATTTTGGTGGCATGGTTTCACAATTTCTGCAAAGAGTCGTGTCATTATCTCGACTCCCTTTCTTTTGATTTATCTGTGAATTCGGTTTGGTTGCCCACTTGCCAACTGTTTGTATCCATGAACCTATCCTATACCCTGTTCTCCCCTCCTCTGTGTGCTAGGAAACTGCTATTGACTGTCACTGGGCTCTTCTGCCCCATGCCTTCTGGTGGGTTCAGCCAATGGGAGGTGTTGGCAACACATGCGGAGGGCAGGGGAAAAATGAGGTTGGGGTATGTATTCCTCAGATGTCTCCTTCTGGGTCACTATAGCTGAACTGCCTCCTGTTGCAGAAGATACTGCTCCTATTAGGTGGCTCTCTCCTACTGCTATCAACTAATCTCTCTGCAGATTCCTATCACTGCTTTATAACCTTGTCCTTTCAGACCCAAGGGCATTGTGAATACCATGCTCTTGCTCATAGAGGTACTTTCTCAATCCTTTTTTTGTTCCTTAACCCTACCTACCTGATTGTTAACAGTCCATAGACTGAGCCCTCCTTAAACAGGCTTTGAATATGCCACTTGTTTGCTATTAGTACCCTAACCAATAAACACGAGGATCAGGGGTATTCGTTCAGTCACATGAAGACAGTAAAGGATGTCATACATAGGTAGATTTAAATTGACATATCTGTTGTAGAGGCTGAGATAGGTCAAATGCTTTACTCGAGGTCCTCTTCAGAATCTACACCCACATAACTCCCAAGTGTATTCCATGGACCACTAGCCTCGTGGCTTTGCCATAGTCTAAAAGATGGAAATTACTTTACTATACTATACTATACTAATACTGTACTATACTATACTACACTATGCCATAGTATACTACACATATTTTGGGGAATCACAAAACATGATACCTATTTATAGGCTTTAAGAAATCCTATAGTCAGGCAATTAGTTAAACTCAACTTTGTTTAAAGGAGAATTTACCACACATCATTGCAGAACTTTTTTCCCCTCCTTTCTCATAACCCCTTTGTATCCCATGGAAATAATGGCCTGTGAGATCCAGATTGGATTTCTCTGCTTCCTTAAGCATACTTGAAAAGAGGAGCACTTTAGCGCTCCAGAGTTTATGTCTCCGTCAGTGAAGCTCCCAGTGAAGAGGGACCTGAACCTCTCGGCCCAGGTGCAATGATAGCAGGGAGATCTTGACTGAGTTTCGCTGAGGTTGGGACTGTTAAAAAAAGAAACAACAGGCCCAGAATGGACTCATTTTTGCTAAGCCACATCAAGACTTAATACCTAACCTACTTGCAGTTTCAGCCTCTCCCAGAAGTGGAATTTTAAACAATCAGAAGGGAATTTCCTGATCTACTAGTGAGGTAAATCTGCAAGATAAGACCCTCTGCCTTCCCTAAGGAAAGGTAACCTTGCCTGAAATAATTCACCCTTTTAATTTCCTTGTCCCATTCTCTTGCCTATAAAAACCTTCCCATTTTATGCAACTCCTCAGAGTTCCTCTTTACTTGCTAGATGTGATGCTGCGTGATTCATGAATTATTGAATAAAGCCAATTGGATCCTCAAATTTACTCAGTTGAGTTTTGTTTTTTAACAGATTCAATCCAGTATGTCCATAAGGGTAGGGTCACATCCTTGAAGCATGGCTGCTGAGACTGATCCTTTGAGTTGGGGGATGTGCTGAACAACAGAAGCTCATACTAGCCTTTGCAGACACCTCCAAATACATTTACATCATTATTTTCAAAAGGCACAGCCTGGTGATTTATATTGCCTGAGAAAACTACTTTTCGTTTAAGTATCTGGATATTTTCACTCTCCAACAATGACATACGTGAAGTCAAGACATATCTATACCAAAAATGCTCCCTTGAAAAGCAGGTATTGGCTTTCCCGCCCCCCCCCCCCATAGGTAGATGATTGTCCCTAGTCACTCACACACTCACACACACACATACAGGAGCAGTGTTCAGCTCAGTACCCCTATACACTGCTCTCTGTTTCCTCTGGTCAATAATGCCACTTAGCCTTACTTAATGCAGTTTCTGCTTCAGTCATCACAACTCAAGGTGAGAAATAAGGAAGGCAACTAGGAGGTATCGAATACCTATACATGCCAGCTCCTTTATATCTTACTCCTTCCTCTGTTTCTCAATGTTCCCCACATGAGGAAACTGAGGCTTGGCACATTTATGCTACTTGCCCAGGGTTTTAAGGACAACAAAGGTTTTAAACCGCTGGCTGCCTTACCACCACTCATTCCTTTATTCCATGCATAATTGATGCTGTCTGCTCTTGGGCATGCATTGTTGAGGAACTGAGATTACAGGTTTTTTTTTTAATGCAACAGAGATGACTTAGATGCAGTCACCAAAGAATACCCATGGGAATATGGAGGCAACAAAACACACAGTGGGGAATTCTACAGGAGCAATAAAAAAAAAAAAAAAAGGTAAGGTTTGAAAATGGAAAGTTTATTGGTAGACCATGCCTCTTCCAGGCAGAGGAGAGCAGCATGAGCAAAGACAGGTGGTATGGTTTGGCGTGGTATGCTTAGGAAATTATGATTCATTCAGGCTGGTTGAAATACAGTGAGGAAAAGGTGCATAGTGAGATATGAAGCTGATGCTGTGCACAGGGTTCTGATCTCAGAGGGCTTACAGACCATGCTAAGGACCTATCATACGTGAAAAAATACACTGAGGAAGCCCAGAAGAACAGAATGCACGATGACCATGAGGATCCATGAATGCCGCACAGAGGAGACAGCATTCTGAACTTGGCATGGGGTAAAAAATGGAAAAGGCACAGTTATAACAACACATTCACTCTCAATTGTTCAAGTGCCTTTGGCTGAAAGTACACACTGAGAAGGCTGGATTGCAGAAGTATTTCCACATTCCATTTGCTTTAAATAGAGCATTCAGTCTAAACTTTGAACAAATGACCTGCCCGCAATTAACATTTTTGTCAGGGTCAACTCTATAGGTCAACCTAGAGATCTCTGGATGGGTGATAGTTTTCTCCGAGAGTACCCATAGAGGTTTTCCCTTCAAATCATGCTGTTTTCCAAATGAGTTTCCAGGGAAGTAAAATTAGTTTGTTTTCGGACCACTAATAGGAAGTTGCTTTTCTTTGCTCGGGCACCCCAAAGGGGTTGTAAACTTGGATGTTTACCACTGTTGCCGACTATGGCTATTGAGCTCTCTCAGGACTTCTTAGCCAGAAACAGCTTCTGCAGTTCTTTTGTATGCTAATTGATAATGCTTATTTTTTAGTAATGCTTCTTTCTGCACACTATTTGAATTGGTTGCACTGTAAATTAAGAATCAGGAAGAGAGCAGTGCAGAACATCTGCAACTGGATGCAGCCTTCCAAAGGAAGGCAGGTTGTAAAGCTGCTTCAAAAAACCACTGAGAGATTTCAGCCTTTGGCTTCAAGTTTCCATCTTACAATTCAAAGAAGGAATTTTCTTTTTTTTAATTAATTTTTTTTTCATGTTTCAAAATTTATTTTAGAGAAAGAGAGTGGGTGCACCTGAGGGGGGGGGGAGGGTTGGCGGGGGGGGGGGAGAGAGAGGGAGAGAGAGGGAGAGAATCTTAAGTAGACTCCATAGTCAGCATGGAGCCTGACACAGGGCTCAATCCCATGATCCTAGGATCATGGCCTGAGCTGAAATCAAGAGTTGGATGCTCAACCAACTGAACCACCCAGGTGCCCTCAAAGAGGGTATTTTCTTAAGAAGCCTCAACTAATTCCAAATCTTACAAAACAGAATTTAGGGGGACAAACAGAGACTAAAAACTTGTTAATATCTCTCAATTTGGCATTTGTTTCTCAAATCACTCGTTTGCCGGTGAATTCATCCATGCAATGCATAATGAATATTGTACTATGTATAATATATTAAAACAGACAGTACTATATTGAGATAATCAGATGTTAACAGTGCCCTTAAGAATTATTCCTTCAGACTATATTTTCTGAAGGCAAGTATTGTCTGTTTTGTCTACTATTAAGTCTCCAGATCCTAGCAACATGTCTGAAACCTGGTTGTATATTAGGAATTCAGATGAGTCTGATGATCCCACCACCTGTCTTTCCTTTGACCATACCACCTGTCTTTGCTCGTGCTGCTCTCCTCTGCCTGGAAGAGGCAATAAACTTCCAATAAACTTGCCAAAATAAAATCTCCTTATGATCACATCCGAACAAGCTATAGGGGTAAGGGAGATACTTGTATTTTTACAGAATACTTTTTGATTAATAGTCAGAGAAGCATGACACAATGTTCAATGTAAGTTCTGAAACAAGTTGTGTGGGAGAACATGAATTCCACTTCCAAATCCTGAATTAAGATGGCCTCTGTAGAGAAAATTCCAGCCCAGCTTACTTATCCAATTGCAGGTAACAGAATTGAAATAAAGAAATCTGAAAGTGGCAGATCTGCCCCAATTTCTCAGGTCCTTGTAAAGGATTTTTTGCCACACGCCTGTATGGGGATGAAAAGGTCTAGAGGTGGTAAAGATGCCCACAAGTATTTTGCCCATGTTCACCTACATCCCTAGAGCAAGTTTAGGGGGAGATTAACATCTGGGCATTAATCTTTGAACTCACAGTGACTCTGCCCAAAGGCAAACCAGATCTGATGAATACCTTAGGCGCTGCCAGTTTAAAGTAATTTCTTCTTTTTGAAGGGTTTTGACTAATAGGGTAGGAAGTTTGAACTTTATCCTGTAGAAAAAAAGAGTTGTGACACCCATATGGCAACCACAATAAAGGAAAAGCACAAAGGAATTCCTTTGTGATAAGGGAACAGTAGCGTATCCTGATTCTGGTGATGGTTCCATGCATCTAGATATGAAAAGAAATCACATGGAACTTGGGGCGCCTGGGTGGCTCAGTTGGTTAAAGCGTCCAACTTCTCATGGTTGTGGTTTGAGCCCCATGTCGGGCTCTGTGCTGACATGTCAGAGCCTGGAGCCTGCTTCAGATTCTGTGTCTCCTTCTTTCTCTGTCTCTCCCTCGATTGAGCTCTGTCTCTCTCTCAAAAATAAATATACATTAAAAAAATTTAAAAAAATACATGAAATTACACAGTCACACACACAAAATCAATAATACTGAATAAGGTCCATAGTCTAGCTAATAAGATTATGCCATGGTGATTTCCTGATTTGATATAGTCCTAGAGTTATATAAGATTGACAGTAGCTGGGTGAAGGATTCTTGGGATTCTATGAACTAGTTTTGAAACTCCCTTTGAATCTCCAATTATTTCAAAATACAGGGCGGGGGGAGAGAGAGAGAGAGAGAGAGAGGCAGAAATGACCCCCTCCTCCCTCAATTAAATGCTAATGCTCCAGGAAGATGAGACTTCCTGCATTATGATAAATTGCAATGGGGAAAGACCAGAGGCTAAGTGTCCATATGGAATCTCATGCCTTTTTCCTCTGTTAATACATTAGCAAAATTCCATTTTCCTAATTCAAAAATTTGACTCTGGGGAGAGAGAAGTAAACACATCACAGACAGAAAAAAAAAAGATTTTAATGTAAAAATAATCTTTTTAATCATGTCTTCAAGTTTGGTACACCCCACGAGAGTAGCCTGCAGCCAGAAGGAAATCTGTGTATGCCAAGGAGGTTGTGTTTGGAAAGTTTAGAATAAATTCCTTTGAAATTTACAGATGGTTTGAAGGCAACTGTCAATTTCTCTGCATCACAATCTTTATTATTCTTTAATAGCACGTCACCTTTAGTTAAAGGCTTTATGGACCCAGGACAAAATATAACCTGGGAGGAAAGTAGCACACAAGAATAGTAACTTCATGCAAGGGAGTTTTTAACATCCTAATATGCTGTCACACATATTTTTTCCATTTTTGCAATTATAATTATTTGATGGAATTATTGATCGGGCATTTAATTAGCTGGGAGAGATAGGTAGATAATAGAGAGATAAATAATAGATCGATAGATAGATAATAGATCGATCGACCGATAAAGATTTTATTAGCTTCCTTTTACTCTGAGGAAAACAAGACACCAAGCTTTGAGATGCCTCTGTCACTGATCTCGTACTGAACCAGGGCAGCACTGAGATTAGAGTCCTGCTCTCCGTAAGAGCCTTAGCCTTGACCATTATTCTCTGTGACCAGGCTGAGCTTTGGTTTCCAAGAAGCGTGATAACAAATGCATTATGCCTAATGATGCATGGAAAAAATGAGCCTAACTTATGTGTTCTCAGAAAAATGAGAAGGTACATATTTTTCACACATTTGGCAAATAAAATTGCAGCCATTTGCATGGAGCTTTCAAACAGATCTCATTTCAAAAATGTTAAACTAATAGAAGCTGCAACTGTCCGTGATTGCATTCAGAGCCAATCTTTAGGGCTTGTTGCAAACTGAGGACTTTCCTGGACAACAAATACATACCACCAAGGTCCCTTCCCAAATACTTGGTTTCTCCAAACATGCCACATAATGTTAATTTTTAGATAAACTGATCGGTACAAGAGAATATATTTTCAAGAATATGTTTACCTAATTCACTATATTGGTGTCATTACAGTATTAGGGAAATACAATCTTGTCAATAAAGGGCGGAGGATTAACTGGGTATCATCATGGAAAAAAAATTGAGCTCCTATCTCATACCTTACACAAAATTAAACTTCACACAGATCACCAACGTAAGAGTGAAAAATAAACAATAAAGATTTCTGAGGAAATCATAGGAGAACATTTTTTTTAAAACCTGGAACAGGCAAAGATTTTTTTACACAGAAAGATAAAACAACTATCAAAAAATATATAGATTGATCTATAATAAAATTAAGTACTTCTGTTCACCAAAATATAGCAATAAAGAAGTACAAACTCAATACCGGTGTGTGAAAAGGCATTTGCTATGTCCTACAGTGTCCTACAAATGAATAAGAACATCTACAAATAAATAAGAGAAAAGAAAGACACATCAGGCACAAAAGACTTGAATCCGTACATAATGAAAGAAGATATATACATAGCCAGTAAACAAGTTGATCAATTTCATTGGTAATCGGGGAAAATACAAATCAAAACCTTAGTGAATCCAGCCACCATAATAACTAACAGCAACAACAACAAATGCTCATACACTGCCAGTGGGAGTACAAACCAGACCGGATGCTTTAGGTCAAAGCTGAATATATGCCTAACTTGTGGCCCAGCGAATGAACTCTTTAAGTACACACTCAGCTGAAATACATTCATGCATCCACTGTAAGACAAGTCCTAGAATACTCATCTACATCTTATCAAGCATAGCCCCACATTGGAAATTATCAGTGTTGCCATCATCAGAATAAAATACTAGTACAGATGGTCTCAAATTTACAACAGTCCAGTTTATAATTTCCGGACTTTACAATGATGCAAAAGCAGTATGCACTCAGTAGAAACCATAATTTGAATTTTGATATTTTCCTGGGCTGGTGATAGGTAGTAGGTATGCTCTTGCAATACTGGGAGCAAGCCACAGCCACCAGCCAGCCATGTAATCACCAGGGTAAATAACCGATGCACTTAGAAGCACCTGTACCCACACAAGCATTGTTTTTCACTTTCAGTATTCAATAAATTTACATGAGATACTCAACACTTTGGTACAAAATAGGCTTTGTGTTAGAAAATTCTGCCCAGCTATAAGCTAATGTAAGTGTTGTAAGCATGCTTAAGGTAGGCTGGGGTTAGCTATGATCGGGTTAGATGTACTAAACGCGTGCTACTTATTTAAGTGTTTTATTTATTTTGAGAGAAAAAGAGAGAGTGCATACACACGCGTGGGGGAGGGGCAGAGAGCGAGGGGAATAGAGGATCCGAAGCAGGTTCGGCACTAACAGCAGTAAGCCTAATGCAGGCTCAAACTCACAACCATGAAATTATGATGTCAGATTGTCAACCGACTGAGCCACCCACGTACCTCTGAATGTATTTTAACAATATTTTCAACTTATGATGGGTTTAACAGGACATAACCCCCACCATAAATCCAAGAAGATATGTATAATCACAGAAAGGAATATTATATAGCAGTGAGAATGAAGATCCAGTGATCCACACAGGAATTTGAATCAATCTCATGAATATAATATTGAGCAAAAGAAATAAACTAGACTCAAATGAATATACACTTATATGCCTACATTTGTATACAGTGTTTTTTGAAAAGGCCCATGTAATACTGTTAGAAGTCAAAGAAAACAGTTTCTTTTGGGGTGGTAGGAACAGAGAGAACACAAAAGAGAGATTGGAGAACTGAGATAATTTTTTTGTTTCTTGATCTGGGAGATGGTTGTATGGGTTAGTTCAATTTGTAAAAATTCATGAAGCTATATACTTATGATATGTGATCAATTGTGGATGCATATTACACTTCAATCTTAAAAGATTACCCCCTGGAAGGTTTTCAGATTTGCCACTTTGCTTGACTCCATTCAGTTCACTCATTCATGCATTCAGCAGTGATTTTGAGACTCTATCAAGTGCTAGATGCATTTCTAAGAAATGGGGTGGCTCCTGGGAGTCATCTGTGAGGTTTATCCCTCCTCTAGTCCAGGTTTTCAATTTTTTTTTCCCTTAGGTTATGGAAATACTCCCCTTTGATCTCAGTTTTGTCTCCTTCATATCCACTCTCTGCATTATTGATGAGGTCGTCTTTCTAAAATACAATACCCTTCATGCCCTTCCTGGCACACAAGATAGGATTTCAGTTCCTGCATAGTAATAAAAAGAAATAAGAATAATAATCTGGCTAACATTTATTGAACTATTATTATGTGCTAATGATTACATTTATACTTACTTAATCATAAAAATTGGAATCTGTCTTAGAGTCTGTATCATTGATTGCACTTTACTGATGAGGACTCTAAGGCACAGTGAGGGTATCTCACTTGCCTAGTACAGCAAGTATGTGAAAGGACAAAAATTTAAGCTGAGTTAGATCTGTCTGTGGAGTTAATGCTCAGTTGACTCAGTTGACTGAGCTCAGTTAATGCTCAGTCTAATTTTACCAATTAGACTCTTCATGGAGTATTCCTGTCTCATCCCCTCCAGGCTTCTCCTGAAAATTCTCCCTTGCTTGTAGTGCCCTGACTTCTGACCTTGCTCACTCATGCTCCTTCACCCCATGGCTCACAGGTGTCCACCTCGTCTCTTTTTCTCCAACCCTTTCTGCTACCGTAGTCACCTTCCTCAGTACACCTCCTCATGCAGTGTCCTTGCTCAAAAATCCTCAATGGTGGGGCGCCAGCATGGCTCAGTCAGTTAAGGGTCCACTTCTTGATTTCAGCTCAGGTCATGATCTCACGGTTCGTGAGGTCGAGGCCCACGTCAGGCTCCGTGCTGACAGCATGGAGCGTGCTTGGGACTCCCTCTCTCCATCTCTCTCTGCCCCTCCCCTGCTCGTGCTCTCTCTCAAAAATAAATAAGTAAACATTAAAAAAAAAAAAAAAAAAAAAACAACTTCAATGGCTCTTTTTGCCAACAGGTTAAAGGCCAAAATTTTACATCTAAATGTATCGGCACTTCATAAGGTGGCCCAATTGCCTAATGACTCCCACACACTGCCTGCACATTCATCAAACTCTTCTGTCCAATTAAGTTATTCATGATTCCTTTTCATTTTCCATGCCTTTGCTCTTCTGATGCCACTTTTCTTGAATCACCCCCCTCCAGCTCTAAAGGTCCATGTCCTACCTCTCCTCAAGTCCCACTGAAATAGCAGCACCTTCTTCAAAGAGTCTGCCCTTAAGCCTGCAACCTCCCTCATTCTTCTCAAATTAGATTAGGTGCCCCTCCTCTGGCTTTGTGCACTTTCTGTTTCCACCTATCACCACACCATTATAATTATTCCTTTGTATGGTGACAGAATACTAGAAGGCCTCTACCTTCATACTACCCCCCCCACCCCAAACACACACACATACATACAATTTTTAGAGCCTCGAACATAGAAGATGCCCAGGTCAAGTCTGCTGAACTAAACTGAGGTGGAGGGGCTGTAGGAGCCTGATTTCAGGCCCTCACGGGCAAACATGGGCATTTGCATTTACATAGTGCTTTATGTTTACAAAATTACCTTTCTGTGCTTTATTTCATAGGGTCTTCTTAAAATTATTATCACCATTTATTTTATTGTAAAACTCAGGCTCTGGGATATGGATTTACCCAAACAAAGTAATACAATGTTATAATAGAAATGCCAGTCCCCCCCAGGTAGTGAACTAGAAAGCCTACCCGTAAGAATGTTACCTTTGACAGGAACATAAAGGAAAAAAAAAATGAGGAGACACTTTTTTTGTTTGTTTTTAAAATATTTTTCCTGTCTTTAGTTCACTGTGGGATCTTTCAGGTCATTTTCTGCCAACTTTCAGATAAAAGGTGACTGTTATCAAAATTGGGTCTCTGGTGTTTGTTTTTATTATTTTCCCTTCCTCTTTAAGGTCTACAGAGTGAACTCCCTAGAGTCAGGAGGACACACAACAGACATTATTTCAGCAGGAGACCACGGAGAAGATAAACAACCAGGAAGAAGACAGTTGTAGGAGTCATCCAGACAAACTTCCTTTCTTCTGAACTCCTGGCTGCACAATCTCGGTACATTCATTCAAGGGCCCCAGAAAGAAAGCTACAATTCAAGAAACCTGGTTGGGCTTCCGGGGCTGAAAAGCATGAGCTCAAGATCAATCTCCTACACTAAGGATGGTTAAAAAATATACCTATGTCCACTGTATTTTATATGCATTGATTTAGTAACAATTAAGTGCCCAAGCATTGTACTAGGTGCCACAAAGAGATTTAGTCTTTTGCTGTTATGGAGCCCACAACCAAGTGACTAACATAGCTGTAAGTGTATTAAACAGCTCAAATCTATTGTAAAATGCGACAGGAATGCAACACAGTAATTGCCTTCTTGCACATTTTTTCCAGAAAAATGAAAATCTTTGTTTATATGCGAATGTTCATAGAACCTGACTTGTAATCACCAAAAACTGGGGGCAGAAACACCTTCAGATATGGTTCAATGTGGGCGTTAATTGCTAAACAAACTGTGGTGTGTCCATACCATGGAAAACTACTCAGTAATAAAAAAAAGAATTAAAAAAATGATATATGAAAAAATTCAGTTTTTATCTCAAGGGACTTATTCTAGTAAAAAAAAAAAAGCCAATTCCAAAAGGTTACATTTACTGTGTCACTCTCTATATAGCATTTTGAAATGACAGAATTATAGAAATTGAGAACAAATTAGTGGTTATTGGGATTAGGAATGGCTCAGGGTTATGCATAAGGAGAGGGAGGTGGATGTAAAAGGGCAGCACCTGGGACTCTTGCAGTGATGGATTACTCCATGTCCTGTCCGTGCTGGTCCATACATGAACCTACATATATGATAAAATTACATGGAACTAAACACACATACACATACGCACACGTATCAGTAAGATTGGGGAGATATAAATAAGCTTGGTGGAGTATATCAGTATCAATGTCCTGGTTGTTGTGATTTTGCTAGAGGTTACTCTGGGGAGAACTTTGGTAAAGGATTCATAGGACCTCCCTGTATTACTTCTTATAATTCCATATTATTTTGCAATGATCTAAAAATAAAACAGTTAGTTAAAAATTCAATTGAGTTCTAAAAGAATATGTTTGAAAAGATTAAGGTATATGACAGAGGAATTTGTTCTAGCCTAGGGAAACCATTACAATCTCTGCTGAAAAGAGGACATCTGACCTGAGGTTGGAAGAACGAGGCTCTGTTACCTGGGCAAATAGTGAAGGGATTCTAGGGAGGAGGGAGCATGATGTGTTCTAAGAACTGAAAGTAAGGATACTGAGTAGTATACGATAAACCAAAGAGGCAAGCAAGGTTCAGGCCATCATAGGCCATTTTAAGGGTTGGCTCTTTATTCTGTGTTTAGAATGCTGTTGTACAAGGAATGCCATAGGTTTCTCTGGGCAACTCCAGGAAATAAATCTATCTCCCCCAGAAATACCAAGGGGATATTTTTTACTACGACTTTCTAAAAAACCAAAGCTTTGTGGATTATTGTTTCAAATGGGGATAGGTTATAAAATAATGAATTTCCCTTATCTGGAAATATTCAGAGTAGTTGACCACTGTAATGTTGGACATATATAACAATTAGGAACAAGATTGAAATAGACAACGTCTAAATTTCCTTTCCATTTCTATGAGATGATGTCTTAATGTGCATTTTGCACATTTAAAGATTAAAGGAAAAAAAGGTCAGGCAGAATTGGGTAAAATATCTGGAACCAGATGATAGCATCTTGGATTAATTTAAGGAACGCTCTAATGAGTAATTGTAGCATTCATGTTGCAAAATCCTGAAGTGTGATGAGTGGTAATAGGCATGACACCACAGAGGATTTCAAACATGGGTCCCCGATCCTTATTCTCAGGGGTCATCTCTTCCCCTGGGTGGACGAGTCCTTCCTTAATGGTCTGCATTGCAGGCTACTCATTCTGGAGTGGGTTATAAACACAAGCCCTCCTATTAATTTCAAATGATGCATTTCTATCTCTGGCTATGAATAAAACAGATCAATGCCACCCGCATGTTTTATTGGGCCTCCTGCGAAATGAATCTGTAGGGAGACAGCCGGCAGGATGGAGTTGACATGCAGATGAGATTTGTAAGTGAGGACATATTGATTATTTCCATCTCAGCTCAGGCAGTAATTCCACCCAATGCCGCTTCCCCTGTTTGAGCTCATTATTTATGCCATAAAAACACTATCTCAATGATAATAACAGGCTTCATTTACAAGCCAGAACATAAAGCATCAGCGCTTAAGATTTCAAGAGGTAGGAGAAGAGGGAGAGAGAAATTTAACAAGTCCTAGGGAGGCACAAAACTGCCAAGGCTCATCTTGCAGCTTTTACTCTCTCCAAAAGCAAGAGTGGGAGCAGGCACTGGATTACTGGACTCTTTATTAATAACTCCAGTACAAGTGTTGGCTTGATGGAGCACTCTGAACTTTCTCCACAGTGAAACTTTCCTATCGATACCTGGTTTTTACTGTGCTATGCCACACCTCAATGTATGGAGAACATTTTGGGATACCTACTTGTGTTTGTGCTTGACGATTTTCAAATATTCATCTGAGTGTCTATTCACATGGAATCACATTCAGCAGAAATTGAACAGTTCTTCAAATAAAGGAGTTTTCTCCCCCAGTGGGTGATTTTAGCAGCTAATATGCCTATATCTATTGTTTTGCCATCAATACTTTTGAAATTGTTTTAACCTAAACCTAATACAGGTAATTCCATTCAGGTCAAGTATAAGTCATGTTCCTTTCATTATTCTTGGGAACTGCTGGCATTTCCCCATTAGGTAAAACATAGTCCCTGCCCTTGGGAATTTTATAGCTTAGGAGTCAAACACACAGCAAGAAGGTCCAAACACACATGGAGGTAGAGTTTAGGGAAGAAAGAAATAATTACAACAGATTGACATGGGAAGACTCGTGGTAATAGATGACTCCTTAGCTGGGTCTTGAAATTGGTAGTATTCTGCCATATTATATTGTTTTGTAAGAAAAAAATATGCTTAACTCCCTTTAGTAAAAGAGTAATATATTTTATTAGAGAAATTTGAAAAAAATATATAGCTATGGAGGAAAATAAGAGATTTATTGATTATCTCAGTATGATTATCTCATCATACTGAGATGACCATCACTGACAGTTTAGGATATGTTCTTCTATACCTTTTCCTATTTAGATTTGTTTCTTTAAAGTAAGGCTTCACACCCAGCTTGGAGCCCAGTGCAGGGCTTGAACTCATGACCCTGAGATCAAGACCCGAGCTGAGATCAAGAGTCAACCACTTGACCCAGGCATAACTTCTTTAGATTTTATACACAAAAATGGATGCGTATTTTACATAATATCTTGAATGTATGTCTTTTCCACTTAAGAATGTGTTTTGAACATCTTTTTAGGTAGTGGCACAGTCTCCATTTTTTCTAATGACTACAAGTTTTCCTTGTCTCATACCTTTTTCCTAATATTGGACATTTAATATTAACAATGTTATTGGGATTAAAAACAATATTCCACTGAATATCCTAGAAACTAAGTCTTTATTCATATCCATGATGACTGCTTTCAGATAAATTCCAAAAATCTAGGAATTCCAGGTTAAAAGGCATTTTAAACATTATTGATAGATATAGCTACGTCATTGTTGAAAAACAATCAATCAATCTTTCTGCCCAACAGTAGCATAGGAGTGTGACTTCTTAGACAATGTTTTTGACAGGCAGAGTAGATAGGGAGTGTTTTGTCAACTGATCAAATAACCCTGGCAGGAGTGATGTAAATATTTGGTGGTATTCAGGCTTTGTGTCTGGGTGTTAGCTAGAGACAAGGTTGATAAAAACGCTTTAGAGCAAGTGAGTGAAAATGAATTTGCTTTTCTTACTTGGTAGCAACAACCAGGCACTGACAAATGTTTTAAATTATTTTTACTGTTATTATAAATAATATATGTGAGTGACAAAAACAAATCTGAAAAGCACAGAGGATATAAAATAAACAATAGTTGCCCCAAGCCCTTGATTTGGTTCCCTTCTACAAATGTAACCAATTAATAGTATTGGCCAACTTCCCAAAATTTGAGTTACTTAAGAATGCTTTGTGAACTCAGATTTTTTTTTTAATTTAATTTTTTTTTTTTTTTTTTTTTTTTTTTTTTACCAAAATTCAATCACTTTTCTGATTGGTCAATCTGAGAAGAACGAATTAGGCATGCTTGTCTCAGCTTTTGTTTTCTTTTCTTTAAAAAGTACAGTTTCAAGTAGCATGCACTGGGAAAGGTCCCTACAAAAGCAAGCAAGGAAGCCCTGTCATGGTTCAGGGCAACAGTGGGCATTAGAGGAAGCCAATCTACCTGTAGATATAAGCCACATTCTCTGGCACAGGTTTTATTGGTCTTCTAAAGAGGCTATCTTGGTCTCCACATATGCTATTTCTTTTTTTTTTTTTTTTTTTTTCAATTTTTTAATGTTTTTATTTATTTTTGAGACAGAGAGAGACAGAGCATGAGCAGGGGAGGGGCAGAGATAGAGGGTGATACAAAATCTGAAGCAGGCTCCAGGCTCAGAGCTGTCAGAACAGAGCCTGAGGCGGGGCTTGAACTCACAGACTGTGAGATCATGACCTGAGCTGAAGTCGGACGCCCAACTGACTGAGCCACCCAGGCGCCCCAACATATGCTATTTCTTGTCTTATTTCTCATTTGATTCTGAACTCAGGCAGGAGAAAGGTGTGCTATTTGCTGGGTGCTCTCTCAAAGAACCCAATGCACATTGATATAGAAAATTTAGCTGACCAGTCTTCAGTTGAGCAATATTTATGTTGTTTGCAGATTAAACAAACCAAACAAACAAAAACACATACACAACATAGCAACATACTTTCGTAAGTAAATATGAGTATGTATTTAAGGTACACCCTAACAAAAATACTCTATGAAAGGGTATACATTCTTTAAGTTCTGATATAGCCAGACTGACTATGTTTTACAAATTTATAGTCTCATTAATAGTTAATGTGAGATCTAGTTTTCTCAACCCTTGCCAATATGTACTAGTCTCAAATATTTATCTATACCATTCTGATAGGTGACAAATGGCATCTCATTAAAATTTTAATTTGCATTTCCTTAATTTTGTGTGAGACTGTGCTCTTTTTCAAGTTTATTGTCCATTTATATGATTCCTTCTGTGGACTGTCTGTTCATCTTCTTTGCCCATTTTTCCACAAGTCATTTGTCTTTCTCTTATTGATTTTTAAGAGCTATTTGCATATTAATAAAGTCAGCCATTTCTCTTTATTATGTGCTGCGAATATTTTCCCATTTATTATTTACCTTTTGATTATATGTAAATATTTTTGTCTTTATGTCAAGTATCATGTAGTCAAACTTCCAACTGCTTTTATGATTTATATACATTGAACTGTTTCACTGACCAAATGATCCTTAAGAAGAGATACCACTTGAATTGAAAAAGAAAAGATAGAAACACAGACATAAATTGGAGGAACATTACAATCACCTTAATAAGTAGTCAAGACTATGGTAATAGCAAATAGAGAAGAAAATCAGGGTAAGTTGTTGTTTTTTTTTTTTAAAGTAGATGTTAAGGAAGAACAGAAGGTGAGTAACAATAAGGGTAAAATTCCAAACTTAAGTATGTAAATGGAACTAGGAATTGATACATTTTATCCAAGGAAATTCCCTTGTTTTCCAAGTCTTCCATGAACTGCATGAATCTGAACTTGGAAACAATTCTAATAGACATATCCAATGCATGCTGCTACTCACTTTTCCAGATGTCAACTATTTCTTTTATTCTCCTCAGAGAATAAGAATTTAAATAAAATAAATAAAGTAACATTGGCATAATAAAGGATTGTCCTAGGAGAATATCAATTTCACAACTATGCTATTATTTATTGATGAATGGTATGTCTCTTTAATAATTTTATATAGTATTCCTTCACAATGCTGATATATTTATTTATGAATATTTACCATTCATCTGTATCTTAGACCAACAACTCTGTGAGGACAGGGACTTTGCCCATTTTATTCACTATGTCTCTTGTGCTTAGCACAAAGACTATATAGGCTAGGAAACCAATTAAGTCCTTTTATGTGAATGACTAGTAGATACCATTCATATAATATTTCTTCAGGTTTGAACAAAGTTTTGGTACGCATAAAATATATCCATGTACCGAGTTTTATTTGGATGTTGAATGTCACAATAACTCTGTGGGTTAGGTTTTATCTCCATTTTATTGAGGAAGAAATTTAGGCTTAGATATGCGACATGACATTTCTAAGATCACACAAAGAGTGAAATAATTACTCCATGCTACGACTTCATCCAGTGATTTTTCCACAATGCCATGCTTCAAATTTAGAATCATATAAACTTCAATATGAAAAGGTTAAAAACTTTCTAAATGCTGCCAGACTTGGTAGTTCATAAAAATCTATGTTGTTGTGTACAAATAATGAAATGATAATACATCTTCATTAGGTAGTTCGTTCCATTGCTGTGGTGAAGGGTGTTATTTACTAATTATAAGTTCGTTATTGAGAATACACTGTAAGTGTGTCACTGCATTTATTTCCCCTTAAAGTCAGTATGAAAAGAACATAGCCTTATGTTGGAGAAAGAAGGGTTCCGTTTAGTTAGAGAGATGATTATATTAAATTATAAGCTGCTATGATTAAGTACAATTGTAACTACTAAATCAACTGGTTGTACCAAGAAAGTAGGGTTTCTATGGCACTGCAAATTGGACAAGAAGCTACATCTGATTTCAGCAGAACTTGATCACTGGGGACCACTGTTGCTTATTCAACAATATGCTGTGTACTGGGCCATCTACTGAGAGCCAGGGATTCCACAGTAGAGAGGAAGGGCAAAATCTCTGCCCTCAGATAGCATATATTCCAATAGGATGACATGAACAATATACTCTAGACAATTAATATACTAATAAAGCATAACATCTTCTGATTGCTGCTACAAAGGAAACATATTCAGTGATAAACTAGAGAATGACAAGGTATGAGAAAGATATACAATTGATTGATCAGGGAAGTCCACTCTGAGGAGGTGCTAGCCAAGCTAGATCTAAAGATTGGGCTAAGAGATATATTATAAATATACTCAAGGAAGAGAAAAATAATGTGTTAAAGTCTAGTAGCAGGAAGCTTTATGTTCACAAAACAGAATGGAGGTTTTGAAGCCAGAGGATAAGAAGTAAACCACGATGTGATACAGTCAAAAGATCAGCAGGAACAAGATCATGTAAGGGCACAGAAACATCATAAAAAATCTGGTTTATCTTTATTAAATGAGATATCATTGAAGAGTTTTAATTTTTTCTAATGTTTATGTATTTTTGAGAGAGAGAGAGAGAGAGAGAGAGAGAGAGAGAGAGAGAACAAGCAGGGGAGGGGCAGAGAGAGAGGGAGACCCAGAATCAGAAACAGGCTCTTGGCTCTCAGCTGTCAGCACAGAGCCCTATTCGGGGCTTGAACCCACCAACTGTGAGATCATGACCCAAGCTGAAGTCAGTGGCTCAGTCAACTGAGCCACCCAAGTGCCCCATCATTGAAGAGGTCTAAATAGATAGACACTATGATCTGATATATTTTCTTCTAGTTTATGATATCTAGAGTGAAAGATTGATGATGTTAGGAGAGATGGACATCAGCAAAGTCCAATGGGAATCAGCAAATTTAGAGCTAGACTCTAGTTTAGAGAGAGAGAGAGTAAACTCACTGTTAGGGCTTTACCAAACAGTAAGTGTTGCTGATGGTAAGCTCCTGGAAACACCTGTGCTTTGAAGAATCTCTTCTAGCCTCTTGTCTCTAAAATTGATCACAGCACATCCTGGCCACTTAGCCATGAGAGGTCTGAAAATTACCACTGGGGAATTAGAGGGCTTTATTACAGCTTATTCTTTACTCAAATGAATGAACGAATGAAAGAACACATAAGCAAACAAACAAGCAAACAAAACTACTCTCAGGGTTTCAGCTGAAGATGAAATATGGATCAAAGCAGTAATTTCAAATTACAAGGTAGGAGGAAGATATAAAGCAGATTCATCTGGAAAGTGCACTCTGAAGAGGTGATAGTTAAGCCAGATCTAGAGACTGGGCTAAGAGATAGATTAGAAATATATCCAAGGCGGAGCAAAATAATAGCTTATCATCAAAATCATTTGGGAAGCTTTGGAAAGATTAAAATTTCTAGGTCCCACTTTTGCAGATTCTAACCTACTGATCAGTAGGGCTTTATGCCCAGGAATCTGTATTTTTTAAAGTTCCCCATTAAATGTTGATATTCAGCCAGGTTTAAGAACCATTGAATTAGATAAGCTTGCCAAGTCCCTTTCAACCCAATGAGTCTGTAAATTATCAAACTACAGTGAAACCAACATGGGACTATTGCTAGATGGTGCTAATGTGGATTGCCAAACTGTTTCATTTTAAATTTCATTTGAGGAGAAAGCCAAATGATATTAGCAAATAGAAAAAAAAAGTTATTGGCACCAAATTCTTCCAGCTGCTATGCATTGAAGGCACAAATTACTATATATATTCTGATTGTCTGAGAGAGAAAATGCATCTACCAGGGAGACATGACTTACAGTCGAGGGAGTGTCTCAGCACTGGGAGAAGGCGCTTAAGATCATCATGCATTATTTTTGTAAAACCCCCTGTGTTGTCACTATAGAAGAAAATTTTGCTCATTTGCTGGGGTGTCTTCTAGCTATCAGTTGCGCTAAGTAATAAGGAAGCTGATGTCAAAAGCATACCATAAGCTCAAGGTCACACAATGAGTCACTGGCCAAAATGGTTTCCAGTCATAGGCTCTACATTCTTAATTATGTTATTAACCTCCCAAGACAAAGTAACAGCACAAACCAACAGAACAGAAGTATCCAATTTTTTAGATTGAAATTATATGGCTTTTCTGTACCAGAGTTAAGTCTTCCTGGGAAAAGTGATAAACTCCAGAGGGAGAATAGTACTGCAAAAATCTTTTGCTTATAAATGTTTTGTTTTTTTCTACTCTGATGTCATAATATTTGAAACACCACCATTGGTGACTCTTTGGGGAGGGAAAAACTATATCCATATTAGGCCACAATTTTTCTGGAATCCTTGGGTAAGATATTATATATCTGTATCTGTATTTTATACATGTACTCACTACTTGCCATCATTTCCATAGTTTTAATTATCTGTTTATTCAACATATGTATATAGAGAACCTGTTATACATAAGCCACCATAATAAACACCAAGAGTGCAATGGTGACTAAAACACAAATTCTACTTTTAAGGAAATCCTAGCAAGGATAGTGGCTGGGTCCTGTGCTTATATAGATACAAAGAGTAGGTGATATGTCTGTTTAGACTCTGTCACCTTTTAAAAAAAAGAAACTTTCTTTTTGGGATGGTCTAGTAACAGATTTTAATTTCCAAAGATGATCACAAAACATTTTCCATCTCACATGCCCCTTATATGTTCCCTTTTGAAACACTCTCTCGGAACTCAGCTCTCATTCTCTGAATAGCCCAAGTCACATGGTTTGATGCACATACTTGTCATCTGGTTCACAGTTCCAGTTAAACTAAGACTTGGAGACATCCCTGTCCAGGTTTCAGACATGTAAGAAAAGAAGCCTATAGGTGTTTCTAGCCTCCAATTGTTCAAGATTTCCCAGAGAAGAGCCCAAACTTCACAGGGCAGAGATCAACTATTCCCATTATATTCTGTATGGAGTCCTTTTTCCCCCCCAAATAATAATAGCTAGTATTTATTGGACTCTTAGTCACTGTACTAAGTGATTTATATAACTAGCTCATTGCTCATTTAGTCCTTAAAATAACTATGTAATGTTGGTCACTTTTCATATTTCTGTACTACAGATGATGAAACAGGCTTATAGAGGACATGAATTGCCCAAGGTGATGTAGCTAGTCAACAGTTGGGTGATGCAGCTAGTCAACAAGTATGGTTGCTTGTCTCCATGCTGACATTGCAATTTATTTAACTGACAGACATTTTAATTTATCAATCTGTATGAGTATCTGGCTGAATTCTTGATTAGACAGAGTCCAAAAGCCTAATAAAATGGTTGATGTTTTACATTACAGTGTTTGAGATGGCTTATTATGCAGCAATAGGTAACTAGAATAAGCATTCCCCAATCCTACTGTTAGTTATAACCGATTCCACATCCCTCGAAAATCAGTTTCTCAGCCATTCCCACAAGAAGGGAATAGGGACATTTATAGAGTACCTATATTGTGCTATACTGTACTATGTGGTTTGCTTTAGGACAGTAGACATTTCCATTCTGAACCTCATTTTCCATATGACCACATTTATTTTGAGCATATTTACTCTAAGCGTGAGAAATGCTCAGAGACATTACCTGTAGTGTCCCCTTTTTTTGTTCACTATACTCTTTAGGCTGCCTGTCTCACACTCATCCTTCAGGTAATCGGCCTAGATTTAACTTCCCCTGGAAAATTTTCCATGATCTGTGCAACTTAATTAGGTAGTTTCCTCTGGGTTCTCAATGCATCATATATTCAGTCATTGCAAATATTTCTGAATTATAAACATTTCACTGGCCATTTTCCCTGCTAAACTCTAAGATCTTTGAGGATAGAGATACAGCTTTGCTCATTATTCCATTCCCATAATTTATCACAATGCCTAGAAGGCAAGTGACTGTCAGAACTAGCATCCAAGTCCCCAGGATCTTGCCTCAAACATCTTATATAACCACTTAACTCTTCTACTTCTGACAAATGAAGCCCCAGACATTTTTCTATTAGCAGCTTCTTTTTCGCTCCCACAACCCATTCAAATTTGAAGCCCAACATAGTAATAGATCAGTCACTGGTATTTAGAGAAGAGAAGAGGAGAGTATTAGGTTGGGGTGGGAGGAGGCCAACTGCCTACATTTATGGGTCATGGATTTAGACAATCTTGTTTCAAATCCTGGCTTCATTACCTTCTTTCTTGAGATCTTGGTCAATTTACTTAACCTTACCAAGCCTAATTTTTCTCATTTTCCTTCCTTCCTTCCTTCCTTCCTTCCTTCCTTCCTTCCTTCCTTCCTTCCTTCCTTCCTTCCTTCCTTCTAGAGAGAGAGAATGAGCAGGGGAGAGACAGAGGGGAAAGAGAGAATCGTAAGCAGGCTCTGTGCTCGGTGTGGAGCCTGACACAGAGTTTGATCCCACAACCCTGGGATCATGGCATGAGCTGAAACCCAGGGATGAGCTGAAACCCAAGCGAGACACTCAACCGAATGAGCCAGCCAGGTGTCCCTTCCCATTTTTCAAGTAGACTTAAGAGGGATTATTGGAGAAACAAATGAAATGATGTACATCCAAGGCTTGGCATTGAGCATCCCTAATGGTAAACATTTACTGTCAGAGTCAGAAATAGTCATCACAGAAACAGTAGTCAAAGTAGTAGATGTAACAGTAACAGAAGTAATAGAATCAGCATCAGGCTGTGATTGCAGTTAACCATTCAAATCATTTTTTTTTCCTAAATCCAAGTGTTTTAGTTTTGTGTCTAACTGTATTTGGGTCATTTGAATGTCTACAGTGTTCCACTCTCATAATTCAATTCAAATAACAGAATAATGACTTCTTAAAGCTCCAACAGAAAGAACGTATATTCCCATTTATTGAACACTTACAATATGCCAGGCAATTGCTATGGCTTTTGCACTGGGAGATTTTGAATTACAAATTAAATTATTAATTTCCTCAGGGAAAACAAAATCTGAGATTAAATAAGAATATCTTCAATGTGATATTCTGAGCCCTTACATCGTGAAAACCATTGCAAGTGTAAAAGGAAATTTTCAAAAGGACTCAAGGTATATACAAAAGGTAGGATACCCTTCGACTTCCTGATGGTAACTCAGAGTATGAACTACTCCAAAATTCAGTAGGAAGCTGCGAGGGAATAATAGAAACTTAAACTCTTAAGGCAGGTTTTAAGTAGCTGTATTTCCCTTGAGGAGCTGATGTCGTAGTGAAGTAAGAAGAACCTCTAAAAACAGCATCAAGACTATCATTAATTAGAAACAGAGTCATTGGAAATGCAGAGAAAACTATTATGTTGCTCCTCCCTGGGGTCTGGGCTGGGATAAATCCCCGGAGGGTTATTTCCAGTTTTGTGTGAGTTAATGATTCCTGTGTAATCAACCCCAGTCAAAGAGAATGTAACATAAAGAACAAACAAAAGAAATTTGTTGGGATTACACATAAACTCTCTTTGGACATATGCAGGCTCACAAAGCTAATGAGTTCCCCATTCAGACTCTCCGGTGGCAGGCTATTATAATAGCCCTAACCATTCTGAGAAAAGAGCTACCCAATTTGGGGAAGGGGGTGGCTATTACGGCTGAATGCTGAAGAAGGCAGTTTGTTCAGGGAGGAAGGTCTCTCTCCTAGGGGCTGCCTTTCACTGATCAGAAAACGTATTGAAAAAAAAAAAAAGAAAATGCAAAGCCCAGGGAAGGCTAGCCAGATGCTTGACAAGAGCCATTTTAGCTTCTATATAATCACAAAGGGGACAGAGTGGGGAGGGGAGGGAGTGAAGTAGCTCACAGCCCATCCTGCCACAAAAGAACGGGCCTCCCTTGAGGCTTGAATAGAATACTTGTGGAAAAATTCAACTACATTCAAAGAAGAGCAATAAACATACGAAACTCATTACACACGGCAAATAGAAATAGCACAGAGAAAAGAGATGAATCTGTTGATTACAAATCCCATTGTTTGTAAAGAGAAGGCAGAGATATTTTAGATATATTAAGTATTATTCTTCTGTCTCCATGTAACAAAACAGGGTAATGTGGTTCAAGATTTTTCACATTTTACAAAACATCAGAAGCCATTTATGTGTGAAAACTTGTCTGGCAGTCCAAAACATAAAACACATTAAAACAGACCCAATATGTTCAAAGAAAAAGGGGAAGCTCAGATCCAGTCCCTCTCCTCACATTCTGGGACACTCCCATGAAACCCAAGAGAGGAGATAACACAGCTTGAACATCTCTTTGGACTGGCTAGCCAGATATTAGCCAATAAATACTATCAGACAAGCTGTTCACACTTTCTGAGTCTCAGTTTTTATCATCCTTCAAATGGCAATACCTACCAGGAATGCAGAGAACTTATAATGAGCTAAGTATAGGTAAGTGGTATTTGACATATAGCAAGCTCTGAACCAATGTTACTTCTCTTTTTACCATTGAACTCAATATAGATTTTGCATTCTCTGAAAATCTTTCTTAGCACTTCAGACATACAAACTATCTCATCTTTTAAGTCCTACTGCACTTTTACTTCAGTACAACACTTTACCATTTGGCCATCTGCAATTATTACTATCATTAACAAAATAGTCATAGCAGCTACTGTTTTATTAATCACGTATTATCTACACATTATAAAATGATTTCTATTTATTTTCTCAAACTTCCACAACAACCCATGAGAGTAATTATTTTTCTCAGTGGACAGATACAGAAAAAAATCAACTTGAGAGTTTAAGTAGGTACTTTGTCAAGGTCCTATAAATTGGTAATTTGCAGAGAGCCCATATATGAACCCATATTTGACTCTGAAGTCTTACTCTGATCTATTAAAACCTCATACTTCGGGGCACCTAGATGGCTTATTTGGTTAAGCTTCCGACTTCAGCTCAGGTCATGATCTCATGGTCTGTGGGTTCTAGGCCCGCATTGGGCTCTGTGCTGATAGCTCAGAGCCTGGAGCCTGCTTCTGCTTCTGTGTCTCCATCTCTCTCTCCCCCTCCCCTGCTCATGCTCTGTCTATCTCTCTCTCTCTCTCTCATTCTCTCTCTCTCTCCCTCTCTCAAAAATAAATAAACATAAACAAAATTAAAACCTCATATTCCATCTCCTGGATAAGTCTGTAAACTCCTTGAGGCCAGGGAATTGCAGGGCATTCATTCACTCATTCAACAAATATTTTATGGAGCACTTACTATGCACAATTCTAGGTACATGATGAACAAAACAAACAGAATTTCCTGTGTTTAGTAAGAATACAAAACAACGTCCAATATTGTTAGTCATCAGGAAAATACAAATTAAAACCTAAAGGTGATAGTCCACAGACCTACAAGGATGGTGAAATAACATGGTACACAGCGCTGATGATGGCACATGCTGACTAAAACCGGTGATGAGAATGTAAAATGGTACAGACACTTTCAAAGTACGACACTTTGAAAACACTGTTTTGTTTAAGTTAAACATAAACCTACTCTATAACCTATTCCTAGATACATACCCAAGACAAATGAAAACACATGTTTACATAAAGACTTGTTTCCAGCAGCTTTGTTTATAATAGTCAAAAAACTGAAAACAACCCAAATTTCCATTAACTGATGAATGGATAAACAAATCTGATAGATTTATATTATGGAAGTATTCAGTAAGAAAAATGAAGAAACCACTGTTCCATGCAACAACACGCATGAATTTAAGCACGATGCTAAGTGAAAACTGCTGGGGACAATAGGCTACATATTGTATGATTTCATTTTTACAATTTCCAAGGAAAAAGAAAAAGTACAGATCAATTGTTGCTAGGGACTATGGGTAGGGGGAGGAGTAGAGCATAAAGGGGCATGAGGGAAATTTTGGGGCAAATTATAGCATTTTGCCAAACTGGGTAGAGAATGGATAGGCAAAGGCTGAGCAGGAATGGCTACACCAAGCCAGCCTGGCTATAATAGATAATGCATAGGGATTTACACTCCCCATTCTAACTACAAGTCTTACAAGTGCCCACCTCCATTACAACGAGAGGAAGCACAATCCCAGGAGAAAAGTTTAACCTTGAGTAGGAGAGAAGGAAAGAGAAGTTAAAATACCTAGGTCTCATATTGCTAGATTAACGATAATTTGCAGGCTTATATAATAAAGGCTCACGGGCCTTACTTTAAAGATTTTGTGGAGGAGACTGGGAACCTTCTTAAAAATATATGCCTGAGAGGCGTCTGGATGGCTCAGTTGGTTAAGCATCCAACTCCTGATTTCAGCTCAGGTCATGATCCCAGGGTAGTGGGATCAAGCCCCATGTCAGGCTCCATGCTGAGTGTGGAGCCTGCTTAAGATGTCCTTTCTCTCTCTCTCTCCCTCTCTCACTCTTTCTCTCCCTCTAAAAAATAAAAATAAAGTGCTTACGTATGTGTGTATGTGTGTGTGTACATACACATAATCCTGGTCCATGTGGCTCTAGGAACCTGAACCACAGAAACTAACCTCTAGGATAATTAGCTCAACCATGTGCTATTGCCTTGGTGGGAGAGGAAGAAGGTTCATGGTCCAATTATAGTTCAAGGTAGCAAGGTATGGGCTTACTTCAGTCTAGATTTCCTGTCCAATGATATCCATTACAGTGAGTGAGATGTGTGCTCAGGAGCACAAATGGAGAATGACAACTGAGGACCATAAATGACCTTATCAGGACTTCCTGCCATGCAGTCTTTCCCAGCCTGAATTCTCCACCTGAACCATGGATCACAGAAATGATTTGAGTAGTGATTTACGAAACTCTTCTAAGAATGCTACATAAGTAGGGCAATCTAGATGCATGGGAGAAAAGTTAACTTTATTAAATAATAGGGATTTCTTGGGCGTATTAGGGCTTAATTCTCTTTCAGGACCTTTGTTGAAAAAGGCTAGAGCATAAAAGATTTCCCATGTCAAGGATCAAAAAGTGGGTAAAAAGACAGTAAGTCTCAATGGGCAGGCTCAGAGAGTAAAGACACCAGAGATTCCCATGCTGCGGGATAAGAAAGTGGGGAAAGCACATAGAAGATTCCCATCTTCCAGATCTACTCACATACCCAGAGAACTTGCTGAAATCCAACAGTCTTCAAGGATGGCCTTTGTTCTCCTTTATCTATTACGTTGTACATTCATCCTAAACAATTGGATTTAAAGCATGCATTTGCTTTTGTATGTGCCTGTGTATATCTTTTTATGTGTATATACAGGCATATAGATTCTTATTAATTAGCTTCCAGTCTCTACAACAATCTTGGACCCAATCAAAAGGGATTAGTGGTCAGCTGAGGTTAGGGAAGGGGGCAAGACTCCTGACCCATGAATTCTCCCTGCTAGTCATTAACCCTCAGGAAATGAACCTTAGTGACTAATTCTGTCAACCTCCTTCCTGCTTGGAGGACTCTATGATCCCCATATATTGTGAAGACAATAATATGTTTAATCAATAGTCATGGTGTGTGCACTGACAGCTGGAATGTAAGCCTGTGGTTCTTTAGTGGGGACCCAGATGTGTCCTTATAGTAATGTTGTTTATAAAGTAACTTGGTGGTTTCCTGTTGTTTCTGGCCCTAATGAACCCTTTACTTCTCATTTTAAGTAAGAAATCAGCATGGTGCTTTGGAAAGAGCTTTATTCTAAAAGGGAGGTGATCTAGCATTTTTCCTTCCCCTACAGACACCTGTGAGGTGCTCTGTACATAACACTTAACACATATTTATTTAATTGGATTGAACTCTACTGGCTGTGACTCTAATGGTCCTATGAACAATAACATAATTTCTGCTATTACCTTATATATTTATTTGCTTATCTGCTTATTATCTATCTCCTCCCCTAGAATATATACTCCATGAGTTGAAGGTTCTTGACAGTTTTATTTACTGAAGTATTCCGAATGCTTAGAACAGTTCTTGGCCCCCTAGGAGGTGATCAATAAATATTTGTTAAATAAATGAACAACCTTTCATTGAGCTTTGTGCAATATCCCAGGCATGGTGCTAAAAAATTTAATACAGATTATGCCATTTCATCAAATGTGTCTCAAACTTTAATGTGCAAAAATGCATACTCTGGTATCTTTTTTAAATGCAGATTCTGTTCAGGGTCGGGTGGGAATGGAATTCTGCATTTCTGACATCTTCCAGGTAGTGATGCTGTTTCATGTACCACAGTTGTAGTAGCAACGATCAAATCCTCATACCAACCCATAATCCATCTACCATTCGCCCCTTTATTTTTCAGAGAAGCAAAATGAAGCCTTCTGAATATTCAATAACTTATCCAGGGTCACACAGCTAATGACTAGGAGAGTCTGATAACAGAAACAAATAGCATCTTATGTCTCTGAGTCACAATTCCTGAAAAATACATATCCAGGTATATGCATTTAGGTTGTGGCAGGTAAATGTTTCAAGTATGTTTAGAGCGAGATCTCTTTATATCTCTAGGACACATTTCTATAGAGATGAAATACCTCATTCATTCATTCACTCAAGGATTTATTGAAGGTCACCTCTAGGTAGCCTTCTGTCTATATGAATGTCTCACCTTGTTTGGAAGATGCATCTACATCCATCCATCCATCCATCCATCCATCCATCCATCCATCCATCCATGTATACCTGTATTAAAAATAAGCAGTTTCTCACACACCATCCTTCAGTGAAAACGGTCCATAGCTACCCATTAAGAAAACTCTAGTAAGCTCAAGTTTTTTCTGCTCATCCTTAGACAATAGTCCAACTGTCATCTTATGTGGCACACAAAAGCCCATTCAGAATTTGGTCTGATGCATTCAGGATCTTTACTTAATGTTGTTTTTGTGGTGGTGGTGGTGGTGGTAAAATACACATAACAAAAATCATTTTAAAGTATACAATTTAGTGGCATTTAGCACATTTACAATGTTGTGCAACCATCACCACTAATTCCAGAACGTTTTTATCACCCCCTACCTACTGAACAGATAGATATTCCCTTTTCTCCACTCCCTGCAGTTCCTGGCAATGTCTACCATACTTTCTGTGTCTATGAAAGTCTATTCCAGAAATATGATGGAAATGGAATCATATATTATATGGCTTTTTATATCTGGCATATTTCACTTAGCATCATGTTTTTTTTTAGGTATCTGTAATTGATCTCTCTTTTTTTTTTGATATATGAAATTTATTGTCAGATTGGTTTCTATACAACACCCAGTGCTCATCCCAAAAGATGCCCTCTTCAATACCCATCACCTACCCTCCCCTCCTTCTCACCCCCCATCAGCCCTCAGTTTGTTCTCAGTTTTTAAGAGTCTCTTACGCTTTGGCTCTCTCCCACTCTAACCTCTTTTTTTTTTTTTTTCCTTCCCCTCCCCCATGGGTTTCTGTTAAATTTCTCAGGATCTACATAAGAGTGAAAACATATGGTATCTGTCTTTCTCTGTATGGCTTATTTCACTTAGCATCACACTCTCCAGTTCCATCCACGTTGCTACAAAGGGCCACATTTCATTCCTTCTCATTGCCACGCAGTACTCCATTGTGTATATAAACCACAGTTTCTTTATCCATTCATCAGTTGATGGACATTTAGGCTCTTTCCATAATTTGGCTATTGTTGAGAGTACTGCTATAAACATTAGGGTACAAGTGCCCCTATAGCATCATGTTTTCAAGGTTCCTTGTTTTGCACATCTCAACACTTCACTCATTTTTATGGCTGGATAATATTCCACTGTATAAATATAACACATTTTGTTCATCCATTCATCAGCTGATAGACATTTAGGCTGTGTTCACCTGTCAGCTACTGTGAATAGTACTGCTATGAACATCCTTGTGCACTTTGAGCACTTGTTTTCAATTCTTTTGGTTATATATCTAGGAGTAGAACTGCAAAGTAATATGGTAATTCTATGTTTAAATTCTGGAGGAAACACCAAACTGTTAGCCAGAGTGGCTGAACCATTTTACATAACCACCAGCAATGCACCTGGTTTCAATTTCTCCACATCCTTGCCAACAACATTATTTTCCATTTTTTGATTATAGATCCTAATGAATGCAAAGTGGTATCCCTTTGTGATTTTGTCATTTTCCTAAGCACTAATGGCTATATCCAAGATCTTAATCAAAACTCTGAACCTGATTTAACATTGAATCTCTTCTTTGTTTTTGCTAACTAGTGTCCTAAAGAAAAGGAGATTGATACACTAAAGGACACGAGAACCCATGTGTACAGAGTGACAACCGTGTGAAGAGGCAGCAAGGCGGTCAGCTACAAGTTAAAGAGAGAAGCCTTAGAGGAAACCAAGCCACTGACACCTTGACATTGGTTTTCCAGCCTCCAGAACTGTGAGAAAAAACCAATTTCTGCTGCCTAATCCATCCAGTTTGTGGTGTCTTGTTGTGAAGCCTGAGCAAACTAATACAGCCCCTCAGTGGAAGCTTAGGCAGGAAATGGCCTATTCAACATCCTGCTACATACAGGAAGCTTGGTGATCCCTGGCTCTGGAATCCCAAATCTTTTATTAAGCACTGGCTTTAACCCTTACTAGCTGTGTGCCCTTGGGAAAGTGACCTTGGTTTTCCCAAACTGTTTCTTCATGTAGAAAATGGGAATACTAATGGGGAAACTGTGGTTGTCCTACTTCGTCACACAGGGTTTTAAATCAATGCATGGCCACTTACTTGCTCACATGAGTCTCACTCTGAAGGACTCTGAGGTCTAAAAGAGGGAATCTATGCAAAAGTGCTTTCTAAATTCTACAGTGTTATAAAAATGCTCATTAATACAATCACAACATCTACAAAACTGTTAATGGGGGGGAAGGAAATCAATCGGTGTGTTATTTTGTTTTGAGTGCAGGGTCAGGGTGTAAAGTGGCATACACACCCCTCTGCCTGTCAGCAGCCCACAATTAATCTGTCTCAGGGTATTTTTAAACATCGGGAATCATGTATTTTCCATTCACTAGCTGGAAGACTGCCATCCAAAACAGCCAGCATCAGCTATCAGCTAAATTAATACTTGCTGCTACTAAGAATTCATCCACCACCTCCTTCACTCCTACTAGTTCTTGCAAAGTAGCCAACACAAAGTTCCCTGGAGCTGAGCTTAGGCATAGAGTGAGGCCTGATTTTCTCATTCTGATATCCATGGGATTAAGGATTCATCACCTAGAGAGCATCCGTATGCCCTAGAAAATGTGCTAGACGTTTTAATACGTGTACTATCTTATGTAACACATCAATTCTTGAAAGTGGGGGATAATAACTCCATTTTAAATTCAAGCAAATTGAAGCTTAGAGAGGTCAGTGATTTGCCATTCACTCCTTTGACATATTATTAATTGAGCACTTTCATTTTGTTAACTCCTAAGTACTAACTGCTGGAGAATACAACGTGAAACTCGCAATCTTGGCGAGGGAGAAGTTCACAACAAAATAAACAAGCTAATATACTTCAGAACTTTAGTTGCATGAAGACAATTCACAACATAGCCAATCACAACACGAAAGGTAAAAACCTTAGTGGGGGGAATAGACGACAATCAAACATGCAAATGAACACAGATGTAAGTTCCACCATGGGACTTCACAGAAGGAGTGGCCAAAGTTCAGGTGGGTGGATATACTTTATCAGAAAACTGAAAGATGAAGGGTTGCCATCTGTCCAAAAGGGCAGCATGGAAACAAAGTCCTAATGATAGTGTTTAAGTTTCTGTTTCTGACCATGAAGAACCTTATTCTTCTGTGCTATAGGAGTTGATACATTCTCTTTCTTAAAAAAAAATTTTTTTTAACGTTTATTTATTTTTGAGAGAGAGACAGAGCATGAACAGGGGAGGAGCAGAGACAGAGGGAGACACAGAATCTGAAACAGGCTCCAGGCTCTGAGCTGTCAACACAGAGCCCAACGTGGGGCTCGAACTCACAGACCGTGAGATCATGACCTGAGCCGAAGTCGGACGCTTAACCGACCAAGCCACCCAGGCGCCCCGATACATTCTCTTTCTAATTAAAGTTAAAAAGTTAGGAATCTTAGTATAGACCCAAGGGCCAAATTGTAAGACTTTTTGTGATAGTTACCAACTGGTGTATTAGGGAATTCATTTCATCCTTCTGAGGTTCAGCTTTCAAATCTGCCTTGTTATGGAATACTACTTGGCAATGAGAAAGAATGAAATATGGCCTTTTGTAGCAACGTGGATGGAACTGAGAGAATTACGCTAAGTGAAATAAGTCATACAGAGAAAGACAGATGCCATATATGTTTTCACTCTTATGTGGATCCTGAGAAACTTAACAGAAGACCATCGGGGAGGGGAAGGAAAAAAAAAGTTAGAGAGGGAGGGAGCCAAACCATAAGAGACTCTTAAAAACTGAGAATAAACTGAGGGTTGATGGGGGGTGGGAGGGAGGGGAAAGTGGGTGATGGGTATTGAGGAGGGCACCTGTTGGGATGAGCACTGGGTGTTGTATGGAAACCAATTTGACAATAAATTTCATATTAAAACAAAACAAAACAAAAACAAATCTGCCTTGTTAAACTTACAGTTTAACTAATAGCATATAGCTATTCTGAGGATAAACGGGGCAGCGTATGTGAAGGTGCTTTAGCGTGTGCTATACAAACATAAGACATTACTGAAAACAGCAACAACTTCCTACAGAAAAATGTGATCCACTACTGTCATTCAAAGGGACATTAATCCAATTGGTTAAACCTCTTCCAGAAGAGTTTACCAAGTTGAATTCTTAAAAACAGCCCTGACCACAAACCTGCTGACAATCCATAGTTAGCTCCCATTTGCCTCCAGGATAGGAAATGTGTCCCCCAGCCTCATCACATTATATGTGTCCTTCCACCAGGATCCCGACCTCATCATTGTTTCCCAAATTTCCAGTATTTTGAGAATCATCCAGGGGCTCATGGGGATTTGATATCTATTTGATAAGTATCCAGATGCCAAGGTACAATTAGTAACTTACTAACTCTGAACCTTGAACCAATGAATCTGTGTACAATTAATAAGCACTATGGGGGATTCTTATAACTGGCTTATTTGGACAAGCATTACAGGTCATTGGTCCCCAAACATATGTATACATAAACATCACCTGTAGAGCTTATGAAAAAATAAATTACTGGCAATAACCTCCAATAAAATTTCTAATTTAGTGTATTTCTTGTGCAACTGAGGAGATGTATTTTTAACAAGCTCACTCACTGTCCCTAGCTGTTGTCAGTGGCCCATTGTTTAAATGTAAGGAAGCACTGGTCTCGAATGGAATGAATTACTGTCTACTGTACTCTCTGAACTTCCACCTTCCTCTCTCTCCACAGTCTACCATTAATTTAAATTCCACTTCTTACAAAAAGCCCTAGAATTTCTGCCCTCACCTCCACTGCTCTAGACTTATTTAACATATTTTGGGAGAGATACGGACTTTCTGAAGTCATTCTCTGTCTTATAGCTTGGATTGTTATTAATTAGATATTGGAGGGAAAATGTAGAATTTGGAGATAATTAGAAAGGAAGGGTGAGGAAAGGGAAGAGGGAAGGAAAGATGGAGGAAGGAATCAAATATTTAAAGTTCGTTTTAAATACCAGAAATGGATATGGATGTCAAAAGACCCTGAAGTCAGAAAGTCCAAACGTGAAGTATCTCTCTCCCATGTTTATGGGGGAGAATGAATATAGTGTAAGCCTATTCTCTGAAAGCATACGACATTTCTGCACCACTACAGAAACTCCTGGCTTCTCAGAACAGGGGGAGATATTTAGATAATCTTGAGATATTCTCCAGGGTGCCTCAACTCACATTTATTATAGATTTTAACTCTATCTGAGGAGCATATAATCCTTCCTCTAAAGTGGGGACTGTGAAAAAGAAAAAGTGAACAAAAGGGCAGGTAGAAAGAAAATAAATCATTTATCCAGGCAAACTATAATGCATCCCTAGACCCAATCTGCTGTGCAAGCTCCATTTCTAATTTTTGCATCATTGCCCCTTCCAAAATTCATAGGATGAAGGCTAAATCCCCAATGTGATGGTATTCAGAGGTGGGGTCTTTGGGAAGTGACTATATCTTGGTGGTGGAGCTCTCAGGAATGACATTAGTGCCTTTACAAGGTGAAACATCAGAGAAATGATGCTGCTCTCTCTGTCTACCATGTGAGAACACAGGAAGAAGAAGGACACCTGCACACAAGAAAGCCCTCACCAAACGACAGAACTGTTGGAGCCTCGATGCTGGACTTCCCAGCCTCCAGAACTGTGAGAAATAACTACTGTTGCTGATGGCAAGCCATCTATAGTATTCTGTTATTGTAGCCTGAACTAGAGACGGAATCCAGCCCACCCTAGACTTTTCTGAATCATTGAGCCTTCCAATTGCCTGTGTATAACTTTCCCCAATTCAGCTACAATCACCAGTGAGGGAAAACGTGCCTTGAAACAAATGTGTTGAGTCAGCACCAAAGGGGTTTTGGGGGCAGGAGGTAGGGCAGAGGATGGCGATGGGTGAGGATAATAGCTTCCTGAGTGTTTGTTCCATCAATGACCATCCTGCATCATGAGGAGAGCCTCAAGGTTTGTTATTTGCAACAGACGGTGGGATTTCAAGCAGCCCTCAACTGGATTCCCTTTCTGGAGGGTCTCCACTTTTTCTCCTGTGATGAAGCTAGTTCATTCTCTCTCTTAGAGCCTTGTGGAGCATGGGAAAACAGGGACCAAGTCTGACTCCCTTCTCTTTAGAGCCACATTAAAAATGGTTTTGCCACCTGCTAACTATAAAGACAATTTAGATGCTGTTTCTGGCCCAGGCAAATAACTGAAAACTGGGTGATCAACCTAAATCATGTTTTTGAAAATAATAGTATGTTCATGTTATGTACACCACTGGATCCCCTCTTTTCCCACTTCTGATAGACTTAAACTTTTTAATTTATTGTTATTTTTTTAATCTTTATTTTTAAGAGAAGAGAAGAGGAGAGAGAGAGAGAGAGCGAGAGCGAGAGCATGAGCAGGGTGGGAACAGAGAAAGAGGGAGACACAGAATCTGAAGCAGGCTCCAGGCTCAGAGCTGTCAACATAGAGCCTGACGTGGGGCTCAAACCCATGAACTACAAGTTCATGACCTGAGCCAAAGTCCAAAGCTTAACCAACTGAGCCACCCAGGCGCCCCTGGACTTAAACTTTTTAATGGCTTCCAATGCTCTTTTAAGTAAGACTAAAATTACTGACGAGCTTGCAAGAATCTGCACCATCTGGCCTCTATAATGGTTGAAGCTTGCCCATCACCCTCTATTCTTGCCCATGGCCTACTCCCTCACAGTCTTTCTTATCTCCTCCTCTCAAGACTAAGCCAAAATTGTGTTTCCTTTAAAAACTGTCTCCAGAACAGTGCAGGCTCTCTGCAGGAAGTTAATGGTCTTTTAGCTCCTGTATTTTTTCCTTTATGTCACTTATCAATAATTACAATAATAACAATTATGGAATTAGTGGCTTAATAAATTAGTGTTAAAGTCTCTACTAGAATGTCAATTCCATGAGGATAGGGGACCACTTTTATGTTTAGCATCCTCAGAGTTTAGTAGGATATCAGGAGCCCAATAAACCTTTTTTTGAAAGAATAGCAAATGGAAGTGAAGAATGTTTGTAGGGAAAGACTCTGTGTTGGTTTCCTTTGGTCTACATTTGCAAATATGCATAAATTAGTAGAATAGCAAGATGCCTCTCTGATCTTCATACTCTAGGCAGAATTGGCAAGAGCCTCTAATTCCAAAGGTCTTGGATGTCTGAATACACTCAGCCCTGAAAATATTCTTCTACACATTTTTAGAAAACTCCCCCAACCCCCAACATGGAAATCTTGGCTTTTAATCCCTGCTTCTAGACCTGCTTTCTTTCTTTTGTACCATGTTGAAAATTTAGACATAAGACTCACTTCTGTCTATCACTTTAAAGATGTGAATGTACCTAGACCATTATGACTGAAGATTTCAAGGGGTGGAAGGAGGCAGAAAAAAAATGTTTACATCACAGCAGTACAAACAGCCTTCAAAGTTTCCAGCCACCACCATGTCTCCTGCTTGATCTCAGGAGTTCCAAATGAAATAATCTCCTCTTCTTCAACAGATACATTTGCTCCCTCTTTTAAAGCCTTGCCATATTGCAAAAGGGAATCTGACCCACTTTGAGTAGTATTTTGGGTTATTTCTCCTAACAAAGATAGTTTCCTTCCCAAGAAGAATCTCATTGTCAGATGGGAAGATGGCATTTACTATTTTTATTTTATTGTTATCTCCTCTTTAGAAACTTAAGTTTGTCATTTTTTTTCACGATGGTATATTTCTATAGAAATTTGAGTGAATTCTTCCAATTGAAAAACAAAGTGATGATGGAATTACATAGAACAAAAGCTAGGGACACACATTAATCTGGGTTAAAATCTGGAATCTACAACCTAGTAGACTGCAGATAAGTTCTTTGAACTCTTTAATACTTCATTTCTCTATCTGTAAAATGAGAATAATAAAGATTCTGAATTTTCTACTTACATGAAAGAATAAATCACTTCATTGTTTAAGCCAACATGAAATGGTTTGATTTTTGCTTGCCATCAAAGGCTTGGTAAACAACCCCCTGTTGTAAGTTATTTTAGCACCACCCTTTCAGTTCATTTGGTCTGTGTCTCTATATTTGCTTTAATACCACAGCTTGGAGCTTTAGTAATTCCTCACCAAGTAGTACTGACAATCATAATACAATAAAACTCATTATTATTTTACTTTTTAAATATTCCTAAGATACTGTGCAAGGACAAAAGTTATGATTTTATAATTATCTTTCACATGGATCATTTTAAAATAAGCACATTTACTATGTTTTATATATGTGTATAACATCGATGCAATTTATGTTTTATATATGTGAAATGACTTATGAAAACTTGTTTCTTCCCCCTTGTCTATCAATGATTATAATATATAATCATGTGTATATACCTGTTCTTCCCCTTTGCTTATCTATCAGTGATTATAATATATATATACACATATATGTGTATATACACATATATACATATATATACATGTATGTATATATGTACATATGTGTATATATGTATATATACATGTATGTATATATATATACACACACACACATTGCACACACACCTGTTTCTTCCCCTTTGCCTATCTATCGATTATTCTAATATGTAATCATATGTATATACTTGTGATTTCCCCCTTGGCTGTCCAACATCCTTTTTGTCTTACCATTCTGATCACACTAACTTTTTCCTCACACTAAATTTTTTCCTTTGGGAAGCCACCCTCTCATACTGCATAATAGGCAGATGAGAATAGGACTGACTTTAGGCCTAATTCACTGCAAACTAACTCAATGTGTGGCATTCTCAGAGTCATAATGTTAGTCCATAAAAGGCTCAGTTAGAGCTAAAATAGGATAATTTGCTTGACTGTTGTGGGAACACACCTGCTCTATTCCCATGATACGAATGAGGAAGCAAGAAGTCCTAACTGCTGATGGTAACTATCTTGCAACCATAAGGAAAATCAGTCTGGCACTAGGCAGAAGGAAAAGCCAAGAAAACCCAAAGAAATGAAGATTCAATCTGACCAAAATGTTCCTAAGCCCATATATTTCTGGCTTTTTCAATTATGTGAAGTAATCAATCCTTCTTTTATCACTGAAGCTAATCGCAAGTGGTATTAGTAACAATCTACCAAAAGCGAGCTAAATAATACACTCATTACCTTTGTGATTTATATTTTCCGTTCAATTTTGTTTTATGTCTCTATATTTGCAACATCACTATTTTTTTTTATTATCTGATAAGGCTAGAATACTGTTATGATATTCTTTTATTGAATATTGGACCTTTCACCTACTTACATTTCCAAATAAATATAAAATCATTTAATTAAGTTTCAAAGATAAGACAGCTTGAATTTTGACTGGAATTACATTAAATCTAAAAATCAAGGTTAATAGACTATTTTCCAATATTTTCTCTTCCCATTTAGGAACCTAGTGTATCCAACCATTTAATCAAATCTTCTTTTAAGTTCTCTCTAATACGATTTTATAGATTTATTTATGACTACATATTGCCCATTCAATTTATGCCTCAATATTTCACAATTTATTACTATTCTGAAAGGATGGTTAAGTATTTCTTTCCCAAATGGTAATTGTTAATATACTAATATTCTTCTTGGCAGTTTAGTTTTCAGAAGCATAGTACCTTGAAAGTAGATCACCTGAATCTTCTAATCATGGGTCAGCCACTAACTACCTTTATTTCCTTGGACAATTTACTTACTCCTGTGTCCCACAGAACTCCCACCTATAAATGAGACGTTCCTCATAAGGGTGTGGTGAATATTAAAAGAGTTAATACATGGAAAACACTTAGGATAGTACCTGACACATAAAAAGCCCTCTATAAATCTTAGTTATCATAATTTCTGGTTGTCATCATTTTATTGTTGATGTTACCCACATTATTATAAAAGTAATAATGCTTTTTTTAAAGCTGAGTTTGGATTAGTGTGTTTTCCTACCTATCTATCCATATTCATCCATCTACTAATCTACCTATCTATACTATACCTATTCTTCACTTTAACCTTCCTATTTAAATGAATTTGTGAGAAGGTATAAAATTAAAATTGGCAATAATATTAGTGGGCATGATAAAAAAATATTAGTGGACATGGGTATTTTGTTTATAAAATTAAAAGAGATGTCAATGGATTTTCTTCATTGATTGCAATCATGTTTGTGACATTTGGTTTTAGAGTGACTCTATTATATCAAGAATGGATCCTTTCTCCCCTACCTCCTTCCTTTGCTCATTTCTGTCTTTCTCCTTTCTTATTTCCTAAGTGGTACAGAAAAACGTATTTTTATAGGAAAACCTCAAGCAATAACAGAAGTTAAACAATTAAAGTTGAAACTTTTCTATCAACATTGACTCTTTCTTTGCTTCCAATAAATTTTCTTTTCTCTTAATGTTTATTTTTGTGTGTGAGAGAGAGAGAGAGAGGCAGAAAGAGAGAGAGAGAGAGAGAGAGAGAGAGAGAGATCATGAGCAGGGGAGGGGCAGAGAGAAATGGGGACACATAATCTGAAGTAGGCTCCAGGCTCTGAGCTGTCAGCACAGAGCCCAGTGCAGGGCTCAAACTCACAAACTGTGAGATTATGACCTGAGCGGAAGTTGGCTGCTCAAACAACTAAGCCACCCAGGCACCCCATTTCCAATAAATTTTCTGATTAAGAATTCAGTATGTATCTCTAAGGTCTTTCTGTGTGTATATGTCTGTGTATACATATACAAATATAATTTGAAGGGTATGTTTTTCCTGACAATTTACTGTTTTTATCCTTCCAATTTTTTTGACAAATTGATATACACATTCTTTTTAATTGCTGCATAATATTCCATGGCCTCTGCATAATAATCCAAGGCAGTTTATGACAGTTTATTTAACCATATCTCTTTAAGTGGATATTTAGAGATTTCAATTTTTCACTATTACAAACACTATATTCCTTATATATAGAATATAGAATATGTAGAACTTTGTTGCAATATTCTACAAAGCTCTCCTAAATTTATCATCAAAGATGTAATGGTATGATGTAATACAATGATGTAATGGGTGTGACACATCAAAGATGTAATAAGTATCAACAAAGATGTAATTCAGTAGATAGTTTCCTACCAGGAATTCATCTGATCCAAAGTCACATAAACAATAAAATAAACCTATAGTCCAGTAATCTCTTACATAACAATGGCAAGGGTGGTGAAAAAACATACCACAAATTGATATAAAATGGCCATTGAACTATGGTAACAGGGACGCTTGGTGATGATTATGTACTATTGATAATCTTAGAAACATGAAAAAATTACCATAATAAGATAAAGAAGAACTGCTAAAAATATATGGAGAATGCCAGACATATAATTAGAGTTATCAGATTCAGCTCATTATTATTACTGTGTGACAGTTATAGTAGGAAAAAAAAAAAGAACACTTAGAGAATTTGTTCTTAAGGTGTGAGAAGATGTATCACAATCCTCAAAAAAATATTATTTTTCAAACTAAATAGGATTTTGCCTCAGTCCTGGCATTCTTTTTAAAAACTTTTAATGTTTTTTGATTTTTTTTTTTTTTTTGAGAGAGAGAGAGAGAGAGAGAGAGAGAGAGAGAGGCAGCAAGCAAGCCAGGGAAGAGCAGAGAGAGAGAGAAATCCCAACCAAGCTTCCTGCTTTCAGCACAGAGCCCAACGTGAGGCTCAAACTCACATGACCCAAGCTGAAACCAAGAGTCAGAAGCTTAACCTACTGAAACACCCAGGCACACCTCAGTCAAGGCATTCTTATGGCTCATTTCTCTTCTTTGTCCTCAATGCCATATCTAAGAAGTTGATATGGTGACTGTCACAGCCCTAGCTATTAAGGGAAATATGTCAATTTCCTCAGATTCACAGCAAGGAAGAACAGCTGAAAACCACACAGGAAGTTTGTTTACTTTTTAAAATGTGAATATTTTATATAATATATATCTATATCTATCTATATATATATCTCCATCCCTTCATAGGGAACACATGTTCCTTTTCTACAAATAGAGCTCATATTTTAAAAATTGAAAATTTACCAGCTAAATTGCAGAGAAAAAAATTGTATTCTTCAGATCCTAAGAACAGTTCTTAAAACCTAGAAATTAAAACTACAAAATTTGAATACAGGTGACCAATAATTAGAAACAATTTTGAAAAATGAATTCCTAACCAATAAGGTAAGAGATCAAATGTGGAGCACCACCGAGGGAATTTGTTACCTACAATGTGAAAAATTATTTAGAGTGTTTCTTAAATGTTTAGTCTTATTCAAAATGGATTCTATGTGCCAAAAGCAAAATGATTTTCATTTCAAATATATAAAATAGAATAGATCTTTCCTAACATTTCAAAAAATGAGATATTTTTATTAAATATGATAAAAACATATAGAAAGCCTTTTATAAAATATCTATGCCAAGGGCCCAGGGCGCCAAAACCTTATACCTAAATGAATGAGGACACTTCAAAGATTTGGTTTTTCATGCAGATCTACACATGTCCATTTAGTGGCCAAGGTATAGGTCCCACTACCAAACTTTGGGATAATTTTGATGATTAAGAAAATTGTAGACACATATTGACTCCAACAATGCAGAAACTTAGTGATGCATCACAGGGACTCAATTAAATTTTGCAAAACAACAACAACAACAACAACAAAAAACATTAAGGAAAACGCATAGTTCAAATCCTAGTTCTGACACTTTGCTTTTTTTTAGCCAAAATTTGACACCTTGCTAGTGTTGTATCACATTGCCTTTTTTAAACCTCTCTTTTATCTTTTGTAAAAGAGGGAACTGGAAAACAGGAATCTATGCCTTTTAATAAATCCTATGCTTTGATTCTTATTTTCAGATCTCAAGAGCACTGGAAAAGTGGTCTGAGAGACATCTGGAAAGAAAATGCAGATTGAATAAATGTGTGTATCTCTGTTTTCTTTATAAATATTATGGTAAAGGGATTTTAAGAAGTGAAAAACCTAGAAGGAATATGCACTTTTTCATAGCCTTAATGCTAGATATATAGTATTTAACCTATTATTGTTGTTATTATTTTTTTAATGTTTTTATTTATTTTTGAAGGAGAGACAGACAGGCATGAGCAGGGGAGGAGCAGAGAGACAGAGGGAGACATGCAATTTGAAGCAGGCTCCAGGCTCTAAGCTGTCAGCACAGAGCCCAATGCGGGCTCAAACTTATGAACTGTGAGATCATGACCTGAGCTGAAGTCGGACGCTTAACCGACTGAGCCACCCAGGTGCCCCCTGTTGTTGTTATTTTAAAGGAGAGAAAGTCGAAATCTAAGAGTCTGCAAAGGATGGTGGCAATAGGAAACAGGTGAGGCGGTTCAACACTGAGGAACTGGGAAAGAGTTAGAAATTAGAAACATCCAGTTTCAGAGCACCTGGGTGGCTGGCTCAGTTGCTTGGGCTGCTCACTCTTGATTTTAGCTTAGGCATAAACTCATGGTTGGTGAGATCCAGTGGCAGATAGGGCTCTGCCCTGGCAACATGGAGCCTGCCTGGGATTCTGTCTCCCCATCTCTCTCTGTCCCTCCCCTGCTCACTCTCTTTCAAAACAAAACAAAACAGAAATTCAGCTTTTCAGAAGGCAGCAGCCAGGTTTGGGCTAAAATGAGAAGTGTTGGACAGAAAGTATGAATAAAGAAATTGTTCCCAAATTCTCCCTTTTTAGCACAGAGAGCCAGGAAACTACTCCCAACCCCCACTTCTGGAAAAAGAAAATAATTTAACTTGTTGAACTGAACCAGAGAAGCACAGGAGCAGCAGAGAACAGGGGTGAAAAGAATTACATTAGGTGTAAATCTACATAATTCATCATGAGACCCCCTATAGCCTCTTTTCTCCAACTAAACTAGGATGCATTCCCATTCCTATGAAGAGAAATTTATCCAACTTACAAATCAGGACATTTAGTGCCAATCTCTCCACATTTTGATCAATTACCCTGAAGGAAACATAGTAGGAGAAAATGGGTTTGTTTAAATAATTTATTTAAATATGAATAATATCTACAGACTACCAGGAATTTAAGAAAAACTCCATTCTGAAGGTGGAAAAAGCAAATAAACAAAAAGAACTGTAGGAAAACAATATTTTGAAAGCACAGTGAAATAATGACGAATCAATATCACTACATAGTTAAGATAAAATATTAAAGCTACAAATAAAACAAAATCGGAAAACAGTATTACTAAAAAAGGAGGAAGGAGGGAAAGAAGGAAGGAAGGGAAGGATGGAGGGAGAGAGGGAAAGAAGGAAGGAAGAAAAAGAAAGAAGAAAGAGAGAAAGAAAGAAAGAAAGAAAGAAAGAAAGCAAGAGAAAAAGGGCTTAAAATGGAGTCACTTGTGCTGAGTCCTATGTCAGCAAAGAAGACTTAATATCTAATTGTGGTTTCAGCATCTCTCAGGAATGTGACCTTTAACCAGTCAATCTGGAATTAATTACCTTGTCAGCCCTAGTGAGGTAATTTGCATAATAGACCCCAGTGCTTTCCCCAAAGAAAGGTGAACTTGCTTGAAATATTCCATTCTTTGTTAGAAAGTTCTTTTTTCCTCCCCTTCTGCCTATAAAAGCCTTCCATTTTGTACAGCTCCTCAGAGCTCCTTTCTGTTTGCTGGATGGGATGCTGCCTCATTCATGGATCACTGAAAAAGCCAATTAGAGCTTTAAATTTACTTGGTTGAGTTTGTTTTTTAACAGATTTGATGGCAGTGTTGGGACCAAAGGAGACTTCTGAGGGTTTTAAGACAACGAGAAGCAAGGGTGTGATACCCAAGAACCATTCTGAGTTCACTTGTCTTTCTCACCGTTCCCAAGGGCAAGTTTCTCTCAGTTCTGAGTTCTGCTCTTTTTGTGTTGAGCTCTCAAATCTAATTTGCTTCACAGTACAGGGCAGGTCAGTTTGAGCTGGCAAATAGTTCTGCTCAGAGCCCAAGCCCGTAGTGTTTATTTCAGGCCATAGTTCTTGTTTAATTAGTGGAAACCCCCAGCCCTTGATTCTGTCCCAAGATCCACATGGGAACTGTTACTGGCAGTTTACAATTCTTCATTTATGTGGAGCCAGCAGTCTACAGTCACCATTTGTTCAGGTCTGCTGGTTTAATCCTTTGTCCAGTTCATGTTTCCATGGTGGGAACTGGTGGTGGTGCACACAGGGCCTTTTCTTGACCAGGAAACCATAACATCTTTTGGTTACTGTCAATATATTAATGTGCACCTGTTTGTCTTATTTTGTGTGCATAAAGGATATTGCTAATGGGAATCTCAGAAGCAGCCCCAAAATTGGTGGGCACGGGTCAGCATTTGAAAGCTGTTAGACGGGAACCCTCTTGCACTGTTGGTGGGAATGCAAACTGGTGCAGCCACTCTGGAAAACCGTGTGGAGGTTCCTCAAAAAGTTAAAAATAGACCTATCCTACGACCCAGCAGGAGCACTGCTAGGAATTTACCCAAGGGATACAGGAGTACTGATGCATAGGGGCACTTGTACCCCAATGTTTATAGCAGTACTCTCAACAATAGCCAAATTGTGGAAAGAGCCTAAATGTCCATCAACTGATGAATGGATAAAGAAACTGTGGTTTATATACACAATGGAGTGCTATGTGGCAATGAGAAAGAATGAAATATGGCCCTTTGTAGCAATGTGGATGGAACTGGAGAGTGTGATGCTAAGTGAAATAAGCCATACAGAGAAAGACAGATCCTCACTCTTATGTGGATCCTGAGAAACTTAACAGAAACCCATGGGGAAGGGGAAGAAAAAAAAAAAAAAAAAAAGAGGTTAGAGTGGGAGAGAGCCAAAGCATAAGAGACTCTTAAAAACTGAGAACAAACTGAGGGTTGATGGGGGGTGGGAGGGAGGGTAGGGTAGGTGATGGGTATTGAAGAGGGCATCTTTTGGGATGAGCACTGGGTGTTGTATGGAAACCAATTTGACAATAAATGTCATATATTAAAAAAAAAAAAAGAAAGAAAGAAAGCTGTTAGAATGCTTACCACCTAACCCAAGGATTCCCATGTTAAGATAAATTGGTCATGGAATGGAATAGATGGACACTGGGCTCCCTGCCGACCTCAACAAAATTTCTGTGCAACAAGGTACACTGTAAACAACCACACAATCCCCAAACCCATGGCACATCCCTCTTAGGTATTAATCTGGCTCTAAGAGACCAAAAAAGGCTTAGCTAATAGAAATGGAATCTTTTAAATTTCAATAGTTATGCATGACCTCTTCCAGCACACCTTCTTATTTTATGTCTAAGAACTGTGGTTTCAAAAGCTATGGATATCTCTAGACATGCTGAAATCTTACTAAAAGCAACCTAGAATTACAATGGTCTCTGTGAGAAATATTACTATTAGTCAAGATCATTTAAGAGGTGTATTTAAAACAAGGGTTCCCAAATCAAATAAGCAGAATGAGATACTTATTTTAAGTGGCTTGAAGAGGCCTCCAAAAGGCTTCAAAAATGCCAAAATCGCTTCATCGAAGGATGAAAATAGTAAAAAAATATACAATAGGTACCCAAAAGACTGTCAAACCCCCAACTGTTCCCCTCTGCCCTCCTTTGAGTATCCACTCTATTAATCTGAATTGTCTTTTCACTCTAAAGACTACATGACTGTAAACAAAGGTCTTTCAAGTTAATATCCTTATAGACACTCCCATATCTACTCTCAATGATGAGCCCCTATCTCAGTCACTAGGCCACTCCCTGATTGAGAAACTTAGTTATTTCCTGGTTAACTGCTACTTTCTTCCCTTAAACAGGGAAACTAAAATTAAAATTAATGAAAAATCTTGCCAAATTTTTTTTAGATACCAGAGCCTGCAGAGCAGGTCCTAGGAAAACTGGCAGAAGCCGGGTAAGGTTGAAGATTATTGCCAGACATAGCTCTTGGATCTCTGTAGTGTAGAGGCACCCTTTATGAGCCAGGGGTTGGGGGTCCTGCAGGAACAGCCAAGAGGGTCCTTGGCTTCAGGTAGAACTCAAATGTGAGCCAGCAGGAGGTGAAAGCAGAGTTTATTGAAGATATATAGAGTTTCAAATGCAGCATCCAAGAGACTTAGAAGGCAAAAAAGGGAGTCTTATCTTGGTTCCAGATCTAGGGTTTTTTTTATTGAGCAGGGTGGTCTGGTGCCTGTCCTCTCAGGCACCCAGCAACTAGTTAGAACAAAGATGAGGGTCTAGGTATTATTCCTTGCAGCCAGGGGGTTTTGGCTTTGAGATGTGATAGCTTCCTTCAGTTACTCTCACCTAGTTCTTCCTCAGATGTTATCCATTCTGCAGAAATCATTAACCCTTTGTCCCTTACCAGGAGGCCATATGCTATTTGCATTACAATGCATGTGTAGAGGGAGCTGGGGGTGCAAGTCCTAGCAAGAATAGAAACCGGAACAGAAGCAAAGAAAAAATAAAATGGCTTTTTCTCTCATGGAGTACCTTTGATTTCCCTGTCTCATTAAGATCTTGGCTGGGCTTCCTGCCTGCTTAGAATGGGGAGGTTGTTGGCCCATCCTTTTGACTATTTTGGGAGCCACCTGAAGATATTATCTTTTGCACTCTCTTTGAGGAAACCTCATGGGCCCATAGGGTTGTTAGTTTAATACTGCCAGGACCATTTACTGTTTGTCCCAGCTGCAAGCTGACAAGATATTTGAAAGAATTTAATAATTCTGTGATCAGAAATTTGGCGAAATAGGAAGCTGATACTCAGTCTGATAGAATTTTTTTAGGCCTCTTCCCTAAGGTAAATGTACCCAGAGGCAAAGAAAAACATTCCACCACACATGGATGGGTGTGTCAGTCCTTTCTTTGATAAGCAACTAACCTCACCTATTCATCTCTAAAGGCTTGGAGGCATGGTAAAAATTCTGGCCTTAGGACACAAAAGTCCTTCTTAAAGGAACTTGTACTCTTTCCCTGTGCCTTTGAGATGTAAATGTTCTACTTGATCCCTCCAGGAACAGTTATCCAGGCCATCTCTTTGAAATGCAAACTTCAGGAAGGTAATGCTTATCAGAAAAACAATAAAAGGAGGAAATGTCATTTAAAACTTGGGTAAATTAAAAACCTTTTAACCATCCTCTTCACAAATATTAGTAAAAAGGTTTAGACATTTGAGAAGGTAACCTTAATTTATTCCATCTGCCTGAGGTGTAAGTTAAATCTAATCTCTGTCATAAGCAGTGAGTTTTGTATTATTGTACCTGACTCATGGTGTTAGTTTTTAAATGGAAACTATAACGTCTCTGTTTGCATTAGTCTATTTATGTGTCTGTCTACCTATCTATCCATCCATCCATCCATCCATCCATCCATCTACTAGATGTATGGTATTTTTCTGTCTCCAGATGGTATTACTAAGATTAATTTGTAAAAGAGTTCTATATAATTGGCTTATGTGAATTAAGGGTCCCTAAATTTCTCAGAAATATAATACAAAGAAAACCAAATATCTTTCAGGTTCACATGATCTGGGAAAACACTTGGTATTAAAGCTAATTTAAGTTTTTTGGTTTAATTAAAATAGACATGTCTGTAGAGTTATCAACAGTGAATATGATGCAGACATAAGGCTTTTATTCTATCCAATTTATTAGTCAAATAAGTTCATTGTTATAAAATTTGCCAACAATAAGACAAACTTGATATGATGAAATTTCCATAAGTAATCTACTCACAATTATTGAGAACAAGTGGATTAAATAGATGCAAGCAGGATAAAAGTTTATAAGTGAACTTTTTTAATAGTTTCTCTACATCTTTTTGGAAACCTGAAACCTTAAAATTTTGCTAAGTTAATTTAAATGATGAATAGTCATTGGCTATCTTGGCCATTTCCCAAATAAGATAAAATACTGAAACATTAATTACTGAACGTAGGCTTAACCACTTTTGGCTTCTTACAGAGAAACTGAAGGTATTTGGGTCTATTAGTCAACATGTTTTGTGCCACACTGGAAAGTTTACTATGAAAAAAGTGTTTCTAGAAATAATAAAAAGTATTTATAACTTTGTCAAGTTACAGAATGCTAATGTAAGATGGTTTGTAATTGGTTACTTCTTTATTTCCCCCCAAATTAAGGTTTTTCAGAGTTCAAAATTCTAATATATATAAAGTCACTACAAATAATAAAGGAAACATCCCTGATGGGGTTTTGGAGTGATGGTGGGGTTCGAAGCTGATGGCCAATAAAGAAATTTTGAGATGTCTTTGGTGCAAAAAAGGTGATTCTGCCTGGGCAGAAAGAGCTTCACTGGAGTTGTGGAGACTGACTGATTATATACTATGGCGTTGTTGGCAGGTAAAGGCAAAAGGGACGCCTCCAGAAGGACTTTCATATGCTAAAGAGGACTCAAACCAGGGGTCTTTGCTATTGTCAAGCTAAGGTTGTTTTCCCTCTAGTAAGGCATTAACATTAGGAAGGTAGGGCTTTTCTGGAGAAATGTTATACTCTGTATTTGCCTCAAGTATTTGTCAATGGGATGCAGGTTATAAGGAAATTTAATTTTACCTGCCATTTCCTTCTTGCCTTTGTTTCCCACCTCAGTAGGAGGGGAGGGATGCTGGGCTCTAGGAAACTGAGTCTATAGGTTTCTAGAGATCAGGCTATTGATAAAATTGCCTTTTTCTTGTAATTTACTAAGACATAAACTGATGGAAACTCCTGTCCTATAGAACTATGATCTCTAACAGTGAAACATTTGTTTCCCCCTTTCCTTTGTTCTTGTGCAGCCAGGAGTGCCTGAGGAATGTCACAGGTATCCTACCTGGGGTGGGGAGGGGGGGGGCGTTGAGGGGTGTCAGCTTGCCTTATGTTTCCTCATCAATCTTGATATGCAAGGCAAGTAAGATGAGTGTGCCTTCAGTAAAAGAAAATATGAGGAACAGAGATGCATTTTTGTTAAGGAAAAATAAAGTAATTTTACCTTAATGTGAAATTGGCTATTCCAGAATGGGAAAGAGAAAACAAACAGGACAAAACTATAGAAGGTAAGTTCTGTTTAGCAAAACATATGATCCTATATGACCAAGTGTTTTTATTTTTTAACTTTTTTAAAATGTTTATTTACTTTTGAGGGAGAGACAGAGTGTGAGCAGGGAGGGGCAGAGAAAGAGGGAGACACAGAATCTGAAGCAGGCTCCAGGCTCTGAGCTGTCAGCACAGAGCCTGATTTGGGGCTCAAACCCAAAAAGTGGGAGATCATGACCTGAGGCAAGGTTGGATGCTTAACCAACTGAGCCACCCAGGCGCCCCATGACAAATTGTTTTCAAACCTTCAGATGTGTTTGACAAACTTCCCAAAATAAAATTCCAAATGTAGTCTAAATTTCAGGATTTTCTAGAGGGACTCTGGAACATTTCAAAAGATGTGTTTTCTCTCCTTATAAAACAGGAGATGTTAAACTAATTAGGCATATTTGATATGCTAAATTACATGGGAAGAAGTGTCAAATAACAAGTAATACTAAGCTTTATTTATGTTGCATTTTTATAGGCATAGGTTCTAAGTATTCCAGAAATTGTATGAAATTCCTAGAGTCTGATATGTCTTGGTATAATGCTATCATCATAATTATGGTTATCTTTTTAAAATGTGGGCCCCAGGGGTGCCTAGGTGGCTCAGCCAGTTGAGTCAGATGCTCAGGGTCATGGGATTGATCCCATGTCAGGCTCCACACTGATCATGGAACCAACTTAAGATTCTTTCTCTCTCTCTCCCTCCCTCTGCCCCTCTGGCTCACGCTCTTTTTCTCCCTCTCTAAAATTAAAAAAAAAAAAAAAAGCCTCAGAAAATAACCAAATCTCCTTGTCAATTCCATTATAATAAACTCTCACAAGGTCTTTAACACTGGGGCATTTTAAATGTGTGTATGTGTGTGTGACTTACGGATAATTACTGTTTTACTCAGAGGCTTTTGCAAAAGTATTCTGCAAAAGTGTGTCATCTTCAAGGAGATTCATAGGAAAGGACTTTGACAAGTATAGGTTTCTGATAACTAAGATCATAAAATTGAACTGGGTAAGAATTTCCAGAACTAATGGAAAAACTGGATTCAGGCAGAACAAGTAGTAATTACACATGACTGAATGAAGAAGGATGATCATAATTCCTTATGGTATTTTGTTTGAAACACTGATGGTTCTTCAATTTTTATTTTTCCAGATTTAAGGAAATCTTTTCTTAAGCTATCTATGACTTAGAGTAATTTGGTAAAGTATATCTTTGTAAACAAAGATGAAACATTTACTTTTTCCTCCACCGTGCCTCCAAAATTTGGAAATTCATGAGTATTCTTTTCATGGCATTATAGTTAGCTATTTATATAAGTTCAATAAGAATCTGTTCTCTTAGTAACAGGACACTATTAGAAACATTGGTTACACTGCCAAGACTTTGACTGGAATATTGTATTTGAGAGAGATCTACACAGACTCCGATATGACCTGAGCTTATAAGGTCAATCACTATTCTTGCTGCACTTAAGTAAATAATCAGGCCAAGTTTAATGCAAACAAATTAACTTTATTATGATTATTTCTGGAAAAAAAATAGGGATGACTATAGAGAGAGAAGTTATGTTTCCACCTTTGTAGATACTAACTTCTAGTCCTGCCAATTGTCTTTGAGGTTTTGTCATATACCTGTAAACTGAACTGGATCCTGAGTTCTTCTGGTTTCCTCAAAACCCCTGGCTAGCACTCTCCAAACTAACATTAACAATTTTCTCCCACCTTTCTCATTTGGAATCACTAAGAACAAAGACTGCCCTTGAATCTCCTTGGAAGGGACTTAACTAGATCCTCCTCACTACCCAGTTGACAGCCAAACTTCAGGGACCTGACAGTTAGGTATACATATATCTCACAGCTAAAGAAGGCTGCACCTCACAACTGGTCCTGTGCAAATGCCAGAGGTCTCTAAATCAAATTGACCAGCAAGGGCAACAGCCAGCATTGATGTAGAATGCTCCCATACAAAATGCCAGATCAAGACTTCCTACTTTTACTCATCATAAAACCCTTTCTTTTCTTTACTCTGGCTCTGACCTCCCTGGAAAGATATCAACATCTGTATCTTTCAGGCCATTGCTAAGTGGGAGTAACCTTTCGGGCTGCCAGATCTGTCATTAAAAACAAACAACCCCCCTAAAAACACATGATCTGTCCATTAACAGTGCAACCTTAGTAGGAGTGGTTTGTGTCCTAAGAGAATTTATCTTTGTCTGTGGTAGTTATCATTTTCCTTGGGCCTATGAATACTTAGGTGGCTGCAACAATGCTTCTTAGGTTATCTAACTATGCCCATAACTGTTCACAAATGGACTAAGGAAGATACATCATTAGTCAACTCTCCTGAATTTACATCGATGAATTAGAAAGGACCTACAGGAATCTTTCATGATTCAGGATTTGCTTCCCTTGGCAGGGCCCTACTTCCTTGGTTAGATGTAAATGTAAATGAGAGGCACCTGGGTGGCTCAGTTGGTTAAGCCTCTGACTTTGGCTCAGGTCATGATCTACTAGTTTGTGAGTCGAGCCCTGCATCTGGTTCTGTGCTGACAGCTCAGAGCCTGCAGTCTGCTTTTGAGTTTTGTGTCTCTCTCGATGCCCCTCCCCTACTTGTGCTCTGTCTCTCTCTTTCTCAAAAATGAATAAACATTAAAAAAAAAAAGAGAAGTAAATGTAAATGAGGCTATAATCAGGAAACTTTCCTTAAGTTATTTATTTATTTATTTATTTGAGAGATGGAGAGCGCTAGTGGGGGAGAGAGGCAGAAGGAGGGAGGGAGGGAGGGAGGGAGAGAGAGAGAAAGAATCCCAAGTAGGCTCCATGCTTAGTGTGGAGCCTGATTTGGGGCTTGATCCCACAACCCTGAGATCATGACCTGAGCTGAAATCAAGAGCTGGATGCTCAACCAAATGAGCCATCCAGGAACCCCAGGAACCTTTCCTTAACTTTTAAAAGTACTGAAAGAATCCGCTGCTAAAACAATAGGTGCCCCTCCCCCCCGCCCCTAAAATTCTAGAGTCTCTGGCCAAAGTTCTTCTTGACAGCAAGATAGCTCTTATTTATATTTTAGCTGAACAAAGAAATTTCTGTGCTGTGGCCAACACCATCTGCTGAACCTGGATTGATACTTCTGGAGAAGTTGGAACTCTACTAGATCACTAACAAGTTATTAGGTTTAAAAAGTTGAGTCCTAGGGCTCCTGGGTGGCTCAGTCAGTTAGTTGCTCAGGTCATGATCTTGTGGTTCATGGGTTCAAGCCCTCCTGCATTGGGCTCTGTGCTGATAATTCAGAGCCTAGAGCCTGCTTTGGATACTGTGTCTCCCTCTTTCTCTGCCTCTCCCCTGCTCACTATTTGTCTCTGTCCCTTTCTCTCTCACTCAAAAATAAATGAACATTAAAAAAATTAAAAAGAGGGGCACCTGGGTGGCTCAGTCGGTTAAGCGTCCGACTTCGGCTCAGGTCACGATCTCGCGGTCCGTGGGTTCGACCCCCGCATCGGGCTCTGTGCTGACAGCTCAGAGCCTGGAGCCTGTTTCCAATTCTGTGTCTCCCTCTCTCTGACCATCTCTCGTTCATGCTCTGTCTCTGTCTCAAAAATAAATAAACGTTAAAAAAAAAAAATTAAAAAAAAAATTGAAAAAAAAAAAGTTGAGTCCTTCAACAGGGCCTTTCATGGACTTATTGAATTTTGATTGGTTTAGGTCTTGGATACCCTAGCTCTAAATTGCACTCCAGACATTGGGAATTATTCAGCTTATAGTAATTACTGTAGTCTCCCTGGTGCACTGTATTTTCTCAAAGCTTAAAATGCATGTTTCTAGCCATTAACCATTGAGTCAATGATGTCCCTAAAACCGAACATCAGAAAAGGAACAAAGAAAATGACCAAATAAAAAATTGTGAGCATGAAGTCGTGATCTTGTGAATAGCATAGATATTCAGGAAAAAACATCATGACCTGTGAATATCACTCAGAGGACCAGTAAAAGCTGAAAAAACTGCACAGCACTAGCTGGAAGTGGCACTAATGTCTTAAATTTTGATCATAGCTCTCAGTTAAGGTGAAAATCTGATCAGAGAAAAAAACCAGACCTAAAATGGGAGTCACTTGTGCTGATCCTCATGTCAACAAATCAACACTTAATATCTAATGTAATTACGGTTTTAGCCTCTCCCAGGAATGTGACCTGTTATCTGTCAATGTGGAACTACCTGGTCAGCATGAGTGAGGTAATCTGCTTGATAAAGTCTAGCCTTTTGCCCAAAGTCTAGCCTTTTGCCTGAAACAATCCACTCTTAGTTAGAAACTTCATTCTCCCTGCCTATAAAAATCTTCCATTTGTACAGCTTTCTATCTGCTTTATGGGATGCTACCTAATCCATGAATCATTGAATAAAGCCAATTAGATCTTCAAATGGGCTCAGGTGAAATTTGGTTTTTAACACAAGAAAGAGCTCTTAAAAATGAAATAAATAGCACACATTTTTAAAGGAACAAATATTAGCAGAAATGGAAGAATAATTTGAGAAAATCTAAAACAACTATAAAGCTGAGAGAAAAAAACAAAACCAGAGATAAAACAAGAAAATTAAAGGCTCAGTGTAGGATGACTGAAGTCTGACTGTGAAGAGTCAGAAGGAGAGATCAGGGAAAATAGAGGCCACGGAATTGTCAAAGACCTAATTCGAGGGGCGCCTGGGTGGTTCAGTTGGTTAAGCCTCCCACTTCGGCTCAGGTCATGATCTCGCAGTTTGTGAGTTCAAGCCCTGCGTTGGGCTCTGTGCTGACAACTCAGGGCTTCAAGTCTGCTTGGGATTCTGTGTCTCTCTCTCTCTCTCTCTCTGTTCCCCTTCCCCCCCCCCACCCCCCGCCGCACTCATGCTGTTTCTCTCTCTCAAAAATAAATAAACATTAAAAAAAAACTAATTTGAGAATAACTTCCAGGAATAAAGGCTATCTCTAGACTGGAAGAGCCAGGCAGTTGTCCAGCCCAATAAAGTTTAAAGCTCCACATTCTACCATACTGGCATAAAGTTTCAGAATTCCAAGCATTTAAGATCTTAAATGCTTCCTAGTTGGGAGGGGAAATAAAGGGAATTATTTAAAGGACCAGGAATAAGAATGCTTCGGCCTTCCTTCTGGAGAATGAGAAGACAAATGCCTTCAAATATCTGAAGGAAAGAGGTCTGTAAACCAGAGTATTAAACGCACACAATCAAATATCAATTAGATACTGACATAAATGTCAATTAAATATCAATTATATTTAAAAAATGAATTTTCCAGTATAAGATGGTTCTCTGAGGACAGCAGATACCTACATCGACAAATCAAATAGCACACATTATTTAAAAGTATGAAAGGGTTGAGAGAAAGCTGGCTTGAATGGAGAGAAGTGAGGCCAGAAATTATTTTTGAAATTATGCATGCAGCTCAAATTCATTAAAAAACGAAATGCAAATATATAAGAAGACAGAAAATAGTGTCTTTGAGAACTAGATTTATATCTGAGCTTCCTTCATGTTAAGGCATGAAGGGAAAACATTTAGATAATGGAAAACAAGCCAGATGATGAAAAATTTCCAGGATTTTGAGCACAGATCAAGAATACACACATATAGGAGCACCTGGGTGGCTCAGTCAGTTATGCATCCAAAACTTGGTTTTGGCCCAGGTCATTATCTCATGGTTTCGTGGGTTTGAGCCCTTCTTCAGGTTCTGTGCTGGCAGTGGAGGCTGGTTGGGATTCTCTGTCTCGCTCTCTCTCTGCCCTCCCCCACTAGTGCTGTCTCTGTCTCTCTCAAAATAAATAAATAAACTTAGAAAAAAGAATACATACATATATAATGAGTGTTTTTAAGAAAAATATTGGTTAGAAAAAATTTGTTACAAATTAAATACTATTCATATACACCTTGAAGTATACTGGTTTTTTCTTTTCTTGTGTGTGTGTGTGTCAAATAAATCATCATAATAGGTATCCATGGACATTGTCTGGTTTTAGAACTCAGGGCTTCAAGTAAGAAGAGTGAAATCAACTTGAGATTCAAATGGACAGGCTCCTGATCCCCGAAAGTATATGTATGAGTGTCTGTATCTGTGTATGTGTGAGTGGAAGAGGCAGAGAGAAGAAAAAAGAGTCTCGTAAAATTCTAAATGACAAAAACCTCTCCTTCCCTTCACCATCTGCTTTTAGTTGAGACTCAGAGGCAATTCTGGTGCAAAGTAAGATAATAGTTCCATCAAGATAGGAGATGGAGAAGAGAGAAGTCCCTCTGCTTCTCACCTACTGCAATGTTTTGGGCTCCTCAAATGTGTTGCAATGTCAATGACTTGGATCTATTCATTCAAAGAAATACTATTCCCTCTACCTGGTGTGTTCCTCATCCTCTTCCTTACCCCCTTTCTGCTTTATCTGGTTGACTCTTACCTTTCTGGGTATCTTGTTTGATATTATTCCTTTTTTTCCCTTTAGTTTATTTATTTATTTGGAAAGAGAGAGTGAGCACAAGCGAGGGAGGGGCAGACAGAAGGACAGACAGAATCCCAGGCAGGCTCCGCACCATCAGTGCAGAGCCTGATGCAGAGTTCCAACCTACAAGCTGTGAGATCTTGACCCGATAAGAGATAGAGATTATTCCTGTAGGAAGATCTTTTCCATAAAGAGATACACTTTTTCAGTTAGGCTTTTCTAAAGTACCCTGTTATTTTTTTTTAAGCTTATTTATTTACTTTGAGAGAGAGAGAGAGAGAGAGAGAGAGAGCGCATGAGCAGGGGAGGAGTAGAGAGAGAGAATCCCAAGCAGGCTCCATGCTGACAGCACAGAGGCCAATGTGGGGCTCAAACTCATGAACTGTGAGATCATGACCTGAGCTGAAGCCAAGAGTTGGATGCTTACCTCCATGAGGGCAAGAACAGTATCTGCCATATTCCTACATGCATGTCAGGAATGTTTGCATTTCTTTAATTATCTTAAATTAGAGGGGAAACATACTCCTACACCATCCTTGTACGGATATACAATAAAAGATGTATTTTGAATTTTGCAAAAGAACAACGTTCTACTCTATACAAAGGTGTATAGTGATCACCAACCACTACATTTTCTCTCTCTCTTTCATTAATTCATTCATCCATTCATTCATTCATAGGGTCAATAAAATACACTAAAACATGTATTGAGCACCCATTCTATACAAAATACTCAGGTAATTCTGGAGTACAACAATAATGAAGGCAAGCAGCATCTCTGAAGGAAACTTGCATTACAGTTGCAAAAATAAATGAAGCAAGCTAAAGTCTATTTCACACACCATCATTTAGTTGAGTTGCAAGTAACTATTCCCAGACACAAAAATGTTCAGTTTCCCAAAGATGAAGAAAAGCTAAAATATATGCAGATTTTTCTTTATACTGAATCAGCCCCTCATTGATAAGAACCATTCGCTACTGATTGGGATTCTGGAAGATGAGGTGAACCTTGAAACACATTGCAGAAGACTGGTTAGGAAATCCTCCCAGAGCATCTTCCTCTGTATCTTGTTGGGGGCGTGGATAAAGTTCTGCCTGCGTCACTACCGATTAATCCATGTCTCAGCTTTCAGCTGCTTCACACTGAGCTCACTGTAACTTTAAATATTGATAACCAAGCTCATATATCACAGAGCTGAGAGAATGACAGTTTCAGTGCATAATGGCTAAAGCTTTCTACAATAATCAGATATTCAATAATTCATGAAAATATATCCCCCCAAATCAAATTGGAAGCTATTTTGTGTAATATATTATTTAAAATTCAATATTATAATGCACACAACTTCTCCTCAGCCAGAGAAGGACCATTTCAAAATGTGATTATGTGCGGACTCTATTTAAAAGTGACAATTCTGCTTTTCATTTGTTTAACAGCTTAAGCAGAGGAGCTCAACTGGAACTAAGTCATCTGACAACGAAACCAGGGCGGCCACAAGCAACTTTGCAAAAGTGACATTAGGACCTAAAAAAATGCACATACATTTGGATAGCAGAGACATGTGTACCGGGGGGGAAAATTCTTAATTTGTTCAGGTCCTACATCAACTTGCTCCCAAACAGTCCTCTCCAAATCAACTGTAACTTGTAAGCATCGTAAAATTAATGTGTGAACTCATAAGACTGAGAGTCAAGACACCTGCATCCCACCGCAGTGTGCAACAGTCTCAGACACTTGCCAAGCCATCCTTCACTACGTTTTATTTTCTGAGTAGATCAGGGAAAAATTGTTTCATAAGCATAGAATCAGAACTGTGGTTTCATATTGTTTAATTCTTGAAAGCACCCCTACTTCTCCCCTTTGTATCTGAAATCTTCTTTCAAGGGATATGTCACACCGAGTGAAGCCTTCCCTGACTTTGCAAGCCAGATATGGCTCTCCATTTCTCAGAACATCTGTAATGTTAATTATCAGCAGCACTCCTGTTATTCTACTCCCTATAGTGTTTATCAAGCCCTGATCATATGTCAGGCCTATGTCAAAACATCATGTATTTACATTGTTTTCATTAGACACTAGTCCACCATTGCTACCCAGAGTTATAGCTGAGGAAAGTGAATTCAATGAGTTGTTGAAGGATACAAATCAGAAAGTACTGAAGAGGCAGAAGGTTGTCTGTTTAGCTTAGCATTTCACTGGTGCCTATAGTAGAGCCTGATGCATAGGCAGGGCTCTATTTGTTGGCTGTTGACTCAAAAAACAAACCCCTAAGCATTCAGTTATATAAATGTAGTGTTTTCTTACCTTGCAGGCAACATGGTTGGGAGAGACCAGCAACAGTAAGCGAAAAGAGAGTGCTTTTATGAGAATAAAGCATGGTGTTTTAGACAAACACTGAATGTGGAGTTCGAGGGCCCTGTCAATACCTAGACTCGGACAATTTGCGATAGTATGACCTGGAACAAAATTATTGACTTTTCTTGTCAATAATCTTCATCGATAGTATCTTCACTCTATTATAGTAAAATTTCCATGAAGCAATATAGAATTGTGGTTAAAAATGTAGGTTCTAGGGGTCCTGGGTGGCTCAGTCAGTTAAGCGTCTAACTTCAGCTCAGGTCATGATCTCATGGTTCATGAGTTCAAGCCACACATCGCTCTCTGCTGTCAGCACAGAGCCTGCTTCAGATCCTCTGTCTCCTCCTCTCTTTGTTCCACTCTCTCTCTCTCTCTCTCTCTAAAAAATAAATAAACATTAAAAAAAATGTAGGTTCTAGAGGATGAAGGCCTGGGTTCAGATGTCATTTCTTACCTGCAGGACACTAGGCAAGTTCTTTAATGTCCCCATCTCATACCTCCTATACATTTTACATGGTTTCCTAAATGCGAATCCTGTAGAACAATGGCTATTACATTAAAAAGATGTAAATAAACATTAGTTCTCATTATTATGTATGTGTAATCGTCATAGCACTGCATACATAGTAGGTCCTCAGAGAACATTTCCTTCCTTTTCTCTTAGTGCTTTGAAAAATTGACTTAACTGTGTTGGAACTTATTTTATCTCCTTTATTAAATTAGAATAATAAAACTGACCTTTCTCCAAATAGCAGGGCTAAGTGATATTTTAATAATATTTTCAACTCTAAGATGCCAATAACATGCATGGGGCCCAGAATTCGTAGGCTGGAAAAGACAAGCATCATCCTCAATAAGAGAATGTCAGAATAGTAGGTATAAATTCAAACCTATATAGGAAGGCATAGAAGAAAATAAAAAATCTCTTGGATAAGGTGATTAAAAAAGAATCTATGGAATTTAATATTTGAATTGGGCCCCAAGATAGATAAGACTAGCAATAATTAAAAGGATAAAAGTATGAAAAATGAGCCCTCTTCACATAGATTTTTGCCATAACTTCACCAAATGCTGACTGGATTAGATAATTTGATTACATACTGCAATATTTTCTGGCTCTGGACAGAGTAACCAACATAGAGGAAGAACTTAATTAATATAAGCATCATCATTATATCTTTTATTGGTTGTCTCTTATGATCTAAGTGTTGTGCCTTTATTATTCTTAATTATTTCATATATTTGCTATTAAGTAGAATCTTCTCCATTCAGAGGTTAGGAACATGGGATTCAGCAAGGTCAAGTCACTTGATCAGAAGCCCCCCTCTCAGGAGTGGAGCTCAGATGTGAACCCAGCTCACCCTCATACCTCATAGCCACCCTCTCTAGGTTTTTGGATGTATTGTTTTAAATGATTATGAGTTTAATGAATTAAAAATATTATTAAACATGCCCTTCTCCATAAGACTCCATTAACATAATGAAAATATGCAAATTAGTAATTTTAAGCCATCTAAACAACAGCAGCCACATTTTTTTTCCTCCTGCCAGCGAATACCAGCTTAATGAGATTGGACTGGCCCAGTGCTAGATGCCCAAGCCAAGAAAAGAGAAGGAATAAAAACAGGCATCCAAGGTAAAAAAAAAAAAAAAAAAAAAAAAAAAAAAAAAGTCCTTCTGGCCCCACCCGAGGCATTCAGAATTGGAATAGATTAATAGTAGGAAATCAAATGATTGCAGCCCTAAACATAGGCATTATCATCAATTTCCCATTCACACTCATATGGTGAGATTAATAAGTCACAGGTTGCCTTTCCTGTTTGTCTAGCAAAAACTAAAATTCTGAATAATTTCCTTTCTTCCCTTGTTCCTTCATCCCTCCCTTCCTTTCCCAGTTGTTTCTTAAGCACCTAACCTGTATCAAACACTGTATGGATTAAGTCTTTTGAACCACTAAATGATCCATTACAAAGCCACGAATGTTGCCTTTACTGAGTTTATGGTCCACTATGGTCCACTAGGACACTTAAGCAGGAAGTTACAATACATGGGATGTTAGAAGTTACTCATGAAAAAGCACTGGAATATTGCTTGAAAGTCAACTGAGACTTGAAGAATAAATAAGAAATAACCAGATAAAGTACCTATAATGCGTGTGTATATCTGGATGTGAGTGGGATATCGGGGGAATAAGGATATATATGTTCTAGATAGAAAAACAACATGGGCAAAGGCTTGGCAGTGAAAGAGAAAGAGATAAAGGTTCCAAGCTAGTTTTTAAAGTGTGTGGTGTGCGTCATATGGGTCAGGCAGAGGCAAGTCCAGAAATGAGTCTAGAGAGGTAAGCAGGATTCAGAGCAGGCCAAAGCAAGCAGTCTCTGCTTCATGAAGAGGGTAATAGGAGCCCACTGGAGAGCTGTGGAGAGAAGGATGTCACCGTGTTTGGTATGAAAACTATCCATGTGGCTATGGATAGAGGATGACGGAGGGTCTATTGTAGGGCAGGACTGGGTTAGATGACTGAAGGTCTTTGGTAAGAGGTAAAGGATACATGATGCTATTCCAAAGATGTCTTCCTGAGACATCAGGAAACTTTAACTTGGGGAAGTGTACATCTCAAGGGGTCTGGAAGGCTTTCTTTCAATATCTGTAATGCCGTCTCTGGCTAAAAGATGGGGGTATTCCTGCTAGACTCAACAATACTATTGGCACCACTGGACAGAAATCAAAGGAAAGCTCAGTCTAACAAGAAACTTTCTGTTGAGCAAAGCAGTGATTCCTTCACGTTGCCATCTGGCTCCTCCAGTGGCCTTTCTGGGTCTCTGCCATTGTTTCCAGCTGCCATAACAACTCTGTGCGAAAGAAACAGACATCCCAGGTCTTCACCAGCCCCGTGGCTGCATGAGCATGTCTAACCAGAGGCACAAACAGCTGCCTTACATTTTCAAGCTGGTTTTGAAGAAAGCGGCTCCTTCATCAAGAGTGAATAGGGGCCAGAAGTCTTCTCTTCCTTGCATGTCCAAGATGACCAACACCTCCAGCTGAGGGAAGCAACAAACACCTCCGGTGTCTCTCCCAAAGCCAACACAGCTCATGAAGCTGCTTTTGAAGGTTATGTTTAAAGAGACATTCCCAGCTCACCACCCCCAGGTCACCACACTATCTTCACCTTCAAGACTGAAGGTTTCCCAGCGTCCCTAGTAAATAATATGGACTTTAACTTCAAATGATAACTACTGGCTTTGTCAGCTTGAGTTGATATAACAGCATGCCACAGGCTGGGTGGATTCAACAACAGAAATTTATTTTCTCACGGTTCTGGAGCCAAGGGGCCCAACATGAAAGTGTTGCTGAGTTGCTTTCTAGCGAAGGTTTCGCTTTCTTTCTGGCTTGCAGAGGGCCACCTTCTTGCAATCTCCTTATTATGTGTGTGTGCTGGGGTAAGGGTGGGGGGAGGGGAGAGCTCTGGTGTCTCTTATAAGGACACTAGTCTATAGGGTCAGCATCTACCCTTATGACATTACCCTGGGGATTAGGGAACCAGCAAGTGAATTTGGGGTGGGAAGGGTTCATTCAGTCCATAACACCAACCTTTCTTCTGAGGGCCTCATGGTTCAATCTCTTTGCACATTCTACTATGTTTGTTTACCACCAGAAGTGCAAGCACATACCCGTCATGTATTCTATGTTCTTTGCATCACTAATTTCATCTATTTTCCACTGCTCCTCACCTTTCTAAATTGTCCTTTCGGTATGCTGTCTGGATGTCATGGTATGTCATAAGTAGATTCCCTTTCATCTCCAAATTCCTCTTGAACGCTTATTTTACCTTCTCTAACTGATCCTTGGCACAATCTCTTCCCCCCAAGAACAGTCCCTTCTTCCTTCCACAGGTATTTCGGGGAGTGCTTGGATGTGGACAAGCACACTCCTGTCTTCTCATTGTAATTCCAACCTGTGCCCTCCCCCCACTCCCTGTTTCCTTTTTCTTTCCAAAATGGTTCTTTTAAAGCATATTACTGGGCACCTCACCCACTGCCCATTATTATTTCTTGTTGCAGTTACGCTGGGCTGTGTGCGTAGGAGACCCTGTTGCTTGGTTTAATGCTCTGCTTGTTACTTCCTTGAATTTCTTAATATTTGTTGAACATGAGGTCCCACATTTTGTCTTTTAGTAGGCCTTGAAAACTATGTCACTCGTCCTCTTGTTGCTGTCATATACTGTCACTCCACCTTATCCCTTATCTCTTAGCACTTAACTCATTGCTCTCCCCAGGTTATTATTACTGCTGTTATTTCGGGTGACTTTAGCATCTACACAGATCTATTCAATGTCTTAACTTCCTGGTTCTCTTACTTCCTCAGATCCCAGCATCTTCTCTGTCATCCTTTAACGATCTAGCAGCAATAAGAATGTACCCTAGACCTTATCACCAAAAAAAAAAAACCAAAAACCACTCCAGCTTTGAAATCTAGAAGGTAAGCATCCCACTCTGTGGCTCTCACCTCTATCAGCCCTGTTTATTTGTTTTCATTGCTCCCAATCCAGCAATTCTTAGACCTCAACAGGACATCCGATTCATTTGTCATATCATTTAATTTTAAAAATTATGTAGCCCTTGGTAACTAAAAAATAATATATGTAATGCATTAATTTATGAAGTATTATGAGAAATACTCCAGGAACATTCCATCTGACTTAAAAAATATAACATTTCCCAAATCACTGATGTTAGCTCTGTGTTCTATCTTGATTCATTTCTCTCCCTCCTCTCCTCCTCCCTAAGTAAACACTACCCTGAATTATATGCATATCATTTGTTACTTTTGTTTACACTTTTGCTAGATACACATATATTAAAAGTGGTATTGTTCTCTGTGTCATTTTCTGCAACTTTTTTCTCACTCAACATCATGTTCCTAATAGTACGTTTTCCTGACAAGTGTGTTAACAATGATTAACGTCACTCTGGGGATTAGGGCACCATGTATGATAACCATGTATATCTTAGGTATGTATCTGGGACAGCAGTAGCTGAATAGTTGAATTCTTGCAGTTTCAATTTTATAAGACAACACTTAATTGTTTCTCAAAAAGCTTATACCATTTTGCATTCCCACCCAAAGAGTGTAAATAGTGTAAATACTGCCATCAATGTGCACTCTTTTCAATACAAAACAAAACAAAACACACACATAAAACAAAACAAAACAAAAAAAACAAGCAAACAAAAAAAGGATAAAATTGTTTCACTGAAGTTACTAGTTTGCAATTGCAGATTACTCAGGATGAATATCTTTTTTTTTAGATTTAGGATGAATATCTTTATAAAGTTTCGCATTATATTTTTACTTACTCTTGTGAAGTGCCTGTTCAAGTTTTTGCCAATTATTCTATTGTCTTTTTTTTTTTTTTAAATGATTTGTGAGATAGTTTTTGTGTTCAAGATATTTCCTTCAGCAGATATTTTCTTCCAATTTGTGGTTTGTCTCTTTATGGTCTGAGAAACAAATTCTTAATTTTAATGTGATCAAATAATCAGTCTTTTCTTTAAGGAATGCTGATTAGGTCTTGCTTAATATATACATAGAGATACTTATGTATGATGTTTTGGCTTCATATACAAAGCTTTGATTCACCTGGGATTGATTTTCTGAAGTCTGGTCTATTAAAGAATAATTTACTAAAGCAAAATGTATATAGTATATAGTATATGTCAGATGGGTATTGTTGTATGGACTTTGACAAATTTCTATGTTTTTCATATAACCAGCATCACAACCAAAAATACAGAATATTTGTGCTGATGGACATTTGGGTTGTTTCTAGTTTTTGGTGATAATGAATAAAACTGCTATATATGTATCTGCATACAAATTTTTCTGAAGACATATTTTTTTATTTCTCTAGGGTAAATACACTGCTAACTCATATTGTGAATTTGTATTTAATTTTACAATTTGCTAAATGTTTTTCAAAGCAAGTGTACCTGTTTTCATTCCCAACAATGTAAGTTGTTCCATTACGTTTCATCTTCCCAATGCCTGTGATTATCAATTTGTATTTATTTTAGCCATTTTAATATCTGTGTAGTACTAGGTCATTGGGCTCTGATTGACTTTTCCTAGTGACTGAAGATATGTAGCCTCTTTTGAAGTATTTCCTTGTCATCAGTGTCATCTCTGCTGAAGTAATTCTTTAAGTCATTTCTTGACTTTTGCGAATTGGGTTGCTTATTTTATTATCATTGAGTTGAAAGAGCTCTTTGCATATTTGGAAAAAAGACCTTTATTAGATACACATATTAAAAATATATTTTGCCTTGAGCTTCCTTTTCCTAAATTGTGTCCTTGGAAGAGCTAAAGTTTTAATTTTTTTTTTAACATTTACTCATTTATGAAACAGAGAGCACAAACAGGAAGGGGCAGAGAGGGAGACCCAGAACTGAAGCAGGCTCCAGGCTCTGAGCTGTTAGCACAGAGTCCCACATGGGGCTCGAACTCACAAGCTGTGAGATCATGACCTAAGCCAAAGTCAGACACCCAACCGACTGAGCCACCCAGGCACCCCATGAAGAGCTAAAGTTTTAAATTTTGATGTAGTACAGTTTGTTATTATTTTCTATTATGGTTCATAGTTTTTGTATTCTATTTTAATAAAAAGTCTTTGACTCAAGATCACAAAGATTTTTCTCTTTTATTTATTCAGAAGCTTTTAAGTTTTATATTTTATATTTAAGTCTATGATCAATTTTGAGTTATTTTTAGTATTATAAGAGGTATGGATTCAGGTTGAATTTTTGTTTTGCATATGGATATCCAGTTTTAATAGCATCAATTGAAGAAAATACTATTCTTTTTCTCTTAAATTTCCTTTGGAAACTTATGGAAAATAAATTTATATATTTAGGTGTCTTTCTGGACTTTCTAATTGTGTTCTATTGTCCCACTTGTCTATCTCTTTACCAATGCCATACTCTCTTGATTAATATAGCTTAAGCTTAAGCATTAAAATCAGATAAGTGTAAACATCAGGTACTACAAGTCTACCAACTATGTTCTTAAAAAAAAAATTCTATGTCCATTGTTTATCCATACAAAACTAGGTACAGTTTGTCGATTTCTACCAAAAATCTTGCTGTAATTTATATTGGGTTTATACTGAAACTTAATATCAATTTCAAGAAGATTTTTAACAATACTTAGCATTCTGATCATGAGCACAATATGTTTCTCCATTAATTTAGGTTTTCTTTTATTTTGTGCATTAATTTGTTTTATTTTTTTAAAGTTTATTTTTGAGAGAGAGAAAGAGAGAGAGAGAGAGAACAAACGAGTGGGGGAAGAGCAGAGAGAGAGAGACACACAGAATCCTAAGCAGGCTCCAGGCTCTGAGCTGTCAGCACAGAGCCTGATGTAGGGCTTGAATCACAAGTGTGAAATCATGACCTGCGCTGAAGTCAGATGCTTCACCCACTGAGCCACCCAGGCACCCCTGTGCATTAATGTTGTTGCCTTGCTCTATTTATAATCTTAGGGGGTGGGTTAGGGTTTAACCAGGGAAAGAAAACCAGTGGGAGATGTTAGTCAGGATTCAACCAGAGAAAGAAAACTGGTGGGAGATATGGATTAAGAGATCCATTGCAAGGAATCAGCTTACCCAATTGTGTATCGAGCTAGAAAAGTCCAAAATCTATAGGCCAGACCATTAGGAAGGTCAAAGCTATCAGAAGGGCAGGCTGGAACCTTTGGGAATCAGATGAAGCTGCTGTCTGTCTGAAGGTTTTTTCTTCAGAAAACCCTCACCTCTGCTCTTAAGGCCTTTCAACTGATTGAATAAGGTCTACCTATAGTATCTACAATCTGCAATCTAAATTGACAGTCTAGAAACTTGGAGACCTTGGTGTCAGAAAAGTGAAGTATATCTATATCCTAAATAACCTGAGATAAGATTGGCAGTAAGAACATTTCCATTAGCAAAAATGAGACTAAAGGTGATGTGCTTCCATTCCTGTACACTCACCTGTTTCAGCGACTTTAAGATAGGAGTCCATTAAATTGAAGGAGATAGGCATAACACACTCACAGAATCTAGTAAATAATGGAAGACCATTCGCAGGATTAAAAAATATGAACATAAGCACTACTTGCCTGTGGAAATGTAAACACGCAACTCATTACACAGCACAGATTGGATATCTACTTTATGGTTGATGGGTACCTCCCCTTTATTATATTTTATTACCAAAGGCATCAAAGGATGGCATGTGAAAGATAATAATTGTTCAACTATAAATCAACCTCTGAGGCCCTACACTTGTGCCCAGATGAAGAATCAATGCTAGTATCTAAGGACATACACTCCAATTTTATTTTCATGTATGACAACAAGAAGTATCAGAAAGGAAAAAGTATCCAAAAGTAAAATGGGATATGGAGGACACTGGACAAATTAGTGCTTCTGAGAAAGCAAAACCAGGGTCAAAAAAAGAAAAAAAAAAGTTACTTCACTGCTATGGCAGTGCATATTTGCAATTCTTAACAATCATTATTTCATTATTGTCACAGAATAATGACCTCTGTATGTTGTTTTTTTTTTTAAATCTCTGTATGTTTTACATTCTAGTACCCCATTCCTACTCATTCTATATAGAATATAGGAAGTAGAAACAGTAAGGTAGATATTGTGTATATATTAAGTTCTTAGACTTCCAGAGCCACCAAAATAGGATTAAAGCACTTCCAGGCTTTGGGCTGGATATGGATTAAAGAAGTTCTCCCATAGGCAGATAGTGGTTGTACACAGTATATGTGGAAACCAGAGTTTCCAGCTAGAGGAGTGGATTGTGGCATACAATACATATTTTCCCTTAGAACACATTTATTTTACTTACTGCTAATATTAGATTTCCTCTCTTTGCCATGGTTTAGCTGGATCCATGGCTGTCCTTCAAGAAATTTTACTTTCTAAACTCACTCATAGATAGGAGTTACCATGTGAATAAGTTTGGATTAATGAAATGTCAATGGAAATGATCAATACAATTTCCAGTTCACCTCCCTAAAAATGAAGCTTTCTGCTCTGACTCCCCTTTCTGCTGGTTGGGAATGACATTTGATCCTTGACCCAAAGATTAAATTCATGTTTTGAGAAAAGCAAACTCACAAAACCAGTCTAGTTCCTGAATAACTTCACAGAGAAGAACCACCTAGTAATCTCTGGACTATCAATTCACAGAGAAATAAATTTTATATGACTTAAACCACTGAGAGAAGACAGGGGTTGGATTCTGGTAAACACTATGTCCCACAGATGACAACTATAAACTCCAGAAAATTCATAAAAAATCAACTACATGAACTCAGTACTGATGATATTAAGCGGGTGTTGAACCCTGGGAGAAAGTAATGACCAGCGAGTAGGTGAGTTTGCTATTGAGAAGGCTTTTGGCTTATAGACTGTTCTCAGATATCACCTCATGGTGGAGCTAGGACTTGAACAGAAACCCATAGATTTACTAGCTTGAAGAATGAGGGAGCAGTTTGGAGCAACCATACAATTGGAAAGTATGAAGGGAAGACCTAGGTAAGAAAGAAGTAGAGAGCAGGAACTACAGATTCTGTTCAGGAAATCTTCCAAAATAGCTAGCTGACCTCAGGACTATGAATACACGGAGTAGAATTCTAGCAAACTGATTAAAGTTAAAAAACTAGAGATATTAGAGTTTGGAGTATGAGTTCAGATAAACCAACTGTCTGCTAAAACACAAGAATTACAATAACTACTTACTACTTAAAATAGTACCTTTTAAATCAATATAAGATAATCCAGTCTTTACACATATTGAAAATGTTCAAGATCCAATAAAAAATTACCAGTCATATGAAAAAACAGGAAATGTGAAAAAACAGAAAATGTGACCCACATTAAAGAAAAAAGACAATTAGTGGAGACTAACCTTGAGCAGCTGCTATAACTCTGCTCAAGGGCATAAGGGAAAATATTCTTATAATGAATGAAAAAATGGGACATTCCAATAGAGGAATAGCAACCATAAAATGTTCCAAGTAGAAACTGTACAAGTAAAAATGGCAAAATCTGAGAAAAATTTAAAACAAAAGAATAGGCGTAAGAACATATTTGAGACAGCAGAAGGAATCAATGAAATAAAAGATTAATAGAAATTATCTTATTAGAAAAAGGATTAAGAAAATCGAAACTCTGGGTCCTCTTGCGGGAAACTCTAATGGTCCAACATACATATAATTGCAGTCCCATAAGAAAAGGAGAGAAATTGGGGCAGCAAAAATACCTGAACAAAATGAAAGTTTAAAATTTTTCCCCAAATTAATTGAGGACATATGTTTATACAGTTAAGAAGTCCAGTGAATGCCAAGCTGGAAAAACAGAAAGAAAACCATACTTAAGCCCAACATAGTTATTGTGATTAAAACCAAAAATACATACAAAATTTAAAGCAGCCAAAGAACAACAATAACAAGAAAACACATAGCATATAGAGGAGTCCAATTTTAATGATGGTTGAGTTCTCATCAGAAACAATGAAATGGTATTTTTAAAGTACTGAAAAACAACAACAACAACAACCTGAAATCTAGAACTCTGTATCCAATAAACCGGTCTATTACAAATAAAGGTGAAACAAAGACTTTTTAAGATAGAGAAAAGCTAAGAGAATTTTATGCCAGCAAGTATGCACTGCAAGGAACCCTAGAGGAAGTTCTTCAAGCTGAAAAGAAATAATAGCAGATGGAGATCTGAATCTTCAGGAGGAAGGAATAGCAGCAGAAATGGTGTAGAAAAGGAAATCAGAGAGGTAATTAGAAAATTCCACTTTGTATCTTAATTTGTTCAAAATGTCTATTTAAAGCAAAAATTGTAACATCGCAATGAGTGATTTATAATTTGTGTAAATCTAATATACAAAGAAGTATATCATACAGGATGGGAGTGGGTTGAATGGACATACACTGTTTCACGTTTCTTATATTCTAATTGTTGTGGTACCATGATAACTTCAAAAGGTAACAATTTTTAAAAGTGAAAACTAAGTGAAAAGTTAAGGCTGTTATGTTGTAATCTCTAGCACATGCATTAGTTTCCTAGGGCTGCTGTCAGAAAGTTCCAAAACTGTGTGGCTTAAAACAATAGAAACTTAGTGTCTCAGTTTGAGAGGCTAGAAGTCAGAAATCAAGGTAGGAAAAGGATCCTTCCTTGCTTCTTCAACTTCTGGGAGCCTCTGGCATTTCTTGCTTATAGATGGCATTCTTTCTGTCTTCACACCATCTGCCCTCTGTAAATATCTTTCTCTATGCTCTAATTTCCTTTTTTATAAGGACATCAGTTATATTTAGGGCCCACCCTAATGACCTCATCTAAACTTGATCATCTCACAAAATAAGGCCACATTTATAGATATTTGGGGTAAGGACTTCAACATATTTTTGAGGAACACAGTTCAATACATAACAAGTAACTACCAAAAAATTAATGCAAAGAGGTGTATATAAAAACACGTAAAATTTAAATCAAGGTTTTTTAGGAGTTTCTTTACAGAGAAATTTAGCAGGACCCTAAAAGTAATATAGACAGTTATTACTATCATCCTTATTTTCCTGATGCAAATCCTAAGGTTTCCACAAATTAAATAACCTGCTCAAAGCCTTGCATTTAGTAGATGATTCAAGAACATGAACTATGTTCATGTTCTTGTTATTTCAAAGCATGCACTATTAATCACTACAATCTATTCTTTAACCTCACCAAGATCATAGGCAGGTAGTTCAAGATCACAGCACTAGCTAGGACTGACCTGAAACTAGAATATAGAAATTTGGGTTCTTAAGCCAGGGGTCTTTTCAAAATAGCATTCTCCTTTCTTTTTCCCTCCGTTTGTAGAGACCTGCTACAATAGATGTCCAAAGGGAGTTCATGCTTAACAAAGTTGATTAATTTTTCAAAGAAGGTGATAGTCACCATAGATGTAATTCACTTGGACTTCAAGTAGGCTTTTGATACAATGTACATCAAAGGCTAATCCAAAAGGTTAATGTAGAGGGGGCTTGCGGAGAAATAAATTGGATAAACATTTTACAATGGGTATACTAATGGAGGGCAACGAGTCTATAGAAAGTGGCTTTGGCTCAGGTCAAAAAGATTAACCAATGCTAAGCTTAATCCAACTCATGTATCAGTTACCTAGGAAGTTAAAAATATGCTCTGTTTAAAAAAAAAAAAAACATAAACTTTTGTTGGGGACAGTAAACAGGTCTTCTAACAAACCTCACCTGGGATATGTTTTTACCTTTTTTTTTTTTTTTTTTTTTAACATATTGGGGAACTACAGCTCAAAAGAATTCAGTAATGTTACCAGGAAAATTAAATGAACTCATGTGCAAAGAATTTAGCAGTGTTTGGTTTCTTATTAGTGCTTGAGAAGTTTCAGCTAAGATTTAAGAAATGGCAGATACTAGTAAATTATCAGTCAATGGATAAATGAATATGAAATGTGGAGTGGACTTTGTTCTGAGTTTAGAGAGGGCAGCAATCCCTATGAGTCTGAATCATGTGAGAAGCATTTGCAGAGGATTCTGCATGAATTCTTTGGCTGAGCATGCTTGCTTAGTAACATTTTTAAAAACTGCTGTCCAAGCTGTTAGCTGGAATTGAAAGATACAGTGGTGGTTAGAGGGCCTATTTAGTAAGAGCAGAAAAATGCACTGGGAGTGAATCATTTGTCTGGACACAGAAGGCTGAGTCAGGGAGAATGGACCGTCACGTAGGGAGGTTGGGCTAAAGCCAAGAACACTGGGCAATGATTGCTCTGAGGGACAATTTCAAGCCCAGGCATTAAGACTCTCTCCATGCACCCCCACCCAACTCCTCAGTTCAGGGCTTTTCCAATGGTACCTCACTTAAAATTCTAGGGAGGAGAGCACAGACTGCTAAAAGAAAGAAAAAGCCAACTTGCCCTATTCTGACTTACTAATAGCACACTGGATGCCATGCCCCAAAAGCCCCTTATAATAGGGAGAAAATTTTGATTCAGTACGAGAAACATATGCTAAAATCCATGACTTTTCAGTGATAGAGAAGCCTCTGCTTAGAGGTAGTGAGTTCTCCAAATCTAGAGGGATACAAATACTGTACAAGTATACTCAAACTATAGTGGTGATTTGTTCATTAAGGAGAAGGCCTAGTTTAGTGGCCTTCAACCCAACAACTCCATCATTTTACATTCTGCGTTAAATTAAGAGCCGTGAATCAAATAGTAGCTTTCCAGGCTTGGAAATATAAAGACTGTGGCTGAAGTCAAGGTAAAAACAATAACAATAATTCATCAATAAATAGTTACTAAGAGCCTCCTATGTAGTAGACGATGTCCCAGGCATTAAGGAAGATGGAGATTTGCATTAAGTACAGTCCCTGTCCTCAGAGTTTACATTGGTGGGGGTCTGGGGAGGAGAAAATTTTATGTAATTCAACTACTTGTCCTTTCTTTCCATCTGAGGACAAAGGTTATTTACTGGCAATGATATTCCAAGCTCTCTTCTAGTCCGTGGAGATGAAATAATGAATAACTTCAGGCATTGGTCTCAAAGAGGAAGTATTTTGAGAGCTTTGGAAGGTCAATAACTATTTCTTTGAGGGTATATATTCAATTGAGCAGCGCAGAAGTAGAAGAGGACCTTTTCACATTCAGCCCATATTGGTCCAAAAGGGAGGGAGAGACAGTGGCCAGTGTCTTTAAGAATCTGAAGGAAGTTAAATATCTGGGCAAAATGAGGGAGGAAAAGGGATGAGGATGGAGAAGTGCTCAGGGGACAAATCAGAATGGGTTTTATAAAAGCATATTAAGGAGGTTGGGCTTTATCTGGAAATTAATGCAGAGCCACTGATGAGTTTTCAGCAGAGGAGTGACATCACAGATGGATGTTTTGTAAAGATCATCCCGGCTGCAGGGTGTAGAAAGGATTGAAGAAGAGAAATTCTTTAGCAAGCTCTTGAAATATTTTAGGTGGAAAGATATGATAGCTTTGAGGCTAAGAGCAAGGTTCCTGGATCCACTGATTCTGCTTAAATCTTAGTTCTTTCTCTTATTAGCTGGGTGGCTCTGGACAAGACACTTAAACTTTCTTAAGTTCAACCAGAAAATAGGGGCAATACAAGTGCCTACATTATGAGATTATCATCAACTCAAATGAGACAAGGTATGTCATATATTGACTGTAGTGCTTGGCACATAGTAAACACTCAATGGACTCAGTATTATTATCAAGTGTAAGTGATAATGAAATGGACATTCACTGCTAATCTGAGAAACAGGTGCGTAATTATAGAGAAACTTCAGAAGATGGGGATTAGTGGGTTGTTGTCAATCCAGGAAAAGGCACGTTTAGTTACAGTGTTGATTAGCCAGGACACAAGAAGGCAAACACTCATGCACATGCAATTACCTCACAAACACACACACACACACACACACACACACACACACACACACACACTGCTTCCTGGGGGCTGTAGTCAAAAAATGCGTTGTAGACCAATTTGATTATCAGATAAACTCTGAAGAACATCAAGATTGAGAGGAGAAAGGAGAACACTGCAGTCAGTAGAAAACATGGGGAAAACTGGACGAAAATAGAGAGGCTGGAATGGGGGAGAGATATTTGTCAGGAATTCCTTCATTCATTCAATGCTCATTTACTGAGCATATTCTATGAGCCAGTCATTTTTCTCAGTATGGGGGATAAAGCCTGGAGCAAGACAGAGGGGTCCCTGGCCTTCAGAAACTTATTTTCAAGAGTCAGAGTTAGTTTTGATGCAGTGAATAGCCCTAGGAAGACTGCTTTATTGTATGTAATAAGTGCTATTGGTGTCCAATCCAGATCCCTGTTACCCGGCAGGTTCACTGTTTCCCAGACAGTGTAAAGTACTAGCTACCAATGACCCACTGCTTTACTTTCTTCAGCCGACAGGAGTCACTTTGCCTAAAGAAAACTAGGAAGTTACATCTCTCCCAAGAGTGGCCAGAAGACAAGGAATGATTGATAGATTTAAATCAATTACTTTTGATTTAAAGCCCAGCACTCTTGCCACAAGGTGAAACTAGCTTTGTGATGCAGTCAATATTCTGGAGATTCTCTGGGCTCAGGTTGAAGTTAGATTGTAGCTGAAAGCACACATATGCTTAGCTGAATCCCATGCCCTCGACTGCTTCCCCTACTCCCTTACAGGCGTCTCCAGTGTGGTCTTCCTCATTAAGTCACTTGACATCCATTCTCAGTCCAGGCTCTGCCTCTGAGAAACTGAACTCAAGTGTAACCCAAATTTTAATATTTCCTTTCTCAAATATAGTTATTTCCTTCAGGCCTAAAAATTAGTTTGTGTGTCCTGACTGCAATAAAGAACTATTTACCTAGGACTCCATAATTTAAATGCATATATCACAGCATCCTCATCTTGCAGACACAATTATTTGACCTGTGCATCCAAATTATATATAATATATATATATATATATATATATATATAGACATCAAATATAAATATATTTATATATATTTACCTTTAAATATATATATACATACATATATGGATATATATATATATTTTTCCTTTAAAATTCCTTGATACTAATCATTTGTAAGGTTCTTACAGCCATACATTCCAACAAATAGCATATTATATTAACTTACAATGAACACTTCTTCTCTTGCACATTAAATATTGGGCACAGTCCCTAATAAACAGATGAGGAAACCAGGAGTACTAAGAGACTAAGAGTCTTGCAACACGGAGTCATAGAATAAGAATTAGAATCAGAGTTTCCTGGTCCTCAGCCCTATATATTTTCCATTACTTCAGCATAAGAGGAAGATGCCCAGTGTCCATGGATATCACGTTTGTTTGTTTTCATTTTTTTTTCTCCTATCATGTCTTCCAATGAGAAGGAATTTTGATCCCTGTTTGGTTATATTAGCAAATCAATTACTTTTGGTCGGTCTACCCCAGAGGCATTGTGGAAAAATCCAAGTATTTGGACAGTTTCAAAAGCCTGCTTTCTATAAGTTCACAATGCAAACATTTCCTGGAATTAGGAAAAAAATCCCTATGAGGATCCTGCAATCAAATAGAATACATCCAACAGAAACCCCAAGAAGAGTCAAGAAGTTTCAGTATTTAGTCATTGTTAGGTCTACACTTTTCTGTGTTGCACAGTTGGGATTGTCATCTGTTTAAAATTCTTATATAAGATGCTGGAGTCTCCTTTGTCCTGAATTAAGATGCTCTTAGTATTGATTTTTTGCAACAGGGTTATTGCATATACATTAACACATGTATTTAGCCATGAATATGTGGGAAGCTTGAAAGGTCGTCTGATGGGGAGGAATGGAGGAAATGTTTCAAGGAGTATAGATGGAGAGCCTCAAGAATCTAGGGCCACACTAACTCTATTCTAGATGCCTTGTCAGCATTGACTGAATGTTTTTTATTTGTACAGCAGAATATATAGGGCTATGACAATGGCAGAAAAAGTATACAACATATTTATTCTAGTCTTCCAGACCCACTGTGTGGCATAGAATTGAGCACGTAGACAGCACCCAATAAATATTTATTCACTAAATGTTTGAATTTTACATTCTTTTTTTGAAGACCAACCCATATGACAAATACCATGGAAGACATCATCCAGGAATGGATTCCTTTCCAATGATACACAACTGCAGAGGTGGGAAATATTCTTTTAAAGACAAAGTTTGCCTGAAGGATAAGAAACTTCAGGCCCCCTCATGCTTAATTTTATGCTGTGCTAGTAATTAGGTGTGTTGAACTGGCAAGTGACTTAACTTCTTTGGTTTCCAGCTACCCTGAATATAAAACAAGGGGTCAAGCTAGGAGATTGAGGACTTCTTAATGGTGCCTTGAAATTTTAACATTTTCAGAATTGAACTAAAGTTCCTACACTGTATAGAAGTTTCCCTGGCCCTAAAAAGAATTCCTATGGGGTATGAGTTCCGTTGAAACATCTTCTAAAGGAAGTGTGCATTTCCCCTACATATAGAATTTGGTGATGGGCAGGTTGCCTGAAAAGATATTTCACTGCAATTAGTTTTCTTTACTCCCTGACAGAAGGTTTCAGAGCCCAGAGGCAACTTCCACCAGGATAAAAATACTCTGCACTGTCAGTAGAAGATATTCTTATATAACACACACTGATTTCTTTCCCCCATTTTGCAAGAACTCAGAGGAATGGTGGGGTTTGCTGACATCCCTGAGCAGATCATCATGCATTAATGCTCTCCTCCCTTGTCTGATATAATCAGAACATTGCTGATTCCAACTATTCTCTGGGTAAGTTGCTGAAGGGAACGGTAGGTCAGGGGTAATGGTTACTTTCATTTTTTACTTATTATTTCTTTTAAAAATATTAGAAGAATAATAAGACATTTTATTAAAACTGTGGTTCTCAACTAGAAGTGAGTTTGTATCCCCCATCCTCTGCCAGGGGACATGTGGCAATGTCTGGAGACAGTTTTGGTTGTCACAACTGGGGAAATTCCACTTGTAACTAGGAGTAGAAGTTAAACGTTCTACAACAGTCTACAAGATGGAAGATACCTCTCCCAAGAAATTGCTGGGCCCCAAATTTAGAGATGGAAAGGCTCACACTATATATATATAGTATATATATATACACATATATTATACATATATACTATATATATATATATATAGTATATATATATATACACATACATATATATACATATATGTATATGTATGGCCCCTGGTCAGGCTCTGAACTAATAGTGTGGAGCTGCTTGGGATTCTCTCTCCTTCTCTCTCTCTTTGCCCCTCCCCCACCACACACACACACACACACACACACACACCCTCTCTCTCTCTCTAAATAAATAAATAAATAAACTTTGAAAAAAATATATATATATTCTAGCACAATAGTTGATTTTTAAAAATTCTGTTCCTGTTTTTCTTCATAACCAAATATGAAGTACATATGGTTTACCATATAATTTAGCACTCTCTTCTTTTATTCGTATCACATTATAAACATTTTCACATTTATGTTTGTCTTCCTAATTACCATTTTAATGGCTGCTTAATAATCCATTGAGCTGATGTACCGCCATATGCAATACTATTCTCCTATTGTTGATTATTCATGTAGCCTGCTTCCAACATGTTCCCTTACTGTAAATGATTTCTTATGACAAATTTTCAGGGGTATAAATTACTGGGTCAACAATATGAATATTTTTAAGTCTTCAGTTTTCCAAATATTTTTCACAGTTAATGTTGAAAGCTAGGATATCTTTTAAGTGACTTGACCATGGTCATGCTAAAGTATTTTACAAATATTAAGTGTACTAAACCAGCATGTTGTGAACCTTAACCTTATCCAATGTGACATGTCGATTATATCTCAATATAGCTGGAAAAAATGTAAAAATAAAAATGATTAGGCATCCTGTGGGGGGAAAGAAGTACCTGGCCACAGCATGACTTAAATTCAATTATTTACCTGTCATGCTTTTCATTAAAAGTACAATTTGGAAGAATGAAGCCAAAGAACACTGATGGTTTACTTTTTCTAATGTCTAGAAATATGGTTATTCCCTAGACAGAAACAGATGGTAACTTCAAATTCTTATCCCCACCTCCATAATTTCCCAAAGAAATCTATATACTATGAAGTTAGTAAAGAATCAGGTCTGAGTACAATAACACAGGACACATTTCAAACGTCTCCACTGTTTCACTCCAAGTCCCCAAGGAAGGAAAAAAAAATGAGAAATGGTAATCACCCTGATGCGCCCTGTTAGAAATAAATAATGGAGTGGCTTATGGTTAGAAATCACGTTTTGTGCACAATGGTCTTTTTTTTTTCTTTTTTTGTAACAACTAATTTTTTGATACTCTAACACTGTATTATCCTAAGTCTTCTACCCCATTCTGACCTCCACCTTCTTAGCCTGGAACATCAGGCATGGTCTCTTTCTTCTAGAATTATGCCTTTTCTCTTCATTAACATTAGAGCCAAGTAAGTAAAGGTTTGAGAAATGCTGGAGTGGACAAGATTAGTGAGGCTGGAGAAGCATCAAAAAGGTAAACAATCAACTACTTAGAATTGTGGAGGGGACCCATACAGCTTAGAATTCAGATTGGATTCTGTGTGTCAAGTAGCTGATCCTATGAGCTGTGTAAGAGACACAGGCTCTCAAGTGGAGGTCCAGCTCACAGAAGCTTTAGTAGGTATATACATCACAGAAGCTTCAGCAGGTATATACAGCCAGTATATCTTTCAACATTCAGCCAAGAGTGCCCCCTTCACAGAGCTCTTTCTGGTCCTCCAAGCAGGAAGCCATTTCTCCCCTCCTCTTAACCTACAAAGACCCCTGACAGTATCCCTTTTGTGGGATGCTTTATTTTGTACATTTTTATTTTACCTTTGATGTCAGGAAGCCTATCTCATTCACTTTTGGGTTCTACATGACAGCTGATACGATGTATTAAAGATAATAGCTGCCCATTAAATAGTTTTGCTGAAATGACAAATGAGTGAATATTCATCAAAGAGTACAATTTAAGGGAGGGAGCCAGGGATGCTGACCTTCCCATTACGCAGATTATGTTTGCAGATACGTGATTGGGTTTGATGCTTACTGATGGTAAAGTATTCAGACTCTTAGAGCGTTCAATGTCACATACAAATTTGAAGTCTGTATACTTAAGAACTAAGAGAAAAAAGAAGAAAAAAGAGAAAGGGGTTCAATAAAAGGAGTCAGTGAAGAGGAGGAACACAGAAGAACATACGTTGCATTAATTATCTATTGCTGCATAACGAATTATCCAAAACTTAGAGGCTTAAAATAAATAAAGTATCTCACAGTTTCTGTGGGTCAGGAATCCAGGTGGGCTTAACTAGGTCCTCTGGCACAAGGTTTCTTTCTCATGGGTCTGCAATAAAAAATGCAAAAACAAGGCTTCACTTTTCTCAGACTCAAGCGGGAAAGGATCTTCTTCCAAGCCCACTCATGTAGCTGTTGGAAGGTCTCAGGTCTCAGTTGTTTGCTAGAGACATGAATTCCGTGTCTGCCACATGGGCCTTTTTGTAGGCAGTAGAAGGGCTTCAAGAGAGAGAGCACAAAAGGACAAGCAAAATAGAAGTCCTATTCTTTTCATAACCTCACTCACAAGTGACATCCCATAACTTTTATCATAATCCACTTATTAGAATTGAGGCACTAAGATCAGCTTACACTCAAAGCGAGGGAGATACTCCAGGGCAAGAAGAGCAGAGGTGAGGATCATGGTGAGGTATTTTAGAGGATGCTTATCATATGGGTTGACAAAGGAAAACGAAAAAATGAATAATGAGACTGGTTAGAAAAATTAAGAAAAAAACAAAGGAGTTACTGGAGAAAAACAACTATAAGAAAAGAAGAAGAAAATAGCAAAGTAAACATTGAATATGTGGGGAAGGGGATATGAGAAAGCAGGAGTCTTTACCCACACTCCCCAGTTAATTCCAAGCTATTTTTTTCCCCACCTGCTGTTGCCCTAATGAGAGAAACAAATGTCTCTAGAGAAAATGTCTTCAGAGTAAACCTCCCAGGAGGGGCACACAACACCACAGAGGACACAAACTACTGTTTATACTCTTCGTCACGACTGACTGTCTCATTGGGCCTGGAACAACCTTTTAAAAAAGAAGTTTTGATCCTGTAGCCTGCGGAAGAACGTGCTTCAAAATTCTTGACCTTTTTCAGTGTTCCTAGGGGCCAAAAGTGTTTAGAGAAGTGAAAAATTCAATTTCTCTGCTTGGCTTGTCATTCAGACCTTGAAAAGAATAGAGAGATAGACCGTTGCAAATATCCCCACGGTTTTGCTCCAAGTCCCTAAGGGAAGGGAAAAATTGGGAAATAGAAACCACCCCACTGCCCCACGCTGGACAGAAATAATCTTTGGACAAGAATGGCTATTTCTCCAACAGCAGTCTTATCATGCTTTCAACCTATAACCTTTTAGTTCTTCTAACACTGCATTATTGTAAGTCATCTACATCTCTTTGTATTTAAGGTTTTGAGCCATTTTGTAGGTTTACCCCAAACCAAAAAGGAATAGAGCAATCTGAGAGCTCCATGCTGTTTCAGAATCCTCCCTCATCATTTGGGGGAATTCAGAATTCAGAAACCAATCTGAATTCTAAGCTACACACCAAGCACAAAGGTAAATTTCCTGCCCACTCGCAATTTTTAGAACTCTAAGAATTTAATAGACATCTGTATCATAAAGGCTTATGCTGGACTGGACTCTATTTAAAAAATTTCCTATATTCTTAGCAGTTTATGCCAATATTTTCAAAACCAACCATCAGCTGATATCTTTTACAAATGTTTCTCCTACCATCTGACGTGTCTCCCCTACAGCTTTCTCTGCTTGGATGTTTTCTCTTTTAAGAATTAGCTCAGTATTCATTTCCTTCAAAAAACCTTTCTTGCCCATACCCCAGTCTTGATCAAATGGAGACTCCTGAATCTTCTTTACTGAAAACGTGGACATAGAGCCATCAGAACTTACCACTGTGCACTCTAACTACATACTGAAAATAGAATGTGTGCCTTTCTTTTTTTTTAATGTTTATTTATTATTGGGAGATAGAAAGCGGGGGAGGGGCAGAGAGAGAGACACACACAGAATCCGAAGCAGGCTCCAGACTCTGAGCTGTCAGCAGAGCTTGACTCAGGGCTCCAACTCACAAACCGCAAGATCATGACCTGAGCCGAAGTTAGACGCTTAACCGACTGAGCCACCCAGGCGCCACAGAAAGTGTGCCTTTTATCTGTAAATTATTGGCACATAGCTTACTGCCTTATGCATAATAGGTGCTCATTACATATTTGCTGAATAAATGAGTAAACAAACATGAGATATATAACTAGATTTTAAAGCTGATATGCTAGGAAGTTCCCTTGTTTTTCTGGAGATTCCTTTGCAAAGAGCCAATACCTGCCAAATTGACAATGAGCAGGTGCATTATAAAACTTGGCTGTTGAGCTATTTATTAGAAGCAAGGAACGAGGTATATGGGAGGGAATTACACAAGTGCTGAATACCACTGGGCTGAGAATGAATACCTGATCCCATCTGAGGCAATTACATTGTGTCCCACGGGAAATGCAAATACAGTCTCAGAGATCCTATCAACTCTTTCTCCAATACCTGAACTGAGTAATCATGGAGCCCATCCTGAGGCAGCTATTGTCACATCACATATAAATGGGACAGGGCGATACTTCTCTTTGGCAAGACCAATGGGCAGGACCTCTGCTAACAGCCAACTTTGATGACTGCAGGTTTTCAATGCTCTCCATCTGTTTAGAATTTTAGAGTGCTAGGCAGTGGAAATAGGAGACGCCCCTCTTTCACCTCTCTATAGACAAAGTAGATGCAAACCTACATGACACTAGCCAATGACCTAGGACTTGTGTGCATAAAACTGACCTTCAACATAAAAATGACCTTAAACTATAGGTCTGAGTTATGAAATATCCAAAACCCAAGTGGACAGAGAACAACACCAAGGGCAATGCACACACATCTTGAAAAAGAAGTGAGGCTCAATAGATATTCCCTTGCCTACACTGAGTAAACACAACATAACCACATGGTACTTATGAAAACAACACATGCATAATAAGCTGATGATATCCTGAATGCTCAGAGGAAGGTAACATTTAGTTTGAGAGTTTAGGGAGGAAAATCTTATTTGTTGTGTGCTATGATTGATTTTGATATTGATAGTTTTTAAAATGTTATCTATCTCCATTATATATTAAAACTGCTTTAAACACATACAGGCATATGTACTTATATGTATGTGTGTACATGTATATGTGTGTATATGTATATGTACGTGCATACATATGTATATATATATGCACATATATATACATATATATATACATATGTGTGTATATATATTTATATAGAGAGAAAGAGACACTCTTTTCCATTTGGCTCTATACTAAGTGTTTTGGAAGGTGTGAGAAGACTTGCCTTGGCTTAGGGAAAACTTCAGCATGCATGAGAAGGCTTGGCTTACACAATTCTTAGTGCAGTAGGAAAAAAATCAAGTAGAAAAATGTGTGGTTGGAAGGCTCCAGAGAGGCCATCTAGTCCTTCAAATCAACTTTCATAGGACAAAGATGTAGATGCCCAGAAAGAGAAACTGAAGGGAAAGTACCCATGAGAACATTAGGCTTTTCTGATTTTTGGACCAAGAATAAAAGAAACTCCTATTCCTTCCTCACTAACCATGGCAGTATTCCTCTAGTTTTGTAAGCAGAATGCCAGGTTGAACATTGGCTGTTGTGCTATTTTGCAAACTTTTGTATTTTAACATGACCACACTGTGAAATCTCTGTGAACCTCAATTTTCTTATTTCTACTTGCAAGTTTGTAATAATTAGTAATCAGTCAGTATACATAGAGCATTTAGATTCTGGAACATAATACTTGCTCAACTAATGTTAGTTGTTCTTCTTACTAATTGCATCACTATTGTTATAGCTCATTGTGACCTTGGCCTTATATTAAATACTCTGATTAAGACAGAAATGATTCAATAAATGACTCGTTGACACTACCTATTCCGTGAAGTTCTTGCTTGGGCTTCCTCCCACATAATACTTTGTAAAGACCTCTGCTATACTGTCAGTGGTGTTAATTTTACACAACCACCGCTTCATCAGATTACGAGCTCCTAGGAGTAGGGACTGTATTTTCTTCTCTGATTATTCCAGCACTAACCAGGGGACTAACAAATGTTCTAAAACAGGTTTGTTCTGCTTATGAATGGACTCTAACATGGTGACTGTATTAATATTGCCCCAGTGGTGTTTGGGAACAAAAAATAAAAAATAAAAAAAAATAAGCACATGATAGCTGCAGTATAAGGCTCATTTGAGAACTTCCAAACTACACATTTTATATCATCACCATCACTGTCACCATGATCATCGTCACTGCTAGGATTTGTTGAGAGCTTAGTATGCAGAAATACTAGACTCACGTTATCATTTTTAATTCACCATAAATTGGGTGTTAGAAATTATTATTCCCCTATTGCAAATGAGAAAACATAGTATTATGTTTTATCCGTGCTAGAATTAAAACCTATAAATCATTTTTATTTCAAAATTGAGGTTCTTTACCATCACGCCATGTTGCTTCTAATCTATTTTTCTGTCCACTCATTTACTCAACCATTTGTTCATTCTACACCACATAAGCATTTCATATGTGGCACTCTGTCTTAAGACATAGCTTGGTATCATTCCATCTTGCACACAAGTGAGTGCTTTTCAGAGAGACAGTGTGAGATAGCCCCTGGTTGGCTTTGCCCAGGTACACATATTTCACCCACAATCCTTACCCCTGCCTCTATCCATCCTATTCCCTATGTTCTCATTTTCCCATTTATGAATGGGGGAAAAAAAGAAACCCAATAGCCCCGTTAATTCTGTTAGTGACACAGCCAAGTTTTCTTGGCTCTGAAGGACTTGCCCTCCCGACTCAATGCACCATGTACCAAAGGTAATTAGGGCAACTTATTTAAAACTTACGATCTAATTAGTGGCTTTTAATGGTAGTTAATTACATAGAGAGCAACAAAGCAGTTACATTTCCAACCAAGCTTTCTCCCAGACTGAGACAGGAACAGGTATTTATTTGAAGTCATAAAGGAGAGGGGACACTACAGTTAACATCTAATTACACAGAATTGTCCCTGGTAATTATGAGCAATGTGATTTTATTTATCTGACAATTATAGGGGCTTTGCAAAATCTTTGACCTGGGAGACTTGGAAAGGGGACAGAGAAGGAATTAAATGTTATGTGGTGTCCAGGCATATTTTAGACATTTCCCAGTCAAGGGGCACCTAGGTGGTTCAGTCAGTTAATTGTCTGGTTCTTGATTTCAGCCCAGGTCATGACTGTGTGGTAGTGAGATTGAGCCCTACATCAGGCTTGGGATCTTCTCTTTCTCTCTCTGCTCCTCCCCTGCTCGTGCTCTCTCTCAAAATAAATAAATAAATAAATAAATAAATAAATAAATAAATAAATAAATATTTTTAAAAAATTACCCAGTTGACTGGAAGATGGAATGGATAGGTAAGGAAAAGGGTGTGGAATGCTCTCACTTTTATGAGAGAGGTAATACAAGGTACACTGGAATATGCAATATAAATACTCTAAGACTGAGCTAATCAATGAAACTTCTAACTCAAATACCAACTTCACCGCTTGCTAACTAGGCATGAAACTAATCACTCAGAGCCTCAGTTTTCTAAATATAATATTTGCCCTGCATATGTGTTGGAGACATGAACTCATTTGTCCAACAAATGTTTGCTCCATGAGTGATTATACTGGTCCCTGAGTTAGAGAAAAATAAGACATTATGTCTCCCCTCAAGAGTCTTCAAGGTTAGTAAGAAATATGGAAATAGGGGCGCCTGGGTGGCTCAGTCGGTTAAGCGTCCGACTTCAGCTCAGGTCACCATCTCGCGGTCCGTGAGTTTGAGCCCCGCGTCGGGCTCTGGGCTGATGGCTCAGAGCCTGGAGCCTGCTTCCGATTCTGTGTCTCCCTCTCTCTCTGCCCCTCCCCCGTTCATGCTCTGTCTCTGTCTCAAAAATACATAAAACGTTAAAAAAAAAAAGAAATATGGAAATAAATAGCATTAACAGCCCATTTCAAGATCTAGAGATAATATTCTGAGATAATGGATAAGTGATGTCATATTATGATGTATTATTATAATGCTATTATAATTATTATAGTTGTAGAATTATACCATTATTATAACTCAATTTAACAAACATTCATTGAGAACTTAATACATGCTGGATACTCCAGTTACTTGTCTGCTTGTGGAAGGTGATGCCTACATTAAGACTTTAGGTAGGGGGTGCCTAGGTGGCTCCATCGGTTAAGCATCCAACCTCAGATCAGTTCATGATCTTATGGTTCGTGAGTTAAAGTTCCACACCAGGCTCTCTGCTGTCAGCATGGAGCCTGCTTTGGATCCTCTGTCTTCCTCCCTCTGCCTCTCTCCCACGCTCTCTTACTTTCTTTCTCAAAAATAAATAAACATTAAAAAAAAAAGACTTTAAATGGTATAAAGTAGGATCTCAACCAAATTGTTAAGTATGTTCCGGCCATTTCAATCTCCATGCCCTTTACATAAATTTTCTCACTCCCTAGTGTATCCTTTCCTCTTTTTTTTTTTAATTTTTTTTTAATTAGAGAGAGAGAGAGAGAGAGAGAGCCAGCCGGGGAGAGGTAGAGAGGGAGACAGAATCCGAAGCAGGCTATAGGCTCTGAGCTATCAGCATAGAGCCCGATGCAGGGCTTGAACCCATGAACCATGAGATCATGACCTGAGCTGAAGTCGGTTGCTTAACCGACTGAGCCACTCAGGCACCCCTGCCCCTAGTGTATCCTTGCTAAGACAGCTAGTGTCTTTTTTAATAGAGGTTGGGCTCTGGAATCAGACCTGGATTCATATTCAGATGAAACCCCTTAAAGTTCTGTAATATTGGAATATTCAGTTTCCTCACCAGTAAAATGTCAGCAAAACAGTGTTACTTCTTGGAAGGACCGAACGCCTGCAACTGCTTCCATAACCATTCAACCTTGTATTAATTAAGGTTTCTCAATCCAGTTATCTCTAATAAATTATCAACATCGGTGATTATTATAAATTCTAGGTCTGGAGGCAATATAGTTCATGAGAAAACAGTTTCTGTACTCAACCTGGATATGTTCTCTTGAGAAAATTACTTTCTTTCATTGCTTGACTTCTTTAGGTTGAGTACATACCATTATATCACTGAACATGTATATTTAGCTCTTCTCTGTGGCCCCTCCAAATTTTATTTGAATGTAACACTGAATTTTGATTTTTCAATAAATTCAGCTTAGTTTATGGAAATAGTGCAAAATAGGGGAATGGTTCCAAACTGAGAATCATGTGATTTGAGTACTGACCCCAATTTGGTCATAATGTATGAGAAAATAGATGAGTCATTGTTCCAAGTTCCTATTTCTGCACTTCTAGAATAGAGTGCTGGTGGGAAAAGAGGGGGACTCCATGGTCCCTTCCATAATTAATAACTGATGGTTCTAAAAAGATTTTATTTTCACTTTTTTCACCTACTCTCACTCCGTCTCCAGAGAACATGAAAATAGAGTTCTTTCTTGCCACCCCTGCCCTCATAATAGTATTCAATCTAAAAGGTTTTCCTGGAGAAAACACTATATGCTAATGGTATTTTGCAGGAGGGGTGTAAGTAATGAAGGTATACCCTATTTTTTCTAAGTTTTAAATTTTATATTATTTTTACCTAATCAGTGAGACAGTAAGACCAAGAAACATGCCACATAGTTAGTTTGTATACTTCTTAGTGCCTTAGAGTTGTGGGTACATAATCTGTAGTAGCTGATTCGTTCCTTCAACTCACTATTAAATGTAGATACCAATACAGAAGGGGCATAAAAGGCCCTTTTGATTATAAGAAATAAAGGGTTAAATCTCTGTACAGAAAATTTTGTTTTAATTATTACTTTGTGCTCATAGAGCTTTGTAACATGAATTTCTATAGTTTCCTATCTCTAAAATGCAAATGCATGATCAGGAAAAGAAAAATCCAGAAGCTGGCAAATGATCGTTCATGCTTAAGTCCGTGAGCCTCAAGCATGGATGGGCAGCCTGGTGGACATGAGCATGTGTGCTGGCTCTAGGCCCAGCTCTGCTGCTAAATTACTGAGGGATCTCCAGCAAGTCACTTAACCCCTGACTTGAGGCACTGGCCATGCCCTCAAAGCGTGCTGGCCCAATCAGAGTTGCAATTTATGTTCCCAGGCAAAGCTTCCTCCTCTTAAGAGTAATTTAACATGCTCATTCCAGGCACAAGCTGTTCTTCATTTCTTCCTCTTTCTGTTCCTTCCTCTTCCCCTTCCAATGCCCCATTTATTTAAAACATATTTATTATGTATCATTCATCGGTTAGTCATTTTCTAGATACCAGAGCCCCAACTTAGTAAAAGTAGACAAAATCCCGTGTTTTTTTAAAGTTTGTTTATTTATTTATTTAGAGAGTGCACACGAGCAGGGGAGGCGTAGACAGAAAGTGAAAGAGAGAGAGAGAGAGAGGGAGAGAGAGAGAGAGAGAGAGAGAGAGAGAGAGAGAGAGAGAATCCCAAGCAGGTTTCACACCTTCAGGACAGAGCTCGACCTGGGGCTCAATCTCACGAACTATGAGATCATGACCTGAGCCCAAATCAAGAGTCAGACACTTAACCGACTGAGCCACCCAGGTGCCCTCAAAATCCACGTTCTTGATGTACTTTATTGTCTATTGAAAGAAGACCAAAAAATGTTTAAAATGCACATTTAGAAAGCAAAGGTGCTATGGGGGAAAATTAAGCAGAAGGGGATTGGGGGTTTTGGGGATGTAGCAATTCTAAATAAATGGTTTGGGAAAGCCCAGTGGGGTGAATGAACACCCCACAGAGGTGCGTGACAGATGGGGTAATTTAGGGGAAGAGCATTCCAGGTAAAGTAGAGCACAGGGCATCTCTCTGGTGTGCCTGAGGGACATCAAGCAGGGCAGACCTGTTGGCTGAAGTGTTTGAGCGAGGAGAGAGAAGTTGAGGACAAGATCAGAAGAGGAAGCGGCAGCCAGATTAAATGTGGCTTTGTAGGCAGTTAGCTCCTCAGAGCAGGAAAGGAAGCTATTGGAGGGCTTTGGGAAGGAGTGTCTCAATGTCTGATTTTTATTTTAATAGGATCACTCTGGCTACTATGAAAAGGGTAGAGAGACAGGTGGCTACTACAGTCTTTTGCCATTATTCAGACTAGATGTGTTCATGACACAGACAAAGGTGGTTGCTGTGGAGGTGAAGAGAGATGGTCAGACTTTAAATATACTGTGAAGATTTTATTTTTTACCTGAGGTCAACTACAGAATTTGACTTCGTTCAGAGTCGCTCTTCTACACTACATGTTCTAAACAACTAAGTACTCAAGATGTGAAAATAACAGGAAATTCCCCTTCCCTTGGGCGAGATAAACTTTCAGATTATGGCTTTGAGCCTTCCAGCTGGCCTGCTATGTTTTCTTCAATTCAACAGCTATATTTTTTAATAACCTACCATAGTTCAGACATGTGAATCAGAGTTACATCTCGTGGTAAGAAACTTACAAAATAAGTTATTATAATGAAATGTTATATGTTAACTGATATCTAAACTTAACTGCTCAGGACCTGGGTGATGTGGGTTCTTCCTCACCACTTAGTAAAGCACTGTATCTGCAGATTTAGTGTCATCCTAAGCCACGCAGAGCCCTAATTTATATGCTTTATAGAAGCAGCTTCACCTCGTGTCATCTTGACTGTTGCCTGAGCTTCCTTGTTTCCTAACAGCTATTTTATCAGGGCCTTTCATATCCAGACCACATTTTCCTCAATGAAGACATCCACTCAGGAATTGCATTGTGGTGAATCCGAACCAACTCTGTGATGAAATTCCAATGATATATAAACCCAGGACTTTATGTTTTATATGTATTAGAGGTGGAAGATTGCAAATTTCTGACAAACTTAAGTTCACATGGTATTTGTGCCATTCTGTATCCTTCGTTAGAAAGTAAAGGGGACTGATTAACAAACACACACTAAGGTATAAGTAGCATTGGGGGCATGCCTGGTATATTTAAACTTGAAAGATGTTTGTTATCATCAGTGTTGAATCCAGAGGGATAATTCCAAACTCTCAGAATGTTAGGTGTCTTGGGATAGATTCTTTTGAGTAAGTGTTTCGCAGGAACTCCTCTGATAAGGTTGTCTTGGGTATAGGAAGAGAGGTTGAAACATCTAGAATATCCCTTCCAATTTCCAGACAAACAAGAAAATTAGTCCAGAAGCAGAGGCTGTCCTAACCACAGTCACAGGATTAACAAGTGGTGGAATTGGCATCTGACTTAGCTCTACTGACCTTGACATGATCTTTGCCCTGTCACATTGTGCTATGACTCTTCCTAGTCCAGTGGCCATACATACAAAAAAAGGTCCCAACAGGAAGGAATTCTTCCTTGTCTTCATTATAATATATTCATGTCCTAAAAAAAAAAAATATTTGTGCCCCAGATCCAAAAGAAGTGAACACTGATACTCAATTTCACTCTTTTTTTTTTTTCCCCCTACGAAACACACGGGGAGTTAAGATAGTTGAAAATCATCAACTCATTCCTCCAGGATATTTCTCTGTTGGAACAGATCTCTTTCTAAGCAACTACTGCTAATTTTAGATTAGCTGTAAATATATTTTGACTGTATTTTTCACCTTATAATTTTACTATTTTTAGAGAATCTGCTGATTATTATGGATATTTCTTTTATTGGAAGTTTAGCTAATTTCAGTTGGGAAATACAGACACACACACACATATAAATATGCATACACACACATGCACATACACATATGTGTTCCATTTACTCTGTCAATATGACATCTTCATTTCAACATCTCAATATGACATCTTCAGAAACCACAGTCAACTACTCTGAGTTTGTAGAAACATTTGGAGACCAAGAGAAACATTCCAAAAGAAAATACATTTAATAACAGATAAAACAAATGTATATTTAAAAAAAATAATGTTTTTATTTATTTTTGAGAGAGAGAGAGAGCGTGAGCAGGACAGGGGCAGAGAGAGAGGGAGACACACAATCTGAAGCAGGCTCGAGGCTCTGAGCTGTCAGCACAGAGCCCGATGTGAGGCTCTGACCCACAAACCATGAGATCATGGCTTGAGCCCAAGTCTGACTCTTAACTGACTGATCTACCCAGGCTCCCCACAAATGTATATTTCAAAGCATTATGTACTTATATTACCTTATTTCTAATATTGTATCTTACACATTCCTTTACAGCTTATAAGAATTACATATTCTTGTCATTTAAAAAAAAATAAATGATTCTAAAGTTAGTTAAGGAAAGCAATTTTATGTCTCTTACATAGATGGAGAAACTGAGGGTGAGAAACTGAATTGGCTTGTTATGGTAATACTTTTGAGCAGGAGTAGGTTCCATACTTCCTCCCACTTTGTCCATATTCTGATCACTACCACATGTGCCAAGGTGGTACTGATACATAATGTGAAGTGATACTGGCCATCCAGTTGTGGGCAGAACCCAAGAGCATAGTCTGTCAGACTTCCACAACATCCTTTAGGAAGTCTTTTTTTTTATTATTAAATTTTTTTAAACGTTTATTTATTTTTGAGACAGAGAGAGACAGAGCATGAACGGGGGAGGGTCAGAGAGAGAGGGAGACACAGAATCTGAAACAGGCTACAGGCTCTGAGCTGTCAGCACAGAGCCCGACGCGGGGCTCGAACTCACAGACTGCAAGATCATGACCTGGGCCGAAGTCAGACGCTTAACTGACTGAGCCACCCAGGCGCCCCATCCTTTAGGAAGTCTTAGAGTATGGTATTGGCAAACAAAATCAGGCATTTGAAGGTCATTAAACTTATACCTACAAGTCACAATGAATTCTTCCTTCTCCTTATTGTCAAAAACTTCAGCACTGCCTTACTTGTTCATATGCATGGACCAAACTACCTGACAGTTTCCTGCTTTCTTCTACCGACATTCCTCTCCCTGGAATGTGGAGTATCACTACCTTAAAACCAACCACGCCGGTAGCAACTCATCACATTTCTGTTCTGTTTGTGCACTGAGCCATGGGAGGGAGTTATAAAGGCAGCATGTTAGGACAGGATGAGACCATTAAAGCCATCAATCATACCCTGCAAATGTCAATGCTAAATACTAACGCGTTCAAATGTTTTTTTTTTTCCTGTGGTAAAATCTGAAGTAGATTGAGGGATTCCTACTTTCACCTATGAGGGAGTAACTGCTACAGGATATTCCCTCCCACTCTAAACTACCAGAAAACTGGATATAATATATGAAGCAATTTGTTTCAGACATTGGACAAGCAAGCAGTATAGGTTATGACACCTGAGAAGAGAAACCAACAAGGTGTGATCTATGATCATCCAGACTTTCTACCCAGAGGACATTTTCAGGCCAATATGCAAGCGAAGTCCAGTGGAATCACTGAGATGGGGGGACAGAGTTCAGGGAGAGTGAGACGGCTAGAATTTTCAGTGAGTAAGTTTAAGGGGGAGAGAGCTAAGCAAAGCAAAAACTCCAAAAATCAACATAGAAGACTCTTGGAGTCTGGACTGAGTACTGATCTGCACATGTGCAGGATGAAATTTCAAAAAGCCATATGACAAGGGCAACTGCCAAAAATTAAAAAAAAAACCTGAGAGCTATAAGCTTAAAAATTCCTTAATCTCATACAAGGTTAGGGATCATTTAATATCCCACCAGCCTAAACAGAAAGACTTCAGTGAATACAAAAGTCATTCAGTGAAGGACCCCAACACGGCCCCTGGCTCTGAGGTAAAGACTACTCTAGATTTGGTGGAGGGGGGGAAAAGAAGTTTAAAATGGGCTTCAAAATTATTGAGCTGATCCACAAATAAAATTTTGGACCAAACGATGTTCAGCATTCTTTAAGAAAAAAAACAGAATTCAGCCCTCAGCAATGTAAAATTCATATTTGGCAGCAAATCAAAACTTACATACAAAAAAAGCAGGAAAAAGTGGCATAGAAGCAGAAGAAAATGGTCAACAACAACAAAAAAGACTCAGAATGGCAAGAGGTGATGGAACCAAAAGAGAAGAACTCTTAATTTAGCTAGTATAAATTTTATAAATGTGCTCAAGGAATCAGAAGAATATATAAAGACAGAATCATTATCTGAAATGAAATATTCACCAATGGGCACATGGATGGCTCAGTCAGTTAAGCAACCAACTCTCGATTTTGGCTCTGGTCACGTACTCACAGTCGTGAAATGGAGCTCCATATAGGGCTTGGTGTGGAGCCTGCTCAAGATTCTCTCCCTCCCTCTGTCCCTCCCCAGCTCATGTGTGTACTCCCTCTTTCTCTCCCAAAAAAAAAAAAAATTATATATATATATATATATATATATATATATATATACACACACACTATATATATATACACATATGTGCCTGGGTGGCTCGGTAGGTTAAACATCCAATTTCAGCTTAGGTCACGATCTTCCAGTTCATGAGTTCAAGCCCCATGTCGGGCTCTGTGCTGACAGCTCAGAGCCTGGAGCCTGCTTTGAATTCTGTGTCTCCCTTTTTTTTCTGCCTCATTTAAAATGTTTTTTAAATGTTTTTTAAATAAACATTTAAAAATATTCATCAACTTGGCCTAATACCAGAAGACACATCAGTGAATTTAAAAGATAGAGCAAGAAAAACTATCTGAACTAAAGCACAAAGGGCAAAGAGTTTGAAAACAAAATAAACAGAGCATCAGTATCCTACAAAATAATAACAAGCATGGTAATTAAAACTGAGTAAGGAGAAAGAAAGAGTAAGGAGGAGAAGATTATGGTTAATTTTTTTTTAATTTGGCAAAAATAATAAATACAGAGATCCAGAAATCTCAACAAACCCGTCAAAGGAGAAAAACAAAGAGAATGACACCAAACAAAGCACATCATATTCAAAATGTTGAAAAGCAGTGATGAAGAGAAAAATATTTAAAATAACAAAGGAAAAACACCACGTTACTTGCAGAAGTGAGAATGATTGCCAACATTAGAGAAGCCACAGGACAGCACAATGGTATCTTTAAAACCCTGAAAGAAAACAAAAATTAACCTAAAATTCTATACCTTATGAAAACAAAGAGTTCTGTTAGCAGAAGCTGAGAAAATTTGCCACCTACAAACATGCTCCAATATAATTGTTAAAGGTAGTTCCTCTGACAGAGGAGAAAGGATACCAGATGGGAAGATGGACCAATAAAAAGGAGTGAATAGAACAGAAATGGTAAATAACAAAGATATTTAGTGTTACCTTAATTTTAAATACAATTAATTTTAAAGCAAGGGGCATCTGGGTGGCTTAGTCGGTTAAGCATCTGACTCTTGATTTCGGCTCAGGTCATGATCTAACACAGTTGATGAGCTTGAGCCCATCTCAGCTCCAAGCTGGCAGTGTGAAGCCTGCTTGGGATTGGGATTCTCTCTCTCTCTTCCTCTCTGTCCCTCCCCTGACTGCTCTCTCTCTCTAAGTATATAAACTTTTTTAAAAGTTACAGCAAAAATAATAATATAGTATGAGGTTTAGAACATATATAAACAGTGGGTCCTCACCACTTCTCTGCACCATTGTTTCAGTGGTTATCCACTCCAGTAAAAGAAGAAAAATGTTTTATTTATTTGTTTTCATTTTTTTAATGTTTATTTATTTATTTTGAGACAGAGACAGAGAGCCGGGGAGGGAAACAGAGAGAGAGAGCGAATCCCAAGCAGGCTCCGCACTGTCAGTGCAGAGACCAAAGTGGGGCTTGAATCCATGAAATGTGAGATCATGAACTGAGCCAAAACCAAGAATTGGATGTTCAACTGACTGAGCCACCCAGGCACCCCAAAAAGAAAAGGTTTTAAAAACTACTAGAACCATGAAAGGATTTTAGCAAACAACAGGATACAAAATCAGCATCTCACCCCATAAGTCTTTCTATATACTGGTAAAAAAAAAAAAAAAAAAAAAAAAAAAAAATTGGAATTGAAAAGATACTGTAAATAAAACTTTAAAATGTTGGGATCCATTTAAGACCCATACAATAAAAAACAGTAAAAGATTTCTGAGAAACTCTAAAGAGGATTTAAATAAATGGAGAAATATACAGCAATAATGGGTTAGAAGACATAATATTGTGGAGACATTAAAAACCTCAAATTTATCTGTTGTCTTCATGCCAACTTGACTAAAATCTCAGCAGGCCATTTTGTAGAAATTGGCAAACCAATGTTAAATTTATATTGGAAATTAAAACCAAAGATAGCTAAAATCATCCTGAAAATTAAAAACAAAATTTCAAAATCTAACACTATCTGATTTCAAGACTCATCCTTAAATGACTATAAGATGGTGTGAGGTCTACAAACACAGATGTAGAGACTGGAGCAGAACAGAGATATACACGTATGTGGCAGGGCAATTTTCAGAAAATTGCTGAAACATTTAAGTAAAGAAAATATATTATTTCCAACAAATACTGCTTAAACTACCAGATATTGATATGGAAAAAATCTTAGGCCTTACCTCACATCATCTATCAAAAACAAAACGAAACTTTGCAGTGGATCGTCGAGCTAAATACAAAGACTAAAATTATGAATTTCTAGAAGAAAAACTTTCCAAATCTATAGAAAATAATTTCACAGATAAAACAAAAATGCACAAACCCTAAAAACATTGATAAATCAGACTTCATCAAAATTTAAAATGTGTCTTCTTCAAAATACACCAGTAAGAAAAAGGTAGTCCGCACACAAAGGACTGATATCCAAAATATATGTAGAGCTTTTACATATAAAATTTTTTTTAACTGTTTATTTATTTTGATGAAGAGGAGGAGGAGGGACAAGGAAAGAGAGGAGAGAGAGAATCCCAAGCAGGCTGCACACTGCCAGCTTGGAGTCTGATGTAGGGCTAAAACTCATGAACCATGAGATCATGACCTGAGCTGAAATCCAGAGTCAGATACTTAACTGACTGAGCCACCTGGGTGCCCCTTATCTATCTATCTATCTATCTATCTATCTATCTATCTATCTATCTATCTATCTATTTAGGAGAGAGAGAGAAAAGTGCAGGAGTAGGGAAAAGGGGCAGGGAGGAGGAAGAGAAAGAGAGAGACAGAAAAGGAGAGAGAGAGAGACAGAAAGAGAATGAATCTTAAGCAGGCTCCATGCCCAGCGTAGAACCTGACATGGGACTTGATCCCACAACTCTGGGATCATGACCCGAGCCAGTATCAAAAGTCAGATGCTCAACCAACTGAGCCACCCAGGTGCTCCAACACTTTATAATATAAAAACCCACCCACTAAAAGGTAAAAAATGAATCTGAACACAATCTTCACAAAAATATAAAAATTACCAATAAACATATGAAAAATGACTTTTAACATCGTTAGTTATCATAAAAATGCACATTGAAAACACATGAGACACCATCAGACACTCACGTGGCTAAATTGTAAAACATTGACAATATCAAATGTTCTTAAGGTTACGGAGCAACTGGAAGTTACAAACACTGTTAGCAGGAATGCAAACATGGTGCATCCATTTTGGGAAACAGTTTGACAATTTTCTATAGAGCTTAAGAACATACATAGCACATAAACCAGCAATTCCACTTCTAGGTGTTTACCTGAAACAAAAATTAAAATACATACGTCCACAAAACTTTATGCAAATGTCTGCTACATTTTAATTTTTAATAGCCCTATAATGGAAACAACCCAAAAAATCCACCAACGAATAAAGAGATACACAGGTTTTAGCCTATTTTTCCCATAAAATATCACTCAGCATGACACATTTGAGATTAATTCACATTGTTGTGGGCTCATTCCTTTTTACTGCTAAGTGAAGAGAGCCTGACATAAAAGACTATATTCTGTAGGAAACATTCCAGAAAAGGCAAAACTATCATGACAGAAGGCAGATCGGATGTGCTTCATCTGGGAGAGGGGACATGAGCGACATTTTGGGGATGATGGAAATATTTCATGTCATAGTTATGCTGGAGGTTACATGAATGCATACATTTGTCAAAACTCATGGAATTGTGAATTCAAAATAGGTGCATTTTGTTGTATGTAAAATAGGCTTCAATAAAATTGAATGAACAGCATCTGAACTAGATTCTGCCCAAAATGCTCCCTTTATAATCTGTCTCCTGATTCCCCTCTAACTCTATCCTCTGTTCTTCTCCTCCAGACTCGATTCTGACAACTCAAATTTCTCAAATGTGCCAGAAGCCCTCAGGACTTTTTATTTGCCATTACCTCTGCCAGAGAGATCATGCGGTTCTCCTAGTCCCTCCTTTGGATCTTTATATTCATATGTTATCTTGTGACTGAGGCCTTCTTCAAAAACCACATTTAAGACATTCCATTCCCTCCTTAACTCAAAATATCCTAGTCCCTCCATCCACTAAATTTTTGTCTGTAGCCCTTGTCATATATCATATTAAATATTCTACTTATTCAATTACTTATCTATCTACCCCACAAAAACTTAAGCTCCAGGAGAGCAGATTATTAGTTTTGTTCACTATTATCATCCCAGTTGCTACAATCATGATTAACACAAAGTAGGTATTCAGTCTTTTTTGCCCATTATATTATTATCATTATTTAACCATTTTTGACTAAATTCACATTTTCTTCTGGCACAAGGTTTTATAATCCATATGAAATAAAATTACAATATCACTCACTGTAGAATGGTCTAGTGCCATTTCCCAAGAGGCTAGCTTTAGGGAAATAAGGATAAAATGGTAGGGATGTGAGGTAGTGGTGGCAGTGCCATTTAAAGGTATTATGTCAAAGAATTTGGAAATAATTCAGCATTCTCTGATACCACAGAAATCCTTTATAATAAAGTTCTTTATTTTTTAACATTTTTTTTTAATCTGAGAGAGAGAGACAGCGTGTATATGTGGGAGAGGGGCAGGGGGAGAGAGAGAATCTCAAGAAGACTCCATGCTCAGGGCAGAGCCCGCCATGGGGCTCAATCCCATGACTCTGGGATCGTCACCTGAGCTGAGATCAAGGGTCAGACGCTCAACCAACTGAGCCTTCCAGATACCTCTATAATAAAGTTCTTGAAGGAAATATCTGTGTATAAAATATTTTCAAATGGTAAGCAATATAACACTTTATTGCTAGCTGGAGCTCTGACCACATTCTAATGAGCAGAACTTGAACATATGGAAACACTGTTTTCAGGTCAAAGCTTACAATTCCTCTATTTTGCCCTCCAAATCCAATCTTAGGTGTTCTATCTTACCAATATGATTCCATGCCTTGAAAAGATGGGGAGGGTGCAGATACAAAGAGAAAATGAATATTTCTGGATATTTTAATGACACTGAGTCTTCATGCCCACTAGCCAGCATGGCCCAGTCATTGACCTGAAATCTGATTAATTATATTGCCATTTCCTCTCCTTGGGAAGAACACAGAAAGGGTGAAAATAAAGAATCAAAAGGTGAAAATAAAGAACCTGAGTGCCTTCCTTTCCTATAGGACTCTAGCAATAGTGACAAATAAAATAATTTCTCCTGTAAGTGATTTTCTAAGATGTTCCCACAGGTCCTCAGTCACTCAAAAAGCTGTATCCTAAAAGTGGTAGTAGCCAATTAGCCAACACTCTGGAGATGGATGAAATGACCTTAATGTCATCAAGATGGGTGGCCATCTCTACATGATTGGGTGTTGCTGTGGACTGATTTGCTGCCATTTTTATGGTTCAGTACCACAAAGCAATTAACAGTGAATGAGTGAGCTTTCCCAACCTTTACTAGAAATGGTGGCTGTTTATCATTGTGTCAGAATCCTGGCAGATTCAAGAAATCTAAATTTAACAGGTGACTGCTTCCTCCATGGCTGATTGCAGTCAATGGATCTTCAGGATACCTACTCCCATTCTGGTGATCCGGACCAATAGAACAAGATGCTGAAAAGAAAGGGGATGAATGGGGCCCACGTTAGAATCCATCACGCAGGAGGGTTCTACACAACTCTTGCACTCCTGCATAATAACTTTTTCAATTGATTTCAGCAGATTTCAACAATTGGTTCCAAAGAAAGCTGTGGTGGCAGAAAAATAGATAGATGGGTAGATGTAGTTGAAGATATAAATATATTCAAATTTGGTCAGTCACTACCCCATATTATTGATGGCTGTCCTCTTGGACTACTTAAAAATAGCTTTATTATTTTTTTTTAATTGCTTGAGGTCAAAATGGGGCCAATGAAGACATGTTAGACAATATTTAAAATCCCAGTCCCTCTGAATTGGTCAGCATGGTCTTAGGTACACAATCATCTTCAAAAAAGAACTATTTTCTCTTACTGCTGTGTTTACAGTGTAGCAGATGATGCCTGGCACTGATACTTACCTATAGTAAAATGGTAAAGACTGATGACTGGGGTTAATTTTCCATTGACGTAGGAGGGAATAATTCCCAGAATATCAGTCTACCATTTCTCACACAAAGAATGAGAAAAAGTGAACACACCCCTGCATTAGAAGAAGTCTAATATTGTCCTCATAATAAACCTGCATAAGAGGTATTATTATCGCCATTTTAAAAATGGGAAAATTAGGGCAGAAAGAAATTAAAATTACTTGCCTGAAATCATGCAGATCAGATGCGGTAAAGCTGGCTTTTAAATGCAGGCATCTGGCTCCAGAGTCTGTGATCTTAAGCAACATGCAATGACATCTCTCAATGTTAGGTCTAAGGTAATCTACTTTGGGAATCTGAATGTAAATGGTTATCTGTGATTTCTTAAGCATTCCTCTAAGTGAATTCTGTGACTTAAGAATATAGTCACGAATATGGAAAATGTGGTATATCCATACAATGGAATAGTATTCAGACACTAACAAGAAATGAAGTACGGATACATGCTACAATATGAATGAACCTTGAAGATATTATGCTATGTGAAAGAAGCCAGAAACAAAAGGCCACATATTATAGACTTCTGTTTCTACGACAGATCCAGAACAGAGAAATCCATAGAGACAGAAAGTAGATTGATGCATGGTGGCCAGGGGCTAAAGGGAAGAAGAAAGGAAGAATGTCTACTAATAGCCATGAAGTTTCTTTGAGGGGTAGATAATGAAATGTTTTGGAATTAGATAGTAATGGTGATTTGCAACCTTGTGACTATACTAAAAGAAACACTGGATCACTTTAAAATATCAAATTTTTTGGAACATGAATTATACATTGCTTTAAGAAAAAAAGAATATAGGGGTACCTGACTGGCTCAGTCAGAGGAGGTGGTGACTCTTGATCTCAGGGTCGTGAGTTTGGGCCCCACATTGGGTGTAGAGATTACTTAAAAATAAACTTTAAAAAATTTTTTATGAAGCAAAAGAATATAGTAATACAGAGAAGAAAAGAGAAAATAAAAATAAGAATTACTAATTACTAAAGACACACACCAGGAACTGTGCAAAGCTTTATGAATACAATTTCATCTAATCCTCATGACAATCCTAGGTAGGTATTATTATTATTATTATCTTCATTTTACAGACAAACAAGATGAGGCTTGGCGGGTTTAAATGACTTGACCTATGTAATCTGGTAAGTGGCTGTGGCGGGGAATGAAGCCAGTTCTGCCTGACTCCGAAGTTAGCATGCTGTTCTGCAGCCACTCACACAACATCACCCTCTACACTCCCTTGCTGTCCTGCCAGGAAGTTTTAAGAAAAAGAAAGGTCAAAATAGATGATCCTGATAAATATTTAATGTCCTCTGTTTTCACAGCTCCCTTATGGCTAGAGAGTGAATGTTTCACACCTGAGGGGCACTCCACAGGCAGAGCTGGAAGCGACTGTAGACATGCCCAGAGGCAGAGTCAGGGGGAGAAAAGCCAAGGGTGAGGGTGCTGTCCCATGCTAGAAGTGGCATCACCAAACACAGGACCTCCCCAGTGTCTCAGACAGGCTTAACTTTGTGGGTATTTCTCAACATGCCAAGGTTTGCTAGGACACATTCAACTTATGTGAACGGAAATGCTCAGGAATGGTGCCAACTCAAGTTATATTGAGAATCACAAAAGTTTGCCATTTTTGAGAATTTATTATCTACGAGTAACTGTGTTAACTTCTGATCACTTCATCGACTATTCATAACAACACTATTGAGTAAGTACTTTATTTAACACACTTTATAGATAATAATATTGATCATGAGGCTAATGGCTATTGAGCACTTAATATATCATTAGAAATGATATAATATACATGCCTAAATATATCATCTAATAATTCAACAGTCCAGTAAAGTTGGAAAACTGAGCTAAGTTAAAAATATGTCCAAATATACACAGCAAATAGGAGTTTAAGCTGAAATTTAAAAGTCACTTTTGGGGGGGCCTGGGTGGCTCAATTGGTTAAGTGTCCAACTCTTGGTTTTGGCTCAGGTCAGGGTCTCAGGTTTGTGAGTTCGGGCCCTGTGTTGGACTCCATGCTGATAGTGCAGAGCCTGCTTGGGATTCTCTCTCTCCCTCTTTCTCTGCCCTTCCCCTGCTCGCATTCATTTGCTCTCTCTCCTTCTCTCCCTCAAAATAAATAAGTAAACTTAAAAAAATGTAAATAAATAAAAGCCAGTTTGAATTTCCATAATTAAACCAACATGTAGAAAAAATAAAACCAACACCAAGATCAGAAAACTGAACATAACTAGCATCTCAGATGTTTTTAACTTTACCTAAATGGTTACTAGAGAGTAAGCAATCATTTATATCCAGCTTCCGTCCTCTGTGTTGTTTATTATTATTATTATTATTATTATTATTATTATTATTATTATTTTAGAGATTCTTCTCTGTTGCATTTACCAATATTTTGTTCACTGCTATGTAATATCCCATTATATGAACATACCCCCCTCATCAATTCTATTGCTAATGGATTTTTTTGATGAATTGAGGTTTAAAATATTTCTGCTGCCATAAATATTAAGTGTCTTTTGGAAATACATAAATGTGTTCATTTCCTAGCAGTGGAATTCCTGGGTCACAGGATATGCTATGTATATGATCGGCTTTAGCAAACAGTGTCAAACAGTTTTCCAAAGTAGTTGTAACAATATACACCCTCATCAGCTATAGACACAAGTTCTAATTTCTCTTTATCTTTACTAACACAGTATTGTATATTCTTTTCATTTTAGCTATAGTGGTACCTATGTAGTGGTATTATTTTGTGGTTTTAATATGTATTTCCTTATGGGTCACTGGGCTTGAACACATCTGCTATACTGAAATGTCTACTTAAGTCTTTTCCCTCATACACCTAATGAGCTCTCTGTACTTTTCTTCTTGATATGTAAAAGATCTTCATTCAGCGACCTGTACATGTAAGACTGTGTGTTATGTATTTTTCTATGTGCCATTATATTTCAATTAAGAAAAATAATAAAGTAAATAAAGCCATTTCATTCCTAGGATTATATATTTAGCCACTAAGTTCACATGTGCAGAGTGCTCTATTTTATTACTTACATTTTCACTGTGTTCTATTTATTATCTAAGATATTTGCAAAGATATTGCATCATTATTCCCATTTTCAAAATAAAAAAGTTACAACATAATAAGGTAAGTTTTCAAAGACAGTAAAATGGTGATGTTGGTCCTACAAACATATCCTCCAACCTCTGTATTTACATGCCATCGGCATTTTCCCCAGTTTCACTAATAAGCTGTAATTGATGTATAATATTGTACTAATCCAAGATGTACAACATCATGATTTGATATATGTATATGTTGCAAAAATGATCACCACAATAAGTTTAAGTTAACATCACCTCACAGAGTAACATTTTTTTTTTCTTGTGATGAAAACTTTTAAGGTCTACCCTCTTACCAAACTTCACATTTATTTATTTTTATTTTATTTTTTTAAAAATTTTTTCATGTTTATTTATTCTGAAAGAGAGACGGAACATAAGCACGGGAGGGGCAGAGAGAGAGGGAGATAGAGAATCCCAAGCAGGCTTGGGCCATCAGCTAAGAGTCCAGTGTGGGGCTGGAACTCACCAACCATGAGATCATGACCAGAGCTGAAACCAAGAGTTGGATGCTTAACTGAATGAGCCACCCCGGTGCACCTATTTTTATTAATCAAAAAAATTTTTAAATGTTTATTTATTTTGAGAAAGACAGACACAGAGTGTGAGCAGGACAGGGGCAGAGAGAGAAGGAGACACAGAATCTGAGGCAGGTTCCAGGCTCTGAGCTGTCGGCACAGAGCTGGAAGCAGGGTTCAAACTCATAAACCATGAGATCATGACCAGAACTTCAGTCAGATGCTTAACCAACTGAGCCACTCAAGCTTCCCTAGTTTGATGTAGTCTCACTTATCTATTTTTGCTTTTGTTGCTTGTGTTTTTGGTGTTATAAAGTAGGTGATCTCTTTATGTGATCCTTGGTGAATTCCTGGGTATATGATAGCCTCTCTGAAGTTTTTCACTATTTAAATCTGAGTAAGGCTCACTTCATAACCTACCTTCTCAAATAAGTATTTTCTGACCTCTCCCTACTCTCCTCGGGAATTCTATACAACTAGTTATGTGTATCATTCTTTGGCTTAAAATTATTAGTTTTTCGTGCATGTAACACTCTATCTTCCCAAGTAACCAAGGACAGAGGACAGAAGTAGAGTTTTTCATTGATTCATTTTCTCTATGGCTGTAGTTCAAATAGCATTTATCACCAATCTAATCAAACTAGAGGTTGCAGTGTGTTATCCTTGTCCGTTGAGGTCATCAACCTCCAGATCTGGATTCATCGGCTCTGAATAACACTCCATCTTTTGGTGTAGTTGGAAGATAAAATGGTGAAAATGCCCACTGGATTTGATGTCTGATGTCTACTAGGTGATGAGGACACTCAAAACTAAACTTGCCAAGTAAAAAGAAAAAGAAAGTCCTGAATGGTGAAATATCAGACACTAGGACTACAAGAGGAAGGCATATGCAATCCTGTCTTTTACTGGCACAAATCATATTCTATGGAGATCAGCTACTCCTGTCTGTTGAAAAGTCCAGCTGGGAAAAGCATCAGATGTAGGAATGGATAGGAAGTGCTATGGTATACACATTAAAGAACAACAGCATTTGGGGAATAGAGATACTCACATTGATAGGAAGAAAAAAAAAAGAAACCCTAACATTATAGAATTGTCAAGATTAAAATGTGCCTTAGAAAATATCTATTCTTATGGACTCTTAATTGGTCCAATAGATTCTTACTTGGTTTCTTCAAAATTTGTCCAAGAAAAGCATTTACAAATAACTTTCCTTTCCATATCTATAGGCAATAATCACATATAATGAGATTATATAATTTATTTTGAACTCCACCTACACTAGCCTGTATTTTTCTGGTTACTTTCCAAGGTGTCACCTTGCCCCTTGGTCCCAGCAACCAGCCCCCAATAAGTCAGAGGGAGGCTGTGACCTAGCCAACAGGACTCAAAATTTTGGCTTCCTTTCTCCAATTTGTTATTTCAGACTCAGGACCAGAGTGAGGAAAGCCAATCAAAATGTCTGTTTTTCTAATAACACTTTGTTTTTGTTAATGCTTGCAAACTGGATACAGTTAAGACTGCTGCCTAGAAACAGTGATCTGACATTCACTGGTCCCTGCAAACTGAGAGAGGCCACACTTCAAGATGGTGAGGTAGACAAGTCTCTCTCACTAGTTTATGCTCAAGTCCAGAAGGAACCAAAAGGAGATAAAGTCTTGGCAACAGCCAGCTCCTAACCCTAATCCACCTCATTTTTTGTTCCCTGTGCCAAGATGAATGCCAGCTGGACATGCCCCAATTACTGTGGTTGATCAAATAGAGAACTTTTACGCTAGAGTTTTGTTTTTTTTCTTTCTCTAGACTGCTGTGAAGTCAGCTGTGCTGCCTGTATAAATGTGACCTACAGCCCTTTACGTGCCAGATGTGAACAGATGTGCACTTAGCACGCCTTCTTTATGCCAACCTCCAGCTAGTGGAGCAGCTGATTAGAAGAGACAAGATAGAAAGAAAAGCAAATGTGACTATGTAACTGGCTATCACAGCAAAATAGCCTTGCAAGCTAAGCAAAGGTTGAGGATTCAGGTAAAATAGGACCAGGCTTGAATAAGCAAGGTCAAGGGAAAACAAACAAAGATGGAATATAAAGGAGGATTGGAGAAGATTGGTTCACTTTTATTTAGTCTATCTTTCTGGTCTTAGGAAGATCCTAGTGAACCCAAGCTTTGCAAATTTAGTACTATGCACATGCAGAAACAAATACTTATTTAAGTTCTGAGGCTCTTTGGGAAACAATGAATATATCACTAAGACCTATATATCACTAAGATCTAATAGGTCTAATAGATCACTATATTCTAGCAGGAGTTTAAGACTTTAAAGGAGGTGACCTCTAACTTTGAGTGGCCTATGAAGGAATTGGGGCTTCACTTTTGGGTAGGTAGAGGAAAGAGAGTCATAGAAGGAGGTGTAACTCTCAAATAATGTAGTTTGACTGACAGTTCTGAAGGAGCTCTCTTTAAGATATACTAGAAAGCAGGGCGCCTGGGTGGCTCAGTTGGTTCAGTGACTTCAGCTCAGGTCATGATCTCGCACTCTGTGAGTTCAAGCCCTGCGTCGGGCCCTGTGCTGACAGCTCGGAACCTGGATCCTGCTTCGGCTTCTGTGTCTCCCTCTCTCTCTGCCCCTCCCCCTCTCATGCTCTGTATCTCTCACTCTCAAAAATGAATAAATGTTAAAAAAAATTTTTTAAAAATGTACTAGAAAGGTAGAGAATGTAGGTGAGAGCAGCAGGTAAAAACCTCAGGTAAAGACCTAGCCTAAAGTGATGTGAGGCTCTTGACTGAGGCAGGGGAGATGGGAACCCAGAGCGGTAGGAGCTAAATACAAAACCACAGAGATTAAAGGATAAGGTGTGTGGGCTGTATCAGAGAGGGGAGAACTCAAGTAAGACAGCAGAATCTCTAGTGGGTTTCTGGCGGTGGAGGGAGTAGATCCACCTTCAACAGTCGTCTTGCTCAGTGCCTGGTGCTGTGTTCTTTAACCTTCCCACCAACCCTATAAACTAGCCAAAATGACTCTTTGCTTGTTTGTTTCGGTTTTGTTTTTCTTTAAAAAAAATTGTTTTTAGCGTTTATTCATTTTTGAGAGAGACAGAGACAGGATGCGAGTGGGTTAGGGGCAGAGAGAGAGGGAGACACAGAATCCGAAGCAGGCTCCAGGCTCCAAGCTGTCAGCACAGAGCCCCGCGCGGGGCTCAAACTCACAAACTGTGAGATCATAACCTGAGCCAAAGTCGGACGCTGAATCGACTGAGCCACCCAGGCTCCCCTGTTTTGGTTTTGTTTCTTAACAGACATAGCAACCAGAGTGACAAAACCCTCCAGTTTTCCAAGGATTATGGGATTCCTGAGACATGAGCGTGCAGTGCTAACATGAGGGATGTCCTGTGCAAATGGGGACTCTAGCACCTCAGCTCAGAGTGTTTGTATCACTTTTCCAAATTCACATGTCTGGGAGGAGCAAAGCCGAGATTCATTCCGTCTCTACAAAGCCCATACTTTTTTCCCCAATGATTTTCAAGGTTAAAAATGGCATTGTTACCCAGAACATTAATGCAGAAGGAAAAGCACATTGAATTTGGATCAGGGAGAAGGTGGGGGTAAAATGTTCTATTTTAGAAAACTGACATTCAACTTTTCTAAAATAGAGGCTTTCATTATTAACTTTTTTTGGTCTCTTTCTCTTATACCTTCAATGTTCATCAGGCCCTCCTCCCTCATTTTGTGTAAAGGCTCTATGCAGAGTGGTTATTTTTGTGACTGGATAATTATCTATATTTTAAGCTTAAGATCCAGACTCTGAGTAAAGGTGTGATATGCATCTAATGAATAAATATCTGCCTGGTTAATGTGATTTGCTTGTGTCAGGTTGCCTTGCTCATTCTTTCTAAAAAGCAATGACAGGTCAAGTAGTAGGGTCAGGCTGCAACAGCTGGGTAAATATGGGGTGAAGATGAGACCCTCTGGCAAGGTACTATGAAGGGAATTTGGTGAGGGACTGATCAATACTGTCTCACCACCTCTCTTGCCTTGAATCTCTGCTCGTCTTCTTATCAGGCCAGAGAAAGTGTGGCCCCTGACCAGTAGTATCAGTACCATCTGGGAGCTTGTAAAAAATTCAGATTCATGGCTCCACTCCAGATGTACTAAATCAGAACCTTTAGGGCGGGTCCCCCAAATCTGTGTCCACAGAAGTTTTCTAGGTGAATCTCATCACCACTAAAGATATTAAGCCCTATGGGCCAAGAGAAAAATCAAGGATATTGTGTAAGAACTTGTACACTGTAAGGCCTCTGTTGCAAGCACTCGGATGTTTTAGCATAAAAGTAGCCCCACACAATATTTAAAAGAGTGGGGATGTGCTGCAAGAAAATGGCTATTGGACACTGAAATTTGAATTTCATATAATTCGCACTTGTCAAAAAATATTATTCTTCTTTTGACTTATTTATGCCCAAATTTTTAAATGCCAATGCTATTTCTAGGTCTAACAGCTACCAAAAATGGGCAAGTAGAATTTGGTCTGGACTATAGTTCAAGGAATTCTACTTTTGAGAATCTAGATTAGGTGTGGGAAGATAAAGATGGGACAGACAACGTGAAACTTCCATTAGTCTATATCAAAATGTACCAAGAATGCTAATAAACTGCCAGACTCCTGTTGCTAAAGAAAATATGACTTTCATAGCCATAATAATGTTTCCAGGTTGTCTCTTTTGAGCATTGGGATACTGTAAATACCATAAATATCCATGAATAGAGGTTGGTTACATGAAATACGGTATAACCATCCCTAGTCATACAAACTGATTGAGGTAGGGACATTAGAACACTAAACTGGATATTGTATTATATTGAAAACTAAAGTGATGGTTACCAATTGTAATAATATTGTACTTTTTTCAATAATGAGTTCTTGTTTTTTAGAAAGATATATATTGATTAAATTACATAAAGTCAGGAATAGAATTTGCTTCAAAATTTGCTTCAATATACAAAGTGGGGGGTATAAGTGAAAAAAAGTTGATCATGATTTGACAATTGGAAAGTGTATGGTGACCACGTGGGGTTAAGATTGTATTTTTTATACCTTTTACATTTACATTTGTTTATAATAAAAATATTTTTATCCAAAGAAAATGATGATTGAGGCAGATGTAGATGTGTTGATGTGAAACTACATGATGCTCTCTTGTTTACTAAAATAAAAGCAGGCTGCAGAATAATATGTAGAAGATGATTTATTTATGTATCTCCCTAATGGTTCTGCAACATATAGACTCATGACATTTCAGCCTATGTCTCACAACCCTTCAGCTGTCTCTCTAAAAGAGAGATTAGATCCTTCCTTGCCCATGCATAAAAAAAATCTAAATGTGTCTCCTTTGCTAAGAGAATGGAATCCAAATTCCCAAGTATGGCATGCAAATTCCTTCACAATATGACCATAATGTGTCCTCCCAGGTATTCCTCATTCCATTCTCCTTTTCCAAAACATCCTATACTTTAAAATGAATTAACTAAGCACACAGAATTTAAAGTCAGGAAGCCATACCATCAACAAATTCTGGACTTGATACTGGTTATGTGACTTTGGATAAATTCCTCTCCCTGAGTTTCCATAAATTCATTTAATTACTATTATTTTTTAATGTTTATTTTTGAGGGAGAGAGAGAGAGAGACACAGAGTGTGAGCAGGGGAGGGGAAGAGAGAGAAGGAGACACAGATTCCGAAGCAGGCTCCAGGTTCTGAGCTGTCAGCACAGAGACCGAAATGGGGCCCAAACCCATGAACTTTGAGATCATGCCCTGAGCTGAAGTCAGATGTTTAACCGACTGAGCCACCCAGATGCCCCTCCATATTTTCATTTATAAATGAGAATTGTAACAATGTTTATCTCATATGCTGTGGTGGAAAACTAAGTGATATATATAATACCTGAGACATATTTAGTACTGAGTCTGACACTGAGAATAATTCAATAAATGCTGGCTATTACTGTTAATAGTTATATTTGGCCATTTATTTCCTCATTTATTCAACATATTTTTTTGAGCTTTCACTAAATGTCAAGTATCTTAGGTTGACGCTATGTTATTCACCATTCCAGCAATGGGTCATGAACTTCCACCATGTCATTCCTTTGCTTGAATCATTTTGGTTTTATGGATTATCCTTCCCACTAGTCTGTCTGGTAAATTCATATTTAACTTATTTTCCTGTTTGAGTTAATCCTGGTCTCCCAACTCTACTATTGACCTCAGAACTACTCATAGCTCCTTTCCTTATACCATCTTAACACTCCACTCAATCCATGACTTCACTAGTTGTAAGCAGGCTTCCTGACTTTTGTCTACATATTGGTCTTTTTCCATACACTGTGAAATCCTTTGAGGAAAAATCCATTTTTAATTTACCTTTGTACCTTCAGAGCTGAGAATCTGGTCTGTTTGAGAGGACATTTAAGGAGTCTCTTGGAAAAAGGCATGTATATCTTTCCTATAATACTGGGAAATGAGACACTAAGAAAATTGCTGTCATTATCATCAAATATTAAAACAAAGGGATCAGAAACATTATAAAGACCAATATCTTCATTTTTCTAATAATCAAAATGAATCTAAATGAAGTCCACTGACAATGTTTCATGACTTTCAGCTTATTAATTCATTCAAAAAATGTGTACTTTGTTTGTATCACTCCATGCATGACAGTACTAGAAACTAAAGTAGGTACAGGATCCCTTCCGTGGTACTATGTTGTCTCTCTGCCTATGGACAGAACCTTTCATGGAGGGTATGTTTGGATATGAAGAAGACACATGGCTGCCTGAATGGGGAAAGCATCGCCATAAAAGGGGAAGACTGGGTGAGAAGAAATGGTGTCCAAGAAATTATACTTGACTGAAGTCACATTTTGCTCAGAGGTCAAACATGCACATTAGGTTCTGGCTGTCTTAGGGATTCCTGTATTCTATTCCTAGTTTCTTTTTGCTGGTAGTGATGTAGGGAAATTATCTTAACATCCCACTTTCTGCTTTCCTTTTTACAGTGAGTGGATTGGACTAGTCAATGGTTCATAACTTTGTTAGGTGACAAGAACAATTTGAGATTTAATGAAAGCTCTGGAATTTCTCCCCAGAAGGGACAACTGCATACATGCACCACACATACATACACACTCACACACATGCACACATACAGAGGCAGCATTCATGGAATCACTGTTTTCTAACCAAGGGGTACATATTTCCCAGGTTAAGGACTCCTAGACTCAGGGGTCTCCAAGGCACTTCTAACTGTATACTTCCACCTTGTCGGTTTTATTCAAAACATTCTTTCCTACCGTATTTCTCAGCCCTAAGGTGTAATGGAAAACTAGTCCAGTGTGCCACTCAGTCTCCCTCAGTTTAGGTCCACAAGGGAAAAGTGCTTGGCAGGCAGACGCACATCTAGCCATCATAGTCTGGGGGTGGTGGGAGAGGAGAATGAAATGGGATTCCAGTTGTAGTGCAGTATATGTCTCCTGCCTGCCTTGCTGGGTTTCACTTATTGAATTAGGACAAATTGGAACTTTCATAAACTGAGAGATAAATCATTATCTCGAGTTAGCAGATGCAGTCGCACCAGGGTAGAGCACTGTTAATAACTCTGCTGGATTAGGACTGATTGGAACAATTTGAAACTTGTTTCTCTCAGCTTGATCAGCCTCATTGTAACCACGGCAATTATCCCATTTCACTTTCAATGGCTCAGCACAGACATGTTGTCGCATTATATCCATCCTTCTTAATGAAGCCAGCTCAGACTTTTGTTTGTTTGTCAAAGAGCTAGCCTATGTAAACAATAAATACCTCCACCCCTTGGGGTACAAGGTAGATGTCTGTAAGGCTGAGATCTCCAATAGGATAGACAAACACAATTCATGTGTTGGTGATTTCATAGATTTACTTATTAATTTCACTCTTTCATATCTGAGCAGCTGCAATGTGCCAAACACTGATGTGTTAGTCTGTGGGATATATATAGAATTGGATTAAACTGTATTGTGTAGCACCTGTGTCTTTGCTACTTCTTCTGATGGGGTGTACATTTTTTGAAGGCAGGGAACATCCTTTAACAGTGATGATGGCTATAATGTATCTGTTCTCAACAATGGTCCAGGAACTATGCTAACCAATCTGTATCCACAAAGCTTATGGTAAGGGATGTTGCAGAGCTGCAAAGGAGTTTATGAGACGGAGCTCCATCTTCGTACTGAACTGGTTAGTGAAGACTTCATAGAGACAGAAGCGTATGAGCGAATCTTAAAGAATAGCGTGAATTTGCTAGGCAAAAGATGAGGAAGAAAGTATATTTCACACAGAGGGAAGAGCATGGTCCAAAGACATTCTTTATCACTTTGTTGGAAACCCAGATAACATATTAGGTGTTACAGACAGGGTGGAGTACTGCCAGATAAGGACTGCTTTTAAAACTCCAGAAGCTTGGACTGGTTGTCAATGAAGTATAAATAATAATTATACGTGTATTTAATATTTAACATATTCATGATCCTTAAGTTACATGAGGTCCTAGACCTCTACTTTTATTAGTGTCCAATTCAACATAACAAAAATTTCGCTCAGTGCTCTAGTGAATACAAAGGCAAATAAATCTCAATTGCTTAACGGGTTTCCTGTTCAACTGATGGCATGCAATGGGTGTCCGGTTGGAAATTTATATCAAAACGCAAACAAGAGGGTTAATAAAGAGTAGATACATTAGGTGGAGAACTTTTCCTTTCCACTCCTCACACTCCTCACTGCTATACTTTATTTGGTTAATTCCTTCTGATGGGTGTTTCTACAGAGACACAGAAAACCCTCTCCTGTTATATGGCCTCTTTCAAATCAAGTACTCCTGAGTTTGATTTAATATCATAGTGCCCTTTAAAATACTTTTTACAACCTGTAATATCTTTTTGTAGGAATATTTTAATATACATATATATGTAAATTTCATATAGTCACCTTCCAAAGTAAGAAATACAATTTCCCTAAAAATGTTGAGGCCGTCATGTGCCTCTGCTAGATTCCATTTCTTGCTAGATTCTCATTTTCAATCCTACCCTGAGGTAAGCACTATCCTGAATTGGGTTTCTAGTATTCCTAGCCTATACTCACAATCCATAGTAAGATAACAAAGTGTACTAACATCACACCCACTTTTCCACTCATCCAAGCAGTTGAGAATGTAGTGATGTTGGTAGGTATACACACTTAGTCCATTCACTTTTACTACGGCATGGTATTTCAAAGTTTGTGCTTATGTAGGTTTTCGTATATTTGCTTCTCCCACTAGGGCCAAAGCTCCTTAATAGTTTTAAGGTAGATGGTCTTCATCTCTGTATTTTCAGTGCCCTGGAGGCACCTGGCACAGGGTAGAGTTTGAGAACTATGTGCCAAATGAATGAACACGTCCATGAGGGAACAAGAAAATCATTCCACATGGAAACTGTGAGGAGAGAAGATGGCATTCAGGCTGATTCAACATTCACAGTATTTTTTGGTTTTTTGTCTTTTGATAATTGGATAGAGAATAAAGAAAACCACAAAGGAAGGAAATTAAGGGCATATGTGGGGATATAGTGGACGAGCTGTGACATATGTAAGAAAGACAAATGAAACAATGAGCTAGAGAGAATGCATGGGTCTCAAACGGTAAGGACTCAGGGATAAGCATAAAGACAAGGCCTGGGATTTTCCTACCAGTTTGTTATGATGACATTTGATGGTGCTATTCCATACTCATGGCAGTAAGAAGGGAGCAGACTCCGACTTTGGAAAATCTCACAGTGAGGAAAATGTCAGAGAATAACGGCACCTTCCAATTGGAAGGAGTCTTCAAAATATGTAATTTAACTAATCTCTTAACACTTGAACCTCTACTACTGACTATGATTTCCCCCTTATCCCATTCCCATATGGCCTATGAGGACTAGACCAGTGACACAGAGCTCATAAGTCAACCTTCTTTAGCACTCTGGCTTTTAGAAATTTGTTTTTTGTAATGGATTGGATAATAATAAAAATGGCAACAACAGTGATGATCACTTTTAGGGTGCATGCCATGTGTGAGGCACTGAGCTAAGGTATTTAATTATTATGTATTTAATTATTTAATTTATGTATTTAATTATTGCAGTATCCCTATAAAGATACACAATAGAGTTTCAGTAAATGTTGAATGAAGGCACACCTGTATTACCACTATTTTACAAAGAAGGAAATATAAGTACAGGAAAACTAACATTTGCAAACACAGTCACACAGTTAGTAAAAGGCAGCAGTTAACCAAATTCTGTCTTGACTCAACAGGGAGTTTGACCACCATAATATGTAAGTCTCTCAAAGAGAAAATGCCTGCTTCTATCTCCTAGTGATTAGATTTATAGACATCAGTCCAATCTTAAATTTCATTTCTCATTTTGACATCTGTCATACTTAAAAGTAGTAAAGTTTGACCTTGTAATGTGCCCTCTTCCTATCTATCCCAACATTCTTTGTTCCTCCAAAAGTTGCTCCTTAGATACAGTCTTTATCCATATTATCCTTGTATGGAATTGAGAAATGTGCTAGGTCAGGTGAATTCAGTAAAGATTAATTAACAGCTGGAATTCTCCAACAAGTGTGGTCTGTTTGGCACCTAGGATTCTAGTAATATATTTTATCTACTGCTGTTGTAGCATTCCTACAAAGACCCTTTCTGTTCTAAGTTTCTGCCCTACAGTAATTGCTGATTGGCCCTTACTGCTTGAGGTAGGAAGTCTACCTTTTTGAAAGCTGTGCCATTAAAGCAGGTCACAGGAAATGGCCATATGAGTCACTGAGTCCTGAGGGGCATAGAGGATGTGATTAGGGGTCATTATGTCCAAGGTTGTGGGCTAAGATCACATTCATGCATGGGTTGCCATGGAAACAGAGCTGAAGTGACCTGCCTCTTTGCCCCCACATGGATCTCTCCCTGAGAAGCTGATTGAAGAGGAAGCTTTGGATGGTGCTCAAAAGAGTAAGGACCCATTAAACGACCTTTTATTTGGCAGCTGGGCCCCCAAGTGAAGGCTGCAATACAATGAACAGAGGAGGAATGATTGATGACAGTGGGAAACCTCACAGCATTATGGGATAGAGTGGTGATTACCCAGTAAAGTGGAGTAAAGTAGACAGCAATTCAAAAAAAGTCAATGTCTAGTTTATTGAAATGATGTTGATTCCTCACTGCCTACATTCACTAGAATTATATCCAGAGCAAGTCATATGTGTTAAGAAGTAGTGAAAAAGAGATTTGATATTTAGTAGGAGAAAAAAAGAGTTGTGCATTGGCTCCATTTGTTCTTTCAGTCAACAAGCTTTGAATTCCTTTTAAAAGAACCAAAAGAAGATGGGTTTTGGAGCCAGAGGAACCTGAGGTTAAATCCAGTTTCACTAATTACCGATCTTATGATCAAGTCTTTTGAGCTCTAGGAAGCTCAGTTTCCTCATCTGTTAAGTAGGGATAATCGTGTAAGCAATTGTTAAAATGGATGTAGTAAAAGAATCAAAGATGTTATTGGCAGAATTTCTTTCTGCTTATTAAAGTACACACACAAACAAAAACATAAATAAGTAAATTATATAGCATGTTAGAAAGTACAAAGTCTTGGAAAAGAAGAAAATAAAGTAAGCATCAAGACAAAGGACTGGGACTGTTGATAAGGTGGGGAAGGGTAATTAGAGCAGTCAGGATAGGGTTCACTGAGAAGGTAATGTTTGAGGGGTGCCTGGGTGGCTCAGTTGGTTGTATCTGACTTGATTTTGGCTCAGGTCATGATCTCACAATCATGAGATCTAGCCCTGTGTTACACTCTTTGCTGACAGTGCAGAGCCTGCTTGCGATTCTCTCTCTGCCCCCCACCCCCTCATTCTCATTCTCTTTCTCTCAAAAAGGGTAAACATTAAAAAAAAGATTCTCTCTCTCTCTCTCTCTCTCTCTCCCTTTGCCCCTCCCCTGCTCGTGTGTGTGCATGCTCTCTCTCTCTCAAAAAATAACTAAATGGGGCACCTGGGTGGCTCAGTGGTTGGGCCTATGACTTTGGTTCAGGTCATGATCTCACAGTTTGTGAGTTGGAGCCCCACTCGGGCTCTGTGCTGACAGCTCAGAGCCTGGAGCCTACTTTGGATTCTGTCTCCTCCTCTCTGTCTCTCTCTCAAAAATAAATAAACATTAAAAAAAATAATAATAATAATAAATAAATTGTTAAAAAAATAAAAAATAAATAAAATAAATGGTCAACTTTATTTAAAAACAAAGGATAATGTTTGATTAAAACCTTGAAGAAGGTAAGGAAGTAGGCTACATGCATATCTCATAGAAGGGGATGGATGGGTGAGAGTGAGTAAAGGAAAAGTCACAGGTCTTAAAAGTGGGGATGACAACGGCTCTGGTGTGGCCAGAACAGAATGAGTTGAAGGTATAGGAGGTGAAGGAAGTAGAGTGGTGTCCAATGGTCAGAACATGTATGGCTTCTCAGCCTTGATAAGGACACTGATTTTACTGAGTAAATTGTGAGGTAAGGCAGGGTTTTAAACATAAGAGTGACATGATCTCACTTATGTTTGAAGAGACAGTTAGTTTCAAGTATAAAAGCAGAATACAGACATTCTGAAGCATCCACAAACTCAAGGCACAGAGGATGATCTCCTAATCTCTTCCTTAAAAAATTTCTGTATCACTTCTTACAACTGCATGTGAATCTATAATTATCTAAAAGTAAAAAATGAAAACATAGAAAAAATGGATAAACAAGCTGTTGACACTGCAGGCATTCTATCTAAGACAGAACCCTCAACTGGGATAAACTACTGGGGTGGAATCACATTGGACAGGAAATGGACAATAGAGACAAAGGAATGGAGAAGGTCTAAGGCTGTGCCTCTCTAATGCTATAGCCACTAACCACCTGTAGCCACTGAACAAGCCAACTATGGTCAGTGGGTCTGAAATGTGCTCTATGTATAAAACACACACCCAACTTCAGAGACTTAGCAGAAATAACAGACCGGTAAAAAAAATTACATTAATAATGTGGTATCAATTATGCACTGTAATAACAATATCTTGAATAGAAGTGGTTAAAGAAAATATATTATTCAAGTTTTTTAAAACAAAAGGCTTCTGGAAGATGAAATCAGGTAAACAAAATGATAAATGATGACAAAGTAATTGAAAATGAGGAAGCCGTGGGAACGGGATCAGGGGTGAACTCGGATTCCTATTCAATATACAATTAAAAGGAAATGACAATGAAACTTGCGGTTTCAGGCCGGAATACGTAAATGTTGTAAACCTTACTAATAATAGCATAAGAGAGAGAAAGGACTGGAAACAGAGAAAAAGAGGGTGTGGGGACACTAGCTTCCTCATAGCAAGGAGTCAACAGATAGTGCTACATTTCCATTTTAGACCTTTTTTTCTTTTGTAAAGATTTTAACAAGTTAAAATGTCTTCTTACTTTTCCCCTTAACTCTGGAGATATTTTAGATGCTAATATTTTCTTGAGGTGAAGAAATATGTATTTGACATTCCTCATTTTTTCATGTTTATTTTAGTATGTTTTTCTTAATGTTAAATTCAAGTAAAACTAAATCTGTCATTTTATTTTAAAATAACCTCTATAACAGCATCACATTTTTATTTCTTTTCCTACTAATCTATATATTTCTATATAGTCCTTAGATAGGAATATATACATCTGTGTAGTCCTTACAGAAATGTCTGGAGCAATCGCCACCAAATAGTAATGACAGTTGTTGCTGGTGGTGGAATTTTAGGTAATCTCTCACTTTCTATACACATTTTTGAATTGCTTGCTTTCTTGGTAGTGATTACTTGATTGCTGATGAAATCATTTTTCTATAGACATTAATAAATTTTTAAAGGATCTTTCTGGCTGCCATGTTGAGAGTTGGGTCTACGCTGGGCAAGGGTTGATGCAAAGAGACTAGGTAGGAGGGTGTTACATCGAAAACAGAAATGACCAGGCATAAACACATGCACATTTGATTACTATCCTTAGTGGGACTGAAGCATGTTCTACTAAAAAACTGAGGAATTCAAAACTAATTAGTTTTGAGTATTTTTTTAGTGTAAACAAACAAACAAACAAACAAACAGTAGTTGGGTTGGAATACAAATTTTGAGGAAATCTCCAGAAAACTGAAAGATTCTAACAAGTTATCATCTGAAACAATGAAAACAACTGCCACCCTAAGGCACTTTTGAGTAAATTTTTAAGGATGCAGGGAAAAACAAGAGTCCCTAACATTTTTCATAAAGAGAAGTAGCATTCTTCTGCCCAACATATCCTCAACACCATATAAAATTACCAAGTATCTGAAATGGCATCACAGAAATTAGGAGACTACAGAAGCATCCCATCAAAATTCTGAGGGGAAATTATTTCCTTTCACACAAAAGACTTTAAATACAGATAATCCATCATCGTGGATCAGAGTAGAATAAAGACATTTTTAGACAGGCACGATTTCAAAATTACACCTCCCATGCAAGAAGATACTAAAGATATTCTCCAACAATACAAGGGTAAAAAACAACAAAGAGAGGCTGTGAAATCTTGAATAGGAGATTCAATTGAGAAAAGAGAATAAATGGAACACCTGGGTGGCTCAGTTAGTTAAGCATCTGACTTGGTTTTGGCTCAGGTCATGATCTCACAGTTTTGTAGGTTTGCGCCCCACACTGGGCTCTGTGCTGACAGCAGGAACCCTGCTTGGGATTCTCTTTCTCCCTCTCTCTCTTCCCCTCCCCGACTCATGCTGTCTCTGTCTCTCTCAAAATAAATAAATAAACTTAAAAAAAGAGAGTGAGAGAAAATAAAGCAATTATAAAATCACAAAAGAGATTCCCGGACAATTCTATGAATTCCTTCTGAAGACATAAGTCCAGAACTGAGCCAGTCTGTGTTCAGAAAGTGGTATGTTTGGGGCAGTTCTCAGGAGTAAATACTGGCATGGCACACAGATGGATATTAATTTTTCAAAAAATGCAGATAGAGCCAGGAAACAACCATCAAGAGGTGACTAACCTGGGCCTAGATTATGATGTGAGAGAGGGAATAAAGGGAACAAGAAGTACCACTGTGTTAGAGTAGTCAGAGTTTGCAGCAGGTGAGACAGGGAAGAGACGGAAAGAGTCTCTTTGTTATGCCCCCTCATTCCATTCATCTCCACTCCTGCATCTTTGCTTATCATATATTCTTAACTGTACGCCCACAGTTAACAGCTCAGTGCATCTATCCCTTCTGTGGTGCTAGTCTCAACAGGTGACTATCCTATAAAGTATTTTTGATTCCTTAAGACCCTAAACTTTCCTTTCTCTCAACTTCTATAACTCACTTCCAGGAACATTCCTGCTTCCATTACGTGGGTGTTGCATGCCCAGGTAGAGTTAGTTTTTATCAACTCAATCCCCTTACCTTGCTTTATTTTTCCTTATAGCTCATGTTATTACCCAAGATATATATCCATGGCCAGAACAGTGGTTTTCATTTCAAAGTACGTCCAGAGTTAAGTGGAACACTTAAATACATATGACAATTTTGGAAAACTATAAACTAAAAAATTAAAACAGGGTACTTCAGCAGAGAGGAGCGGGATGAGAAGAGCACTGACAGCACTTGCATTTATAATCTATACACATCTTTCTTACATATTTTCAAAGCTTATTTATTTATTTTGAGAGAGCAAGAGAATGTGTGAATGCAGCATGAGTGGGGGAGGGGCAGAGAGAGAGGGAGAGAGAGAATCCCAAGAAGGATCTGTGCCGTCAGCACATGGAGCCTGACATGGGGCTCGATCTCAGAAACTACAAGATCATGACCTCAGCCAAAATCAAGAGTCGGACACTTAACTGACTGAGCCATCCAGGGATCCCTGTTACATATTTTTAAATAGATATATTTTATTATTATGGTTTTAAAATGAGGAGAGGTGATTTTACCATGGGAAACAGAAAATATGCCATTAATGAAAATAAGGTACAGTTGAAGGAAGGGAGGAGTATCACACTGAAGAAAGATAAAGTTTTGAGCAATCTGTGGTTTTTGAAGGGGTTCTTTTTTTTTTTAAGTGTATTTATTTATTTTGAGAGAGGGAAAGAGCATGCACATGCACTTGCGAGTGGTGGAGGTTGCAGAGAGAGAGGGAGAGAGAGAATCTCAAGCAGGCTGCATGTTGTCAGCACAGCAGAGCCTATGCTGAACTCACAAACTGTGAGATCATGACCTGAGCCTAAATCAACAGTAGCACCTTTAACCAACTGAGCCCCTCAGGCACCCTTGAAGTGGTTGTTGATAAGTGGGAGTGAGCACAGAATGGAGAGGGGTCAAACAGGATATCCATCAAGGGGGATACATAGGAAACAGAATTACAGAGGCAAGGAAAGCCAGACATGAAGTATTTAGAGGGAGTTTGCAATGAAGTGGGTCCTTATGACCATAAGAGAGCCAAGTGACCACATGGTGGTGGGTAGAGAAACTCCCCCTTGGCAGATATAATAGTGTGGTATGACTTGGGATCTTCTGAATTGACTTTTCTGCCTTCTTCATGCAAAGACTCATGGAGTTCCAGAAAGTAGTAGATATAGATTCTTGCTTTTAAATGACTGTTTATAATGCAATAATGAAGACATTCATTTTTCTCTCTATGTCTCCATTATCCACCCTACCTGTCTTCCAAAATGACAAAAAATAGCTTGCTCTGCTTTTTTGTCATTAATGTGAAAATAAGGAAACGAGAACCATTCACCAGGCAGATAAAGCCCATTTGCAAGAAAATTAAACATTTTATGAAACCATTATAGGAGAATGTGTCAAAGCCTATAATTCTCTTCTTAAGTCTGAAATGGCTATTTGTTGGAGGTAATGGTGACCTGATTGTTATATCTGCCACCTTGTGGATTGCTAGGGGAAACATGAGCAATCATCTGCATTATGATGTTCTTATTTCAAAGCTCCTTCACCTTTCTTACACACTCCTCTTGAATAAACAAATCAGAGATTATGGCTCTTAAAAATACTCATTATTCAGCCGAGGCACAGAGAGGTAAGATGGGTTGTCTAAATATGGGTTGAACCCACGTTTGCACAGTGATTAAGGAATCAGTCTTTGGAAAGAAATGACTGAGATTGATAGGGCACCTGTGTGGCTCAGTCAGTTAAGCGACCAACTCTTGATTTCAGCTTAGGTAATGATCTGATGGTTCGTGGATTCGAGACCTGTGTTGGGCGCTAAGCTGACAGGATGGAGCCAGCTTGGGGTTCTCTCTCTGCCCCTTCTACACTCATGCTCCCTTTCTCAAAATAAAATAAACTTAAAAAAAATGACTGAGGTTGATTCTGCTTTTACCATGAAGCTATGTAAACTCAGCAGGTATTAACCTTCTGGAGTCTCATTTTTTTCTCATCTGCAAACCTAAGGTTAATACACTTACCTGGCAACATCATTGTAAAGACTGTATGACTTTGTCATTACTATTGTGATTCTATGTTTACTAATCACCTATTTTGGAGCAGGTTGTATGTTAAATACTTTATAATCACTATCTGATTTAATCCTAATAGAACTTATAGTGTAAAAACATCAGGCTATGGGATGATCATACCAAAATGGATTTGAGTCATGACTCTAATGCCTCCTGGTTGGGTGTCTTTGGGCAACTACGTCATCTCTATAAGCCTCAAACAGTACATGTTTTAAACAAAATAATAGTATTTATTCAATATGGCTTTGCATAATTCAAATAAGAAAATGAGGGGTGCCTGCCTGGCTCAGTTGGTAGAACATGTAACTCTCGATCTCAGGGTTGTGGGTTCAAGCACCATGTTGGGTGTAGAGATTATTTAGAAAATAAAATGTTAAAAAAATAAGAAAATGAATATAAAGCACTTAACTCATAGTAAGTACCCCAAATCTATTTGCTATTATTGTGACGATTATGATTATTTGGTTTAAAATCCTACAGACCCTTTGAGTTGAGAAAGTAAAATAATAATAATTATTATCAGCATTGTTGTTACTAATTGTATTAGTATATATTTATCATTATAACTTCAAGATTAATGACATCCGAAGACTTCCCATGGGAAAACAAATCTATGGTTTTAAAATCAAGAGAACTTATTTTTAGAGAGGAGGGTGGGGGCTGATCTTGGTAAAGTGCACAAGCGGAATTTCTAGGGAGATTTAATTATAGATACAGAGATACACATATTATACAAATACACACACAAATATAATGCCAACGTGAATGATTTTACTATAAAAATTCCTCTATCTGTACACTTAGGATTTGTATTAGTATTGTGTTTCAATTAAATGCCTTTTAATTCTCATAGATCATGTATATATATTGGGACCCACTTCTAGGTTCCTTACACAAATTCTGTGATCTATTTCATAAGTGAATTCAGGTAATATTTCTTGGGCAATTTTCTATGTGCTTGGAATATACAAGTGAACCAAAAATGGTGCCTGCTCTCCTGCAGTTCATACTCTGTCTCCATTCCTACATAACACCAGATCTCTTGGATGACACTAGTTTTACAGCATGTTCGGAGATGTGTTAAATAAATTCCTCTTTTTTGGTATTCTTTTGGACAAACTCTTAGGCTCTCCTTTGCCATCTCTTCTACTTTTATAAACTTTAAAATTATGTAATTTTATTCCAAAAGCCCTGTTGGGCATCTAAAGGGAATTGAATAATTTAAAAAAATATAATTAAAAAATATAATATTAAAATATTAGTTAAGACATTACTTAAAATTAAATTTACATTATTAACATATTGATTTTCCCATTTTATATAGATACTGTTATTTGTATAGCTAAAATTATTTTTAAAGGATATATAATTTATTTTATTTTATATTTTTATATATATTTATAAATATATATATATTTTAAATATATTTATATATATTTAATATTATATATATAATATTTTAAATATATTTATATATATTTAATATTATATATATAATATTTTAAATATATTTATATATATTTATATTAACATCATTTTATACATGATGTTAATGGAAACTTTGTTCATTCGAAAATGGTTTTTATTGCTAGTATAGTGAAAGTATATTGATCCTTGACTATCTTCTCTTGTATACAACCGCCTTACACAATTTTCTTAGTGATTCTATTAATTTTGTTTTGCCACTGTAATCTCTTATTGTTAACTAATTACCTTGACTTCTTTTCATACTTAATTGGCCAGAGAATTTAAGAAAATGAGAATAAGGACAACACTGGTTGTTTTTGCCTAAAATGTTACTGAAAATTTAATGGTTTTGTATTTTTCCCCATAAGATAATATGTGCTGTAGAGTTTGGATGCTAGTAAATTCTTTTTTTTTTTTCAAAATTTTTTAGTGTTTATTTATTTTTGAGAGAAAGAGACTGGATGTGAGTGGGAGAGGGGCAGAGAGAGAGGGAGACGCAGAATCCGAAGCAGGCTCCAGGCTCTGAGCTGACAGCACAGAGCCCAATGCGGGGCTCAAACTCACGAGCAGCGAGATCATGACCTGAGCTGAAGTCAGATGCCACCTAACCGACTGAGCCATCCAGGCACCCCAGATGCTAGTAAATTCTTTTACTTTATGCTAATTTTATTTAGTAAAGTTTCTAATTTTTATCAAATACCTTTTCAGCGTATGGTGACACAATCATATGGTTTTTACCCTTTTATTTGTTGGCATGGCAGACTGACCAGTAGTTTCAACCACCTATGAATTTCTAGGGATAAATGTGTTATTCCCCTTTTAGTTTCATTGCTTGATTCTGCATGTGTGTATGTGTGCGTGTGTTAGCCCACAATTTTCTAATTAGTGTTACACTAGGTTTTGGCTTTAAAGCTCTGTGGCTTCAGAAAATAAATTGAGATGATGTATTTTCTAGGGAGTAGCATATTTTAAATAATATTGAAATTAGTTTAAGGGTTAGATAGATTCAGCTGTGAATCTGTTTTTTCTGGTGCCTATTTTAATGGTAGCTGCTTAATCATATGTTCTGTTTTAGTGGATTTGGCTTATTAATATTTTCTATATCTTTGAGGTCAATTATAATGATTTAAAGATTCCTAAGAATGCATCTTTTTGCTCTAAGTTTTCAAAATGTTACCATAAAACGTATGCAGTGATCTCCTGATTCCATTTATACTTGTGCTTCTACCACCTTAATATTTCTTGATTTTTAGTATATTGTGATTTCTGTGTTTAATTCTTAATTAATCCAACAAGAAGGTTATCTACTTCACTTGCCTATTCAATGAACTTGTTTACACACCAATATATTTTTCTACAATTTTTGTGTATTTCATTAACTTCAGGTTTTGTCTTTATTAATTCCCTGCACATAGTTTACGTGTTTTTGTTTTCTTTTTTTTTTCTCAATTGCTCTCTATGAGTACTTGTTGTTGTTGTTGTTGTTATTGTTGTTGTTGTTGTTTTTACTATCTTCTTCTATTGTGAAGTCATCTATGACTAGGGCTTTCCCTGCTATGTTTTATATTGCTCTCTAGATGGCTTGTAATTTGACTTTTGATTTCCTATATGATACAAAAGTATATAAATTTAACTTAATGTTCAAGTAGTTAAGATATTTTAGATAAATTTTTTATAATTTATTTCTAATGTAATTGGATTTTTATCAGAGAATGTGGCCTGTGGTAACTATGCTATACCCCTTTCCTTAAATTTGAATGAATTCTGGTCCTTTTAAAATCTCTTTGCACCTGACTTTGTGTGTTGTGTATATATGTGTGTGTGTGCGTGTGTGTGTGTGATATGTGTTTGCCTAATTGCCTCCACTGGTGGGTGACATCCTTGAGAGTAGGGATAGATGAAAAAGGGCATTATATATTAATTAAGGGGTCTATTCACCAAGAAGACCTAACACTTGTAAAAAACCTATGCCCCCACCTGCAAGAACCCAAATAGGTAAATCAATTAATCACAAACATACTGAAACTCATTGATGATAATAATACCATAATAGTAGGGGACTTAAATACCACACTTACAGCAACAGACAGATCATCTAAACAGAAAGTCAACAAAGAAACCACGGCTTTTAATGACACACTAGACTGGATGGACTTAACAGATATATTCAGAACATTTCATCCGAAAGTAGCAGAATACGCGTTCTTCTCAAGGGCACATTGAACATTCTCCAGAATAGATCACATATTGGGACACAAATCAGACCTCAACAAGTACAAAAAGATCAACATCATACCATGAAAATTTTCAGACCACAATGCTATGAAATTTGAGATAAACCACAAGAAAAAATTTGGAAAGATGACAAATACTTGGAGACTAAAGAACATTCTACTAAAGAATGAATGGGAAAACCAAGAAGTTAAAGAGGAAATTAAAAAGTACACGAAGCCAGTGAAAATGATAACCCTGCAGCCCAAAACCTCTGGGACACAGAATAAGCAATCATAAGAGGGAAGTAAATAGCAATCCAGGCCTTCTTAAAGAAGGAAGAAAGGTCTCAGATACACAATCTAACCTTACACCTTAAACAGCTGGAAAAAGAACAGCAAATCAAACCCCAAATCAGCAGAATATGGGAAATAATAAAGATTAGAGTGGAAATCAATGCTACTGAAAAAAAAAAAGTAGAACAGATCAATGAAACCAAGAGCTGGTTCTTTGAAAGAATTAACAAAATTGATAAACCCCTAGCCAGTTTGATCAGAAAGAAAAAGGAAAGGACCCAAATAAATAAACCCACAAATGAAAGAGGAGAGATCACAACCAACACTGCAGAAATACAAACAATAATAAGAGAATATTATGAACAATTACATGCCAATAAATTGGGCAATCTGGAAGAAATGGACAATTCCTAGAGACATATAAACTACCAAAACTGGAAGAAGAAATAGATAATTTGAACAGACCCATAATCAGTAAAGAAATCGAATTAGTAATCAAAAGTCTCCCAAAAACACGAGTCCAAAGCCAAATGGCTTTCCAGGGGAATTCTACCAAACATTTAAAGAAGAGTTAACACCTATTCTTTTGAAGCCATTCCAAAAAAATAGAAATGGAAGGAAAACTTCCAAACCCATTCTATCAAGCCAGCATTACCTGGTTTCCAAACCCAGATAGTGGTTTCTCCCACTACAAAGGAGAACTTCAGACCAATTTCCCTGATGAACATGGATGCAAAAATCCTCAACAAGATACTAGCCAACAGGATGCAACAATACATTAAAAGAATTATTCACCACGACCAAGTGGGATTTATACCTGGGATGCAGTGTTTAATCCCCTTTCTCTCTCCATTGTCTAACATAGTTAGGCTTACTGCTGGTACTCAAATGTTCTTTTGATTTGAATTTAACTGGATACAATGAACATACCTCTTAAGCAATGGGTCTTAGACCCTAGTGCAGACAGTGATTGTGTGAGGGTAATATATTTAGGTGAAGGTGACTTTGAATGCAAATCACATTCCATTGGCATTTCTAGCCCCTCTTTGCTCTACACTCTCCAACCCCCTCTCTCTATCCTCAGACCCAATAGTTTCTATACCCTGTTGCCAAAAAGCTCAGGGAAAGCAGAGGCATATTTGAAAATGTTGTAAATATAGCCATGCAGTGTTTAACAAACAACATAACAAAGGCATCTGTCACAACACATCACCTTCTGTTCCTGGGAGACTTCCGCCAGCACGGTGGCACGCTCCCTGCCTTTTCTCTTCCTCTCTGCTCATTCCCTCTAATTACATGTGGCGTTCTCTCTCCATCACACAATGAAAGAGGTCCTCATTTTGGCAGGAAAATGGAGAAGACTGGCTAGGGAATAAATCCTGCCACAAGCAACAGTTCCTTCTCAGACTGAGTATTTGGGCCAGGTCACCTATATGAATTGATGTACAGGCATTGAAAGGCTGCTTCATGCCTAAATAAGCCCTTTGACTGACAGAAAACAAAAATATCTCTATTTTCTCACTCTTGTCATTAATGCCCCAAATCTTTAGAAGCACATTCCATGTCTTCATCAACCTGATTCATATCTACTTTTCCATCTAAACTTCCCTTTGCATTTTCTCAAAAACAGAGCTGGCTTGTAACATCTGCATTTTATAGGCTCTTTACACCCCTAGTTTATGCTGCATCATCCTCTTGGATGCAAACTCAAGTATAATAATAACATCAATAATAAGAGCTGCTTATATTTTGTACTTACTGTGTGCCAGGAACCAAATGACTTTATGCACTTTTCTCATGTAATGCCTACAATGATCTTATGAAGGATATAGTATTATATTCCCCATCTGTTAGATAAGGAAACTGGAGTTTAAATAGGTTAAATATACAGTAAAATAACCCCATGCACCCACAAAGTGGATGGCAGAAATATGACTTATAATTTTTGTATGCTCCTACCTGTTGGGGCCCTCTCTCAACCCTGTGAAAACCCAGGTCAGATGCCATCTTCCCTGCAAAGCCTGTTCAGACCCCCCATCGATGGAATCGTCCCTTTTCTGTCCATGGCCTCCATCATTTTGTTAGTTCTCCTCTCCTGGTTGATACAGCTGAAACCACACTGCCCAGGGAAGAAAGGTATCCCTCATGGGACCACATTTGCTCTCTTTCACGGGAGTGACATTTCAGCAAGCAGCTCATTATTCTTCTGTTCCTGGAGGTGTATGTTTCAATTAAGATCTGCATTGCATTCAGGTAAGAAGAAGGCCAGATAAATCAACTTTTAGATTCCAATTACCTTTTAGCCCATTTTAAAAGCTAACTGGCGTATGGATTCCATCTTTCCTTACTCTTTGAAATATGTGTTATTTTTCTTCCAATTACACTCACTGACAACCAATTGCATTATAGCCAGTGTTCTTGAAATAATGAGGGCTTAATGATACTGACAGCATTTGAATCTTTTTAGAATATTGCTTTAACTTCTTTGTTATTCAATCCATTTATTAATTCATCAAATATTTACTAAACACCTATTATCTTCCAGACACTGCCCTAGGTGCTGAAGACTCAGCAGTAAACAGTCTAGATGTGGCCCCTATTCAAAAGAGCTTACCGTCAAATCATAGTCAGAGCTCAGGTGGCAGGAAGAAAACGTTACAGAGTATAGAATAAAGCCAAATATTCCTAAAAATAATAGCTTATATTTGTTCAGCTTATTCTTTTGTTTTGACACTGTGCTTTCCAAAAATTAAATGACTGATCTTTATAAGATCAATTCCAGCACTGTCTCCCCCACTTTATAGGTTACTTCTTGACATATATCCTATTTTATATTTTTATTTTATTTTATTTTATTTATTTTATATCTTATTGTACAGGTGAGAAAACTGAGGCAATGAGAGACTGGGAAGCTTGTCCAAGTTCACAGACTTGGAAAATGGTGAGAGCTGGTATTGGAGCTCAAATGGGGCTAACCAGGTCCTATGCTACTAACTGCCACATTAATACCAGAGCAGCAGACTCCCTGAAGGATCTGTTGCTCTTTTTACACTGCGATAACAGACCACTCACCCCTGTAGTGCCCAACCTCTCTCTCAAGAAAAACCTATTCAGCATGCCTTCCATCCCAATACTAAAACAAGAGTTATATATTACGAAAGAATTTAATGCCTAATGCCAACCCTGCTCACAAAGTTATGTTTAGTTAAAAATGGAAAGCATGGGCATATGCAAAGATAAGTAACAATACAAAGAAATCCAAAATAAATCCATCTTATATTATAAATATTTAGGAAAGAACTAAGTTGGAGCTATGGGAAGAGAATAACCATGAGGGACTGTGAGAGAAAATTAAGATGGTGAATACAGGCAGAGATTACCTACAAGTGCAGGAACTGGTATGATTTAGGTAGGAGACAATAAAGAGAGCATAGCAGACCAAAAGATGGTGTGAACAAATACTGGAGGAGAAGGAATTCATGAGATTTTCAGTTCGGGGTGAGGAGACCAGTTTAGCTATAGCCAGATCTCTATTATGGAAGAACAATGAGAAATACTATATGAGGTATGGGAACCCAGAGTGGAATGAGTGTTTGGCTAGAAGTTTTCTCCCTGTTCTTCAGCAAGCATATAACTTGGGACAAGAAGCATCCACAATGATATGAAAAACTGATCAACAATGAAACAAAAGCACTGAAAACTCGTTGCTTAATACTTTGTCTTATTAAACATTTTAATATTCATCATTCCATCTGATATTCTGAGTAATTCCTTGATACAAGTATTGTTGATTTCCCTGTGATCTATTATTTTAGGAATGAGAAAAACGGGAAATCAGAAACATTACCAGATTTACCTAGGGTCATCAATCTAGGAAGTAAGGAACAGGACTTGAATCCAAGTCTTCTGGTTTCAGGTAGGAACAACTAAAAAAACAATACTATGTTTCAGGGAAGAATGCAAGAAAGGGAAAGTCAAAGTTGATTCCAAGCAAATCAGACAATGGTATTTCCTGATTGAGAAGCATGTGGACAGATTTTTATAGTATCCCTTAGCTTTGAAGTTCTAAAGTAACAAAGCTCTGGGCTGCCTGTTAGTCTGATCGTCCCAAACTCCCTCATCATTTCAACCAGATGGTAATAATAACTTCCATCACCAGGGCTATAAGCAAACAAACAAAAGACATCAGAAAAAAATCTGTATTACAGGATGTTATTAAAAAATAAAATTATTTTATTTTATTTTATGTGCCTCTGTGCTTAAAAACAAATTATTGCTATCTTGGGAATACTTCGATTGGATAGGATTTTTCAGTGTCTACTCCATGATCATTTTTCCTCCCCCAGGTAAGAGAAGGCAAAAAGGAAGAAACTCCAACCAGCATATTTCAATAACAAAGTAGCCACAACCAATTCCCCATGGTGCTGGTAAGCAGCAAAGAAGCAATCAGAAGGAAGGGGAAAAGTTCAGCAGGAACCAGTCTAAACAATAGCAAGATGTAGTTTGACAAACAGGAGTCTGCTACAGCCGCTGCTTTGAGCGGCCATTTCCCCCTCAGAGTGACACTTTTCAATTATGAGATGGTAGTTGAGAGCATTCTGGGCTTATCTGCAGCTGGCTGCTATTTCATTGCCCCATTTTTTACACATGCCAGGAAAATGAACCCTTGTTTCTACAGCCACTCTTTGCCAAACAGTAATAGGAAATGGGTGATATAGGGTGTATTATATATATATATATATATATATATATATATATATATATATATATGTATGTATATGGTGTAATAGGTGTCCACTATGTGCTGAAGTGATGGTCAGCAAAACTTCCTAGAGAAAAGATCCCTGATCTGATTTTGGCAGGGTTGATAAAGGGTAATGTTAGCTTTAAGATGAAATGAAAAGAATTTCAGACAGAAAAAGAATGAATGCACACTTTTTGAAAGCTTTAATAAGTAATGCATATTTATGAATTGGGTGTGCAATTTGGTGTGACCAGATCATAGTGTGCACCCTGGGAGTAAGAACAGAATTAGGAGAGAATTAGGAAGAGATGAGTAGATATAACCAAACACTTACCATTCTATAAACTACTTTTTAAGTTTATTTATTGAGAGAGAGAGAGCATGTGCAAATGGGGAAGGGGAAGGGGCAGAGAAAGAGGGACAGAATCCCAAATAGGCTGTGTGCGTCAGTGAGAAGCCCAACATAGGCCTTGATCTCATGAACTGTGAGATCATGACCTGAGACCAGAGCAAGAGTCGGATGCTTAACCAACTGAGCCACCCAGGCACCCTGATTCTATAAACTATTGATATATGATACATAAAACACTAATGAAACACAAGCAATTAATCTAGTGCTTAGAACAGTGCCTTTCTCATAGTAAATATTTGTTAATTGAATTTTGTCAACTCTACAAATCTTATAATATCTGACTCATAGTAAAAATCCTGTTATGGAGATGGGCATTGAGGATATGTTCCTTGACTTCAAGAAGCTTATAATCTACTTAGAGAAAAATAAATAAATAAATAAATAAATAAATAAATAAATAAATAAATAAATATGCATCTGTACCACACAAAACTAAAGAATACAAATTAATATCCAAAAAATGGCAGGGGTAAAACAAATAACAATGGAGGAGAGGGAGACCCCTACTGGGTTGAGTCCCCATGGATAATATCTTAAAAAAGTACAGAGACCAAGAAGAACAAGTAGGAGTTAGAGAAGGGTTTACATCTCTCAGGGTAAGAATGAATGAGGCATCAACCTTGGATGGGTCTACCATGCAAATGACGAACTGCAGAGACCAGGCTATTCAAATGGTGGGCGATTATTTGGACAAGAATAACCATCATTAAGTAAAAGAAAATGCATTTGCTTTGGAAGGAAAGGTTTTAGATTTGAGTTTCTTATCTTGAGCCACTTACTATGTGTCTTAGAGGCCAATTATTCACCCCTTCTTGGAATAGACAGTGCTTTATCTGCCTACCAACTCACCCTTTTTGTAAAGTTTGCTTCTTCTCACATTTGAACTAGATTATTGCACAGAGTGCCATACCCACAAGAGTTTTTTTTTTTCATATTTTCATATATTTCTTTCTCTATTGTTTTATTCAAGTATAATTAACAGTATTATATTAGTTGCAGGTGTACAATATAATGATTCAACAATTCTACACATTTCTCCATGATCACCAACATAAATGTACTATTAAACTCCTCTACTCCACCCACTTCAACACATCGCCCCGCTGGCAACCACCAATTATTTGTTTGTTTTGTGTATTTAAGAGTCTGTTTTTTTGGTTGTCTCTTTTTTTTGTTGTTGTTCATTTGTTTTGTTTCTTAAATCCCACATATAAGTAAACCATATGGTATTTGTCTCTCTCTAGCCTATTTCACTTAGAATTGTACCCTCGATCCATCTGTGTTGTTGCAAATGACAAGACTTTCATTGTTTCTAATGGCTGAATAATATTCCATTGTGAATACACACACACACACACACACACACACACACACACACACACACACACCGCGTCTTCCTTATCCATTCCTCTATCCATGGATGCTTGAGGTCCTTCCTTATCTTGGCCATTGTAAATAATGCTCGAATAAACACAGAGGTGCATTTGTCTTTTCGAATTAGTGTCTTCATTTTCTTTGGGTAGATACCCAGTAGGTGAACTACTGGATCATATGGTAATTTTAAAAAAATTTTTGAGATGGGGGGTGGGAGGGAGGGGAGGGTGGGTGATGGGTATTGAGGAGGGCACCTTTTGGGATGAGCACTGGGTGTTGTATGGAAACCAATTTGACAATAAATTTCATATATTAAAAAAAAATTTTTTTTTGAGGAACATCCATTTTCCACAGTAGCTGCACCAAATTACACACCCAATAACAGTGCGTGAAGGTTCCTTTTTCTGCACATTCTAACCAACACTTGTTTCTTCTGTTTTTGATTTTAGCCACTCTAACAGGTGTGAGGTGATATAGCATGTGGTTTTAATATGCATTTCGCTGATGATTAATGATGCTGAGCATCTTTTCATGTGTCTGTTAGCCATCTGAATGTCTTATTTGAAAAAAAGTGTCTATTCAGGTCCCCTGACCATTTTTAATTAGAATATTTAAGGGGTTTTTGGTGTTGAGGTCTCACATTTAGGTCTTTAATTCATTTTGAGTTTATCTTTGTGTATAGTGTAAGAAAGTGGTCCAGTTTCCTTCTTTTGCCATGTAGCCTTCCAGCTTTCCCAACACAATTTGTGAAAGAGACTGCGTTTTTCCCATTGTATATTATTGTCTCCTTCATCATAGATTAACATACCATAAAAGTGTGAGTTTATTTCTGGGCTCCCTATTCTGTTCTATTGATATACATGTCTATTTTAACGCCAGTACCATATCGTTTTGATTACTATAGGTTTGTAGTATATCTTGAAATCTAGGATTGTGGCACCTTAGGCTTTGTTATTTTTCAAGATTGCTTTGGCTATTTTGGGTCTTTTGTGGTTCCATACACATTTTAAGATTATTTGTTCTAGCTCTGTGAAAAATGTTGTTGATATTTTGATAGAGATTGCATTAAATGTGTAGATGGCTTTGAGTAGTAAGCACATTTTAACAATATTGGTTCTTCCACTTCATGAGTATGAAATATCTTTCATTTGTTTGTGTCATCTTCAATTTTTTTCAATGTTTTGTACTTTTTGCAGCACAGATCATTTGCCTCCTTGGTTAAATTTATTCTTAGTTATTTTATTAATTTGGTGCAATCATAAATGGGATTATTTTCTCAAATTTTCTTTCAGCTACTTCATTATTAGGGTATAAAAATGCAACAGATTTCTGTATATTAATTTTGCATCCTGAGACCTTACTGAATTCAGTTAACAGTTCTTATAGTGTTTTGGTGGAGTTTCAGGGGTTTCTATATGTAGTATCATGTTGTCTGCAAATAGTGAAAGTTTTACTTGTTTACCAATTTGGATGCCTTATTTATTCCTTGTTGTGGCTAGGACTTCCAGTACTATGTTGAATAAAAGTAGTGAGAGTGGACATTCATCTCTTGTTCCTGACCTTAGAGGAAAAGTTTTCATTTTTTCCCCATTAAGGATGATGATGTCAGCTGTGCGTTTTTCATAGATGGTCTTTATTATGTTGAGATATGTTCCTGATAAGCCTATTTTGTTCAAAGTTTTTATCATGCATCGATGTTGTACTTTGTCAAATACTTTGTCTGCATCTACGGAGATGATCATATGGCTTTTATTCTTTCTCTTATTAATGTAATGAATCGCATTGATTGATTTGTGAATACTGAGCCATACTTGCATCCCTGAAATAAATCCCACTTGATTGTAGCGAATGATTATTTTAAGTGTGTTGTTGGATTCAGTTGCTAATATTTGAGAACATCTGAGACTTTTTGCATCTATGTTCATCAGAGATCCTGGCTTATAGGTTTTTTGTTTTGGGGGGCAGTGTCTTGGTATCAGGGTAATGCTGGCCTTTGGAATACATTTGGAAACTTTCCTTCCTCTTCTATTTTTTTGGAATAGTTTAAGTAAATAGGTATTAAATCTTTATTTTTTAATTTTTTTTTTAACGTTTATTTATTTTTGAGACAGAGAGAGACAGAGCATGAACGGGGGAGGGTCAGAGAGAGGGAGACACAGAATCCAAAACAGGCTCCAGGCTCCGAGCTGTCAGCACAGAGCCCGACGTGGGGCTCGAGCTCATGGACCGCGAGATCGTGACCTGAGCCGAAGTCGGCTGCTCAACCGACTGAGCCACCCAGGTGCCCCTATTAAATCTTTAAATGTTTGGTAGAATTCACCTGGGAAGCCTGGACTTTTATTTGTCGGGTTTTTGTTTGTTTAATTATTGATTCAATTTCATTGCTAGTAACTGGTATGTTCAAATTTTCTATTTCTTCCTAATTCAGTTTTAGAAGGTTATATGTTTCTAGGAATTTATCCATTTCTTCTAAGTTGTCCAATTTGCTGGCATATAATTTTTCATAATGTTTTCATAATCTTTTGTATTTATCTAGTGTCAGTTGTTGTTTCTCCTTTTTCATTTCTGATATTATTTGAGACCTGTCTCTCTCTCTTTTTTTTTTTTTTTTGATGTGTCTGGTTAAGGGTTTATCAATTTTGTTGATTTCTTCAAAGAACCAGCTCCTGTTTCATTGTTCTGCATTTTCACTTAGTCTCTATTTCATTTATTTCTGTCCTGATCTTAATTATTTCCTTCCCTTCCACTGACTTCAGGCTTCATTTATTCTTTTTCTAGCTCCTTATGTACAAGGTTAGGTTGTTTACTTGTGATTTTTCTTGCCTCTTGATGTAGGCCTGTATTGCTACAATCTGCAGTCTTATAACAGCTTTTGCTGTATCTTAAAGATTGTAGAATATTGGGTTTTTTTTTCATTTTTATGTGTCTCTATGTATTTTTAATTTCCTCTTTGGTTTCATGGTTGGCCCATTCGTTGTTTAGTGGCATGTCATTTAGCCTCCATGTTTTTGTGGTCGTTCCAGATTTTTGTTTTCTTATGGTTGATTTCTAGTTTCATACTGTTGTGGTTGGAAGAAGTGCATGATATAATTTCAATCTTTCTGAATTGATTGAGATTGTTTTGTGGCCTAACATTTGATCTATTCTGGAGAAAGCTCTATGTGCTCTAGGAAACAAAATATGTATTCCACTGTTTTGGGATGGAATATTCTGAATATATCTCTTAGGTTCATCTGATCTAATGTGCCATTCAAAGTCACTGTTTCCTTCTTAATTTTCTGTCTAGATTATATATCCATTGATATAAATAGGCTGTTAAAGACGCCTACTATTATTTCATTACTGTCAATTTCTTTTTTTTATGTCTGTTAGTAATTGCTTTCTGTATTTAGGTGTTTCCATGTTGGGTGCATAGATATTTACATTGTTATATCCTCTTGTTGAATTGTTCCCTTTAACATTATGTGATGTTCTTCTCTGTCTCTTGTTAATAGTCTTTTATTCTATTTTGTCCAATATAATTTTATTACCCCAGCTTACTTTTTGCTTCCATTTGACTGATAAATGTGTTTCCATCCTTTCACTTTCAATCTGCATGTGTCTTTAGGCCTGAAATGAGTGTCTTGTAGACAGCATTTAGATGAGCTTTGCTTTTATATACATTCAGTTACTCTATGTCTTTTGATTAGAACATTTAGTCTATTCACATTCAAAGTAATTATTGATAGGTATGTACTTATTTTATGTTTATTTTTATAGTTATTCTCTGTTCCCCTCTTTTCTTGCTCTCTTCCTTTGTGGTTTGATGGCTTTCTTTAGTGATATGCTTGGATTACTGTCTCCTTATTTTTTGTGTATCTATTACAGATTTTTTTTATTTGTGGTTATCAATAGGCTCATATATAATATCTTATGTATATAACAGTCTGTATTAAGTTCATGGTCACTTAAATTTGTGCCCATTCTAAAAGCACTAAATTTTTACTCTCCCTTCCCTGGTTTTATGTGTGTGATGTTATACTTTACAACCTTTTATTTTGTGAATCCCATGACTGATTTTTATAAATATAATTGGTTTTACTGCTTTTGTGCTTTAACTTCCATAATGATTTTACAAGTGATTAATCTATTACTTTTATTACGTTTTTATTTACTTGTAATTCTTTTCACAATTTTCTTTCTCCTGATTATGACCTTTTCTTTCCATTCAAAGAATTCCTTCTAATATTTCTTGTAAGGCTGGCTTAGCAACGTGAATTCATTAATTTTTGTTTGTCTGGGAAAAATATTTATCTCTCCTTCTATTCTGAATGGTAGTCTTGCTGGGTAGAATATTCTTTGTTGCATGTTTTTTGTTTCAGCACTTTGAATACATAACACCACTTCCTTCTGTCCTGAATAAGTTTCTGCTAAAAAATCAGTTGATATCCTTATGGGGTCTCCCTTCCATGTAACTACTTTCTTTTCTCATACTGTTTTCAGAATTCTCTCTTTATCATTACTTTTTTTTGCCATTTGAATTATGTGTCTTGGTGTCGACTTCTTTGGGTTGATTTTGTTGGGGGTTTTCTGTGCCTCCTAGATCTGGATGTATGTTTCCTTTCTTGGATAAGGTAAACTTTCAGCTATTATTTTTTTCAAGCAAATTTTCTGTCCCCTTTTTCTCTTTCTATTCCCTCTGGGATCCCTATAATGTGAACATTATTACACTTGATGTTGCTGAGTCCCCTTAACCTATTCTTATTTTTTATCCTCCCCCCCCCCCCACCTTTTCCTGTTCATCTTGGTTGCTTTCCATTACTCTATCTTCCAGGTCAATGATCCATTCCTCTGCCTCCTCTAATGTACTATTGATTCTGTCTAGTGTATTTTTAATTTCAGTCATTGAGTTCTTCATCTCTGATTGGTTCTTTTCTGATATTTTCTAGCTTTTTGTTGAATGTCTCACTGAAATCCTCTACTCTTTTCTCAAATTGAGTATCTTTATAACCATTACTTTGAATTCTTTATTTGCCATATTGCTTATTTCCATTTCATTTAGTCCTTTTCTGTGGTTTTGCCTTGTTCTTTCATTTGGGACATATTCCTCCAGCTCCTTGCTTTGTATAACTCTCTGTGTTTCTTTCCATTTATTAGGAAAGTCAGTTATGTTTCCTGATCTTGGAAAGGAGTGGCCTTATGAAGAAGAGATCCCTATTACAAAATGTCCCCTATGCTTCAGTCCAGTCAGCTGCAGTGGGCCTCTTTTCCTATTGAGGGCTGGGTTTGGTACCTGTGCTCTTAAGAGGCCAGTCTGATACTGCCACGGGCTTCTAGTTGGGCCATGTCTGAGATGGTGACAAACCAGATGGCTGCTCATGGTCCATCTGTTGGAGCTTCAGTACCACTGACCTACTCTGGCCCCTGCAAGGCTTTTGTTGGTGAGTGGGTTCAGAAGTTAGACCAGATGCCTACCCCCAAGCCTTCTGCTGGGGCTACACATGCATTGATTGCCAGGGCACTCTCTATGCACTGAGTTATAAAGTTTGGCTGCTGGAACTCCAAGTGTACTGGTGTGCGTGGTTATCTTCCACTGAGCCCAGGGCTGGAGTGTCTTTGGAGTGGTTCTGGTCCCTGCTGGGGTTACTTACAGGATGTGATGTGGAAGAATCTGTTTTGTATGGACTCTGCTGAGTGGGGTAGGTTTGACTGGGCAAGTCAGCAGGAGAATGCAGGTGGTGTTAGCAAGACAGGTGGAGAGTATACATGCTAAATCCTATGAGTGTCCAGCTATCAGGGCTGGGGTAGTAGGGGGAGGGGAAGAATTGGCATCTGCCAGCACTTTTGTTCTGAGAGAAGTCTCCTAAAGATCTGTGTTCCTCCAGCATGCCTTCTGAGATTAGTAAACAAATCTTCACATATACCCCAGGCACTTTTCAAATTGATACTTTTATGCTCTAACATGGAGAAGTTGCTTGTTATTGTCTAAGGGCTGGAACTCAGTTACCTACCACCCTCCACATCTCTCAGAACCAAACCCACTGATTTTTAAAGTTCATGAAGTCCCACTGGTTGTAAAAACTCATGAAGTTAAGCCCCACTGTTTTTCAAAGCCAAATGTTATGGGGATTCGTCTTCCCAGTGTAGGTCCCCGCTGCTTAGGGTGCCTGGGGTGGGGTCTATTCCTTCTCTTTCTCAATGCTTGTGATGTCTCTCATATTTTTGGTTAGTCTTGCAGTGATTTTGGTTCTCAAACATGCCTTTGACCCTTATATCCTTTTTGCAGCAGCCTCCTCTCTACAATTAAACTGGAAAGCCTATACAGCTAGTCTTCAAGTCATTTTCTGGGTTAGCTGCATGGATATGGCTGTTACCTATGTGTGTCTGTGGGACAAGGTGAGTTTAGATCCTTTTGCTCTGCCATCTTCCCAGAAATCTCAAATTCTTAATTGTTTTATCCCACCCTTCAACCATTGGCCACATTGACTGTACAGAAATGAGCATCCTATCCAAACTGGGCTAACCAGAGTCCTTTCCAGGGAATTTATGTTCCTATTGCATTAGGGAAAGAGTCTGTCTTCTTTTTGTGATGTGAGTTACAAGATGTAAAGGTAGAGAGCTGTCAGCACTTATGTTTTAACAATATTGAGGTAGTTGTTTTGCAATGACAGAGAATAAATATAATATGCAGAAAGAAGCCAAGGCAACAGGTAGATACAGACCTAGTGGGAGTGAATTCCCTGAGTTTTGTTGACTCTGACACCAAGATTTATCTATTTCTTTTTGTGGTATGTGTGTCTCTACTTTTGTTTGATACTGTGAGATCCTTCCAATAAATCCTCCATGTTGCCTAAGTTAGCACAAGTCAAGCTTCTTTCTGTCTCTGTAACCAAAAGAATCCCAACTAACACATTTCTAAAGAATGTCCTCATTCCTAAGACAGAGGTAGCAATCCTTCATTTAAATAGGCTTTTGAGAACTGAATGAATGTGATGAGAATAGCACACAAGACACAAATAAGATGCCATTTTTATTATTATTGAAGAGAAGAGTAGGTAGTTTGGCCTCACTAGAGTGTGGTATTTCTGGATGGAGAAGACTGACTCTGTTAGAAGATGAGGTGAGGTTTACTATGCTACTAAATGTTATTTTGCTGGAGGGTCCAGAAGCATGCACATTTGGTTTTCAAACAGTAACCTTTCTCCATAATAATTTCAAAGCACAGGTGTGTGTGTGTGTGTGTGTGTGTGTGTGTGTGTGTGTGAGAGAGAGAGAGAGAGAGAGAGAGAGAAGGAGAAATAGGAAGCCTGTGTGCCTGGGTGGCTTAGTTGGTTAAGTGTTTGACTCTTGATTTTGGCTCAGGTCATGATCTCATGGTTGGGAGACTGAGTCCTGTGTCAAGATTAAGTACAGACTGTAGAGCTTGATTGGCATTCTCTCTCTCCGTCCCTCTCTCTCTCTGCCCCTCTCCCACTCATGCTCTCTCTGTCTCAAAATAAATAAATATACCTTAAAATAGGAAGCTGAACTACAATGTAAATATTAGCCTGCTGACAGTAATCCTCAATGAAGAACTCTCTTGTAAAAAGTGATAGCATATCACTCAGTTTCAAGTCCAAAATAAGGTCTACTCCCACCCAAAGCATAATTTTTTCTAGTACTGGCCATCACCCAAGGAGAAGAACATCTTAGCAGGTATGAGTAAAAATAAATGGAAAATGGTAACTAAACAACTGATACTGAAGTCTTGGCCATAGAAAAGCAAGAGAGAACAGCTCACTCTTGGACTGCTAGTGATCCCACCTACTAGTAAACAAGACTCCATCATTCACACTCCAAAGAACTATCCCCATCGTGTTACTCTGCTGTCCCATAAAGAGGGGCACGGACATACTTTGCTTCATGTCACTGCAGTGCTCTCCTGCCAAGTTCCTTGTCAAGATGTATATCCTGTCCTCTCCCAGTTGACCTTATATTTGTTGATTTTTACATTCCAATTTCTCCATTTGACACCTTAAGAATCATGATAGCTTGCCTTCCTAATCTCTTAGAGAATTAAGAGGTAAATCATTTACTTATTAGTGAGATTAATTATTTAGCATACAGTAAGTACTTAATAAATATAAATTTGTCTTCCAATAGAAATGTGACACTAAAGATGGCATTAAAATGACTTCCTGGGGAGCCTGGGTGGCTCAGTTGGTTAAGTGGCCAACTCTTGATTTTGGCTCAGGTTATGATCTCACTGTTTATGGGATCAAGCCCTGTGTCAAGCTCCATGCTGACAGCATGGGGATTCTCTCTCTCCCTCTCTCTCTCTCTCTCTCTCTCTCTCTCTCTCTCTCTCTCTCTCTCTCCCCCCTCCACTGCTCAAACACACCCTCTCTCTGTGTGTCTCTCAAAATAAAATAAACTTAATAAAAATTTAAAAAAATAAAATAAAATGACTTCTTCCTAATTAGTTTTGTTCCATTTTAGGTCACAAAAATTAGAGTTGGATATAGGAGTTTTAGTTTTCTCTCAATTTTGCCATTGGTTTAAAATACTTGCAACTATAAGCAACAGATAATAGCATGTCTATTAACTTTAGTGTTCTGGGCTGAGACAGAGAAAATTATGTAACCAAGAGACATAGTTCAGACTGTAATTATGATTATTATTAACTGTAATAATAGATCATAATAGCATCTGCTAACAACACCACCGGAACTCTTGCCTAGGTCTCATTAATCTGGACCTTACTAATTTGCAGTATGTACTTATTTGACAATGGTTATACAAAAGTTCTCCAGAACATCATCTCTGAGTTTAATTTTTAATGTAATTCTAAAAATATTTGGTAAAAGCATGATTGTCTAGCATGGAGTTAAGTTCAAATGTAGTAATTTAAAGAGTCTCTAGGCTACAAAGACAGGCTTACCTGAATTTAAATCCTATAACTGTCACATTCATATTTGTGTGACTTTGGCTAAATCTCATTTTTTTCATTTGTAAAATGTATATAATGATGATTGAGCTGTTATAATTCTTATAAAGTCTGTGATACAAACATGCAATAAACACCTAATACTGTTATCATTTTTATCACTCTTGTCAATAACAATGATGATGAATAAGTCAGAACATGTATTTAACACAGATATAGAAGAAGAGAATAATTATGATTTCATAGAGTAAAATACTGTAGTAAAAATATTTACATAGTGTTGCGAGATCATAAACAAGTTTCCAATTAATGCTATACGAAGAGGTAAGGAGAGGAGTTGCTATCCGGGTAGTTGAAGCAGTATTTTTTCTCTGGTGTATAAGGAGATAAAGTGATTCAAGGCATAAAAAAGAATATGTATCATTCCAGAAAATATAACAATCTGGTGTCATGAAGTCAAAGGTTATCATAAAGATAAAATTCTAAAGACAGGCAAAAGGAAGAACTTACTGAATACATTAACAAAATAAACACTTCCCCCACCCCCAGGTTCAAAGCATTTAAGATGCTTTTAAAAACCCTAACAGAATAATTTTAAAACCTGTGAACTGTGATAATCATACATCTGGTCTACTTATTAACAATTATTTTAAGCCTTGGTACACTGCTAGCAATGAATTTATACTACAGTCTCCAAATGTATTTATTTGAAACAACTCATCAGTTTATTTCTTTTTCTTTTTTTGTTTTCAATATGAGACAAGAGTTACGGTATACCCCTTGTTACCTGAGAAAGAAGACAGCAGCCCATGTAACTACTGCTTTGTTATTATTATTATTTTTTAACACGTTTCTCAGTTTTATTGAAGTAAAATTATAAGATATCTCAAGTGTACAACATAATGTTGTGATGTAAATAAACCTTGTGAAAATGATCCCCCCATTGAGTTAATTACCACATTCATCACCTCACGTATTTACCTTGTGTATGTGAGATATACAACACAGTGCTATGAACTATAGCTACCACGTTATACATTAGATCCTCACACCTTATTCATCTTAGAATTAAAAGTTTAAATGTTTCATTTCTTTAGAGTAATCTTCTCCCATTTGTCTGGGTTAGTAAGATTTGACTACTGAAATCACCATAAAAGACAGACAAATTATAAATCACTTTGAGTAAGTTATTTAACTTTCTGTAGCTCCGTTTTCTCAGCTTTACAATGGAGATCATAGTATATATCTAATCCACCTCACAGAAATGAACAGGGGTTAGTCTAAATCATTGTTTATGTGACCACATACTTCTATATAATTTGAGAGCATACCCCTCATCAAAATCTCCCTTACTTCCCTAGAGACTGACACATAATTGGTGGTTCATAAATGTAATATGGAATAAATGGAAGTAGGTCTGTAGTAGAAACGGCATACAGTGCTATATAAATGTAAGTTATTATTATGTTGAAAAACATCATCAAGGCAGCCTCCTTTGTAGAACATTGAAAAAAATAATACAAATATCCATAAAGAACAAAGAAATATCGGAAAGAATCCAATATTTCCCATCTGCATAAAGTGTACATTAGATAACAAATGGCCATTTCCTTCCATATTGTCTCTAAGAATGACTCAGTCCTCAAGGCTTAGAGTAGTTCTATGCCCAAATGCAGTCCAAAAGAAAACTGAAGGATTGTGTTTGGACTTATGCTAAGTACATCTGTGGTCAAAATCAACTACTAAATAATGCCTGACTCCATCGAGGGAGACTTCAACTGTCTCAAACAAGGAAACTTAACAACACAGCCAAGTCTCTTCCATTGTTGTAATAAGAGAAAATACCAAAAATGACAAGAGAACAAAACCATACTCACACCTTGAATGATAAATAGTTTGATGGGAATGGATTGGAGGAAAACACCTTCATGAAGTGCCACACCACCACATTACTGTGACAAGCCCCCAAAAAAGGTATCCTTATGTCCATTTCAAATATGAGAAAAGTAAGGTGAAGAGAGGTTAAGTAACTGTTGAAAGTCTTACACAGGCAAAGCTAATATTTCAATTGCCACTTTATTCCGATTTCCTTTTCTTTTTTCTTCAACAGCTTTTCCAAAGCATCTTTTTCATAACTTAAAACTTATATGAAAAGAGTTGCTGGATAAAATAAATTTAGGAAACTATGTTAATTCAAGTTGGACAGCCTTAATTATGATAATCTGCATTGAGAGTTTCCAAGATGGAAATATAGAAAGTATAACCTCATAACATATTTTTCAACAGTGCCCTCTTTCTTTTCTTCTTCTTTCCTTCAAAATCCTCACAAAGATACACAGCCACCTGTATTTATTCATTTATTCACTCATTCAAAAATATTTATCAAATGACTATTATATAATATAAACTTGGGGATAAAAAAATGGGTAAGATTTACATCGTAAACAAGTGTGTTAGTCAATAATGAGTAAAAATTCACAATCTGCCAGATAGTGTCAAGACAGCATTGGGTTTACTGATTCTGTCCCCTGGAGTATTTGTGGGTGGAAAACAATAAAACAAGAAATTATAATTATATATAATATGTACTATTTGTTCATTCAATGAATACTTATTGAACATTTACTCTGTGTCAAGCACTAGGGCTATCAGAAAACAGTGGTCAATATGTCACAGATTATCTCCTGGAATTTATATTCAGGTGGGTAGACAGAACATAAAAAAAATGTTTTTTTCAATTTTTTTTTAGTTTTTAATGTTTATTATTGAGAGAGAGATAGAGACAGAGACAGAGACAGAGCATGAGAGGGGGTGGGGCAGAAAGAGAGGGAGACACAGAATCCGAAGCAGGCTCCAGGCTCTGAGCTGTCAGCACAGAGCCCAATGCGAGGCTCAAACTTATGAATTGTGAGATTGTGACCTGAGCCGAAGTTGGACACTTAACCAACTGAGCGACCCAGGTGCCCCCGAAATATATGTTTTAAAGGGGTAAGAAAGAGCAGAAAAATAAAGGATAAGGAGTAGGTAAAAAGAGTAGGGATTATAATCATAAAGGCCTCAATGAGGAGGTAAAAAATTCATTCTTCAGTAATAAGAAGTTGTTAGCCATATCCAACACTAATTCAGAGAGGTAGGAGGTAGACAGAGTTCAGTTTATACAATCCTGCAAATTTTGATAAAGAATTTGGGCTTTCTTCAGTGTTCAATGGGAAAGCACTAAGATATTTTAAAGCAAAGAGAGTAACAGAATCTGACTCACATTTTCAAATAATCATTCATGCTTATGAATAATGTACTGGCGGGGCTCCTGGTTGGCTCAGTCAGTTAAGTGTCCGACTTCAGCTGAGGTCATGATCTCATGGTTTGTGAGTTCGAGCCCCACATCGGGCTCTGTGCTGACAGCTCGGAGCCTGGAGCCTGTTTCGGATTCTGTGTCTCCCTCACTTTTTGCCTCTTCCCTGCTTGCACTCTGTCTCTCTCAAAAATAAACATTAAACAACAAAAAAGAATATACGGGAAGTGCCCAGGAATGAACCAGGTGGTCAGCTAAGAAGCAAAACTGTGAAAAGGAAATGATTGCCTGTGCTAGCATGGCCATGATGGAAGTGGAGAAAAGTGGATGAATTCAGGACATATTTTTAAATAAGGCAAGATAACATGGTGAAGGATTGTACTGAGAAAAGGATGGGATACTCAGGGAAAAGGAAATATCAAGATGGACTCCCAGATTTCGGACTTGAGCACAGTTGGGAATAACATATACAGAGATGGGAAAGAAGGCTAAGGTAATAGAAATAGAAGTTACGAAGGCCGTTAGTTGGGTTATCTGAATACCTGCATATGAGCTGTGCAACTGTCAATGAAGACTTTTCAATGGAAGTAATTCAAGAGACACCAGGAGAATGAGCAGGAGTCAGGACATGGTGCAACTTACCAACCTGGACAGGGTGTCCTTGACAGTTGTTAAAAGCCTGTGTCCTGGAATGACCACAAAGAATCTGGTGATTTAGAAGGAGGCTCAGTGTGGCCCTTATAACATTAAGTAAAAAAGTGGGGGCGCCTGGGTGGCTCAGTCGGTGAAGCGTCCGACTTCGGCTCAGGTCATGATCTCGCGGTTTGTGAGTTCGAGCCCCGTGTGGGGCTCTGTGCTGACAGCTCAGAGCCTGGAGCCTGCTTTGGATTCTGTGTCTCTGTCTCTCTCTGCCCCTCCCCCACTTGTGCTCTGTCTCTCTATCAAAAATAAATAAATAAAATGTAAAAAAAAAGTGGGAGGAAGAAGGAGTCTGGGGTGGAGGTGGGGGCAGGGAAGGAGATGAACAATGAGGGTGCTACACTGGACAGGAACCAGTTCAAAAAGAGCCTTTTACAATATGCAGGGTTTTTATCCTAATGAAAATGGGAAGATATTAAAGTGTATTAAGTGTGGGAATGGCAGTATTCATCTAAACTTTTAGAAGAATCACTCTAAATGATTTAAGTAAAATTAATTATAGTGAGCACAAGAATATGACTGTGTGTTCCAAATGTGTTCAAAATGGTGCACTTTAGGTAACAATGACCCCTTTAAGAGAAAACAAAATTTCAGATTAGCTTAATGGGATATAAACATAATTTTCATGGAAAGACACTGCTGGATCCAATATTAAAGAAAGGATAAAGGGTGAAACCCTTCAGTGAAAGGCAAAACACAGGATATGAATATCTATGACTAATCTCTGCCATTCTACAGATTGGAATGGTTTGCTTGGATTGTTTGGGATAAACGATTGACTTCAGGAATTTACCAGGGCTCTCATCTCTCAATGGCTTCAGTTATCCTCCTCCATTATGAATGTTTGTAACATTTCTTCATCTTGTACCTTATTTTTTAAAGGGAAATAAAGGTTTATTTCTATCACCTATGTTTCCTGTTACGGTTGATTTGGGGTGATTTCCTAAAAGAAGTTAAAATAACATAACAAGTTCACAATGTTTTTTTCTAGATAAACTGCGTCTAAAATCCCTGTCAGATGGCAGATTCTGGCCTTCTTCCTCCAATATGTCAAGATATGTTCTGGAATATGAATATTTTAGATTGTTTGATTTCGCTTTGTATATTTCTATGAAAATTTAAAATCTCTTATGCCCCTTTGTTACTCAAAGATAATTAACTAAGATTTATTTATTTATTTATATTTCAGAGAGAGAGAGTGTGTACATGTACATGCACAGAGCAGGGGTGGGGGACAGGGGCAGAGAGGGTGAGAGAGAGAGAAAGAGAGAGAGAGAGAGGGAGAGAGAGAGGGAGAGAGAGAGAGAGAGAGAGAGAGAGAGAGAGAGAGAATATCTAAGGCAGGTTCCAAGCTCAGCATGGAGCCTGACGTGGGGTTCTATCCAAAGACCATGGAATCAGACCTGAACAAAAATCAAGAATCAGACCCTCAACCAACCAAGCCACCCAGGAGCCCCATTAAGGTTTATTTTAACAAACTAATGAGCCCATTTCCAATAACAGCAGCCCTACTTGGTATCTCCAATAGGGCCACAGAATAGAAGGGAGGCTTTATAAGAACAAATGAAAAGTCTAACAATCCTTCCTCCTCTCTGGTAAAGGGGAATGAGCATGATTGGGAGCTAGAGGCAAGAACTGTATGTACATTTAGTGGTGATATACCATTTTTAGACCCAATTATGCAAATTCATCCTGGAATATTGTGAGTGAGGGATGGGTGATCATTTTCCCCACTACCACCCACACACATACACACACTGGGATTTATAACAATTATGTCAATTGTCCTATTTATGGTACTTGACACATTTAATGTAAGAAAGGGACAATGCATTCCATTACTTCTTATTACAATGCAGCATGGTGATGAATGGTATAATAGTGATGATAATTAAAATGTGTTGTGCATACTTAAACATGAGATTCAAGGTTTGAATAAGTACCTATTATCCTGGCCCTTTTTCTCTATCTTGTCTTGTAAAGAAAGACTCAATATCTTCCTCTGCTTGTCTGCAATTACTTAGGTGGCTAAGAAGAACACTCATATTACCTGGAGTTGATTCCCCTTTGTGCAATTCTTTCTTTCTCTTTCTACTCTTTGTGGGACCTCTGAGTGCCCTAAAAATCTCTATCTTTAGCTCTAGCTGCTGACAGTTCTTCAAGCAGAGGCCCCTGCATTCTAGCATCTTCAAAAGTCATTAGATTCAAATTGTCATAAAAACAGTGGGGAATACTCTTAAGGTTCTGAATGTTAATTTGCTTTCTTCTTACTTCACTATACCTGTTCTTGTTCTGTGACCAAGGCCTCTTCAATATAAATCAGCTGCCCTAAATTTTTATAGAAGGCAGAATAGACTGGGGAAACCTGGCGAATCACTCAAACTACCTCAACATGCATCTCCTCCTTTACCAAATGGGAATGATGTTAACTGCCCTGATGTACACACAAGACTATGGTAGAGACAAACAGGTTAAGAAATTAATCTCTCTCTCTCTCTCTCTCTCTATCATAAAGTGTAAAATATTATACATTATTATATAGGCTTCGGATGAAAGCATAAGATTCATGTCAATATGGCACTTGAGAGTCAACAAAGCATTTTAACATAAAGTATTTTTTCAATTTTACAACAGTGTATGTATCAAATTTTATACATTTTATAAAAGAGGAAATTTAACTCTAATAAGCCCAACGTCATGCTATTAAATGACTAATTTCCTATTGGGATCTAGTATTTCTAGGTTTCGACAAAGGAGGTGCCACAAATTCGTATTTCTCTTCTGGGCAAAAGAGACAAAGGCATAAAAAACTAAAAGAGAAAAGAAAATCATATTAAAAGAGGTAATGTAGTACAATAGTTAAAAGCAGAGTCAGACTAAGTTTGGTCTTCCTGCTGCCTGGCATCTTATCACTGATGCTGCCCCAGAGTCATCCTATTCTTTTATGTGACTTTTTCTACCTTTTCTCTTCATCTCCAGCCTCCAAAGCTCTCTGAGACCATGCTCAGTCTCTACCAATGATTTTGCATCTTATTCCACTGAGGAAATGACAGTAATTAGAAGAGAATTTCCATAAGCTCCCATCTCCCTGTCAAGCATGTGTCTGTATTCTCTGATCACCCCCCCATCTAAATTAATATTTAAACCATAACATTATTCCCTAGTGTTTCTTCTGCTGTCCATGCTCCTGTCTCAAACCAACTCCTCTTGTCTGCCGGCCCCCATCCTTCCTCACCTACTTGAAAACATCATTTCTTCCCTTTCTGTAATATCGCTCCTTTTTCTTGTCTCTTAGGTCATTTTTTAAATTTTATTTATTTATTTTGAGAGGTGGGCAGAGAGCAGGGGAGGTGCAGAGACAGAGGGAGAGAGAGAGAGAGTTCCAAGCAGGCTCAGAACCATCAGTGAGGAGCCCGACCTGGGGCTGGATCTCACGAACCATGAGATCATGACCTGAGCCAAAATCAAGAGTTGGACTCTTAACTAAGTCACCGAGGCACCCCCTCCTAGGTCATTTTTATCACCACACAAACATGCTTGAGTAAAACAACTGAGGAAGGAAAAACAATCTCTTGACTCCTTATACCCTCTTCCTTTATGCCCTATTCCTCTGCTTCCTTTTACTACAAAATTACCTAAAAGTCTCATCTATACCCTGTCTCCAATCCCTTTCTCCCATTAACTTTTGAAATGTTCCAGTTACTCATGAGCACTAAAACTGCTCTTATCAAGGTCAGCAATGATATCTATACTGTAAAGTTCAATAACCAATTCTTATGGAAGGGATTTTTGTATGTTGTGTTCAATGTTATATTCCAAGATGCTAAGTACTGATATATGGACAGTGCTCCACAAACACTTAGTGAATGAATAAATGTATAAAAAGCAGACTTGGTTTTTAATCCAGCTTTCCCCACCTTCTTGTTATATGCCATTGGAAGTTCCCTAATCCTCCCTAAGCCTTCATTTCATCATTGAAATAGGGATAATAATAATGACCTCTCAGGGATACTACAAAGGGGAAATGAAATAATGAATGTATATTAGTGGCAAATAGAAAGTGCTTTGTTGTTACAGGTCTTTTTCAAATGGTGCATTATTCATTATTTGTAGCAAGGCTGATTAATAAAGTGGGAGGTTCCTGAGGATGTTTCAAATGCTTAAAAAGTTTGCTCTGAGGGTAAAACAACAAATTACATAACAGTTTTATTGGTTTGTTTGCAGCTGGAATTTCTTGATGAGGCTGGGACCTCCCAAACATAACTGTTGAACATATTGAGCAAGCAAGTGTCTCCAAGGTAAGACAATGGGAAGCTCACTGCATCATTATCTTGTGTGATTGCTAAATCTAGAAAAATAAAACACATTGCCCATTAAGACTTCCTAAGGGTGCAGTGTGGAAGAGAAGTATGTAATTCATTCCAAATGGGTGATGACTGCTGAGGTCTTACTCATTTAACAGCCTAGAAAGTGTGTTCTGTCAGCAATCCATGTCATCAATGGATTTCAGTGAAATTCCCTGGTCTTTAATTAGTGGAGCTGATGACCTTTCAGAGGTCAACTTGTGTAACCAAGGCTCTTGATTGGTGATCTTACTGTTTCTATTAAGGCAGCATAAAATATCAATGCTCAGTTTTGTCAAACCCTAACTTATTCACAATGTTTCTTACCAATATTTTCTTGTTGATTATTTCATAATGGTACTGATGGGACTGATCTGTTTATTTAAATGATGGCTGCTGTCTTCTTTTAGGGCTATTAGTGTCCAGGAGTGAAGCTTACAGATGCATAAATAGAACACTGAATCTTAGAGGATGTGCGAAGTTTGGGGATCATCTTTTCTCTTAACATTTTTGACACCATAAGGAATGTCAAGGCAAGGATGCTTAAATCAAAAACATGAGAAGCTCCTCCTTTGTTAGAAGCAGGTAAAAAATAAACCAATGTTTGTTTTATCGGCTCATCATACAAACATGTTCGCATGCACATACGCATGTACACTCAAAGCATAAATGTATTTCATATTGGATCCATATTTTCTGCATACTCTTACCTGCTTGCAACAGTACATGCACACACATATACACACAAGCCAAAACATATATGCTGTATCCATTCACAAAGATATATATGTTCATATACAGCAACTAAAGCATATACATTCACACCTGTGCACAGATACCCATAAAACATGCATAAATTCATACAGAAATGGCTCATAGTTCACACATACTACCCACATATAGTTAAACATGTGTGTGCACAGACATATACATATGTTGTGAAAGCAAATACCAATTTCATAGCTATCCCTCTACCAATTTCTAGTGGGATGGGTACTTTGAATTGGACAGTTCTTTTATTTATTTTCTCTTCGGGGAACAATGATGGATTTGGAATATGCAACCATAGCAAGATTTCTTGTTAACATACCATTATACTTCTAGCATCTTACCTTGCCTAAAGTAAACAATCAGTAAATATTTGATGAGTGAGAGAGTGAATGGATGGGTGAATAAATGAATGGATATGAGCAGTACAGAGTGAATTACTCTGCATAATAGAGGGCAAACTTCTGCCAATACCATGTTCAGTGTGGGAGAGACGAGGTGAGGAAAGATGGGTGAGGAAGAAGCAAACAAACAAGAGGAATAGCTTCGCAGTACAGAAGGAATGCAAGTGTTGGCCAGATTCCCACACAGCTATTAAAAGAATAAATCTGTTTTAATTGCAGGGACCACAACCATTGGTCATTTCCTTTTCATGATATCATATTTAAAGATGTCACCAACCCCAATTTTTTCATCTATATTGCTTTGTAGGGAGAAAAAAACCCAGGAAGGCACTTATAGAATTCCCTCGATCTCTGGGACCAAATGTATCATTTATCTATTTCTATATAACAAACAACCCCTTCCCTTAGTGACTTAAAACAACAGAGATTTCTTATTACTCACAATGCAAAGGGCTGGCTGTACTGGTCTCACCTGGTTTACTCATAAGTCATATTCTGTTGGGCTGGAAGGTGCAAGATAGGCACACTGCTGTCTGACAGCTGGTGTAAATTCTCAGCCAGGGCTCACTGGTTCTCTTCCTGTTGGCCTCTCATTCTCAAGTTTGCTAGTCTAGCTTTCTTACATGGTGGCCTCAGTGAAACTTACTAAAACTGAAAACACAGCAGTTGAAAATGCCTTGAGGCCTAAGCTCTGGAACCTGCCCAGTTACACATCTGCCATTTTTTATTAGTCAAGGTGAGTCACAAAAGTGGGGAAGGAGGCCCTATCTTCTGACAGAGGAGCTGCAAGGGGTTTTCGGCCCTTTCAAACCTATATGCCAAATCTACCTCATAATTACAAATATCTTCTACTATCTGGGAATTCCGGACCTCCTTGAGTACACTCCCATCCATTCTCATGACACGTGCATATTCCAAGGCCAATTGATAGAAGAGGGACACTGTGTGGGGAACCTGGGTAGCTCAGTTGGTTAAATGTTGACTCGATTTTGGCTCAGGTCATGATCTCATGGTTCATGGGATTGAGCCCTGCATCAGTCTCCATGCTGATAGCTTGAGATTCTCTCTCTCCCTCTCTCTCTACCCCTCCCCCACTGCACATCCCTTCTCAGATAAACTTAAAAAAAAAAAAAGAAGGGGAAACACTGTGGCCCACAACCACCTTCTCAGTCTTCTAAGAGAGGATGGAAGTTTGACTGATTCTCTTTGCCTGGTAGTGATCTGACAGCCACGGGATCCAGGTATGCCTATTGTGAAAGAGGGTATTTGTTACTGGGATACATGTCCATTAGAAACTGGACCAAAGCCACAGACTCATTTGTCATAGTTTCCAAAGGAGCCTTAACTGGTAATGAGTTCTGGGCTCTGGAGGCCAAGGTCAGCATAATTAAAAGGCCTCTGTGACATAGAAAACCCCACTGGGTGACTGTGTGTGTGTGTGTGTGTGTGTGTGTGCGTGTGTGTGTGTTTTACTACAGATTAAAGTTACTCTATAGGAAAAATATAGAAATTACTTCAACTCACTTTCAATGCTTTCACATATTTGTAATCAGAACAAATATTTATTTTATGTTTTCATTCTCTTAATTAGCATAACTTATTTCCCTTAATATTATGTATAAACATATATCTCCCTCTTTTGAACTTCTCCTGTGAAATATGTAAGCTTCTTGTAAGGTATTCATAACATCCCGTGTATATTATTTTTGCTATTTATGCATGTCTCACTTCCCCTAATTCATCATCAGTGTTGCTTCTATCATCATCATCAAAGGCATTCACTGAGCATACACTTCACAAACATTATTTCCAACGATCACAGAATTCTAGAGAGATAGTTACTGTCCCCATATATTTAATAAAGGAGAAAGCAGAATCTCAGATAAATTTACTAACTTGCCCAAAGTCCTGTTGCTAGCAAGTAATGGAGGATAGAGGAAAGATTTAGTTTCACTGCCTATATTGTGATTATAAGCAGATGATAAACAGATAGGATACATGTTAGAAAAATGTTTGTATATCCCATTACAGTTAGTAGAGTGCATGCATATAAGATGCACTAATACATACTTTTAGAAGAATATATTTTATACAAGATGTGCACATATGGGGATATTCACTAGGGGTTTTATTAATAAAGTATGTGATTATATTACTATACGATATGATATAATATAGTAAATCATTATAACACACTCTGCTTGACCATTTCCCTACTGCTGAGAATGTCTGTTGCTTCCATATTTTATCCTATTATGAACATACTGGTGTCAGTTCAAAGAAAGGAGGGCAGAGTAATTAAGAGTCAAATGGACATGGGTTGAGTCTTAGTGATTTGGGTAAAGTCACTCATCCATCCCAGGCCTTAACCTTTTAAATGAAAGACTGAGATTGTAAGAGAACCAATCTCAGAACCAACCAATCTCAGAGTTTTTACAAGTATTGAGCAAGAATTAATGCTTAAAACAAATATCACCAAGCACCCAATGTACGCTAGGCCAGACTCTGTTGGGGGTAAGCAGGAAACAAAACAAAGTTCCTGATCCCATGAAGATTACATTCTGGTGGGAGACACATGAGGTAAGCATAAAATATAAATATAATATCCAGTCAAAATAAGTCTTTAGAGCAAAATTCTGTGTTCTCTATTTCAGATTACCTCACACCTTACTTGTTCTTTAGATTTTAGTTATAATGTAACTTCCCCAACGAAGGGCATTTTAAAACCTCAGATTGGTCAAATCCCTTTCAATCTAGGTTTTTTTCAAAAACACTTATGTTGTAGTATTACACTTCTGTGATTATTTCATTCATTTTTCTTCATCCCCTAGAACACATAATGTATAAGGGCAGAAACCATGACTGCTCTGCTCATATTGTATCTTGGGCTTTTGCGTGGTGCTAGCAGAGAATAGATACACTAATCAGAATTCAATGAGTAAATGTAGTTGATGAATGTCGTAAATGAATAAAGTCAGTTTTTCTTATGAGAAAAAATTTCCCAATTCTCCTAGAGCTCCTCTACTTCAAGAACCCCATAAAAACCAATTCTTAGGATGTTCATAATTCCCTAATGCAACCAGGCAAAATCAAACAGTCCCAAGAGCAGCAAAGAAGAGTCTAAATTATTATTTTTTCTTTTTCTTTCTTTTTCTTTCTTTCTTTCTTTCTTTCTTTCTTTCTTTCTTTCTTTCTCTCTTTCTTTCTTTCTTTCTTTTTAAAAAGTTTTTATTTAAACTCCAGTTAGGGGGCGCCCGGGTGGCTCAGTTGGTTAAGTGGCCAACGTCAGCTCAGGACATGATCTCACCATTCATTAGTTCAAGCCTCATGACAGGCTGTGTGCTGATAGCTCAGAGTCTGGAGCCTGCTTCAGATTCTTTGTTGCCCTCTCTCTCTGCCCGTCCCTTGCTCATACTCTGTCTGTCTCTCTCTCTCCCACAAGAATAAATAAACATTAAAACAATTAAAAAAAACCTCTAGTTGGTTAACATATACTGTAATATTAGTTTCAGGTATACAATGTAGTGATTCAACAATTCCATACAACACTTGGTACTCATCGCTACAAGTGCACTTCTTAATCTACGTCACCTATTTGACCGATTCCTTCACCCACCTCCCTTCCGGTAACCATTAGTTTGTTCTCTATAGTTAAGAATCTGTTTCTTGGTTTGCCTCTCTCTTTTTTCCCTTTGCTTATTTGTTGTGTTTGTTAAATTCCACATATGAGTGAAATCATATGGTATTTATCTTTCTCTGACTAACGTATTCACATAGCATAATATCTCTAGCTCCACCCATGTTGTTGTAAATGGCAGGATTTTATTCTTTTTTATGACTGAGTAATATTCCATTGTATATGTACCCCACACCTTCCTTATCCATTCATCAGTTGATGGACACTTGGGCTATATCCATAATTTGGCTATTGTAAATAATGCTCCTGTAAACATCAGGGCACATGTATCCCTTTGAATTGGTATTTTTGTATTCTTTAAGTAAACACCTAGTAGTAAGATTGCTAGATCATAGGGTAATTCCATTTTTATCTTTTTGAGGAACCTCCATACTGTTTTCACAGTAAAGGAAACAACAAAACTAATCTATGGAATGGGAGAAGATATTTGCAAATGATAGAACTGAAAGGGTTAGTATCCAAAATATATAAAGATCTTATAAAACTCAACACCCAAAAAACAAATAATCCAAAAAAGGGCAGAAGACATGAATAAACATTTTTCCAAAGAATACATACATGTGGCCAACAGACACACGAAAAGATGCTCAACATCATTGATCATGGAAATACAAATCAAAACTACAATGAAATATCATTTGACATCAGTCAGAATACCTAAAATCAACAACATAAGAAACAACAGGTGTTGGCAAGGATGTGGAGAAAGGGGAACCCTCTTGCCCTGTTGATGGGAATGCAAACTGGTACAGCCACTGTGGGAACAGCATGGAGGTTCCTCAAAAAGTTAAAAATAGATTTCTTTTTAAACAGCACCAAAAAGCCTTGAACACATCTATAGAGGGTCTCACATCATCATTTGTTTTTCAATTAAACACCTACAGAGATTAGCTCTCTGCTGTCATGAGAAGAAATTCGTTAGCATAGTAATGATTTATGATTTACTAGACAGCATTTAACTGACTCTCATCCAGCAACTGGAGATGCTTATCATACAACTGGTCATTCACACTAATGAAAAATGGATTCCTGACAATAGCCACATGCACACTTGAATTTGGATAGCAACTGATATATTTCAATCCCAGGGAGAAGAAATAGAGGCTCAGTAAGTGGAGAGAAAGGGAACTATTTAATTGATATTATGGTAAGAATGAATATATTTGGATTAAAATCCCAATCAGGGGGCTTTCTGGACATGGGCTTGGGCATTTGTGCAGAAAGAAATGTTTTCTGGCTTTTATGTATTAATGTGCATATATAATTCCATAGGGTTTCTATATGATATGCACAAGTATATGAATATGGTAGATATGTATCCCTATGTACATGAATATATACCTAGGCATGTGTGTATGTATGTATCTGTATAAATATTTAAAAAAAATTTTTTTTAACGTTTATTTATTTTTGAGACAGAGAGAGACAGAGCATGAAGGGGGGAGGGGCAGAGAGAGAAGGAGACACAGAATCGGAAGCAGGCTCCAGGCTCTGAGCCATCAGCCCAGAGCCTGACGCGGGGCTCGAACTCACGGACCACGAGATCGTGACCTGAGCTGAAGTCGGACGCTTAACCGACTGCGCCACCCAGGCGCCCCTGTATAAATATTTTTAATTTATGCATGAACATATAGCGTGTGTGTATATACAAGAATGGGTATTACTTTGAGTTTTTACCCTGTCTTTCATTCAAAGAGGAAGAAATCAGGGGGGCTCAGACAGGAAGAGAATAGGCTTCTATCCACTTCTAATTCATAAGCAGATAATTCTTTGCCATTTTAAATGGTTTAGTTTATTTCTAATAGCAACCAAAAAATAAAAAGAAAATTTTAAGTTGATACTTTATCTCCTGCTATCTGTGAACCTTCAAGAAAATCAAGTACATGATTTGAGAGAAATGTGCTGCCACTTAAATATGCCCACAATCCTGCTTCCCCTTGCAACACACATATGCATAATAAAAAGCTCTTGAGCAACATTCCTTTATATTATTGATTACAATATATTTTTTAATTAAAGGCCAATAAACATGCTGCTATGGGGACTCTGGAAAATAAAACACAACAGCACAGTCACTGAGACACGGAATGTTAAACAGTAGAAAATGAGGGACTCAGGCCACTCCCTGCCCATTGATCCTGCTCAGCAGAATGCAAATCAGGACACTTCCTAATATAAGGCATTGCTCTTAGTTTTACTTCTAGATGTGTATGCCTTTGCAGCTTCAGATGCATTTGCAAAATTAAAAGCATAATTTATCTCCAAAAAGCAATATTCCATCAGCTGAGTGACTTAGTCATGATGAAAAACTGGTTTCTACACAATGTTCATTCACTGTTCTTAGGAACAGCAGTAGGGTAATAATCTCCAATATCCAGGATGGGGTTTGGAGATGTAAGTCAGTTCGTTTCCCTCATTTCAACAAATATAGGGAAGTCAAACGAGACTTGCCTCTTCCCCTATCCTTTACCCCATATTATCTATCAGTCAAATGGTTCAAAATATATGAACTTCCAGGAAAAACAGGAAGGCCCCTGTTATCAGTAGACACCAAGGACAGGTGTTTTTCCAGATACACCAGATAGTGCCCTTTTAATTATGAGCACTAAAACGGGAATCAAAAACCATAGATAAATTCGTCTAACTAGCATCAAAGAGGATCTATGCAAACCAAGTAGAATTCTGAGGACTACAAGGTATAGCACTAAGGTCATAAATTGAGACTATCACATCCTAGGAAGGGGTGGATACAAATGCAAGACTAGAGCTGAGAGTAGAGGATATGGGACAGTCAGTAGCTTGACAAAGAAAATTTGAGTTTATAATATTTCACTTTGGCTGGGTCTCTTGAATCCTCCTCACTATCACTCTAGAACCCCCACGGTATGCGATGATGTACTGAATAGTGTATTGCAGTCATCGACATAGCAATGGGTGTATTTATGTGTGTGTGTGTATGTATTTGTTGCTTTATTTTACTATTTTATAGTTACAAGGATTCTTCGCAATCACTGAGGAAAGGTATTTGTTCAAGGTGATGAGTTGAGAGCAGCCATGGTTGGAAGATTAAGTGGATTGATGTCTAGTCACTCTCTCTTGTGTAATTCCTGTTAAATAAGGAACCAATATCATGGTGAGGGGCTATGAATTAAAGGGGACAATAGGCAAGTGATTACCCCTTAGGGAATGGATGAGGGCTGACCAATTTTTTAACTCTAAAGTTTCTTGGGGCTGGTACTTTTACTGCATCAGTTGAGAACCAGTTCAGATAAAAGTGATCACAGCTATTGTCGTAGGATAACCTTCATTTAATATAAAATAACTCCCTTTATTGATGTCAGTATATTACTTTTAAAATAAAAAAAAATCAATGCTGATGGAGTATTCCCAGAGTTGAGGAACCAACTGGGGAACAAATTATTGAGATTATTTTATGAGTTTGGGCTTTAAAAAAATTATTATTCACTTCAGTCACTTTTGCTTCAAAGTTAATATAAGACTGTTTCTTTTCTTAGCACCGTGTACATTTCCATATTTCCCAAAGGTTCTGAAAATGAATAGACAACCAGGGGACAAAGCATTTCACTGCCAACTTTTTATATGGGCAGCACATTTCCAACAGCAAAGAATAACTACCTTGACTTACTTGGGAAGGAGCATTTATAAAATCTTGTTTGGGAAAGGATACCTTGCATGCACTGATGAGGTGAATGCACTGAAGTCCAGTTATAGATTATGACAGTTGGGTATTATTTCTCAGAACATACCATCTGAATACTTAACTCCTCTCAAGACTTAAAGTGTGCAGCTCATGCTTGGTCTCTGTCCAACAGACATAATATGAATAGTTTTGTTTGTGTGTTTGTTTGTTTAAATAAACACTGAACACTGAATTCCTGGTTTCTACCCCAATTTCCCTCAACTCACTTTAGTGTTTCAAAGTCAGGGTTTTGTGCACATGTCTTTCAGGGCTTCTATACCAACAGACTAAGCTAAGTATAATGAGCCAGACTTGAAACTTGAATGAGTGAGAGGGAACTGGCAGATTTTGTTAGTCAGCAGGGCTAGAAGTCATGTCCAAGAAGGTCATCCAAAAGAGAAAGAAAGGCAAGCTGACAAGGTCCAGAGTCAGTGAGATGTAGCAGCAGGGATATATGCTCAAGCAAGGATGCTGGTGGGGTACTCAGGCAGAGAGTGGGATTAAAAATCAAGTGACAAAGCAAGGTCAGCCTTGGCTGCAAATGCAAAAATATAATGTTCAGGGTTTCTTTAGCCATACAGGAGGGAAACCATGATCTGATGTTGTGTGTGTGTGTGTGTGTGTGTGTGTGTGTGTGTGTGATCTATCATGGCACTGAACTTAGGTGTTATCTGCTCTATGACCTTCACTGGACAGGGTACATGATCAGAAGTTTTCATCTGGGACCACATAAGGACCCACATGTTAAAACATGTGGAATTTCTGATATAATAGATAAGACACTGAATGTTATTGTGGTTAAAACTTGAGGCACAAGAATATGGATTTTCTGTCTGGTTCAAATCTCAGCACTCCCAGCTATTGTGTGAATATGAGAATTTTATTTAACCTTTATGGCGTTCAGTTCCTTTATAGCTATAATGAGGATCATATAAATTAAAAAAGTATTAATGGCTATAGTAAGTAGACAGTGGTTCAAACATACAGTACAATTTTTGGTTTTGTGTTTTTCCCCTCATTTACATAGTACATTAAATGTGTGTTGTTTCTGTCATCTGACACCTTTCATCCATATACAGTGATTCAGTAACCCAGGATCTCTATAGTTCATGGCCCTACCACATTCTAGGACCTTAAAATCATTTGCAACAACTCAGCTAAAGGGTAGAAAGAAAATGAAGGTTACTCTTCTTCTGAAAAGTCTTATTTTTACTTGCATTCCATTGACAATAACTAGTCACATGACTATACTTAGATGCAAGGGTATCAGGAGAATGTAAAAACTCACAGAATCATTATCTAAGGGATGATTCTACTCTACAGTAGGCTGAATAATGGCTACCACAAAATATCAAGCCCTAATCCCTGAAGCCTGTCAATTTCACTTCATAAAGACAAAGAGACTTTGCACATGCGATTAAAAAAGATTCTGACATGGGGAGATTATCTTGGATTATCTACTAGACCCTAAAGAGACAGCAGATGGAGATTTGATATGAACAGAAGAGGAGGTGGCAATGTAATCAGGAGGAAGAGATTGGCGTCATGTGACCACAAGTCAAGAAACGCCAGTTTTGAGGGATGGGTCTCAGGACAGACTGACACCTTCTCTATGTTCCCACTCAGAACCCTGTGCTCTGTACATGATGCACTGGCAAGCTCAGAAATTGCACTGCATACGAAGAGCTCAGAGCATAGACAGTCTGATCCTTTCCCCTCTGTATGCGGTACATGTAAACTTTTCTTGGAACTGCTTAGCTATGCATATATCAATAGCCCTCAGGGACAACCCCAGCTTTCTTTATCTCAGACTCCATAAGGTGAAGGTAAAGATCCTTCTACTGCTGCAGGAAGCAGAGTGTAACCAGTGTAGGCTGCAGAATGGATCTGCTAGCCATGAGCAACCAACATATGGGAAGGACTGGATCTTCTGTGCTCTCTCTCTCTCTCTCTCTCTCTCCCCTCTTGAGCCTGGTGTGCATCTTATCTTTTTTCCACAACCTCGGATCATGCGTTGATCTTGTCCCTAAGCAGTACTTATGTGCCTGCCTTTTGACCTTGGCTGACTGGTCACAGTCCCTCCAGCAACACGGCCTAATAACTTAGTGAAATACCAGATGCCACCAGAAGTTAAAAGAGGCAAAAAACAGATTCTCCCGTAGTGCTTCCAGAGCAAGCATAGCACTGACAACACCTTGATTTCCATTCAGAGAAACTGATTTCAGACTTCTGGCCTCCAATACTGTGGAAAAAATAAATTAGTCTCATTTTAAGTTTGTGGTAATTTGTTATAGCAGCTGCAAGAAACGCATACATACTCTCTGCAAGAGGAGAACACATTTGGTTGGACAGCTGGTTATTTATGCCACAAAAATGTTAACCTCTACCTCACAGGATTATGGCAGGATTAAATGAGAATTCATGTCAATAATTTAGAAAGGTAAGAATTCAATTTGCAGATAATTTGTCAAATATAAATAAACTTTTGAAGTTTGAAATGTAAATATAGGTTGATTTAAATATAGGTAAGAGTGGCTCATCATACACGTACTTGCTTTCTGATGTATTTTTGTTTACAAGAGGAAAGAGTGGAATTACAGTTCTTTAATTGGCCAAAGCTCATGAGAGCCTGCAGCATATGTGTGCACCATCAATAATGGGTGGTAAGGGGTGCGGGTGTTGTGAGAATTGCTTATCTAAATGGAATATGTGCAAATGAGTACAAATTAAGTAAGTCACTGGGAAAATGCTTTATGAGTTTTAAAGTGTCACATTTCCTCTTCATCTCCTTTTTCCTCTTTTTCTCCTTGTTCTTTTAGTCAACGTATTATCAGTGACTCCATGAAAACATATGCAGTCTGGAAGATGGGAGAAATGGATAGGCATTGCGGGTAGGGAGAGCAAGAGGTTCATTTATAATTCTTAAAATAGGAAACTAAAGAATACATTGAAAATAATATCCTCAGGTGACGATCTAGATTACGTGTGCATTCTTTTTATCTCTTCTTATCTTTTCACTTGTGGACAATCAAGAATTAACTAGATTTATTCAAATCATTACATGTGCTGTACTATCAGAAATCCTCTAGGAATGTTTACCTAAATGTTTATTTTTTTTTTAAATCAACCTGCTTTTCTCTTGCACTAGTGATGTATATACTCACTGATCAGTGATTGAAATCTGTGACATTTAATAGGGGGCTTTAAGTCTTATAGCACAATGATGTTCAGCTCCTCCTTCCTTCTTTCATATTCAAAGGTCTTCAATTCTATCTAAAAATAAATATCTACGTAGTCTACCTAAATAAAATCTGTCTAAATACAAATACTAATAGAAAAACAATATATGATCCACCTACCAGTAAGTTATTTTTTCACTAGAGATAATAAAAATGTTGGCTTATTTTTAAGTTTTAAAGACCCTCTCCCTCACCCATATTTAATAACCAGAAATTTAAACACTCAATTTACAATAGTTATCAGATTATATGTACAATCTTAGCTGTAAATCCTTTACTATGAGTCTGGTACTAAGATAAACATTTTAGCCGTGGTATCTCGTTTCTTAATTCTCCCAACATGTCATAGGGATAGCTGTTATTAACACTATTGTAGACATGGGGAAACAAATGCCCAGAGAATTTAAGTGATTTGTCCAGGATCAGATAGCTGTAAATGTCAGAGTCAATATTTCAATTATGAACTTCCTGATATTGGAGCCTGTGTTTTTAATTATTACAAAGGATGAAAAGCAAGAACAGACACTCTGCATAATCTATGGTAAACCCCCTTCTTGTTTATTTACAAAAAGTGTGGTGGACAGGGGTTACAGTGCTTACCTCATGCGATGAACATTTTTAGAGAAAGTTCCCAAAGGAAACTTCAGGATTTGAAAATCACACTTAGTTTCTAAATCTTTTTTCCCCATATAATACCTAATTTAATTCTACCTCCCAATATAATGCATGTTAAAAACAAAAACAAACAAACAAACAAACAAAAAAAACAAAGAAAAGTGCTCACACCAATAATGCACTCACTCACCTGTAGATAAGGAGATCTTTTCTAGTAGAAATGTGAATAGCATTGCTGTAGACGTAAGTTCTTTGTTTCAAAAATGCATTATTATACAAAAAATTAAAAAGAAAAGTAAAAATTAATCTTTATTGGTCCTGAAAAAGCCCTCAACTGGGATGTACCAAAGGACTAGTATATTTTCACTTGGCTGCAAATTCACCGCACTGTCACCTTTGTGAAGCCCCTGCCTCAAGGCATTTTATCCCAAACAATCAAATAGGAATTCTGCTGCTCATATCTCTTAGCTTTATTATTCTTAGGAAATCTTACAAAAAGATCATAACTTGGCCAAAGCATTAGCAGTTATGTAAATCTACCTGTAACCTCTTCCCGTAAATAGTGGTTTAATCTATTCTCATTCACTCGTTCATATATAGTAATCATCTAATGCAGATTATAATATGGAAGATTTACTACCTGTACTTCAGAGCTTTCACAGTATCTCAGAAAGACAGAACTGGCCTTAAAACCAGGTTTCACTGCTTCCTTCTAGCATGATTTCAGACAAATTACTTACCCTCCTAGATCCTCAGTTACCTTATTGACTTTGGGTAATAAAAGTATTCTTCAATAAGTGAATTCTCTGTGAATGATGATCATTGTAATTCTTATTGGAATTTTCTCAGATAGAAGACTCTGGTAAAGTTAACTAACTTTTCTTTGTCTCAGTTTTCTCATTTGTTAAAACTATCATATCAGGGGGAAACTAAATTGAGTTCATATGTGAAAATGGTGTCTGGTACATAGTGAACATTTATTAAGAGTTATTATAACTTATTTTTATTAAAAAGTAAAGTTCACATGTATGCATGCATTATTGATGTTTGCAATAAGGAGTACTTCATGAGGTGAGTAAAAAATTTTCTTAAAGGAAACTCGAACTGAATTGTCTGTAAATTACCAAGGGGTGAGCTTTTCTTCAAAATATTAAGAACATATAAAACTAGGAAAGCCTTCTTGAATGTAGATGTGAACGATCACACAACATGATGGAGTTAACAGCCACAATTCAGAAGCAATTTTTCCTGGGTTCGTGCAATTTATATTCCTTTTTTCCCTTCTTTTCCATCTTGGGGGTTAGTAGGAGACAATCCCTCATGGGGTTCCAGTCAGCTGTCAACTCTGAAATATGAATTTTTTCCATTTATGTTTTGAGTTGTTGATGGGCAAAAAATTTCCTAAACTTTTTCATCTTGAAAAAGGACTCTTTGGTCACTCTCTCATAATTCAGAAAAAAGATATATAGAATGTGAGTGTGTGTGTGTGTGTGTGTGTGTGTGTGTGTGTGTGTGTCTGTGTAAACACTGGAGATTATGTGTATGATTTTGCTGGCAACTTTTTGAAAAATTTCACAAAAAAGCACACACAATCCTCTTATGTCATGTCAATGCTTATAAATTAGGTAACATTGTTACGTTTGTGTTTGCATATACATGATGAGTTTCTATTTTCATGTACAATTCAAACTTTTATGCTCTTTTTTCTGAGAGTTTTAAATGAATTTCAACATATTTACTTCATATGTCTGCCTCAACTTTCTGCTTAACAAAATGCCTTGTATATAGAAGAGAGCTAATAAATACTTGCTGAAAACCAAGTCACGAAGAAGGTTTCTTGGACACATGTTGCTTGAGGTAATAAGGAAAAGAAGCAAACTGATTTAGCAGACATCCAATTCAAGTCAGGCACCTACCACATCCCTGGTAATGAGTTAAGTGCTCCAGGTAGAGGTGATGGATACAAATGTCAGAGTCCCAGCACTTTTTCTGGGTGGTAGGACCAGGTGAGCTTTCATGATTTGCAAGATAAGCCTGAGTTGGAAGAGTAGAATGAGGGTAAGGTTTGCTAATATACTGTAATCTATGCTACAAGTCAAAGAATGACCAAAAGCCAGATAAAAAGGAACAAATATTAGATAGGAGTTAAAAAAATATGAATTACAGGACAAGTTCAATCACTAAGATTCGTCACCTGGCAGAAGGTGGTTCACCCTCTTTAAGATGTATGCATCTGTAAAACTAGGGGTTTTATTTTTTAATATCTACCTTGAGCAAGAGTTTCTCCTGCCCTCTAACAGTAGAAGCTGAAACAGTTTAATACGGGAGGAGTTTTTTGTTTTCGTTGTCTGGTAGTGCATCCCAAAATTGTATGGCTAAAAACCACAATTCTTTGGAATGAATGGACTCAGCTGGGCAGTTCTTCTGCTCCGTGTAAGCCTGGCTAGTGCTACACTTGTCTAGGGGATTAACTGGGTTCAACCTCCCAAGATGGCCCATTCACATGGTTGGAATTTGATGCTGAGTATTGGCTGGGAGCTCAGCTGGAGCTGTCAACCAGCCTATCCTTATGGCTTGGCTTCTCACAGCATGGCAGCTAGATTCTAAGATGGAGGGTCCAAACATAAGAATTCCAATAGGGAGAAAGTGAAGGCCGCCAGTCACATTAAAGTCTGGGCATTGAATGACACCATATCACCTCTGCCACATTTTAGAAGTTGAGCAGTCACAGACTTAGTCAGATCCAAGAAGGAGAGGAATAAACTTTAACTCTCACTAGGGAGAGAGACAAAGAAGTTGTGGACATCTTTAAGTCACCTATATTTTGCTTTATGCCTATAAATTACTTATATTCTATTCACTTACAAAGCAAACTCTCTCTCTCTTCCAGACCTCCATCTCATTCTGTAATTTGACATGTCTCCAAGAGTAGGATCTTGTCATCTTATTGAGGTTCAGACTTTTGGGATATGGTTCCTCTCAACGTGAGACCCAATGAACTAAAGAGAAAAATCTGACCCCCAGTACCTGACTTTGAATGAGTTGCGATAAGGTAGGGACAGGAGAACCACAGTTCAAACTGTGAACACTCTTCAGGGACAGGAGGAGTGTCAATGTGTAGTGTTTGCTGATTTCTATGGTGTACATATTCCAACTGTGGCCAATTTCAATGTTTCAACATGCTGTCAACTAGCTTGAAAAATTCTTCAGAATTTAACTATTGGCTCTTGCCTACCTCTGTGCCCCATTCAAGAAAAGTGGGCTAGGAAATAAGAGACATATCAGTGGTTCACAGTAATTCTGAAATCAAGCTGGGTACATGTTGGCAATTATTTTATTAGTGTGGTTCTTCATGGCTCTTGGTTGTACTCTCAGGGCTACTGGTTCTGCCCTTTACATGATCCTTCTCAACTATAATAAATGTCCTATGTTTGCATCTAATTAGCATCTTCAGCCTTCTTCTTGCACATAAAAAAGTTTGATATGAAAAAATCTCTTTACATTTTAAACTGTCTCTCTACCTTTAATTTCAAGCTTATTTTTAAAAAACCTTTAAAAATTGTGCTTTTATTATGTGTCAACTTATAATTCACTCCATAAACAAAAGTCTAGATTAACCTATTAACCAAAAATCTGAAGCCAGCAATCATTTTGAGACTGGCCCCTTCTTACCTTGGATTGGGAGTCAGAATACTGTGGAACAATACCATGAAGATTCTTAGAACCCTTCATTTCTAGCATGAATGGTCTAAGCTAAGGGACCTTCAAAGTATTAGAAGACTCATTGTCTGGCTGAGATGCACTGCCTTAAAACTTTCTAACATCCTGAGAAAGAGTCTAAAACATTCAGGGTGACTGGCTGGCTGTCAGTAGAGCATGTGACTCTTGATCTTAGGGTCGTGAGTTCAAGCCCCACATTGGGCACGGAGCCTACTTTAAAAAAAATAAAAATGAAAAATAAAAGATGCACCATTGAGACTTTATATTGAGACTGCATAGTACCCTGGGTTTGGTCTTTGCCCTAAGGACATTTTTTCTCTACTTTGGGAGTCTTTTTCTGGGAGTGACAAGGGGGTGGGGGTGGGGAATCACTTATTTTTGAACCTAGCAAGCTCTAGTTCAAAATATTTCTCTAGATTCTACCTAAAAACTCAATAATCCCTTCCGCAATTCATCTCTCTATATCTGGACATTATCACATGTAGCTGAAAGAAATTAGTGTCGCCTTTAGCATTATTCTACCTCTAAATACTCTCAGCTAGATCCACAGATTCGTTAAGTATGTGTTATACTTTATATTCTATCTTAGCTGATAGTGTTGCCAAGTTTTCACTACTAATTACATGGATAACCATTTTCTCAGACTCAAATATAAATTTTTTCCCTGACCTTCCTATCTTCCTTAAGGATTTCCTTGAAGCACTCTGTGACATTCTGCCTACCATTTAGTTCCAAAACCAGTGCCATATACTCATATATTTTTTTAAAACAGCATCATGCCTCCAGGTACTAAGTTCTATTTCAGTTACCTGGTTTGGTTATCTGGTTTATTTGGTTGCTGAAAATTATTGGCTTAAAACAAGAACCATTTTAGGGGTGCCCGGGTGGCTCAGTCAGTTGAGCATCTGACTTCGGCTCAGGTCATGATCTCATGGTTCATGAGTTCGAGCTCTGCATCAGGCTCTCTGCTGTCAGTGCAGAGCCCACTTTGGATCCTCTGTCCCTCTCTCTCTGTCCCTCCTCCACTTGGGCTCTCTCTCAAAAATAAATAAAACACATTAAAAAAAACATTTTATTATCTTTTATGATTATTTGGATTGCCTGGGCTCAGCTAAATGGTTTTCTGTTTCATGTGATGGTGACTGGAGCGATGGTCATCTGGAAGCTTGATTTGACTAGCATTCTAAAGATGGCCCACTCACATGGCTGGCATTTGATACTTACTGGCTGTTGACCATGAGCTCAACTGGGCTATTGTGGTAATGCATGGACACTCTCTGTGGTTTGGGCTTCTCCTACCATAACAGCTGGGATGCAGAAGAAAGCATGTCAAGTAAGTGTTTTAAAAGGTAAGAAGAAAACACTTCCTGACCTCTTAAAGGGTAGGGTAGGCCTTCTTCTTCATTCTTGTGGCAAGTGGTCATGGGGCAAGCACAGTTACAATGCAAGGGAGAATAAACTCCAATTCTCAAAGGAAGCATGACAAAGAACTTTTGGCCATCTTTAATCCAACAGAGACTTTATCCTGTTTCACAGGACAAAAATATTTCAGGCAACCAGAGAGAATAACTTTGTTTCCACCATTTTTGATAGTTTTCTGACTGTAACTTGTTCTTTGTTTTTTGATTGTTACACCATCAAAGTGGGGACATCTCTCATTCTGGAGAGATTATACCTTATAAAACCCCCACTTCAGATGATTAGGGACTACTGTCTGAGTGTATTCTCAGATCACCCTCCCTTATGGTGTCCACATTGGATAAGAACTGCATTCTCCATTATTCACTATTGTCACTCATACAGCTAGCTCTCTTCATCTGCACGCAGAAGAGAGTGTCTCAGACTCAGGATGCCTAGATGTTAGAGCTGGGTCAGCTATTTTCCAAGTGACCTTGGGCAAACCAGTAAATGCTCCTCCATTTTCTCATTTATGATTTGTTGATAAAAATAAAACAAAATAATTCTCCATTATAATGAGAAAATGAATTGTGTTTCATAAAGCGTATTGCATTTGTGTGAAGGATGACAACTCACCCACTTGGAATCCTTCTGCTGAACCCTCTGGGGGTACAGCTTGTGCTTGCATGGAATGTTGCTCTGGCTGCTTGAAGTCAGCCAGCTGACACTGACTGGACCATTGAAAAAGAGGCCTCTGTCCACAGCTACTACATGCACTACCGCCTTTGGGAAGAAGGCCATACACCAGTGGGGTCCCCATCTGCTTCAGGCAGCGAGCCAGCCAGCTACAACCTGTCAACCAACCATCTCCTAGCCCAGTTGGTCTCTTTATATTACACCCCAAACCTCAGTAATTTCAATCTGTTTTTTTGATTGTTTAGATACTTGGCTACAGGATACCAAATCATCAGTTTGACTAATTTGAGCACTGGATTCACCAGGTGTTCTGGGCCTACATAGGCAAGTGGTTTGTACAGAGAGTACTGGGTTTTCCCTTGGGGTCTTTGGAAAGATAACAAAAGATTTCTGTAATACATGCCATTATTGCTTAAAAGCCTTAATACCACCACAACTGCTGGAACCTGGAAAATAGAATTACCTTTACACACAGAAAGAGGTACTCCACTCCCAAGTTAAAAATATCATCTCTTTGTCCCACATTTTCTTTCCTTGGCCTCGTCACTTTGCTTGAAATTATCTTAAAAAGTACACTTTGGGGAGAGAGCCAAAGCATTAAGAGACTCTTAAAAACTGAGAACAAACTGAGGGTTGATGGGGGGTGGGAGGGTGGGTGATGGGTATTGAGGAGGGCACCTTTTGGGATGAGCACTGGGTGTTGTATGGAAACCAATCTGACAATAAATTTCATATATTGAAAAAAAAATAAAGTGCAAATTAAAATTCAAAAAAAAGTACACTTTGTAAATTGTAGGCCAAAACAAAATTCCCAGTTTGACCCAAGATGGTAAATCATCATTAGCTAGCAATATGGTTGAATGAATTGATTATTAGTTAAGCAGTGGCCTTCTAGTGGAGTCCTGAAGAAATAGAACAGAAAATAATGTGATGGTATCATAAAGGATGGGATAAAGGAACATGACAGTTTTTACATGACTGACAGAACAAAATACTTAAATACAAAGGGAGATAAGAACACTAGCCACTGGGTAAAATAGGAAAACACAAGCCAGCGAAGCAAAGGCAGTTGGGAAAAAGCATTTATTCCAAAGCTGTATGGAAAGACTTTAACTAAGGAGATATAATACATAGGTGTGAGCTATCTGAAATTACTTGAGAAATAGCAGTGGCTGAATGCACCAGATTGTTCATTGCTAATTTCTGTGTTTGCTAACATCTACCATACTTTTCTCAGGCAATTTGATTGCAACAGATTGCAAAAAGAAAAAAAAAAGCCACAATACTTCGGATCATCTTCAATTAAGAAGTTGAGGACCCACAAACGTATGGCCAACTAATTTTTGACAAAGCAGGAAAGAATATTGAATGGAATAAATACAGTCTCTTCAGCAAGTGATGCTGGGAAAACTGGACAGCAACATGCAGAAAAATGAACCTGGACCACTTTCTTACACCATATACAAAAATAAACTTAAAATGGATGAAAGACCTAAACATAAGACAGGAAACCATCAAAATCCTAGAGGAGAAATCAGGCAAAAACCTCTTTGAACTCAGCTGCAGCAACTTCTTACTCAACATGTCTCTGGAGGCAAGGGAAACCAAAGCAAAAATCAACTATCACAACGAAGGAAACAATCAGCAAAAATAAAAGGCAACCAACAGAATGGGAGAAGATATTTGCAAATAACATATCAGATATTAGTATCCAAAATCTATAGAGAAGTTATCAAACTCAACACCGAAAAGACAAATAATCCAGTGAAAAAATGGGCAAAAGACATGAATAGACACTTCTCCAAGGAAGACACCCAGATGGCCAACCAACACATGAAAAAAAATGCTCAACATCACTCATCATCAGAGAAATACAAATCAAAACCACAATGAGATATCACCTCACAACTGTCAGAATGGCTAACATTAACAACTCAGGCAACAACATATGTTGGCAAGGATGCGGAGAAAGAGGATCTCTTTTGCATTGTTGGTGGGAATGCAAGCTGGTGCAGCCACTCTGGAAAACAGTAAGCAACTACATGGATGGAACTAGAAGGTATTACACTAAGCAAAATTAGCCAGAGAAAGACAAATATCATATGACTTCACTCATATGAGGACTTTAAGACACAAAACAGATGAACATAAGGGAAGGGAAGCAAAAATAATATAAAAACAGAGAGGGGGACAAAACATAAGAGACTTAAATATAGAGAGCAAACAGAAGGTTGCTGGAGGGGGAATAAGTTAAATGGATAAGGGGCTTAAGGAATCTACTCTTGAAATCATTGTTGCACCATGTGTTAACTAACTTGGAGGTAAATTATAAAAAATAAATACATGGTAGGAAAAAAAAAGAAGTGAAGTTGATTTCTCCACCCTTTGAATCTAGGCTGCCCTTGTGACTGGCTTTGACCAACAGAACATGGAGGAAGAGATGGAGTGGCACTTAGAAGCCTAGGTTTTAAGAAGTCTTACAGCTTTTACTTCTGTTGTTCTTGTAACTTGCTATCAGCGTGCAAATAAACCCAAGCCGACTGGCTAGAAAATGACAGACATGGAACCCAAGTGTTCCTGACACCTCCATCTGACAACCAGTCAAGGCCTGGGGACAAAGCTGCCTATTTAAACAGCATTCACCACAGATGCATGAGTGAACCCAGCCAGGAACAGCAGAAGAACCACCGAGTTAGTCTAGCCTAAATTGCCAAAACATAGAATCATGAGCTAATTAAGTGTGTGCTGTTTTAAGGCACTAAGTTACACAGTAGTTTATTACGTACCAACTGCTAACTGACTGACACAACAAAAATAAATCTGATTTTGAAGTTATTCATAATGTATGGGGGTCACTTGATCTTTCCTCCAGGAAACATATGAACTGTGTTTTCAACTTCTGAGTGGAATGTAGAGGAAAAGTTGGGTATAGTCTTCCAAAAGCTTGATGTGCCTAGGCTAATTTCATTATTTGCTCAGAGCTCTGGTTTCTGGCACTCTGGTTTCTTTGAAAAGAGAATTATAAGGAGGTGATGAACGACAGTGATGTTATTACCTTGCGCACGTAACATTCACATCTTCAAGCTGTAACCCAATGTAGTGAAAATAATAATGAGATTACCAGGTGCTGAGGCAATAACAATAACCTAACAATGGTAGTAATGATAAAAATAAGAAAATAAGCTTTCATTGTTGAGTATGTTCTCATAACAAGGATTTCAACAGTCCACTCTCATTTTACCATCGTAGTAACAAGGCAATCCTTATTTTATAGATGAGGAAACTAAGTCTCTGAAAGTCAAAGTGACTTTTCCAGGATCACAAGAGTAAATAATGGAAGAGTTAGGACTTGCATCCACCTTTCCAAGGCTCTCAAAATCCTGTTCTTAACTATTTACTTACTCAACAAATAATAAATGAGTGCCTATGATAAGTCAGGTACTCTTCCAAGAGGGGAAACAGTGAGACCCAATGTCTTTGATTTCACGATGTTTATATGTGATCAGGGAACATGAAAAATGACCAATAAGCAAATAAATAATTTATACTAGTGATAAGTGCTTTGAAGAAAATAAATATGATAATATGATAGACAAACTTCAGATTTGGTGGTTGTGGATGCCACTGACATACAGAGGACAGGAAAGAATAGCCATGAAATATCTGAAAGAAGAGGATTCTAGTAAAAGGTAAGAGTTTAACACAGGCCATAGGACTGTAATAACATTGGATTATTTCAGGGACAGAGAGTGGGGCTGAACCACAATGAGGAAAACAAAGAATGAGTAAGAGACACTGAAAAGATAATCAGTGGCTTGATTTTTAAGGGATATTATAATCTATTTCCAGATCATGGTAAGCAGGTTAGATTATATTGTAATTATATATATCTAATATATATATCATATATATATTAGATATATAATATATATAATTATAATGGAAATAGTTGAAAGATTTTGAGTAGGTAAGCTATATAATCTGGTGTATTTTGAAAACATCACACTGGCTTCTGTGTGGAGAATGAATTTTATGGGAAAAAAAGTATAAACATTAAGACCAATAAGGAGAATTAAAACAGATCCCAAGAAATGATGATAGGTTCAGGCAATAATAGTGGAGATAAAAAGAAGTAAGTGAATTTGGAATATTATGTTAAATATTAAGTTGATAGAATGATGGGGTTCAAAGGAGAGGAAAAATCTAGGATGACTTTTAGATTTTAGGGTCAGAAGATCACACACTAAAATGAGAAAGTTTGCATAAGAGCAAGTTGTGAATTGGACAAAGGCTTACACTTTCTTTTTTGATAATTCACGGTATTTCGTACCCAAGGAAAACATTTAGAAAGACATTTTATATGGGAGTGTGATGGTTGAAGAATTCAGTGCCAGAAATAAAAAACTGGTGGTAATTAAAGATGGTAGTTAAAACCATGAGATTGTATTACTGGACAAGTTCACCAAGGGTAAGAGTTCAGAGATGGCCAGATTAATCCATTGGCCATGCCAAAAATTAGAGATCAGTCTGAGAAAGAATGACCAACAAAGGTAACTGAGAAAGCGAAGCTAGTGAGGTAGGATGAAAACCAGGAGAGTATGTTGTATAAGAATCCAAGATGAAAAGAAAAAAAGTCTTTACAACAGAGAAAATGGCCAACTGTTTTGAATGGTTCTAAGAATCCGAATAACAGAAAAATAAGTGACCATTTAATGTAGCAGCTTGGGAGTAAGTGATGAACATACTATTTCAGAGTGTTGCTGGTGATAAAAGCCTAACTAGGGATGAATTTAGGAGGGAACAGAGGGGGAAATACAGGGATTAATACTCTTCTCCCTGCCCTATGTTGGTAGGGAAAGAATGTATTTTGGAGAATATGGTCTTTCACTAGCTATCTAATTATACTTGACTTGGTTAGAAATGTCCTAGAGAAATGGATAACAGAAAGATATAATAGTAGTATATTGCTGAAATAGAGATATTGCAGTGATGCTCAAATTTTATTAAATTAATTTTATATAATCTCATTATAGGAAAACTGTGCAGCTCTTGAATCTCAAAGGGACCCAATGATGTGTAAGCAAGTAGCTAGAATACAAATTAACCTTTAGGATAGGATAAGTTGCTTTTAACAGGAACAGTTTAATGGAGAAAGTCAATATTCATAAGACTTGAAAAGAAAAAGACAACTTACACTTGGGTAAGTGAGAGAGAAAGAGGAGTGGGAGGGTCATCCAGTATAGCTAACGCATAAGTGGGTAAGGTTTAAAGAGCTTTATTAAAGTCAACGCATGTAAGATCTAGGTCCTATGAAATGTATGGTAATGTAAATGGGGAGCCAGGAAAGAGTATTTAAAAGAGAAAATCCATTATTAGTACATGTGAGATGATTTGGAGGAGAGAGTGGAGGTGGGCAGACCTTCAGTAGGAGGCCACTGAAATAGACCAGATGAGAGGTAACAATGTATGAACTAGGGCACCAAAAATAGGAAAGAACAGGGAGGAGTTTCAAAGATGTTGTAGGGGTTGGGGGGAAGCCCACTGCTGTAGGCTCCCAGCAATCCAGTCCTGTGGTCATCTGTGGTGGGTCAGATTATCACTCTACAGTGCACAAATCCGTGATCTGGGGATTACACCTGGTTGAAATGGATGAATGATGAGGAGGATGAACTTAGCGAGCTATAATGAGAGACAGATGTAGGGAGAGCTCATTGAGAGTCCTCTGCAGCAGGCAAACTGCAGCATGTGATGGCTTACGCCTGAGGGCTTGCTTGGCTCTCACTGAAGCCATCATGGAGGATTTTGCTTACCTCTGGCCATCTGCTCCAGCCCAGAGTATCCTCTCCTTTACCATCCAGAGTCTCAGGATGTTTTCCCAAGCAATAACAGTAGGAGAAGTAGGAAGGAGAGAAAGGAAGAGCTATCTCCCTCAGAGATGGTTCTCAGACTTAGCTCCTTATGGAGGGTGGTGGTGGATTCATGTACTCATGATTAGCAACACTTGGTTACAGCATATAAAAAGCACTGCTGTTCTGATTGAAGCATGGGTAAAAGCCTAAAATACCAGTCATCTTGGCTGGCCCTACTAGGGCCTCCTAAGAGCCTTTACTGGATTGTTGGGGAGCGCAGTCAGAAATCCATCGATCCATCATCCTCATTTTTCATGCCGGGGGACTGAAAGTCAGACAGATTAAGTGACTTGTACAAGGCCCCATAGAATTTCAGTGGAATAATGATGCCTAAAATCAAGTCAGGATCCTGTGTTGCTGTTGCTGTAGTTATTTTCACAGTAAATTAATTCTATCCAGAATTAAAGGCTCTCTGCTTTCTTGTGGTTTCTTGCTCATTCTATTAAGCATGTATTTTTATTCTGGTGTTTTGATATCTGGCACCTTGCTGACCTTGGGTAAACATCTCCTCTCAGGGTTAGCCAACTGTCTTGTTTGAGAGCCAACAACTCATCTATGACCATGCCTTTCCATATGCAAACTGTGGAGTACCCCTGTCTTCATACACACGTTCTCTATCTGACTCTTACGCACCAAGCCAATATTCCTCTTCCTTAATTATCCCAAGTCCAGGTACCAGAAAACTCAGGACAGCCCCTATACCACAGAGCTGGGTGAAATTATTCAGACTTGCCAACCCTAAACCTGCGTTCCCTGTCTCACCTGTTCTTTTGCATGAAAACCAAAATAAAGGCTTTTGCTAATGTTGTTTGTTTATTTTTCCCATTGCCTCTACCTCCTGGCCAATCCTGGTGCTTCTCCATGTGGCCCTGCATGGCATGGAGTGCCCCCACCTCTTGAAAACTGTAAATAACAAAATATTTTCAGTGACTGTCATCTCCTGGTCTGTTGGTCTCACAATACCTGAATAATAATGAAACCTATGTTTTATGTATGTATGTATGTATGTATGTATGTATGTATTTATAATTTTAGAGAGAGAAAGCACACACAAGCAGGGGAGAGGGATAGAGGGAGGGAGGGAGCGAGAGAGAAAGAGAGAGAGAGAGAGAGAGGAGAGAGAGATTGAGAGAGAGAATCTTAAGCAGGCTCCATACTCAGCATGGAGCCCAACATGGACCCTGGGATCATGATCTGAGCCAAAATCAACAGTCGGATGCTCAACTGACTAGGCCACCCAGGTGCCCCAATAAAACCTACATTTTAAAGCACCTATGCCTCTATCTCTGCTCCTCTTTGTCTCATATATCTATCCCACCACAGTGTGAGCCCCTAAGAAGGGGGAGAATATTCTATCTTACTTTGTAGCCTCCATTTGCCTGGCACAAAGAAGAAACACCTAATACATATATGCTGAAATCATGCATGTGTATTTGTAACTGGTGATAAGAAATTTACTACATAGCAAAAACCACTAGGCATGACCAATGTTCTCAATGAGCTTGTTGTTGAAACTTGCATGGGAAAAATAAGACATGCATCCAGGCAACTAATATAAAAACTTAGGATGTATTACGTCAAAATAAAGGCTCAGATAAGATTCATTCACATTTGCCAGGAAACAAAATTACTACAAGAAAGTAGACTTTAAGAAGCAGAAGGAGGTGTTAATATGCAGAGAAGAGGGTGAGGCATTTCAGTTGGCAAGTATGACATAAATAAAGTCATAAATGTAGAGAAACAATGGAACATTTAATTACTCTGCTTTAAACACTTCAACTTCGTAACATTTCCTTTAGGAAAATATCCAAATGCATTAGTGTGACTTAGAAGACTCTCTTCTGCTTTCTTCCTCTGACCTTCACTTACTCCTCTGAGAGGCTGTTCATATTCTCCAAGTCCAAACTTCTCCACCTTCTTTGGCAGCCCTACAGTCCTCATGTCTCTCAACAATAAAATTTACAATATTTTATAATAATGTCCAAGTGTCTATAGTTCTTATTAGATTCCAAGCTCCAGGAAGGGTGTGTGTGGGAGGAAAGGTACTAGTCTTGCATTATTTATTGCTGTATCCACATCTTTACCACATAGTGAATATTCAGTAAGTATTGACAAATAAGCTGATTGGTAAAAAAGGAAGAAGGGAGTTTTCCCAATGTGGCTGGAGCCAGAATGGTATGGATCAGCTGTGAGGTGATCATAAAATCTATTACCTCACCTGTGATACTCTTAAGGCAGAAAGAGGGTACAATTACTAACTCTACTGTGACAATGGGGATAAATCAGACTTTCCTGGCAAACCAGGGTTTTAAATTACAGCTTGTCTCAACTATTTTACGTGGTCAGCCTGTTTAATGCAAAATTACACAGGAGACAAAGGAGACAACCTTAAAGATAACTCTCCAGGGGTCCATCATTGATGCTTCCTCCACTGTCTTCATCATTTACCTTGTGAAAGGTTGGAAGACTTCAACCTTGAATATAAAAAGTTGCTACGGAGTCTAAGATAAATTGAAATTAATAATAATAAAATCTTCACGGTGCCTGGGTGACTCAGTCCATCAGGCCTCTGACTCATAATTTCAGCTCAGGCCATGATCTCACAATTCATGGGATCAAGCCCTGCATTGGGCTCTGTGTGGACAGTGTGGAGCCTGCTTGGGATTCTCTCTTTCTCTCTCTGCTCCTCCCCCCCATTTGGTTGCTCTCTCTCAAAATAAAAATAAACATTTAAAATAATAATAACAATAATAATAATAAAACCATCAACAAAGCAAAAGGCAACCCACTGAATGGGAGAAGATATTTGCAAATGATATATCCAATAGAGGGCTACTATCTAAAATATACAAAGAACTCTACAACTCAACATCAAAACACACACACACACAGACGATCCAATTAAAAATTGGCAAAGGACCTGAACAGACATTTTTCCAAAGATGACACGGATGGCCAACAGACACATGAAAACATGTTCAGCATCATTCATCGTCAGGGAAATGCAAATCAAAATTACAATGAGATACCCCCTCATACTTTTCAGAATTGCTAGTACCAAAAAGACAAGAAATAACAAGAGTTGGTGAAGATATGGAGAAAAGGGGGCCATCAAGCATTGCTGGTGGGAATATAAATTGGTGTAGCCACTCTGCTGTAATTATATATATATATATATATATATATATTCCATATATATATATATATATATATATATATATATATATATGGGTATATATATGGAATATTACTCAGCCAGCCATAAAAAAGAGTAAAATCTTGCCATTTGTGACAACACAGATGGGCCTAGAGGTTATTATGTTATGTGAAATAAATCAGACAGGAAAAGACAAATACTATATGATTTCACTTATATGTGGAATCTAAGAAAGAAAGAAATAAACAAAAAACAGAAATATACTCATAAATACAGAGAACAACCTGGTGGTGGCCAGAATGCAGGTGGATGGGGAGATGGTAATGGGGATTAAGAAGTACAAACTTCCAGTTCTAAAATAAGTAAGTCATGGCAATGAAAGTACAGCATAGGGAATATAATCAAGAATATTGCAGTAGCTTTGTATGGTGACAGATGGTAACTGCACTTACCATCCTAAGCATTTTGTAATGTATATAATTGTCAAATCACTATGCTCTACACCTCAAACTAATATAATATTGTATGTCAACTGTACTTCAATAAAAATAATACTATACTTCATTAGTTTTTGACTGATACATTGCAAAGTACTCCAAACTTGGTAACTTCAAACAAAACACAAAACAAAACACACAAACAAAACATTCCTTACTCAGAATGTCACCAGAACTCAAGATATCAACTAAGGCTGAGGTTGTCATTTGGGGTTTTTTGCCCTCTTGCAGGCATGCTGGGTGTTGGCAAAATTCCTTTGTTTATGGTGACAGGATAGAGGTCCCGTTTTCCTGTTAGCTATAGACTGAGGACCACTCTTCACACGTAAGCCTGGTCCCAGATCTTTGCCATCTGGTTCCCCCATAAGTAGCTCACAAGATTGATATCTGCTTTCTTCTAGGTCAGCCAAACACATCTCTCTGGCTTTCATTTCTACAACCAAACATACAAAACTCTTTTAAAGAGGTTATCTGATTCTGGCAGGTACACCCAGGATAAACTTCCTCTTGCCATATAATGACAGGAATGTTGTCATATTCACAGCTTCCATCCATACATAAATGGATTATACAAAGATGTGGATCATCTTAGAATTCTGCCCACTGTATGTGTCATTTTTGGAATAGCTAGGAACATAAGGCAGGGACTATGATAAACACTGTATATACATTAATTTATTTAAAAAAACATGATCACTATATGAAGTAGATCTTTTTTTGAGAGAGAGAGAGAGAATGCATGAGTGGGGGAGAGGGATGGGGAGAAGAGAGAGAAGAGAGAGAGAGGGAGGGAGAGGGGGAGGAGAGAGGGGGAGAGGAAGAGAGAGAGAGAGAGAGAGAGAGAGAGAGAGAGAATATCTTAAGCAGACTCAAGGCTCAGCACAGAGCCCGACATGGGACTCAAACTCATGAACCATGAGATCATGACCTGAACCAAAATCAAGAGTCAGACACTTAACCAACTAAGCCACCCAGGTGCCCAAGGTAGATTTTTCTGTCCTTCCTTAAACCAGAAAAACATCCCTGAAACTTAGAAAGTATAGTTGATGCTGTGGTACTATCCTTCATTCTTGCTTCAGAATTGAAACCCTATTTCCCCAACTGCTGAGAGGGGCTCTTAGCTGAGTCCCCCTTCAGGAAGTGTCATTGGCCAAAGAGAACGACCCCACTCAAGGCCATGTACCATCCCCAAGGATAGCTTACATCCGGTGGCTGTAATCTACAGGCTGTGAAGCACCCCCTTCCCAAACCTCACCCCAGCTTCCAGACAGGACAATACTGATATGCAATTCTAACTCACAATACTGATATGCGATTCTCACAGTACTGGCTGGTGTTTTTGTTGCAAAAACCTTGCAATCTGACTTCTCTTTCTTCCCAACCCTTCTTCCCTCAACCTTCATTGATGTTGTTTCCAGCAGCACTCCCAGCAAATCTGAAACATGCCAGTCTCCAAGTCTCGGTCCATTTCAACCTGATCTAGTATAGGGAGATGCAAAACAATATCCCAGTTTACAGAGAGAGTAAAAGCTAGACCCAATATTTGAACCCAGGTTCTAAATCTCTATGATACACTGACTTGACCACCCCTCATTGGTCACTTAGACATCACAAATGGAGATTTCAGAAAATGAGCATGCCTGTTTCCCCTGAAATCTGAGGTCAATTTTGGCATCAAAGATAGTTCTGCACAAATAAGAAATAAAAGATTTTTTCACTTTCTTATTGGAGTCAAGATACATAATGAACTTGTATATTTCTTGCAATGTTACCAATTCAAATAATTTTAAGAGTTGGGCAAGAAATAATAGGTCTTCAAAGCCCACTCACTTTTTAAACTGGAACTGCATCACACAATGTCACTGCTTGAATGCCTGCATTAATAGAAAACTCAAGCTTTGAGGTTACCATGGTCCATGTTCCAGGTCAGTGACAGCAGAGTTCCAGGGGCAAATTAGGTGTTCAATAAATATACCTGTTAAATACATGAATCATTAAGCGTCACTCAAGACTTTCTGAATAGGAATCTCCAGTGTAAAGTGCCATGTATATATTTTAACCAAGTCCTTCCAGATGATTCAGATGCAGACTTGGGTTTCAGCAGAATTACTGACATCATTAGATTAATTTATTGTGACAAAATATGTGTGTCACATTTACCGTTTAACCATTTTAACTCAAAAAAATGTATTGTGGTAAAATACGCATAAATTGTTTAACCATTTAAAATATACACTTCAGTAGAATTAAGTGTATCCCAGATATAATACAGTCATCATGACTATCTGGTTCCAGAGTTGGTCATCAGCTCAAAAGGAAACTTGTAACTATTAAGCAGCCATTGTCCATTTCCTCCCTGCTGCCACCCCCCTCACCACCACCAGCCCCTGCCCAACTCTTGAGTTCTTTATTACATTGATCTATCCAAGTCAGTTCAACTCTTGGTAATGTTTATATTTCTCATTTATCTCCTGAGTCTAACCATATCAGACTAAACTTACCCATACAGTATGATTTAGAGGCTATACATATGATGATTCTTCTCCTCCTGGTCTGTTTCTATTTGCCTAAATCCCCTTTAAATTGTGCAGGAGAATCTCCTTCCTGGAGTCTGACATTATACTTCTTTAATTTAGTTCTAAATTGTTTTAGTTTTGAGAGAGGCTATTTTATACTTCTGATACATATTGAACTTGACAACTAATTTTTCATATGTGCTACTGGTAAGTCTCATTTCCTTATGTGTAAAGATGTTTGAGGAATCTAAATTCAGGTCTTTACATTCATCCTTTTAAAATTTGTTTAAAGCACTTTTTTTTCCAACTAACTGAGATATTTTGAGATCTGACTTTACAATTTAATTATTAGCCTGATTCAAGGGAGTTTCAACTGTTATCATCAGGTTATATCTTTTGGGGCCTCTGACAAGATTAAAGAATGTATACAATGTGCTGAATTTTACGAGTCTTGAGAAGCCTCAAACAATGCTTTAAGATATCCAACTTCTATTCAGTAATTCACAATATTTACTTAGAACCTAACATATGCAAAGCATGGCAATTGTATAGTCTGCAGTACTGTTGCAGATTAGGAAAATATAGTTCCTTCTTGTTCTTATCAGTGGGAGATGCTGAACTTCTACCATGGCCACCCAAAGATGTCCTTCCTACCTACCTACCCTAATTCCTGGAACCTGCAATGAGTTGACAAATCACTCCCATGATTATGTTGTGTGATACGGCACAGTGGACCTTAAAATGGGGAGATTATCCTGGGCTTGCTGGGTAGGCTCACTGTAATCATATAAATCCCTAAAAGCAAAGAACTTGCTCCTGGTGGTAGGAGAGGAGGAGTCAGAGAGATTTGAAGTGTGAGAAAGAATCATTGTGCGGTTGCTGGTTTGAATATAGGAGAGGGACCATGTGAGAAAGAATGTGGGCAAACTTGAGGAGCAGAAAGTGGACTCTGGCTTATAGCCAGCAAGGAATTAGGGACTTCAGTCCAACCAGTTCAAGGAAATAAGTTCTTCCAGCAATGTGAATGAGCTTTGAGACAGTTTTTATCTGGAGGCTCTGGGGAGGAATCTGAGTCCAATCGATACCTTGACATTAGTCTTGTCAGATCTGGAGCAGGGAACGCAGCCAAGCCCACCTGGACTCTTGACCAACAGAAACTGTGCAATAGTAATGGTGTTGTTCAAAGCCTCTAAGTTTGTGGTTGTTATGTAGCAATAGAAAAGTAATACAGGGGCGCCTGGGTGGCGCAGTCGGTTAAGCGTCCGACTTCAGCCAGGTCACGATCTCGCGGTCCGTGAGTTCGAGCCCCGCGTCAGGCTCTGGGCTGATGGCTCGGAGCCTGGAGCCTGTTTCCGATTCTGTGTCTCCCTCTCTCTCTGCCCCTCCCCCGTTCATGCTCTGTCTCTCTCTGTCCCAAAAATAAATAAAAAACGTTGAAAAAAAAAAAAAAAAAAAAGAAAAGTAATACAGTCATAGTTTAGTTAGGAAACATTAATTCATTTAGTCAAGCAGACAAATACAAACAAACAAAAACAAATAAAATGGCTAAGATGTCAAATAAGGGAATCCAAATCAACCTAAAGATTCCAGGAACAGGAAGTCACTATCACTTCTTGGGCTAGCAGTACAATAGGAGGAGGTGAAATTGCCAGAGACAGAGTTGGAAGGATGGTAGGATCAAGCCAGTGGGAGCTGGAACCACAGAGGAGATGAGGACATTTGGGGAGACACTCAAAGAGGAGGGGACCACCCAGAAGTTTCCCCTTCTTCTGCTCTCTAATTGTCCATTAATTCTTCTCATTGGCTAATCTACAGAGGGCCAATGAGCAAGGGCTCCTGTAAAATGTCATAATGTTGTTCCCTGTGATTCAGAACACAGAAAGAGAAGGGAAAGAAATGGCTTTGAGAGCAACAGTCAAAAACCAGCACAGTTTCCAGCCTAGTGTTTTTTGCTTATTGTTTCATTTTATAATTTTTTAAATATAACTTATTGTCAAGTTAGCTAACATACAGTGTATATACAGTGTGCTCTTGGTTTCGGGGGTAGATTCCTGTGATTCATCGCTTACACACAACACCCAGTGCTCATCCCAACAAGTGCCCTCCTCAATGCCCACCACCCATTTTCCCCTTCCCCTCTTCCCCACATCCCCCATCAACCCTCAATTTGTTCTCTGTATTCAAGATTCTCTTATGGGTTTGCCTCCCTCTTTGTTTAAAACTATTTTTCCCCTACCCTTCCCCACGGTCTTCTGTTAAGTTTCTCAAGTCTGGTATTTACAGCCTGGCAAAATAGATGAGAAATAATTTAGGTGCCATCTGGTACATGTCTTACTATTTGCAAACTTCTGTGTCAAGCACTTTATATGCACCTCTCATGCAATCCTGTCAACAATTCTGAGTTATGGTGGCTCAATTCTTCATCCACTGCCTATATCCCCACTCTTGCTGTAGCTTCATCTGGGCTACATTCACCTCCCCATCCCTGACTTCAAGTTTTTACCACTGATTTTCTCTGGCCAATGACACATAGTGGTTGTAACAATGTGCCAGCTCCAGACCTCAGCTTGAAGAAGCTTCATATGTTTTCCACGATCTCTTTTGTCTCTGCCATCCCAGGGGATAAATGGGTCCCAGTTAACCAGAAGATCCAAGGAAGATGAGACAAATGGAGCAAAGCTACCTAAGTCAATCAACAACCAACAGTGAGAAGCAGAGCCACCTTCACTGCTGCAGACTGGAGAGCTCCCTGGCTGAAGACAGCCTCTATCAGCCAAACCCATGTGATTATAAGAATAAGTCTTCCATTTTAAGCCATTGAATTTTGGGTTGGCCCTCCATGCAAAACTGCTGTGGCAAGAGTAAATGACCACAAGTCTTGAGGATCAGATAGCAGGAGACTAAGTGCAGATGGATAAGAAATTCATGCACAATCACCAGGATTAGCTAGCAGCAGAGATAGCATTCAAACTCAGTTCTGCCTAACCACAGACACTGTGCTCCTGACCACTAATTGTACCAATTACAATAAATCTTGGGGTTTAGCTTCAGTTTAAGGAATAGAAGCAGGAGTTGGTGATCACTTTGAGATTCATCACTCAGATCCCGCCTCTTTTTATATGGAATTCACGTCAAAGTGGTTCTTCTTCTCTTAAGGAATGAGATAACACCCGGAGAACCCAGCTCCCATGGAGGAGAAACAAACACAGTCCCAGCAGCTGCCTGACTGAGACCATGTCATCCATCGTCCCCCAAGCTGCTCAAAGACAGTGATGCAGTGTTCCAAGCTGCCTCTGAAATAGGCGAGCAGCTGGGCTGGAGCATGAAGCCGGTGATTTAAGGTGGTGTCTGTGCCATTCCATGCTGCCACTCTGCCCGCAGAGGAATTCACACAAGTGAGGAGTAGATGAGCTTTCAAGGGAGGTGGTCAGGCCAGTGGTGCTGAAGCACAGGAAAATTTATGGCAGCATTTCCAAACGGCTGCCAGCAAACCAGTTACGCTTTGTGAAAGCCTGGAAAGTCTCTTCCCTTGCTCCACTTCATTCATACTGCCACCATCTGAGTTGTGATTCCCAGGACCTCAGGCCTGGGTTATAGCAATGAGAATCCCACCATTCAGACTGTAATGTCTTCATTCTTCATTCAATGACTCATAGCCCTTAGCCCCCCTGTATAACCCATCCTAATAAAAGAGTCACGGTGGAAAAAATACAAGATTAGAAATTAGAGACATGGACTTGGATCCCAAATAATGTCACTGTATACTTGTTAGTGATATTAAATAACTGGTAGCTATTAGCATTATTATCATTATTATGGCTAATAATTAGCTAATGCATATATATAGTTCATACAACAAGCCTATGAAGTAGGGACCATGAACCCCACTCTATAAACAAAGAAACTGTATCTCGGAAAATGTCAGCAACTTGTCTAAGATCCTACAGCTATTGAGTGATGCAACTAGCCTTCAACCCAGAACTTGAGGCTTTAAGAACCACTCTACCAAATTGCTTAAATGCCCCATTTTCTAGCTGTTAAGCACTGGACTGTAAACCTAATTTCTTTTAGATTCATTTTCTTTATCTAAAAGAAAAAAAACATGATAATACTTGTATTAGTCTGGATTCATTTAGTTACAAGAAACAGAAAACTCAACAAAAACTGGTTAAGAACAAAAGTGAAAATACTGATTTATGTAACTGACAGTCGCAGACCAGAGACTCAGGCAATATCATCTCACTGTTTTTCTCTGAGTTGGCTTCAGTCTAGGTAGGGTCCCTATCCATGGTATTCATGGCAGCCATAGGCCTTTCACAGTAACAGGCAAAACAACTCCAGTGACAAGAAAGCATCTTTTCCCCAATAGTTTTGGTAAGTATCCTGAGATAGGTTGATCCAAAACCAGTACAATGGACCTCAATCACGGTAGCACAGAGGGCAGAATATGCTGACTGGGGGTGTACAGGTTATACCTCAACCCATAATGGAGTGGGTAGGTGAACCACCCAGCTATATTGATTCATTATGGAGAGGAGACCATTTTCAAAACAGAAAAAAAAAAAAAAAAAAACAAAAAAAAAACAGCATGTTTCCACTAGAAGTTTAAAAAACCTGGAATATTGTAAATAGTTACTAATGTATACTTATAATTACAAATATGATTCTATCCTCTCTCCTCACAACATCTCCAAGAGTCAGTTGGGTATGTACCATTATCAGAACTACACTATATGTAAAGAAACTATGGCTTAGAGAAGAATTTTCACAGGATCACATAGCTGGTGAGTTAGAAAGTAAGGAATCTCACCCAAATATACCAACTACAGATTCTGTGCACTAATTTGAGAACTAGAACACGTCATCAACTTAAGTGGCAACCACTCTCTTAAATAGCAGCTTCCTGGAACTTAAACCAGTACTGGTGAGTGTACACGGAATTGTCTTACTGAAGTCCATACAGTGAGGGACTCTGTCCCCTCTTACTAGAAATACACCATTCTGGCAGACTTAAAGGTAAGAGTTATCACTGCCATGCTGAATTCTTTGCCTTCTCATGCTTCTTTCTCAAGCAGAACACGGGGTAATTCGAAAAGGCTAGAGGCAGAAACTCTTGGCCCTTCCTTGTCTATCTTATCAGTTCAGCTGAGCAGGGAGGGATGAGGGCAGTACAGGAGACTTGCCAACAGACACATTTTTCTTAGTGAGCATAAGTTTCGGGCTCACAATTTGCTATCTTTCCAGGCATATTGTAAGGAGGCACTAAAGAAAATGGAATCTGAACCAGAAAATGGTCACCATGAAGCAGTAGCTGTGCAAGTGGGGCTCTGAAGCAAAATCCAACTGAGAAGTTGCCCAGCAAAGAGACAGAAGACAGAGCAATCTGTAAGCGGTAGACTGAAAAGGAATCTCACATTGTCTGCAAATCCTTTTATGTAAACTCCACTGGACTATTCTGTAATCATTTAATACAGTGTTGAGGAAGTACGTTCATTGACATGTGAAGGTGCTCAGGTATAGGAAAAGACTGGCAGGGCACAAAGCAACTCACATCTGCTGTCTCCCTAATCCCCAATCACTTCATGGGGTAGGTGCTATTATTCTCATTTTAAAGATGAGAAGACCGAGCTTGGAAGTGCTACGCAGGCAGTCTGATGTTTTAGTCACCTTGCATATGAGAGCCCAGCCTGACACTCACGGTGCTATTAAGTCCTGTAAACATCCAGAGAAGGACCATGAAAGCCATGCTCTAAGACAGTAAAACCTGCTGTCTCTAAAAAGGTGGTATTGTGAAGGTTTCTTTTCTTTGTTTTCTCTCTCCTTTTCTCATGTGGATTTTTCCATTTCTGTTAAAATGATAATAATAAACATATCACTATAGTAACTCAAATCAGTATTATAAGTCAAAGAGAATGTACTTAATTTCTACTAAGAAATATTAAAGACTTAACCATATACCTAACATATACCACTTTCATAACTCAAAAGTCTTATTATAAATCAAATAAAAATGCCTTAATTTTCATTAAAAAATATTAAGCTTTTAAAAACCATATACCTAGCAAATTTCTATGTCCTATGGGTACAATATGTGGGTAACAGACTCTTTCCTTTCAAGGAGATCAACATCTTAGGCCAACAAGATATGACCCTTATGTATGAACTATAAGCAAGTACTAACTTTGTGCTACAGGAAGCTAGCTGAGGGGGTGCAGGGTGTGTGAATGTCTTTGCATTTGTAACACTGATAATTACTCATTTTTACAAAAAAAACTATTATCTCACCTGGTTCTGAAAGTTATGTCAAGTATTTAGGCAAAATAGGAAGACCTGATCGTTACTGATGGGGTCAGCAAGGCTCAAGTGACTTCTGGGGGTTAGACACCTAATATAAGGTAGAAGCTGTTTCTGAACCCAGGGAGGCTGGCTTTGAAGCCCTATTGCTCTTTTCGCCGTAAAATGTGGCCTCCTGTGCAGCATGATAATTATGCCTTTGAAAATGTTTCACATTTATCTCATTTATTTTTACTAAGGCAAATAATTTAAGTAGCTTATATAGAGTATTTATTATATACCAAGAAATTTACTGGGATCTGGGGATACAAAAGTGAATAAAACCCCACAAGAAAATTATATTTAGGGGATTAAACATTGAAAGCATTAAAAAAAAACATAACTACAGAGGGAAAAGTATTAGATAGTTTTTCGATCTTTCATTTAGTTCTTTTACAACTCTGTATTTCCATAAATATTAAATTAAGTACATTCTATTTTCTTATAAACACCATAAACTTTTCCCAATCCCCTACCGTCATTTTGTCTAAATATATTAATAAACTACTTTTATATCTTTGTAATATTCATAGAAGCACAATCACAGAATATGAGATCTGGAAGAGCATAAAAAGGAATTCAGAGTGGATACTCAAGTATTTTTGTTCAATTAATAAGCAGCTGAAAAAATGAATGGAGTAGATGCCTATTATTCAAAAGATGTGATGAGGGGAGTGGATGTATTCTACTGAATTGTGGATACAAAATCTCCTCTATGAGTACAAATCAGCTACATTCTGTCTAGGCCTTCTTATACTTGAAAGCTTTTAATATCAAGAAAAGAAAGTATGGTCAAAATTGGTGAAATCTAAATTTCTTTGCCTATATTATGTTTTTGAAATTATGAAAGTAACATATGCTCTTTGTTTAAAAAAGAAAAGATTAAACCAACAAGCACTATGTAAAATTTTTACATGATAGTCATTTCTCACCCCATCCTAATCTCATATTCACTATTGGTTTTTGAAAATTAGACATCAATGTTTTTCTGTTTCAATTATTACTTTTATATTATATAATTTATTTCTATCACATAATTATAATCATAGCCATAAATCCTATAAGCAGCAACTGCATTATACTATACATATTGTACTACAAATAGCTTGCTAACTTAATCTAAAACAAAACAATGTATTGTGTTAGTTTTTTTTCATTTATTTTTGTATTGTGTTAGTCTTAAATGATGTCATAGTTGAGGGTATGGGTTCTGCATTCACGCAGATTCAGGTTTGATCCCATACTAACCATGTCGTTCACAACTGATTTACCCTATGAGTTTCAGTTTCTTCATCAGTCAATAGCAATAATAAATGTATCTTCCTAATAATGTTGTAGTGAAGAGTACAAGAAGCAATCTGTATAAAGTATGTAGCACAGTACTTGGCATTTAGGAACTATATCCTCGTTTACTCTAATAATTAATATCATCACTTGTGCAAAACAATATCCTAGAGCGTGGATGTATGAGGTTGAATAGAATTCTCTCAAAATTAGCATCTATCCAAAATGTCTGAGCCCAATCTGTTTTGGAAATTAAGATAATTTTGCAGATGTAATTGGTTAAGATATAGTCATACTATATTGGGGAGGACTCTATCTCAATGACTGGTGTTCTTATAAGAACAGGAAAATTGGAAACAGAGACACACACAGAGGAAAAAGATAGAGGGAGAGCATCAGATGTCAAAGGCAAAGACTTGAGGGATACATCTGCAAGCCAAGCATTGCCAGCAACCACAAAAAGCTGGAGGAGAAAAGTAGGGAGTCTCTCCTGGAGCCTTCAGAGAGAACACAGCCCTGCCAACACATTGATCTTGAACTTCTAGCCTCTAGAACTGTGAGCCAATACATTTCTGTTGTATTAAGTTACCCAGTTTTTGACAATTTGTTACTATTGCCCTAGGAAACGAAAAATGGACATATGTTTAAATTGATATATATATATATTTAAAGTGTATTGTTGTTACTGTCTTGCATGTTGCTGTATCCGATGTTGTAGATATTTCTGTGACAGATTCCAGAAATATATTTCTTGATCCAAGGATGTATACATCTAAATTTTTGATACCTACTGCCAAATTGCCCCATAAAAGGCTGTATAAAATTATGCTCTCATATTGGTATATGCTCTCATATTGGTATACTCTAAATTCTCACTAATAATGGATAGTACCAGTTTTTTTCTTGAGAGCTATGCAGTATTTCACCACTTACTATAACTTATCTGTGCCTTAACTTCTCCACCTAAAATATTAAGACATCATTCACTTTTTAAGTTGTGATAATAAAATGTATCAAATACTTAGAATAGTACCTGACATATAAAGAACAGCTTAATAAATGCTATTGATGATGATATTGATGATGATGATGATTATGATGGTGATGATAGATGAAGTCTTCAAGAAGAATAACCTTCAGCTCAGAAACCAAAGTATCTTTCATTTCAGAATCATTGCAAATTACTGGTGGTCATGAACAATTCTCATTCCAGCTGATCCTAAGTCTATTTATTTTTTACCAACTTGAAGTTTTCTTGATCTCGGTCAAGCACCAAAGGGAGCTACAAGAGAGATGCCTCATCTTTTTCGTTTCCTCTGTGACTAGCTGAGCACACAGTTTTTCTTTCTTTCTTCCTTTTTTTAACCTTTATTCCTCTCCTTCCTCTCTTTTCCTTCCTCCCTCTCTCCCTCCCTCCCTTTTGTTCTCCTTTCCATTCTTTCCAATAATGAACTGAGATTCAGAGAGGCAGTGTTGTTTTGGGGAAATATGCCTCCTTGAAGATATACACTGGACATGGAGTTATAAAAACTGATTAACATTAAATCTCTGTGATTAGTAAGCGCATTTAATTGGGACAAGTCATTTAATTATGCTGGATGTTAGTTTCATTAGTTATTCATTCACTTATTTATTTCACAAATATTTCTTGAAAACCTCCTACGCACTGATAGGTGAAGACACAACAGTGAATAAGAGGGATGGAGCAATTGCTCCCATGGGACTTTAATTTTATTGCAAGAGAGATATTAAAATACAAAATTCAATGATTTCTTTATTGTTGTGATAAATCTACACTAGGGAAGTAAAAAAAAAACATGCAACAGGGACATTTATCTCAGGCTAAAAAGGAAGTGACATTGAATCTGACATCTGGAATATGACTTAGACTCATCCAGGAAAATGGTACAAAAGGAGAAGATGTAAGCTGAGGGAACAGAACATCAAAGGCTTGAGGCTGGGAGAAGTAGAGCCCATAACTGAGAATCTGAAAGAAGGCTTGTGTAGTTGGAGGACAGAGAAGGTAGTAAGTGAAATGAGGGTGGTTGGGTAGGCAAAGGGTAGAGTGTGCACAGTTAATACAATATGTTAACAATCTAACTGCAGTGTGCAAAATAAAGACATACATATTCATTGCATGCCATGATTATGTGAGTGATGTTATGAATCTGCTATAATGGCCTAATAGTAACATCATCTAGAATCATACTGAAAGTTGGTTATGTTTCTAGAATTTCCCATGGTAATTACAGACAGGAATGGGAGGGCAATGGAAGCAGGGAAACCAGTAAGAAAACCCTTGCAATGGTTGAGGAATTTAGAGTACAAATATCTACTCTAAATTTGTATTTAGATAAATGGGTTCTATGACTTGTGGTGAAGCATATTTAGATAAATACAAATTTAGAGTAGATATTTTCATTGGTCATGGAAAGGAACAGATGAGTCATGTATGAAAGATATTAAGGAATGACTGACTTTTATAATTAAAAACAAAATGTCAAGACCACGTAGCTCCTACATGATCATGAAGCCCCCTCACTCTCTGATTGGTGGGAGCACTTTGTTAACAAAGGTTCTGAAGCTACGACATATGAAGGGAAGTGTGTCCTGACCAATGAGTGATGGCTACCCTGGGCGCAGGAAAGATAAGTGGCAGCAGGGATCCCCCAAACATGCTCGGCCTGTCAAACACTTGTTCTGCGGGCTAATAACTGAAACTAAAGAGATCAAGTGAATTTTGAGATTTCTGTTTTCACAATTTGTACTAAAGCTGTGACTAGTGCTCATGTCTCCTTCCTATTTCATACACTCCCTTTATAGAGTTAGCTTTGCTGGACTACAATGATCTTAAGCAATCATTCCCCTCACGCATCCTTCTATAGCTCTATTCTGAGATGTATGAATCAGATGACCTGCTACCTTAGAGCAGAGCTAAAACTCGTAAAGTAATGTGACGTGCTTTATCTGAAGTAACTATAAAATACTTACCAAATAATAACTTGATATGATATTCTGAACAGATACTCGACTTAGGTATTACTTCCCATACAAGTAAACACTAACTATTGTCATTAAGCATTGTTTTATACTGAATTTATTAAAGGCCCCACTTTTCACCAGCTTGTTTCCACTGGTACTAGAAGGCTTTAATAAGAAGGGAGGGATACTTAGGTTGGGGCTGCTTTCTCTGAGAAATGTATGCCAAGATTGGGAGGATGTAGAGGAAGGAACTGGAAGAGGAGAAATAATGTACAGGAAAAGCTACGAGAGTGGTATTAGAAAAAAAAAAGATGTCTATGTATTAGAGACATATTTTCGTGGCAGAATAAAGATGCATTGTATAATTGGACCTACCTTAGCTTATTCTAAGAGTGCCTTTTCAGGCATTCATATTTCTTCCCCCATCGCAGGTGAAATTTTGATAATAATGCCTAATTCACATAATGGAAGAGTATGTGGAAATAACTGGCTATACTAGAGACGACAAAATGGTTTTCTGTCACATAACTTCACTAGACTTATGAGCTTTATTTTCTAGAAAACAGTTCTCAGCCCCAAGCTCACCTTTTTCTTTTCCTCCAACATAGGCCTAGCACTATCCTCCCCTGCAATCCTTTTGTGTTGTAATAAATCCACATGGAGCCTCCATTGAGAGCAAGCAATAAAAGGGAGGTAGAGATGAAGTTGGTCAGAATTTCAAGAGACACTCTGATAGACACACCACATGAGCCAGTTTGCCCAGGACAACCTTTTCATCTGTTGGTATCATTATTAATCTCTCCGTCCTTCACTTGCAAAGTGTGGATAATAAATGATATGACCACCCTGCCTTTTAATTTTTTTTTTAACGTTTATTTATTTTTGAGACAGAGAGAGACAGAGCATGAACGGCGGAGGGTCACAGAGAGAGGGAGACACAGAATCTGAACCAGGCTCCAGGCTCTGAGCTGTCAGCACAGAGCCCGACGCAGGGCTTGAACCCACGGACCGTGAGATCATGACCTGAGCCAAAGTCGGACGCTTAACTGACCGAGCCACCCAGGCGCCCCAACCACCCTGCCTTTTGAACTTTGGTAACTCTCCCTTTATGTTCTCTTCCTGTTTTGATGTTTCTCTCTGTGTTGCTCATTTTGACTATGCCCTTCAGTCTCATTGTATTAAATTCTTTTACTCTTTTAAGTCTCCCTTTCACTCGAGCTTTCTTCCCTTTTACTTTCTCTTCATTGTTCCCTTCACATCTTCCTCCTATCCAAGAGCTATCCCCATTTTCTCCCTTCCTCAACCCGTCTCTCTCTGCATCTTCTCTATCTCCCTCTTCCATGCCTCTCCTTCCTACTTCTTCGTTCCGTCTGCCCTAGCTCCACTATTTTCATCTGTACCACATATGGTAGGATCTGGGATAATCATCCCAATGAGGGGACCAGTTTCTCAGTTTACCCTTGGTTTCCAGATATGGACCCAGACAGACAGGTGGACTCATACGAGGATGAGTAATGACAAGGAAATGATGCATTTGTCACAGCTTGCTAGTGACAGAGGAAAGTTTAAAATAGGATTTGAAAAACAGGAGTGGCCCAAACCCAGAATAGATGGCCTCAAAGCACTGATGATTTAACATTTTCATTTTATTTGCCAAAGGGTTGGGATGAGGTTACTCAGACTTCACCACAGGCTTGCCCTCCTTCCAGGTCTAATCATGGAGTCGCAGCATCATAAAAATAGAAATAGTCCGTGCATCCATTTGTCATCCCTTACGATGCTGCTAATCAGAATATCCTGAGTGATAGCCAGAGAGCAGGGATATTATAGCAAATTTGCTGGTCACACAATCAAGTTTAGGGTTAAGAGAGAGGAGGACATGATGGGTTCTATGACTTGTGGTGAAGCATATGACTCACAAGGCTATGTATCTTCCTAAAATGTGAACACATATGACTCTAAACTCTACATTCTGACCTTGGAGTCAAAAAGGCAGGCTGTAGCTTCCTATCAGTAGGATATAAGGACTTGGCTGCTGACTCAGGCTACTTTTACTCTTCCCAGAGAGAAGATAAGGGGCCACCAAAGAGGATTTAGGTGATATTAAGTAGCTCAGCCATAAACCAGGATTTTCCCATGGTCTGTGATACCCCACTGCCTTCTCTGGAATAAAGACTGCAGGCAAATGTTGACTGAGGCTCAAATAATACTAGATTTGAAGAAGACCTCAAGGACCTAGATGCATATTTCTCGCACTTTAAGGTGCAAATTACTTATGGTTACTGTTAAGAATGCAAATTCTGATGGAGGAGGTGTGGATGGGACTTTGCATTTCTAACAAACTCCCAGGAGCTGTCATCTGAGCTATTTATCTGAACAGGAGGACCTTAAATCCTTCCATCCTTTTATGGATGTGAAGAGGGTCTTTTAAAAAAGCCGGACTTGTCTAGGATCACCGCATGCACTGCTGACAAAGTGCTGGACCAAACTGACAGAAGTGGTGGGTGTTGGTTTGTTTTTACTTGTTTGTTGTACTATTCTCACTAGTGCTACCGTTGGAGTCAGACACATCCAGGTCCAGACACCAGTCTACCACATACATCAGCTTTCTAACTTCTCAGCCTCTTCATCAATGAAATGGAATAAATAAACCCCCTACTTCACCAAGTTTTTATAGGAATTAAATGAGTGTGTGTGTGTGTGTGTGTGTGTGTGTGTGTGTGTGTATCTGGCATAGTATCTGACACATAGTGTATATTTTCAGAAAATATTTTCCTTTTTTTCTTTTTTTGCCATATTCAGGTGAAACCAAAGAGGAAGAGAATTGCCAAAAAAAGAAGAAGGAAGAGGAGGAGAGGAAGAAGAAGAAGAGGAAGAGGAAGAGGAAGAAGAATAAGAAGAAGAGGAAGAGGAAGGAGGAGGAGGAGGAAGGGGAGAAGGAGGAGGAAGGGGAGGAGGAGGAGGAAAGGAAGGAGGAGGAGGAGGAGAAAGGGGAAGAGGAGGAGGAAGCAGAGGAGAAGAATAAGAAAGGGAAGAAGAGTAAGAGGAAGAAGAAGAAGAAAGAAAGAAAGAAAGAAAGAAAGAAAGAAAGAAAGAAAGAAAGAAAGAAAACAACACAACAGAAGTTACTAAAGGGAAGACAAAGGTAATGTTCACAGAAAATTTCCTCTTCCTTCCAAGCACTGGGTTATTAAACCCAATGTAACCACATTTCCAAATTACAAGATTCTGGTGCTAAAGAGGTTACAACACACATCTATGAAAACGAGCTGTGCACGTGTCAAGCTTCCACCATTCACATCAGTTACCACAAAAGTGCATATTCATCACATCTTTCTGGCAGGTAGCAGTCAATTGTGTGGAGTAAGAGGAACCTTTTTCCTGACTTGCACAAACATCCCTTTGGACTAGCACTGATGCTGCCTTTAAGAACCTTCTAGGTATAATCTCCAGGGGCTTGTGCAACTTTATAAGCACCTTGCCTAGTCTTCCTTTCTCTCTGCTCCTTATTTATCCTCAGAGACACAGTTAAAATTGTTTCTAAGACTCTTATCAGTCATATGGCTATCCTGTCTTCTTCACAAGTCAGGGAAAAGTTTAAGTCTTTCACCTCAACCACTCATCTCACTTTCTCCCACTCAATTCTCAAAAACTCCTCAACCATGGTTGCCTAAGGGATCAATCTCACCTCACAAGAAGGCCAACCCATAACGAAGATGTTAAAGGTGCCCCCCAACTTACCATGATGCCAAAAGATCTATATCACATTCACTGTAGCATATATTGCACAGAAATTATACATAAATAATAAAGGGAGGTTGATTTCTCACAGATTTATTAGGAAACATGGATGATGTTGGAAGACTTGAGGACCCAGCAATACCAGTATTTGCCATAAGATACAGAAAGGTCTCCCTCTGTGGTATCCATACTGTTAAAAACAAGTCAACAGAGGGGCACCTGCGTGGCTCAGTTGGTTAAGCGTCTGACTTAAGTTCAAGTCATTATCTCATGGTCCATGAGTCTGAGCCCTGCATCTGGCTCTATGTTGACAGCTCAGAGTCTGGAGCCTGCTTCAGATTCTGTGTCTCCCTCTCTCTCTGCCCCTCTCCTACTTGTGCTCTGTCTCTCTCTATCTCTCAAAAATAAATAAACATTAAAAAAATTAAAAAAAAAACACAAAGATAAGTCAACAGACCCAAAATACAGTTACTTATGCTAAGCCCACATCACCAAACAAACACTTAACCTAATTACAATTTTGCTCCCCGCCCCCCCCCCCCCCCCCCCCCGCCCGATATGGGATCTTAACCCAGTAAATCAGAAACTTCCCGATTAGCACAGTTAGGCCATCTTCATTATAGAATCCTGGCATCCCTTAAAGGAAAGTAAGTTTGCAATAGCCAACCTGCTTTTTGGCCTAGTATAACTTTCCTTGTTCCCACTGCCTTATGCCTATAAAAGTCTTTGATTTCATACAGCCCTTGGGTGCTCCTTTCTATCTGCTACACTGGATGTGGCCCAATCCAATCAATTTTTGCTCAAATAAACACTTAACACTTTTAATATGCCTCAGTTTATCTTTTAACAATACAATGTGTAACATAATATTTTATTAATTCAATATACTTTTGCTCTAAGCCCCAATAAAGAACTCTGGTAAACTGGATGCTCTAAGTGCCATTTTGCATCAGTCAGCCACAATTTTGTGTTCTGCAACCACAGCTAGTTCTTTCCACACATGAAGTCTCACAACAACATTGTGAGTTAGGCATTATTAACATTTCATCGCTGATGCAACAATATCTCAGAGAGGCAAAACATATTGCTTAAGATCACCAGCACAGAAGCTGGACAGCCAGGATCTTAAACCAGATCCCTAGATGTTTTCCTTCTTTTATTTTTATTCTTTTTTTTTTTCCAGATTAGGGCACCCTAGAGATTTTAACAGACTCATCTGAGCCCGAATGGGTGGGTCACAGATGTTCCAACTTCTTCCCCACAGTCCATGCCACCTGGCACCACCTGGCCCTATGATCCATTGCCAGGTGGAAAGGCCACCTCATCCCATGACAATCAGAGTCTAGAATGAAAGCAGTGAAGCAGGCAGCTGCCCTTTCCTGTGTTCTGTTTTCATTGCGATCGCTGCTGAGATAATCAGATGTTTGTTCCAAGTGATAATTTCTTGTTTGCTTATTCTGGCCATTTGATGCCCAAGCTAGTCTGTGGCTGGCGAGATGAAAATTCAGCAGGGTACCTGGTGACATTGAGAGTGGGGAGGCAAAACTGGCACTAAGAGGTATATTCACAGCCAGCAATGAGCAGCAGGTAAGGTTCACATTTTTCTACTATTCAAAAGAGGGAGGAAAGTCCCAGTTCACAGGTATTTACTCTACAAATTTTGAGTTCTATGATCAAGACTAGAAAGACCACCAGTTGTAGACTGAGAATACACGAGGGTGTCCCTTGTAGTCCCTTGCCCTCTCTTGTTCTCTCCCTCATCCACAAAACAGAAGGCTAATAAACAATTATGCCATGATTATTAAACCAGAAAATGTATTCATCTGCTTAAAAATAAGTATTTGTTGAATGTTTCTCTGTTTCAGGCACTGGGCTAGTTGTAGCAAAGACAATGGAGAATAAGGCAACATGGTGGCTACTCACATAGATGGCACAATTTTTGTGAATATCACAGGTAGTGAACAATGACTGTTTTTATTATAATGTGATAGTATAGGATACTACAAATTTCTCCTTGAAATTCTTTCCTCTCCTAGCTTCTAGGAGGCCACGATCATGCCATTTCCCCCTTACTTATTAATTTATTTTCTTTTCTAACACAAAAGGCCTTTATAACGGCCTAAAACATCCTATAATATCTGACCTCTCTTACCTCTCACCTTACCTCCTCTTACTCTCTTCTTCACTGGATCCACTCTGGGCACATAATCAAATTTTACTAAGCATGTTCTTATGCCTCAGATTCAATGTGCTTGCTTGTCTTCTGCCAAAAATGCTAGGAATCTGCATAGCACCTCCTTTGTCCACCCTCAGGCCTCTGATCCAATTTCATTTCTCTAGCATGTACCTCCCCAACCACACTATTTAAAAATGCAACCCTCTTCCCACAATTGCCACCCATCCCTTGCATTATCTTTCTCCAAGTCAATTACCACCACCTAACATACTTTATGTAACATAATAAACAATAACATAGTCACCAATAACAATAAATGCAAGCTCAGTGAGGAGAGGGATTTTTCACCTGTTTCCATTCATTGATAAATCTCCAAATACTGGTAAAAGGCCTGTTATGCAGTAAGTGTTCCATAAAAATGTATCAAATGCAGATATGAATGAATGAATGAATGAGTGCATGAATGGTGTTCAATAGGAGTACAAAAATTTGTCTAGGATTGTTAGGGATCTAATATGTGTGTGTGTGTGTGTGTGTGTGTGTGTGTGTGTGTGTGTGTTTTAGCTGTAAAAAAAAGTTATATGGCTTCTATAGTGTTTTGGAAACCTCAATCATAATTATCATTACTATTAGTAGAGTTAATAGGTTGCTGTGGTATCTTCTTTAAGTAAGTAAATTGAATTAATTTCCTGCCGACTGCACCTCCCTTTTCCTCAGTCATGGTATCAATCACATGTGTGATAAAAATGAATTTCCTCCAATACAGAAAATACCTTTCTTTCTCCTATGCATGCTATGCAAAAATCAAATGTAGCTCTGAAACACATTTGACAATTCAACTAAAATATGTCATGTCCTAAGAGCAATCATAAAAGCTAGGGGAAGTTTATTAACATTTGCATATATTGTAGATTTTCCCATATACATTTTGAAAAATCTGTGCTATGCATTTGATCAGACTCAGAAGAGCCACACAACAGAGGTTAATCTTGTTTTGCATCCATCTCATTCATTCCAAGGACAGTTCCAAAACACAATACCTATATTTAATAAGCTGCACAATGCCCTTGTGAACTGGGCACAGATCTCAACATTACTGCACAAGGAAAGATAGTGGTTTGTTGTGGATACCAAATGGCCAAGTTGGGAATGAAATTGAGGTCCAACATTGTCATAGAAGCATTATTTTATACCTCCTGGCAATTCTGTTTTCATTTTCAAAAATGCACAAATGAGTTGGAGGAATGATGGGTTATCCTTTGTGATATATATTTGTGTCTCATGATTATGCCTTTTAAACTGGCCTGGAACACCAATCTGGTATGCTTTCCCAATAAAGAAACAGTGTGACCTGGTAGGAGGACATCAGTAATGGAGAAAGGATTAATAGATTTCAGTTCAGGTTTGTTTTACAGTCAAAATCTGCTAAACAACCCACTTAAAATGTCTACAGTCTACAAGTATAGGCATCCAAAAGGGGGAAACATAGACAGAAATCTAAGGATCAGTTAAACTTTAAGTAGAAACACCACTTGGAATACACAGCCTTTTGTTTTTCAAAAGTTTGTGTTGGAATCTCACTGATTTGACTTGCAGGTGATCATAAATAATTCTGTTTCTGGATCCACAGAGTTGAGATAGCAAAACTGGGATTAATTTTCTGGTTAAAGCTGGAAAACTTTTACCAAAAAAATAAATAAATAAAGTCCTATGAGGTTAGAACCCAAAGTGTAAAATGAATATCCATGTTAATAGTGATAAAAATAAATGATTGAATAGATTAATGGGGTGGGGGAAAGACAAGCCTTTTGGGTAGAAGTTCAAATGAGTTATGTAGATAGTCCACATAGTTCTACACTCGTTAAGGGTGGGCTTTGCAAGGTGACTTTTTTTTTTGAAAGAATACATTTTGGAAAGGGTTAAAACTATAACTTTACAATGCAGAAACCTGACAAACCAGACCTCAGTCAGTTGATCAAGGTCAACATTAACAGTGATAGGTCATGGTGACAGTAGATGCCTTTGATATGTTATGATTAAAATGGCCCTTTACTTCTATGGTCTTGCTCCCCAAAACACATAACCCTGCTCTCTTCGTGAGAAAAAACCTAAGAGAAATCCAAATTGGAAAATATTCTACAAAATAACCAATCACTAGTCCTCAAAACTGTCGAAGTCATTATCTCAGCTTAGGCTGCCATAAGAAAATATCATAAAATTGGTGGCTTAACCAACATATCATTATTTTCTAACTGCTCTAGAGGCTACCCGTCCAAGACTGATGTATCAGTATGGTTGGGTTCTGGTGAGACACTTCCTCATCTGCAGATGACCCCCTTTTCACTGTGTCCTCACATGGTGGAGAATGAGAGAGAACAAACTCTCTGGTGTCTCTTCTTTTAAAGACACTAGCCGTGCCATGAGAGCCCCACCCTCATGACCTCATCTAAACCTGATTACCCCCCAAAGGCTCCATCTCCAAATACCCTAACATTGGACTTTAGGACTTCAACATATGAATTTGGGAGATACAATTCAGTTCATAGCAGTCACCAGAAAGAAGAAAAAGTTGATAGACTATCATAGCCAAGAGGAGCCTAAGGAGATAACGATGACTAAAGGTATTATAGTCCCCTGGCTGGGTCCCAAAACGGAGAAAGGAAATTAGGTAAAAACTAAGGAAATCTGATCAAAGTATGGACAGTAGTTAATAATACTGTACAAATATCAGTTCATTAATGACAACAAATGTGCCATACCAATGTAAAAATGTTAATAATAGGGGATACTGGCTGTGGGGTATATGGGGATTCTATGAAATATCTTTGAAATTTTTCGGTAAATCTTAAACCATTCTAAAAAATAAAGTTTATTTTTAAAGGTGCAAAATTAGAAGGTCATTTTAAAAGCCCACACCAGGATTTACTGGTTAACTCCAGATACTTTTTCTCATTACAAACTATAATCCCTTTTAAACATCCTGTCTAATCTGTCTGCTTTGAGACTACTGGGTGGCAAAGGTCTCTACAGGTTAATTAAGTTGTTGTTGCGTATGTTTCTTTTAAGCATTTGCATTTGTGTGGTATGCACTCTTTTATTTTTTTATTCTTCTCGGCCATTTCACCCTGTGCCCCCCATTTTACCATCACAAAGTGCTGGTTAAATGGGAAAAGTCCAATTGGCCCTTTCTGCAGCCTTTATTATTAGGTAGACCTGGTGTTGTATAATCTTTATCACTGTGCAGACATCAGCTAATTAATCTGTGTAGTATCCTTCTGTCATGACTATTCACTTTTTTTATAGTGTGAAAAACTAACAGCTAAGTGACTTCCCAACCCTTCTCAGTAAGTTCATTAGGATGTTAACTACATTCTTAATCCAAAAGTTTCTAACATAGACAAAAGAGGATGCTGGACTTGAAGTGAATCTTAAAAAATGTTTTATGCCATCTGCTTTGGGGTTTATAATTTATCCCTCAACATATTTGATGGGTCATTCCAGGCTCTCTTGGATTATTCCCTATGTTGCAGAACTCATAAGTGCCTCATAAGGTAGCTCAAGAGAAAGGTCATTAGAAATTATATATAAGTATGGACATAGAGCTTAGTGCCACTGTCATTATCGCTGTTATTGGAAAGCACTTCTTTGTAGTGACCCGAAATACGCTTCTCTATGACTTCAGCTCTTTGGATCTAATTGTGTTCTTCAGAGCAATATGAAGTAAGTCTACTTTGGAGGTAGCTAGGCCAGGCGCTGTGAAAGAACAATGGTCTATAAAGAAGATAGTGAGACTCTAACTCCACTTCTGGAGCAATCAAAAGACAAAGAAACATAATTTACAAAAACCACTGATGGAAGAGCCACACCAGGAAATATTAATACAAAATAATCAATGCTAAAACATATGCCTCTAAATTCAGAATATCTGAATTTTAAGATATTCTTTGTTGTTGTGTACACGTCATCAGTGGATCAAAGGTGGTCTGCCTACCTATCAATGGCAGAATGGTTGAATGGGTTATGCATTTTCACAGAATATCTCTCGGGAACACATACTTAAAATAAGTTATAGTGACTTGATTGCCTCCCTCTAGAGAAGGGAAGTAAGTCACTAAAGGTAGATGGAGAGTCTTTTGAGTTTCAGTGTAGACACTTTGTTCTCATTGGGTTATTTTTTACTTGCGAATGCCGTAGATATTTTTAAAACTTAGTTAATTACTTTAAAAATTTGGGATTTACATATTATAAAGATAATAGGTAAATGTTTGGAGAAGTACACAAAATTTTGAAGAAAAGAAAATCTCCTGCGTTATTGCATGATTCAAGATCCTGGCCATCGGTCATATTTTGATAATTTCCATCTAATTCTTTTGGACATGTTTTAAGAGACTGATGTCATGTTATATATACTGATTTTATCCTAATTTATTGGCTTTACATTCACTTTATATGCATTCAATTTTTTCTCATTTTATTACAAAATCATTGTATTTTAATGAGTATCTGATACTTCAGAAGATTGGGTCACAGATAAATTAATATTTTATCCTTTATAGGTTTGGGTCTGTAATGCTTTATCTGTGTTTAGTTTTATTTCCTTAGTATGGATTTCCAGAAATGGAGCTCAGGAGTCAAAATTTCTCAACATTTTTAAATGGTTAATACATTTGTGAAATTTATGACATTTGTTTATAACAAAGGTCATGTCTGTTTCTTTAGGAGATGCTCAAGGCTGAATACTCTCTAGTAAAACAGTAATATTTATTGAAATTTACTGACCATTTGCCAAGCATTTCTATAAGCTTGGGGTGGGAAGAGGAGAAGAGAGAGAGTGTGCAAACTTTTATGTGCTTATTTCTCTGGTGTTTTCTGAATACGTACAAATGCCTTTGATCTAATTCAAGATATGAATATCTGATGGAAACCAGAATCTTTCCAAAAAAATATGTATGTACGATGATGTGTGGAAACTTTTAAAACTATGAAATTTTAAGAAATAGTAAACTATTTTTTTTAATGTTTATTTATTTTTGAGACAGAGAGAGACAGAGCATGAACGGGGGAGGAGCAGAGAGAGAGAGAGGGAGACACAGAATCCGAAGTAGGCTCCAGGCTCTGAGCTGTCAGCACAGAGCCTGACGTGGGGCTCGAACTCACGGACCATGAGATTGTGACCTGAGCCGAAGTCAGACACTTAACCAACTGAGCCAACCAGGCGCCCCAATAGTAAACTATCTAAGATAAGGTTTTTTAAAAGGAAGCTGGTATAGTTTCTAAACAGAAGCATCTCTGGGAAACTTTCAAGCCTTACATGTTCTATTTATTGCCACATGGAAAATATATCTTATTAAGAATGGTACACACTGATCTTATTGTGACTTAGTAATTATGGTTTGGGAGTTTTATATTTTTTAAAGAAAGATGAAAATGTGTTAATTATCATAAAGGATTTTAGGTATCTTCAGGCATGTAAAGGGAAAAACTGACCCACAGTTTCACACACTATTTATTTATGTATAACTCTGAATTTTCTACACTCATCTACAAAATAGGGAAAAATAACATCTTTCTCAATGGATATTTTGAGGATGGAAAGTGATATTTCAATTAAAGAGTATAGCACCTTATTCAACACATAACACAGATTTAATCATCTTCCAGCCAAGTCTTCTTTTTCTAAATAAAATCCTAAAATATTTAACTGTGGCTGTTTGCTGCTCTTATATTTTCTCTTCTTGTGGAAAAGTGTAGCCACGGTCCTCTTCATTTCTTCTTTGACATGTCTTCCATGCCCTTCACTTTAATGACAACCCTGTAGACATATTTTAGCTTATCAACTTGTCCATCACTCTTTTCATTTCTTTGTTATTTGCCACAAAATTCTTAACTGAAATGTCCTCAGTATCCTGAAATTATCACATCATTTTTCCAAAACTATTTCTATTTCTCCTCTTCAGTGTTATTAACCTGAAAACATAATCTATGAGAGTGACTTATATAGCAGCTAAAGACAGTTCTCTCTTTTTATAAAATTTGCTTTGCCAACTGTCAGGGCACACAGATCTCTGAAGTCTGTATTGTACTTCTTGCCATGATTTGTCCATCTCTTTCATAAAAAGCTTTCAACCAGTTCAGCAGCCCATCCTCATGTAAAGATTCATTATAATCATCATTTCAACAAGCCAGTACACCTTCTCATCTATCCACAATCTCATCTGCATTTGCATTGTTGAGTCCCCCTTGGACCTAGTACACATTTCCTTGGTTTTATCAAACTAACGGCTTTCACACTAACTGGATTTCATCATCTCCTGGATAAATATTATCACCTCCCGGGATAAATAATACCAATATGTTCTCTACTCCCCTGAGTCTTATTTATTAATGGAAAGATGGACATTAAAGATGACAGCAAGTTCCACTGTTAGGCTCCTCTTTATGAGATTCTGGTGAGGCCTCTAAATGGACAAGGCACACTAGGATATCATCATATCCTATTGTTGGCTTTCCCACAGGAAGCAGGTGGCATTAGCAGATAGTGTCTATTATCTAAGTTCTTGCCTGGGCTTCACTGTATGTAAAATAGTCCACGAAAACAGACCACACTGAGGGAAGAAAAAAAATGTAAAACCTGCTGAGTCTTGTACTTAAGATTTTGCTTAGAGATGTTGTGATTTGCTTTTTAAACATGCCTGTGGGTATCCTAATGATCTAAGACAGCCATGATTTGATGTCCTGTATAGCTGAGATTCTTTCTGGGAGAGGGTAGTCAAAGGAATAAGAGAATGTTTCTCCCTTTTAAAAAGTCTACAGAGACTTAGCCCCCTTGATCGTCCACACTGAAATACCAACAACAAAAAAGATCTAATGAAGGATTAGATAGATTCACAGAAAAAACAAAAAAACAAAAATAAAAACAAACAAAAAATTGTACTTGTGGTCAGAGGAGTGATACTGTCTAGAAAATATGTGAGTATTTATCACATTTATTAGGAAATGTAGAAGGAGTAGAACACTTGACTGATCTCTTTTCTCTTTTTCTTGTGTCCTGAACTTTCTATAGCAAAGTCATTCAAAGGATCTAAGTCCTTCCCCAGCAAGGTCTTGCCCAACTTTGGTGTTGAAGACAAAAGAAGATTTTTTTCCCAGTGACAAATATCTGTTCACTAATAATAAAGATGAGGTAGGTTCCCTGGTACAGTGTACTATTTACAGAGTTTTGATAAAGCCCATTTACTGCCCATTTATTTCACCTTCAGCACAAACTAAAAAACAACACTAATAATTATCATTTCACAAATAAAAGAACTGAGACACAGATTTAAATGAGTTTTTCAATGATAAGAAAATTAGTCAGTGAGTCAGAATTAAGATCTATGTCACTTAACTCCTAGCCTTATGTTCATTTTATACTCTTCCGGTATTTATTTGAATTCTTTAGTTCTACTTTCTCTGTCAGTTTAAAAACACATTGATAAATCTACCTTCATGACCATCTTCCATTAAATTTCCGAAGAAAATACTCGTTAAATGTGCCTAATGTTCAAAGAATGACTAACAACTGGAATTAGGTTAGAGACCTTCAAAATTATTGAGTGGTTTTTGTGGAGACACCCTTGTTGTTCTTACATAGGGGCAATTTTTTTTTTTGCATTAAACTTATGACTTCCACTGATTCCTTGTAACTTGGGAAGTCAAAATGAAACCATAACATTCAACACCCTAAAATTCCATACTAAGGTTTAGGGTATTTTCCTTGAGTAAGTAACATATCTAGTAATTAACTCACTTCAGACACCACAGTATTCTGTTTCTGTGCTCCAATTTTCCCCACAGCCGAATCCTCTTAGCCTTCAGAAGCCTGTCTCTGTTCTTAACCGTACTCTGAACTTTTCTAGGTCTTTTCGTCTACATTTGTCTATTGACACAGTCGGATTAGATAATCTTTATAGAATTTAAGGTAATGCCTACCACTGTAACACACAAACCCAAAACATATGGTGGGCCAAACATTATAGAAACTTGCTTCTTACATGAATAAAGTCAAAAATTGATGATTCTCATTGTTGGGCAGCACAGTGTTGCAGTATCTTCCCGTGTTGTGCTTCCATCATTGTCTATCATGCCTTCCACAGATGTCTTGCTTATGGATGTGAAAGGAACATGGAGATTCATCCTTAAAAGAGTTTTATGGGCTCAGCCTGGAGTAGCACGCATCAATTTTGCTCATATTCCACTGGCTAGTACTCAGTGACATAGGCACAAATAATGCCAAGAAATGCTAGGAAGTATGTGCTCACAAAGAAGAAATGTTTTGGTAAAGTGCTAGTGTTCTGTCATAGTATTTGCAAAGTTCCATTTCACTTATCATATTATGTAACTGTTGGATATGTACAGCTGTATAAAGTATTCAATAAGGTATAAGGCTTTATTTTAGATACCTCCAAGACAATATTTTTTTTTATTTTCTTTACTATTTCTCTTTTCCTATTTTACTGTCCCTTAGATAGATCTCTCACAGTTGGAATTACACAGGCTGGTCTAAAACAGAATTCTTTGACCTGAATCAATTTCTCTTCCTGTATCCAGCCAGTCTGGTTCTATTATCACCCTCTTAGCTTCTATTTTTTGGTTGTTCTGTAGCTGATACACCTTTGGGGATTCTCATAATTTATTCTTAAACCAATTTCCTTTAGATTCTATGGATTTTAATTTTATAACTTTTCCTTCAGGCAGTTTCTAACTCATTCTACTTTTTTTTTCTTAAAGTTCATCGAGCCAGCAGCACCTGATATGATCTCCAGTGAAGATGTCAAACTTAATTATATAACCATCACCGTGCCTTAGCATTGCAACCTTTTTTAATGCTGCTGACGACACCAGTGTTTTACCCAAGACAGAGTCAAGAATAGCTCCTTGTCTTATAAGCTTTAGTGTGAACTCTTCCAAGAACCAATTGTTTATGGCACTGTGGAATTAGTTCCACAAACTATGCCCCAATGTGACATTCATCATATCCATTTTATTGCAGCCCAATGTTTTCTCAACATTTTGAATTTGCCATTGCTTCTTTTTTGTTCCTTTGTCACATGGATCATGATTTAGTAGAATAATCCAACTGGGTTAGAATTCTAGCTCTGTCACTTATAGGGTGTGTGACCTTCAAGATGTCATTTAACATTTATTAGACCCAGTTTTATTTGCAAAAAAAAAAAGGACAATTATACCTGCTCAATAATGCTATTTTGAATATTATATGTGGTAACACATGCAAAAAGCCCAGCACACTTCCTGAAACACAAACATTGAAAGATTTTTTTTCTTTCTTCTCGTTGGTTGAAAGGGCCCATAAAACCAAATTCATAGGTTCAATTTCTGTATGCCCTATGGCAGTACACCAAAATTAGATGCATCAATGAAACTGAATTGAGATATTCTAATATATTATTAGGTTTTAAAAGATAAAAACAGAGGGGGAGGTAAACCACAAAAGACCATTAAATACAGAGACCAAACTGAGGGTTGCTGGAGGGGAGGTAGGTGGGGGGATGGGCTAAATGAGTGATGGGCATTTAGGAGGTTACTTGTTAGGATGAGCACTGGGTGTTATATGTAAGTGATGAAACCACTGAATTCTACTCCTGAAACCAATACTACACTGTATGTAAACTACCTTGAATTTAAATGAATAAATAAAAAAAAGAAAAGAAAGGACCCTAAGGAATAATTTAGTATAACTTCTAACTTACAACTATATGCAGGGAGCTTTTCTATGAACTGTCGGGAATACAAAGGTAAGTCTAAAGGCCTATTCTCACAGTGAGTGTATACTTTAGAAGGGCGAATTGGATGCTAGACAATGATTTTAAGAGGGAGGCTTACTTCTGATTAGTGAACGAATAGCAAGTAGGGCTTCTTGGAGGAGATTACATTTGATCTGAGCCTTGAGGAATCAGTACATTGGGAGGTGGATATGGGAAATATCTATATGCACAGGATATTTAACTAAGGTTTAATTCAAGTGGAATTATTTGCATCTTAAATTGCTTACTCTCATGTGATAGGAGAAATCTTCAACATTTCCTCTGTTCTTTACCAGAAATTCCATTTTAGGATATAAACAATAGAGATCTGCCATCCTTATTAAAATTTAACAATCACAGTCTCAAAATGGATACTTGCACAGCTCACTCAGATAAACCTTTTCCTGAAGGAATTTCTCACCCAAGAAAGTTGATCTCCTCCCTCCTTGTTACAGGAATATTCGGTCATAGCTTTACATGCTACATTTATGTATCTGTCCCCCCACTGGGTTGTGAATTCACTTATTATTTATTGTCTTATCTAAGCCAGATATTCCAATAGGAACAAAAAGACAGAGATCCCTTCCCTCATGAGGAGCACATTCTAATGTGGAGAGACAGACAGTAAACATAACATATAAAAAATGTATTATGGCACAGGTAATATAACCTGGGAAATAAAGTAGAGAGGTAAAGGTAAAGGTAGTAGGAGTGCTTTAGTGGAGATGACAGTCTGCAGTTTTAAATAAGGGTCACAGGGTAGGTATCCTTGAGAGGTAAGAAGATTACCCTTACTAACATCAGTGGAATGAGAGTTTCAGGCAAATAGAACAAGTGCAGATACCCTAAGTTATGACTTCCTGGTGTGTTGCTGAACAGCTAAAAGGCCAGACATCCTAGAGAAAAAAAAAAAAAAAAAGCAAGGGTAAACATAGCAGGAAGTGATAAAATGTTATCTTGAGCACTTACATGGTGATGATGGTGGAGAGAACGAATCACGCCTTATAGATGATTATGTGGAGTTTGGCTTTTTTTGTGAGTGAAGTGTGGAACCAATGTAGCACTTGAACAACGAATCACACATTACAACTTACACTTGAAAATCATTATTCTTGTATTGTAGTGAGATTAGATTGACTGGGAGCAGCAAGTGTAGCAAGCAAGGGCAGTAACCCAGGTGACAGACAGCAGTGATGCATATCAGGATGGCAGAATGGATTTGGGACACATCATGATGGTAGCGCCCGTAGTATCAGTGGTATATTTATTGAATGTGGTGGTCTCAAGAAAGAGAGGAGCCAAGGATCAATTCAAGGAAAGAGTCACTACCAACTTATATGGGAAAGCCTGTGGGGATAACAGATTTGGGGGAAAGATAAGTTCAGTTTTGGATTGGTTGGTTTGAAATGTCAATTCTACATCTGTATGGACATACTGAGTAGGCAGATGAATAGATACGTGGTTCTGAGGTCAGGAGAAAAGCCCGAAATAATAAATATATTTTGGACATCTTCAGCACCAACATAGTATTTTAATCCAGGTACTGAGCTGTCAGACACTCTAACATTAAGAAGTAGGGAAGAAGAAAAACCAACAAAAGAAATTATGGAGTAGTAGCCAGTGAAAAAGGAGGAAAATCAGCAGAGAGATACAGAAAGACAAGTGACAAGAGAGATCAAAAGAGATAAACTGAGTAAAAACCTATAAACGAAAAAATAGGCTGAGAACTGACCAAGGGCTTTAGCAACATTGAGGTCATTGGTGAGTTGACATAAACAGCTTAACAAAAATGAAGGCGGTGAAGACCACATTGGAATAAATTCAAGACCAAATAGGAGGAGAGGAATCAAAGACCCCAAGTAGACAACAAGTATAAATAACTTTTTCCAGCACATTTTATCCTACAGGGAACAAAGAAATAGGGCATAAATTGTATCTTGTTCATCTTCACCTTCACAGAATTTCCACAGCAACTAGAACAATGTAGCCACTAAAAACTGGTTTTGAATGAATGAATGAATAAAAAAAAAACAAAGACCATGTGAACTAAATTCAACTAATTTAGCTCCAGGAGAAAAAAGTGCTTGGTTAATGCTTTTTCCTCAGCACCCAACTCATCCAGGTGCCCCATGCTGTAAATTCTATCTTTAAAATAAGCTACTTTGATTCTCTGACACATCCTTGTTTAAATTCTCACTGAATGTCAAGTACCTTGTGCAATTGCCTCCTAACTGATCTCCCTATGTCCATTTTCTTATCCTTTAGTTTGACTTTAGTTTGCCTGGTGAATTTTTCCTGAATCAGGACATTCTTCACTTGCAATGTTTCCACATCACCTGAAGAATAAATTCATACTCCTTGTCTCCATCCAATGTTCCAGCCAAATAAAGCAATGCTTTTCTCTCTGTCACAAAAATATTCTACAATTTCTAAACACTGAATTTTAACTCATTCTGTTCCCGCTTTTCTACTCTTTTTAAAATCTAATTATTTGTAAGTAATTTTTTATGATGATTTTCCTACATAAAGTCTCTAAGTCCACAAAGTGTCCCAACTCCCAAACTCCTATAGAGTTCTTTCTGAACTTTTATTGTGACCTTGTTATTTTATATTGTGAATTATAGCTACTTGTATATTTTACTCATCCATCCTCTGTTCATGTCCAAATATAAATAAAACATAGCTATCTCACGTTTTTTTTTTTTTTTCTAAAAAATAGGATAGGTTTACAACTTAGGTTGGTAATAAAGACCACAGTAAAGGAATCCAGCTTCTTACTTTCTTCATCTTCTTTAAATCTTTTTTGTAACCCACAAAAATTAGACTATAATAACAAAAAAATTAAAATTAATCTCTAGAATTATATGCTATAAGATATTAATATAGTTACTAATATTAATTACTCTTACTACTAATGTACTACTAAACAATTACTCTGACTATATGTTGGGTACTCTTCTAAGTTCTTCAACCTCTAGTGATCCTCACCCCCCTGATATTCATGTACTGTGTAGTCCCCTCCCACATTGAATAGGGCTGACCTTGTAACCAGTAGGATAGTGCAGAAATCATGGTGTTGATATCTGACATGAGCTTTTTAAAAGTCATTGGGGATTTGCCTTGATCTCCTTTGGATCATTCAGTCTGGGGGAAGCCAGTTGCTATATCGAGGGGATGTTCAAGCAGCCTCTAAAGAGGACTACCTGGTATGAAACTGAGTCTTCTGCTAGTGGCCATTACCAATTTGCTAACCACATGAGTAGGCAACCTTGAAAGCAAATTATTCAGCCCCAGTCAAGACTTCCACTGACAGCTGTTCCAGTCACCACCTTGACTGCAAATTCATGAGCAATTCCACAACAGAAATACCCAGCTAACTTTCTCCAAGATTCCTTACGTCTAGAAACTGATAGATATTAAAGGTTTACTGTTGTCTTAAGCTATTGTGTTTGGGGGTGATCTGTTATACCATCATGCATAACTAATTCACCTGCTACTCCTCTCACTCACTCTGTGATGTTGGGTGGATGACACAACCCTAAACTTCTACATTAAGGAAAATATTGCAACACAGCATAACCATGGGCTTTTATATGTTAATCACCCTGTAATTCTACATGTCTTACCCTACCATATATCAGGGAAAATGATTCAGAATTTCCTGAGAACAGACTCTGTTGGTGACTATTCATTTACTCTGTGATGGCCTTTTGCTATATCTAACTCCTTGGTCTTTAATGCTGTTTTTGAAATATTGCCCAATCCATCCATAAACCCACCTCTAGAACGTTACGTGAGGATGGCATAAAGCTAACTAACTCTTTTAAGCCACGGCAGAAGCAAATGTTTCTAATTTATGCTGCCTTTTATTCATTACATAATTTTTATTTTAATGCCCCATCTTGACCATACCAAAATGCGTTGGCTACTAGGATTGAAAACAAAAAGTAAATGTTTCATTTCTTCTCTTGGCCAAATAAAGGGGAATGTTCATGGCTCCAGGTCTTGATATGGATGGAAGAATTTATGAGTAACTTTGTAGGAGAAAGAATTTAATATATAAGGAAGCACTGTGTTTAAAAGTCTAGATCTAGATGCTGTTTTCTACTGCTACTACCAACCTGCAAGATCTTTGGCTAGTTGTTCTTTTTTAAGCCATCAACTAAAAGAGTTGGAATAGCTTGTTCTAGTCTGCCACTCACATGGAGTAACTGGGAACATACTGAGCTCTAAAGTAATTGATAATATGACAGAGTCCAGCGGTAACAGGATCTTTATTAACACATAGCTCATAGTCTGTAGTCCGTAGTCATAGGAATAATGTAAGGTCTACATCTAAATCAACTCAAAAGGAAAGAGATAACAAAAACGTATAAACACTGACTTTATAATAACTCCCTGTATCTCTTCTCAACCCAACACCAATATTACACATTTTTTGTGTCAGAGGGTGGGAAAAATAAAACATAGAGGAAATATTATCAGTATAAATATTACAAATAAGCACTTAAAGTTCAACTATTTTTCCCTATAAGGACCTTTTCCCATTTGTTCTACGTACTTCCTGGGCATATGAAGTCTGCTTGTAACCAAGAAGGGATATGAACTTAATTGGAAAACCATATCTACTGCCAATGGGTTAGGTGCTATTTTTTTTCCAAAATCAAATAGATTGTACATATCTGTTACTGGAAGAAAAGGAGACTGTTGTCACTAAAATTTAGCCTGTAAACACAGAAGAAACCAGCTAATTGTAGTATTCCTTAGTACAAAATGGTATAAAGCCGAAATAGTGCTTAAAATTCCAGCAGCTATGACTTCCGACATCAGACACTAAAGAGGTAGGCTAAAAGTTCTCTCCCAACACCTGTGAAGCCTTTCAACATAGGAGATTTTAAAAGTCCCATCCATTAACATTTGGACCTTGGAGTAGATTCAAGAACCTGGTCGCCTTTAAGTTGCTGTCTTATATTATGAAAGCCACGGGAGCTGGTTCATTTTTCTGAGCTATAGAAGACTATTTTGTCAACAGAATAGGTTAGGCTAGATGATGTAAGGTTCTTTCCAACTCTGACAGACTAGGACTCTTACACTATTTACTTATTTACTTGCTTACTTACTTATTGAAGTATAGTTGACACACAATGTTACATTAGTTTCAGGTGTACAACATAGAGATTCCACAAGTCTATACATTATGCTATGTTCTCCACAAGTGTAGCTACCATCTGTCACCATGTAACACTATAACATATAACACATATAACACCATACAACACATACAATATCACTATGTTCCCCATTCTGTACCTTTCATGCCTACAATTTATTCATTCCATAGCTGAAAGCCTGTACCTCCCACACTCTTCTTTGCCCAATCTCCCACCCCCTTCTCCTCTGGCAACCACCAGTTTCTTCACTGTAAGTATGTGTCTGTTCATTGTTTTTTAACTCTATTTTGACACCAAACTAATATTATAGTAAATGAGAACATTCCTGTTATTTGTCAGAGTAAAATCCATTGGCAAATTAGCTGCAAATACTGAAAATATGCATGACCACACATCTCATGAACTCTCAATGATCTACGGGTATCTTCAAAAAATTATATAAAAAGTAGTATGGGTTCAAGAGCAGTTGGATTAGAACACTGGTTATTAGTAGAATCAATATAGACCTTAGATTGCATAATAAAAAGGCAATTTGTGAGTAGAATAAGCAGAATTACCTAAGAACATATTTGGATTAGGAATTCACAATTCTGACTTCTTGAGTTACTGTGAGAAGAGGAATTCTTTGGCCAATTTAACTCATAAAAAAAAAAAAATTGGTGCATTGCATTAGCCACATCTGTCACAGGATTGGACAGTGATCAGATCCAGGATAGGAATATGCCAGGTCTAGAGATGAGCCAAAGAGATCTGGGGGTAGATGGGTTCCTGGAGAGCCAGTGTTTTCCTTTTGCAGATAAAGTGGTAAAGAACCAGAAAAAGTATTTGATTCATGCTTAAAGTCATGTAACAATTTAATCTCAAAATTACTTCTAGAATTCAAGTCAGTTGGACTCCCCATCCCATTTAGTATGCTTTCTGCTTTGTGCCTCCATTTCTAATTAAGAAGGGGAACAAGGAAATGATAGGTACAGAAAGGTATAACTTATATTCTGGTTTACTACTGAGAGGTCAACTTTTATCCTTAGCCCACACGCTAAGTACAAAATAACCTTACGTGGAAAGGGTTAAAGGAAAACACCGTAAAAGAAAGAACAGGTGTAAATGTGTCTGGTTTTAGGAAAGGAAAGCACTTTCTAGGTAGAAAGTCATGGAATAAATAACAAAGAAAAATGATAAATTTGACTACATGTAAATTTTAATATGCCATTTATCAAAAATAATATAAACAAATTTAAAGGGAAATCAGGAAAAAATACACTAACCTTGATCAGTAAGCTCATGATATTCTCCACAAAAAAAAAAAAAAGAAAAAAAAGAAACAAACAAAAAACTTCACTCCAAACTACAGAATATAACAAAGGGGCAATCATTTTCAATAAACCAAACCCAAATGGCACAAACCATGAAAACGTTCTAAATCTCGTAAGAAAATAAATGTATTAAGTTAAATAAGGTATGTTACCATCTTCTTCTATCAGATGTGCAAATATTTAAAAATTGCCATAGTGAAGCTGATGGGTAGTCAGTATTATTGCAGTGTTTGTATGATACATTGTTCTAAATATTCACTGCCCCTCTCTACCAGTTCTATCTCTAAAGGGCCCGAGGCTGTGCACTTATTACACTGGGATGGAACATGTGACTTGCTCCAGCTAATGGCATGTGAGCAGAAGTGGCTGGTACTGTGTCCCAGCAGCAGCATTAGGGGGCGTCATGTGATTGCAGCATTGCTCTTTCCCCTCTGTTTGAGAACAGCATACCCCACATAAAGCTGCTGCTTCAGTCTGAAACCCAGAATGAAGGAGACACATAGACCACAGCCCAAATTGATCTAGTCAGCAGATACCGCGAGCAAGAAATCAGCCTTGGTTTCTGAACCCACTGAAATGTTGATGTGGTTTTTACTGCAGCATAACCTAGCAAAAGCTAACAAATACAACGGGGATATAAGCAGCACAACATTTATTAAAAATATTTTAGCAATATATATCAAGAGGCCTCAGATTGATACTAGTGACCTATAAGTTACCTTCCATGACTATGTACCAAGAGGTTTACTGCAATATAACCCTTGGTGGTGACAACTGGAAGCAAGCCAAATGTCCAAAATTAGGAGAATGATTAAATAAATTATGATGAATACATAGTCTGAAATGTTATAGAGCCATTTAAATGGTATTTACAAGGAATATTTAATGTCATAAAAAAGTCTCTATATAATATGAGGTGACAAAACAGTGTACCAATTTGAAAATGCAAAATGGTGCCAAATTTGTAATATATACAAATGCATATGAAAAACATTTGAAGGGAAATATATCAAAAATTTTATGAGTGCTTATCACTTCATGGGTGAGGGAAAGGGTTGTTTTATTTTCTTCTTTATATATATCCCTATATTTTTTAAACCATTAAGTGTAAGGGTGTTTACTTTTATAGTCAGAAAATATGTATACTTACACACACACACACGCACACCAAATTGTCCTCCTTTTGCAAATGAGGCAATGGGATCTCAGAGAGGTTGAGTATGTCCTGGAGGAGCCAGATTTGGAATCTAGTTTTACCTATGCTTTTAACAAGTATACATTTATTGCTTTAACATCATATTGTCTTGGGAAGCCCAGGTGGTTAAGTTGGTTAAGCATCCGATTCTTGATTTTGGCTTAGGTCATGATCTCATGGTTCATGGGATCAGATTGAGCCCCATGCTGTCAGTGCAGAGCCTGCTTGGGTCTCTCTCTCTCTCTCTCTCTCTCTCTCTCTCTCTCTCTCTCTCCCCGCCCCCCACCTCCTCCACTCGTGTGCTCTCTTTCTCTGTCTCAAAATAAATACACTTAAAAAAAACCCACATTATACTGTGTTGACTGCTACGTTTCTGCTCAAATATCTTGATTATCCAGATGACAATCCAACATCCATTAACCTACTTACCAGCTTATAACAAAATTATACCAAAACCAGAACAGATGCATAGACTTCATTTTATAATTCAGATTTTTAACACTTATTCATTCATTCGTTCAAAAACTATTTATTTATAAATCTCTCATGTTCTGAGGTCTATGCTAAGCATAGGTGATTCAATAATAATAAAGAGATAAATGGACCACCTCCTCACTGAGCTGAATTCAGCCATGTAGATATAGTACATTCATTCTTCTTCATACATTCTTTCAATTGCAAGTATCCTCTTATTCCACCCCCGAAACATCACTCCAATCATCAGAATGGTTTCTACATTATAAATGCCTAGTAAATATTGTTTGCTTAGTAAATATTGTGCCTAGTAAATATTGTGTATGATTATTTTTTTGTTTGTTTGACTTTAAATAACCAAACTTACCTGGTAAAATGCTAGTACTGCATAAAGTATAGGACACCAGTTACCTAAGCATAGACAGAAAATGAATCCTAAATTTTTTCCATGTAATTTTCTATAGATTCATTAATTTTCCTTCATCTTTCCCCATGGTTGGACTTTATTATCTTTCCAAGATTCACTCTATAAACAATGCTTTAATGAACATCCTTCTATACTTAGCTGTGTGCTACTATGGAATAATAGCTGATAGATGAACATCTGTATTTTTGTATGTTTTCTTTTGAGAATGCTTTTCCTAATGTGTATCTAACAAACTCATCTTCCACATTGAGAGAATCGCCCAGACACTCTTTCTCTCTGAAGACATTTTTTACCCGTTTGTCTTACTGGCATTCACATTTCAATGCACATTTCAATATTCACAATTCACATTTCAATATTAGTTTCCTAGGGCTGCCATAACAAAATACCACAGACTGGTTGACTTAAACAGGAGAAATTTATTTTCTCACACTTCTGGAGATTGAAGTCCAAGTCAGGATGTCAGCAAGTTTGATTTCTTCGGTGGCTTCTCTTCCTTGATTTGCTGATAGCCACCTCCTCTCTGTGTCCTCACATGGTTGCCCCTCAATGTTTGTTATCTGTGTCCTAATCTCCTCTTATAAGGATAGCAGTCCTTATAGATTAGAGTCTACCCATATGACTTCACTGCACCTCTTTAAAGCTCCTATCTCCAGGGGCGCCTGGGTGGCTCCGTCGGTTAAGCGTCTGACTTCGGCTCAGGTCATGATCTCACGGTCTGTGAGTTCCAGCCCCGCGTCGGGCTCTGTGCTGACGGCTTGGAGCCTGGAGCCTGCTTCCGATTCTGTGTCTCCCTCTCTCTCTGCCCCTCCCCCGTTCATGCTCTGTCTCGCTCTGTCTCAAAAATAAATAAATATTAAAAAAAAAAAAAAAGCTCCTATCTCCAAATACAGTCCCATTTGAGTACTGGAGGTTAGGACTTCAGCATATGAGTTTTGAGAGCACTCAATTCAGCACATAACATTGCCACTGGTTTGCTTGTCTGCCCTCCTCTCTGTATCTGAACCCATTTAATGGGAAAGTCACGTCTCAAGGGCCAGGACCTCACACATTGTAGGTATTCAACAAATGTTGGCTGGATCAATTAGGCTACGACTATTACACAGCACAGACAAAAGCATACAGACTGGAGGGAGGACAAGAAGGAATGAGCGTTTTTGTGGGAGGTTTCATGCGACATGGACTGAACTTTGAGTAAACGGTAGATGACTGCTCACAGAACACAGACCCCTCACCTCCAAAACAGGATAGCTCATCCAAAATCATGGAGGCTGATATGGTTAGACAGATTGATGGAATGGTGAAGACAATCAAGGTTTATAGAACTGGTGGGGACAAAGAAATGATCTCCTCTGTGGGGATACTTCTATCACCTCCACATGGTGACTCAGCTTCCCCTTGAACATCTCTAAGCCTGAAAGCATACTGGTTCCAGCTGTAAATGGAATTATTTCAGTTACTGGCATGGTATTTACCAACTTTACTCATTCAAATAGCTGAATGACTTTGACTACACTAGCACACTATATAGCCCATAAGATTTGATATACTCTAAAACTTAACTCATTTTTCATATAGTGCATTTAGAATGGAATTTTATATTACTACCACAACTTTTTGAAACACAGCATCTATTGCCTCAAATAGAAAGTATCATTGCAAATTCATCCATAACTATAGCTACTATTATTAACATAACTACACATACACACATGCTTCTTAAGTCATGCTACTTACAACAAGTGCGAGATGAACCACAGTTTTAGAAAACTTATTAGAAAAGACCTTTTTAAGAGAAGTTTAAATTAGTCCCTTTCCATTTGGCTACCTTAACAAATGCAACATATCCAACTTATTTGAAGGAGGAAATCCTGGTTCCGTATGGAGGCAGAGAAGAGAGAATGTTAGGGATTCCAAATAGGAATATTTGGAAGAGAATCAATCAGTGGAACAACTTTCCCTGGAATTCTGCCTACGTTCAACGGCCATTAGAAAGAACATCATCACAGTGGCAACACTAAAAGGTCAGTTCCGTTACTCAGAAACAGGTTCCTCTTACTTCGTGCTTTAATTTAAACTCAAAAAATAATAGAACTCTATTTCAAGTGATTAAATACAGATTAAACATCTCCCCTACAATCTGATTTCATTTGTAAATTTGCTCAGCAAATCCTTTCCCCATAAAGAGTAGAAAAGGAAATTTTTAACCAGTGCCCATTTGAATGAGGACTTTAAAAGCTTTTGCTTAAAAGACTCCTGAATTCCTAGTCTTAGCTAATTTCAATTTGCTTTGTGACCTTGGACAATCATTTAACTTCATTGAACCTCAGTTTCCAAACCTGTGAAACAATAGGTCTAGACCAACGTTCCCATGGCTGTGATCCCTGGAACAATAGCATGAGCATCATAAGGGGATCTGCAAGAAATGCACATTCTCAGGCCGAATCCCAGGCAAACTGCCCAACAGAAACTCTAGGGTGGGGTGCAGCAATCCGTGTTTAAGGAACCTTCCAGGTGATTCTGATGCTAAAATTGGAAAGTCCCCAGGTTAAAGGATCTGAAGAGCTCCCTCAGCCCTGCCATCTGTGAAGGGCTATGATCTGGTAGTCTTTGAATGACAGAGCAAGATATCCTGCTTCGCCAGTGAGAGGGAGAGCTGGCTGGGTTGAGCTGCTTGGAAAGTGAGTTTGCTCTCTGGAGGAGTCACCTGGCCTAACTAATGACTACAGATCCCATGGGGAGAAAAGCCTGGGAAGGGTTTCTCTGGCCACCTGGAAAGGAAGCAGTGACAATATGGGAGAACTCTCTCCTGGTGCTTAGGGATGGGCAGAGGCAGGCAGATAACATCTTCATCAGGTACAGCTTGGCATGCATCACGCATTGTGTATACAAACAGAAATGGTATGTGATTTGTCCCTAGCAATAGGGCTCCCAGAGATATGAAAACTCGCATAAACCACTGTTCCTATTGTTTGTTTTTTTCTAAATTTTATAAGGAGTAGCATTTGGGGAGGTAAATCAATGGAAGACCAAGTAAAGAGAAAGTTCCACAATAGCCGAGGCCACAAGGCATTTTCTGTCCCACAGATTCCTGAGGGAAAAACGATTTTCCCAGCAAACAAATTCATCACAACCCCAGTGGAGCTTGCGCAGATGCAAACACATAATGGGTGGGAGCTGGCAGGGTGGTGGTGGGGAAGACGGAGCTACAGAAAGGAATTCTGGCGCCATCTAGTGGCCTATGAGACATGGCACTTGTCCTAACAGACCTATCCAAGGATGGCTGACTCAGAAGCTGCTTGTTTAAAAGAATGCCTTTAATACGGTCTAATTGCCATTCCCCATGGAATTAAGTAAACCCTGAGCTCCCCACCATGTATGAGCACAAAGTGACAGACCCAATGGTAATGGCAGAGATTGGCGGGCAAGAGGCTGTGACTGAATCAAAGAATCCTGAATGTATTAACAACTCCTTTCAATGGAAAAGCACTTCACAATTTACATGTGGAATAGCTCATTCCATTCTCAGATTTAATCTGAAAAGCAAGTACCAAGGGAAGAATCACTCCCCACTTTGTAGATGAAAATACTGAGGCCCAGAGGGATGTGACCAATGGCTGCACAGAGCAAATGACAGGGACAAAATATCAACCCAAACAGCTCTGTTCAATGCCAAGTACTAAGTTCTCTCAGCCACACTAGAAAATACTCTGGCAAGTTCAGGGTATATGAAACCCAGAAGTCCATCCCTTCTCCGAGGGTCACCTGAACATGCCATAGATTTTGTGGTTTTCAAATGACAGAACCAAAATCAGTACTTCTACCATTTCCCCCCCTTAGAATCTCTCCTGCTTTCCATTCTAAAGAATGTGGAGGGGAAAGCTGTTCTTTCCCTTACAGAGCCTGTACATTGGTTGAGCAGCCAGGACTCAAGTGTATGGAACAAACAAGTGAGCAGACAGACTCTGAAATGACCTCCAGATTGGCTGGAGTAGAGCATAAATGCTTAAATCCTTTAGGGACAAGGAATGAGCAAGGTTCTTCACTACCTAGAAAACAAAACTCATAAACTGAGCAAACTGAGGATGGGAGTCATCCCTGATGCCCCGCTCTGTCCCTACTCCCAGTCCTGGGGACCAGTGCATCAGACTCTCTTCTCCTTCCTGTGTTTTGATGCAACTCCCTATATCCGATGTATTCACTACATGACCACGGAAAGCAGATTGTGACACTGTGCCCATTACAACACCCCAGTGGCTTTCCACTGCACCCTTAGAAGAAAACAGAAATCTTTCACTGCCGCTTGTGGATCCTGGGAGATCTGCACTTTCCTCTTGCTCCCTTGTTATGCCATTTTCTGCATCATTCACACCTCTCTGCCACCCTAACCTTCTGACAGTTCCCACAGTGAGCCACACCAGGGGCTGCCTCACATACTGTGCCGCTGATCTTTCTAAAATCAGAAAAAGTACTTCTTGATATGCTGGCACATTCCCTCAGCTCTGTTTAACTGTTACCTTCTCAGAGACTCCTTCCTCCACCTCATCTGCCGTATTATCGTGCTCCGTTTTCTGCCACACCAGCCTTTTCCTTTGTCTCTTCCTCTCATTTCCTACTCATCACATGAAAAATTACTTTATTTGATGGTTCATTTATTTATTATCTGTTACCCCAACTACAATCAAGGCTAGGATAGAAAAGATGGTTTCTGTCATATTTGCAGTACAGGACTGAGATCAGAGTATATACTCCATTTCATCTCTGTTACCAGGACTCAATACAGAACCAGATCAATGGATGTTGGTTGAATATATGTTGTCACTTGATTTAAGGAAAATGTGAAACAGAAGTTCACTAGGGAGAAGACAGCCTTTTTAGTAAATAGTGCTGGGTAGGTTAATTGAATATCTACATTAAAAAAATGGATGTAGAACACCTGTAATCCTCAATTACTGCATGTGGGCTGTAAATTAACCCAGCCACCTTAGAAAATTGCTTGGCAACATCTTCCAGAAGTGAACATACTTACCCTATGACATCATAATTCCTTTCGTGGTTGCACACCCCAAAGCTATATGCAGGGATGTTTCCCCAAGAAGCAATTCAAGAATACTCATCCTGGTAATATCTATTAGTGCTACCACTATTTAACAGTCATTAGCAGTATTAGCAATAGCTGCAAGTTGGAAATAAGCTAAATGCCCACAAACAGTATAATCAATGAAGTTTGATATGTGCACAGAATGAAATAGTATTCAGGAGTGAAAAAGAACAAATTATTGCCGTAGCAAACAACTTGAATAAATTCCACTAGCATAATGTAGGGCAAAATAGGTCATGTGTTAAATAGTCCACAGTGTATTGTTCCCTCTAGTTGAAGTTCAAAAACAGACAAAACTAATTTCTGGTGATATGAATCAAGATAATTTTAGGGGATAATTGTAGGGGAGGGAATAGTAACATGTCTGGGTGTTTGTGCTGAGTATTATTAATGTGCTGATATTATTCTCTTTCCCAATCTGGGTGGTAGTCACAAGGGTGTGTTGTCTTTGTGGAAATCCATCAAGATTTACACTCTGGATTTGTGCACTTTTCTGTATATAAGTGTACTTCAGTGAAAGATAAAGTTAGATATTTCTTTGATGGAGGAAGAAAAATGGAAGGAAGAGGGGGCATGAGGGAAGGAGAAAAGGAGAAAAATAAGAAAATAATGGAAAGGAAGAGAGAACATAATATTCGTTCAGTTTGGGGATTTCTCATCAAACTGCTGGAACTCCTCCCACCCCACAGCTGAGACCTTGCCATGAGACACACCCAGGTCTGCATTCCATCCTCACTATTTCTGGAAGTCCATCGGCCACATGAGCCCGTCTCCTGGCCACTTCCTCAACACAGAGCCTCCCTCTCCGGCAAAGGTAATGGACATACCAGGCTGAGCCCAGATGTTTTAAACCAGTTCCTTCCTAAACTGCGGAAGAGCTATGCCTGGGAAAGCATAGATGCCTACCACTGAATCATTACTAATCCAACTAAACTAGCAGAATCATGGAGGTGCAGCCAAACCATCTAAGGAATGGTTTTGCAAACTTGGAAAAATGTAGTCTGGGAAAAAGAAGTAAGATGCATATGCACTGGGCACACTCACTATTCATTCAGCTCCCCTCTTTTTCTGCCACCCCTGCACCCATCTCATAACAGGAAGCCCCTGCCGCTGAGGTTCTAAGCACTTACAGTTGTAAAGGTGAGAGTTACATAACAGTCTGGTTTCGGTTAGATTACATTACCATCGTCTAAATTAGCAGGACCAAATCTTGCTGCTATCAGATCTGCCTAGGAGCTTGTTAAAAATATAGTCTCCAAACCTGATCCCAGACCTACTGATTCAGAAACTCTGGGATCTACAATATTTAGTAGGCTTCCTGACTTGTTCTCAAGGAGCAGAGCCTCAAGGCTGAAGATGATATATTCTGAATGGTCAGACCTCTGGCGGAATCCCAGTTTTATCACATCCTTGTTGTATAGATTCGGGAGATTTATTTAACTTTCTTAGCCCCACCTTCCTTCTTACTAACGTGGAGATGATAATTGGATTAATCTCTTAGTGCTGCTCTGAGTTTTAAATGAAATGCTGAGTCCAGCGCCCGTTTGACAAACACGAAGTGCTCAGAAATGTCATGACCATGTCCAACCCTGATGTAAAACCAGTATTTGGAAACCTGTTTTAAAAGCTTTCCCCTCTCTCATTTACACAGGGATGTTAGCACAGTGATTATCGGCTTATACACTGTGTGTTGACAAATTCACACAGTCGTGATATGTACTCTGTCCACATATCACTATCACACTCTGGGATATTTTCCTAATAGATGTTATTAGACAGTAAGCTAATTGAGGTCAGGGTTCAGATCTATTTAGCTTACCATTGTATCAGATATATTTAGCTTTTTATGGAGCATTGTACCAGACACAAAGTAGGTGTGCAAAAATAACAATAAATGCATAAATTAATGACCAAAGCATGGGCAATCATGGGCTTTCTCTCAGGGTTCCAGGGACATACAGTTTAGAGCGTGAAGAAGGGAAAAAAGTAATGTCTGACCAAAATTCTCTCTGGAGCACTTAAGACTTATAGGGTTGCTGGATTTCATAAATAAAAATACAGGATGCCTAGTTAAATTTGAATTTCAGATAAACAAAAAATGGGTTTTAGCATAAAAATTCCCCATGCAATATTTGGGGCATAGTTACACTGAAAAAATAATCATTATTTATCAGAAATTCAAATTCAACTAGGCCTCCTGTGTTCCACATAGCAACCCTAAAGACCTGTCTGGTCTAGTGTTGAAAATGAGAAACTGTTGAATATGTCAGGGGTGATAGTTAAAAACAAAACCAAAAACAAACAACTCTGTACTGCATAAATATCTGATTAACTCTGTGTGTGTGTGTGTGTGTGTGTGTGTGTGTGTGAGAGAGAGAGACAGAGAGAGAGACAGAGAGAGACAGAGAAAGGCAGACAGTCTAAGGTTTTCAATAAGATTTTGCCTTTATTAAAGTCCTTTATGGCAACATGTAAACATTTTAACCATTATGTTTCGTTTCCTGATAGTTTTCTAAAGATTGTAGGGTTCCAGCTTCTCAGCCAGTTCTTTTCTTATGCTGGCTTCTCTAACTAAAATAGAGGCCCATGTTTTAGCTAACAAGTAATTAGCCTTCATAAGAGGTGTGTAAACAAATCATTGACTCATGAACTTTCTAATTGTTCTCACCTATTATTTGATCTGAGCTCATAATGCTGCCACAGAAGAGATTCAAACACTGGCTGGGGATTCAACAGATTGTCTTTAAGGCCCTTCTTCCAGTCAATGAGTTATACCTTCATATACATTTGCATGCATTCATGTATAATCACATTTGTGAAAACATATTTTTTAAGAACTACACTGTCCAGAAAAAAAGTGCTAAATAGGATGTTTAAATGGGAGTTCTGTGAGACTAGAGACCATGCCTTGACTCTCCTGTGCCTCTGCTGACCTGTGATGACCACTTTACTTAATGCTGCCTTGTGCCCTCCCATCCCTTGTCTTCTTAATAATCCTCTATACCTTGCTGTGTTTTTCCTCTTTCTTTTTCATAATAATATTTATGACCTTCTAGCCTACCATAAAATTGACTAATTTATTACACGTATTATTTATTTCTAATCTCCTCTTAGAAGATAAGCCCATCTTCAACAAATGGCCAAGTTACGCACAGATCCTGTCTCAAGTGCAAACCAGAATAGCTGACGACAAGGGTATTTAGGACCTCCCATTGCCCACCCAATATTATCATTACCATCCATGTTTAGAAATACCAAAAGTTGACCTGATCTTGCAAATAGCCTTATAAAAAGCGCTACCTCCTACCTTATTCATGGGAGCAGAGAGTAGAAATGCTACTCTCTGCTCCCATGAATAATTCAGTAGGATTCAATGTAAGAAATGCAGTAAATATGGATTCCAATGACCTGTGTTTCAACTCTAGCTCTGGTAACAGCACCACAATCTCACACCAATCACAGAAGAGTCCATCTTCTCATCTGTGCAATGAAGGGGCAGTGCCAGTTGAACTCAAAGATACCTCTATATCTAAAGATACTCTGATTTAAAGTTCCTGAAACCCTACATCAATGTTAAGGCCATTAGAAACAAGAGGGTGAAATAAAATGGTATACATGTCTGGAAAGAGGCAAGGCAAGTGAACTAATGACATCACAAGGAATCTGGAGAAAGTGGGCCAATTAGAAAATTGTGTTAATTTTACCCTTTGTAGTGTACCAGCAATTTAGATAGCTGGATAGAGAAGCAGAAGAAATAGAATACTGTTCCCAACCATTAGAAGAAGAAAATATCGATGTAAAGTCATTTGTTATAATTACTTTAACCCATAATTTTGTATAGTCAATTACTCCATTTTTATGATCTAATAGTGCCTTGTTTACAATAATGACTATAAATTTTAGGGCTTATTGAGAACAGACAGTGTGCCAAACACTAATCACTTTGCACAAAGTGTCTAATTTGAAGCTCATGACAGTCTCTGTGGAGGTACTGAGTGTGATCCCTGTTCACAGGTGAACAAACAGAGGCTTGAGGTGATTAACTAATGTGGCCAATATCACATGGTCTGTAAAAACAAAGCTGGAAGTTGAGCTCAGATGGTTGTACAGGGCATGTACCCTGAACCCACTACCCACTCTGAAGTGCCTTCTCTCTGCTCTGGCAGTAATCATGCTGTGTTATGGGTGCCATGTTGTATCTTTCTCTGTTACAAGTATTGCCTTGTTCCTGAACACAAGCAGAGACAATATTCTTCACCCTGCCTACTCTTTGTCCAAGGGAAAGTCTTAGGCACAATCATAGTGGGGAGAGAATGTCCGTTGTGATACCTTAGAACAAATAATATCTTTATCTTTTCACCTACATCTTGAGAGGTGTCATATTTCATTTCCCTAATTGTGCCAATGAATTAAATTATTTAACCAACAAGGCTTCAAGTCCTTTTAAAAAAAGGAGAGGAGGGTTGGGGATAATAAAAATTTAAATATTGGCTTAGGCTATAGATACATAAGAAAATGGCCTAAATAATCCTGGAAACAGTAACTTAATGCAAAATTGATTTTAAAGGTCATTAAGAGAAAGCCCCTCAACTTAAAAAAATTCATTCATGCATGTACTCATTTATTCTAAAGATAAGCATTAGATGCTGGGAATTCAAATGTGAACAGTAAAAATGTGGTCTTAATCCTGAGGTCTCAATCCTTTCTTATGCTGTCTTCTTTAACCAGGAGTTTACAATGTGTTTGTGAATACGTGTGAGTGTGTGTGTGTGTGTGTGTGTGTGTGTGTGTGTGTGTGTGTGTTTTGGGCAGGAAGAGTTGGGGTACAGGGAAAGGCACACAAGGAATGCTGATTTCTAGCACAGCACAAAAGCATTGTTGTAGAAAACTTGAGAGGTTTATAGAACCCAAGAAGAAGGGCATTTAGCCCAGACTTCCCATAGGCAGAGGTGTACCAGAAAAGGGCTCAGATGTGAAAGGATACTGTAGCTAAGACTTGAGGAGGAATAGGAGTCAATAAAGGGGCAAGAGGGTAAGAACGGCACTATCTTTTTGCCTACCAAAAAACCATTTCCACCTTCACCTTTGTTCAGAGAAGTTGAGTCTAAAAGATATCAAGGTAAGTCTACCGCAGGGAAGATGGCTGCCTGAAAAAGGTCCCTTACTACCTGTTTACAGGAAGGCACATTCACAGAACCTGCCTGCCTCACACAGAAAGCTACTTTGTGTCTCTGAAAGCTGTTGTGTAATATTGGAGCTGCTGCAACTATCTTGTGACCATGAGGCAAAGGCCAACAGAATCATAAAGCCAATTTTCTCAGAGCCTTTATAGTATTGAGGTGCTGAATCAGCGCTAGCAAACATTCATTTTAAACATATCTTTAAGTGAGAAAAATAAAACTTTGTTTAAGCCACCGTTGTGATTTCTGTTACTTGTGGCTGAAAATACTTCCAAACAGAAGACAGTCTGTGGGGTACAGAGTGGTGTAGGTAAACGGCTGGAGGATAAAGGAACATTAGCATTTTTCAGGATGTAAAAGGAGCTTCAGAGGAGTTGGATGGTCACAGGCAGTTAGGAAGGAATGATGAGAGAGGCACCATAGCTTGCTTACCTTTCATTCTTAATTCAGCAAACGTTTAAGGAGTAAATATTTTCTTCGGGTACTATTCTGGGCACTGCTCCCAAATAAAATAAACAATCCCTGCTCCCATGGAGTTTGCATTCTAGGGGGTTAGGAAGTTCTCTTGGTGCAGTTTTAAATAAACTGATGAAGGAAGACCTCACTGAAAATGTGACCTTTGCACAAACACCTAAAGGAGATGGAGAGCAGGTCACGTCAATATCTAGCAGAAAAGCATTGCAGACAGAGGGACCAGAAACAGCAAAGCCCTCAGAAGAGACTGTGTCCAGCACTTTCAAGGAATCAGAAGGCCGGTGTGGCTGGAGAAGAGTGATCCAGAGAGAGTCCTCACAGGTAAGCTTGGAGAAGTACCGGGGAGTAAGACAGTACGCTGGACCCTGCAAGTCGTTCAAAGGCTTTGTTTATTACTTAAAATGAGCTGCAAATATGTTGGGGGGCTTTGATCAGAGGAGTGGCATGATGTCTTAAGTTTCATAGGATGACACCTGTGAAGTTCAGAATAGACATGGGGAAAGGGGGCAGACGTATAGAGACTACTAAAGTTGAGAAACTACTTTAATAATGTGGGCAAGTGACAATAGTGGTGTGGACAAGGAGGGTCTTGGTAAAAGTAGTGAGAAGTGTTTGGGATTTCTTTCTTTGACGACTGAATGCCAGGGTTTTCTAACGGATTGAATGTGAGCTATGAGAACAACAGAAGAGTCAAGACTAATTCCAAGGGATATACCCTGAATAACTGAAAAGATATATTTGTGATCTGTAAAGATGGGAAATACTGTGTGTGGGGAGCATGAGTTTGGTTTTGGGTTTGTCAATCTTGAAAGGTAGTATAGATACATAAGTGGAGATGTCAGATACATGGATGGATATATGAGCCTGGAATTTAGTAGAGAGTCTTGGGATGGATGTAGAAAGGTAAGCAATCTTCCAAAGAGAGATGGTATTTAAAGTCACAGGACTGGAAGAGATCACCAAGATAGTGAGAGGAGGGAATGAAGAATTTCAAAGACTGACAGCTGGTGCATTTCTGTAATAAGAGATGTCAGAAATGAAGACAAATAAGCAAACAAGACTGAGAAGGAGCAACCTGGCAGAAAAGACATGAGCTATGGTGGACTGGAAGCCAAGTAGAGCAAGTGTTTCAGGAAGGAGAGAGGGAAAGGTGAGTTGGCATCACACCATGAGTTAGTTAATGCTGATTTTAGATTGCAAATCTACTCATTCTAACTCCAAACACTGGGGAAATGTTAGAGCGATGTCACCAGCTCCAGCCTGCTTCACTCACAGACTAAGTGAATCACTAGAATATTTTCTATTAATTTGGCAGAATGAAGAAAAGTCAATGTTGGGAGTCTACACTCTGGTAGTGAAAGAGAATAGTAACATTGTCAGGATTAGTGGATGTGCAAGGATCTTCTTTCCTTCCTTCCTACCTTCCTTCCTGCTCCCCCCCCCTTCCTTCCTCCCTTCCTTCCTAGATAAAGTAGTCATTCTTTAAAAATGACAGACTGCTTTTCCAGCCGGTGGATGAGCCAAGATTGCTTAGGAAGCATACCAGCAGGATTAACAGCCCTGGTGAGTCTTTATCATATAACTATGCATGTCAAGTAATATGAGAAATTCCTAAGAAACAGAAGAGGATAAAACTAGAGAGAGAGTTTAAAAGTCTCAGCTTCGTGCATCATTAATGAACAAGAAGGAAAAGAGAAACCCATCTCTCTTCTGTATGGAGAAATGATGGAACAAGGAACTCTTATCATACCACTCTCTGTGCTTCATAAAATATGAGTAACTTTTGGCAGCCAGTCAAAATGAAAGAGGAAATATGCAAAACGCACAGGACTCTTCTGCATATACAGGGTGAGATAGAGAAACAAGAGCTTCAAGGTTGATTTGCTGAAGATGGGAAGGTAAACTATTATACATACACACACACACACACACATATATACATACATACATACATACATACACATAAAATATTCTGGATGTTGCAGCAAGTGTCAAACACATTTTATACACTGACTATCTTAATTTGTGCCTCCACATGCTACTTTTGGCTTCTAAGGAATGAAATTACCTTTTATCAACTTTTTTTTAAAATCCCTTACCCATAAATTTTGGCACCAAGAACATTCAGAAAAAAACTGTACTAAACTTTCCTTTAAGAAAGTCCTCTTATTTTCATAAATGGAGAAATCAATTATGTAAATATTAAACAGCTCAAGATAATTTACTATTTTCAAATATTCCAAGGCACATTAAAACATCCAGGAATACATAACAGTTGACAAAATAATTACTTTTGCTTACAATGAATCATTAATACAGGTCCCCTAAGGACTTCTATCCCAACACACTCACTTAGCCTATTTATTTATTTCTTTATTTAAAATTTATTTATTTATTTATTTTGAGAGAAAGAGAGTGTGTGAGCTGGGAAGGGGCAGAGAGAGAGAATCTCAAACAGGTTCTAGGCTGTCAGCGCATAGCCCGTTGCAGGGCTTGATCCCACAAACTGTGAGATCATGACCTGAGCCAAAATCAAGAGTCAGTCCCTCAACCTACTGAGTCACTCAGGCACCCTTCTTAAACCTATTTAAACACAAACCACAAAAGGCAGTATTTGGAAGGAGCTAGGGTGATACAACTAAATGTTGTTAGGGGTGCCTGGGTGGTTGAGTCAGTTGAGCATCCAACTTTGGCTCAGGTCATGATCTCATAGTTTGTGAGTTCAAGCCTCGCATCAGGCTCTGTGCTGACAGCTTAGAGCCTGGAGCCTGCTTCAGATTCTGTCTCTCTCTCTCTCTGCCCCATGCTCGCTCTCTCTCTCTCTCTCTCTCTCTCTCTAAGTAAATAAACATTAATAAATAAATTTTCTCAAAACATAAATAAAATAATTTAGTTTGTTGAACATCATTCTACCTATATTGTTTCCTGTCACTATTGTCATAACAGATGTATTGCCAAATCTAACTGGAGTTTTCCAAATTCAGTGCAAGGTAAAGAAATTTGACTCGACTTGGGAATTTGCATTATGTGTGCCAAAGACTATGATCTGCATTTTCTACAGGGGTTAATGATAAATCTAAAAAGCAAACAAACAAATAAACAAACAAAAACAACAATTTTTATAGCTGGATAAAAATTTTAGAGATTATACAATCCAGACCCTTTATTTTACTGAGGTGGAAAATACAGCTCAGAGAAGTAAGTGATTTGCCTAAAGTCACACAGTGAATTAGCAAAATTACAGTTTTGTTTCACTTACTGAGAGTAACAGCAATTTTCTCAAACAAGCTCCTCTGTCCTAAGTGTGAACTCAGTCTCTTTAGACATATTCCAAGTGCATTGCTCTTTTTTCTAATGGTTTGCCAAGAGGTAATGCTGGTATTTTTTTTTTTATATTCTTTAATCTAGCCATGGTGATAAGCACTTAGGTTTGTGGAGAGCTTCATAGAGTTTCTATTTGCAAAGATTTCTCACATCCATTCCCCAGCATGACTGCATACATGAGTATGAACAGATGGAATTAACCTGATAGGGAAACTGAGGCTCATATTTAAAGATTTGTCCAATGTGGCTTACCCAGATAATTGGAGCTGAACTGGATCCAGGTAGATGATTCTAAACAAAGTCAAATGACCTGAATCTAGTTCCTAATTTCAGTACCCACACGCAAAGAGACAATATTGTCCTCCCTTGCTGGTGTTTTGAGGTCTTCTAAATCCATTCAATTCCTTGCTAAATTTACTGAATTGAAAGAAGAAACAAACAAGAAAACCCAGGTTTAGGTTTTGTTATTTATATGCATATGATGTGTGATCTTCATCCACATTATACAAAAAAAAAAAAAAAAAAGTTTGTGTTTTATTTCCCCCCCTCAAAGCTTCCCTTCTTCCAAAAAGCTACTAAATAAGATGGTTTATTTCACATGATTGATTACAGGAATTCTGCTCATATATCCAAGGGCTGACATTTTAAATCACATCTTCTTTTCAATTGAAGGGAATGAAATGATTTTCATATCTTGACATGATTGATTATTTGGAAACTGAAGCCAAAAATCTTTAAGAGTTCAATCTATAGCTCCCACCAGCTGATAGGATATTATCAAACCTTATTAAAATCATGCATGGCTTCCAACTGCAGCTTTATATCTGACAGTAAGCAAATATAATGGCCCTCTGCCTTCAGATTGCACTTTGTATTAATGTGGTGGTTGATGTATCTATTTATGAAAGGATTATAGGTGATGTAAATTTTACCTTTACAGATAAATGGTAATCCCTTTGTGTTTAATCTCCATAAGAGATTGGGGGAATCTAAAATAGTGATGGGGCTGCATGTTTGTCAGAGGCAGATCTATAAAGAGTTTCTGCTAGCAAACTGCTATTCCCAATAGGATACCTCTTCCTGATTTTTCTAAGGGTCTCTCCCTTTAATCCAAACCCTGAGAAGTATCTCAGCTATAAAGATGAGTCACCAGGGCATACAGACTGAAATTTATACACTCCTGTGTAAGTCGACTTATCAAAAGAAAAGGTTTCACTCATCTAAGACACAGAGCAGGAGATGGAACATAGAGACCAGCCACTGTTCTGAGGGTTGGCACATTTATGGGAAAATCGATGCTTAAGTTATCATTTCCCCTGTTTTAATTATAATTCCAATTTTCTTTTTGGATGGTGCAGATCAAATAAAAATAGGCCGTGTCTCTTCATTGTAAACACCGCCCCATAAATCTGGGCTCTGTCGTTGCTAGACTCTATCTCAGGCATTCAACCCAGCTCCTTTGTACCTAGAGTTAATTTCAGTTGTGAGCTTTGCCAGCGTCAAATGGCAAGTCTCTTAATCACCTAGTGGCCCTACAGAAGCACCAATTAAGGGGATACCCAAAGCTCAGATTCTCCTAAGAAGTAAATAAGCAAAAACCTCCCTTTAAAAAAGTTATTCAGTAGACAACCAACATCCTGAAGGGAAGATCCAGATCTCTTTCATAACTCACAGAGATGGGCGATGGACTCTCATCTTATAGCATTGGTACAAGTACAGCAGATAGGACAGTGAACAAGAATGGTGTAGCTGCCCTGGTACTCAGAGAGTTTACCACGCAATGGCTGAACAGTACAACTAACCAAGAAAAGCTAATAAAAAAGTGATGAGTGCTGTATCAGAGAAAAATAAATCTTAGCGCAGGAACGTAAGCAAGGGCCCCTTGTAGGAATGCTGCATGGATGCAGGGGAGATGAAGCAGTGTCCTGGTGGATCAGGTACAGAGGCGGGGAGGAGTCTTCTAGGAAGAAGGGGCAGTAAGTAGAAGGATGCCATGGTGAGCTGTTCCTAGAGTATGGGTGGTTTGTTTGATGTGCGCCAGACCAGGAATGGCCTTACCACTCATGATGAAAAAGTCTCACCTGACTCTGAAGGAAATGCATATTCTCTCAAAATGTGTTTTGAGCAGAAAATTATATGACCATTTTTGTGTTTTAGAATGTAGTAGATATGCAGTGAGTCTGGAATGAAGACATTTCTATTACTTATGGTAAGAATGACTAACATTTTGGGGCACTTCTGATCCTCCAAATTTCCCCATCAAAAAATGCTATCCTACCTTCAAAGTGCCTATTAGTGAAGATGATTTAGATATTACATGCATCTCAAAGATGAGAAAACGGACTCCTATAAATTCAATGGCTTTCCTAAATGTCACAAACCTTGTTATGGGTCATCATATAAATCATATAAATATGAATCATTCTGTTCCCAGGTCCCCAAAATGATATTGCACCCTAAAATTCCAATAACCTGATAAAAATACTAAATTTGGAATAAAAAACAACTGTAAATTTCAAGTGCTGAGGAAAATTTAAAACTTTGCTCACTTATTATTTGATTACATTAAAGTTGGCTTTGCTGCTCAAAACATCTCAAGGATCACTTGAACATTATAGTAAAAGATTAATATTTATTAAATGAATGTTTAGTGTTTTGTGTAAAAGTTTTGCTGTTTCCGTTGTTGTTTTTCATTTGTTTTATCTTGTTTTATTTAGAGTGTGTGGTTAGTGGGATCAAGTAAAAGGCTGCTGGTCATGGCTGAGCTCACAAAACGGTGTCAGACACAAACCAGTTTGTGTGAAAACACAACCATAGTGCCAGAGGTGACCATGAGCAAATATGCTCTTGGCAATCTGTGGGAATCTTTGGGAGAGTTGAGACTTCAGCAGAACACAAACTGGGGGTCAAAGTACATAAAATCTGGGAATCCTTGCTGTAATCCAGGGTAGAAACAGTCACGCTGAAATAACACCCCAAATCTTCCTATTGTAATGTTTGCCTCTCTTCCCTAGCAACATCCTGACAACCATGGTTGCAGTCATCCCCTCCATGGCGTTGACTTAAATATTTATGTTGTCAACACTGATATCACTGCTTAGCACTAGACTCGTTTTTCCAAATGCCTGTCAGACATTTCCACAAGGATGTTCCCCCTTTCATATTCAATAGTACCAAAATTTACTCCTTATTCCTTCTGCACAGATTGGTCCTTATGTCTTTGACTTCATGAATCACCACAACCAAATCCCCCAACTAAAAATTTTACAACAACTTTTGTTGTAAACAACAAATTACCACCTTTCATATCTGAGGAATTTCTTAAGATCATTTACTTCTACATCCTTAATGGCCTGTTCCAAGCCCCTCCTTTCTAACCCCACCACTGTAGCCCTGATTCAGGGCCCCACCACTCAAACAATTGATGTACAACACCATGAATTTTTTCTCTTATACTTGAAGATCCATTTCTTCCACAGTCTTAGCATCCCCCCCCCACCATTATCTTACTAAAATAAGACTAAATTCCATCAATACAAAAACCTGTAAGTGAATGTTAACTGTAGCTTTATTTGGAATAACCCCAAACTACATACAATTCAAATGTCTTCCTTTCATTGGTGAATGAATAAATAAACTGTGATGCATCCACACCATGGAATCCTACTCAGCCATAAAACAAAGGAAATACTGACACATGTAGTGACTTAGATAGATCTCAAGGACCTTAGGCAGTTTCTTTTAGTGATAGAATAGGTTCTGTATACTAATTTTGGTGCTGGTTACACTATATGTATGTAACAAAATTACAAAGCCATATATATACACAAAAACAAATGAGTACATGTAAAACCCAGTAAGACCAGAATAAGCTCTGTGTTTTACTTAATAATATTGTACCAATCTCAGTTTCCTGGTTTAGATATCATATTATAGTTACATAAAATGTTAGCAGTGACAGAGGCTCAATGAAGGCCGTGGAAACTTTGCTTTTTTTTTTTTTTTTTTTTTTTTTTTGCAAATTCTTACCAGGTCTTAAATTATTTCAAAATTTAAACGTTGAAAAAAAAATAATTCCTCTCTCAATGTTTTACTGTATTTTCTTTGATTTCAGAATGAAGTCTAAATCGATGACCCTGAAATTTAAGGTCATGGTTTCTCTTCCTAATCTCATTCTTCCATAATTCCTTACAGTTACATTATTATACTCAAAATTAATTCCCTAAATAGGTCATGTACTTAGTCACAACTGTGTATTTTCACCTATTTTCTATGAAATATTTTAGGAAACCTTCATGATAATCTCTAATTGTTCTTACCTTGACTGTATTTATAGCAGAAGTCACTGAAACTCAAGCAAGTTAGATCACAAAGCTAGCAGGATAAGAAGGATTTAAACCAGGTCTTTTTGACTCCTTGGTACCATATTTATTTATGTATGCTGATGTTCAGATTACTTGCTTGCATGTGAGACTAACATGGCCCATGCCTTATGCTTGTAATCTTCTATATTGCTATATTGCATAAAATAGGTGTTCAGTAAGTGATTGAGAAATGAAAGTGACCTGAACTCCATGATGTGCTATTTTAGGCACACATAAATCATCATTTTGCAAACTGAGTTGAAAGGGCCCTGATAAGTGTAAATAAAGACTTAAAATAAAAATGATTATTTGGGGCTCCTGGGTGGCTCAGTTGGTTGAGTGTCTGACTTTGGCTCAGGTCATTATCTCACATTTCATGAGTTTGAGCTCCACGTTTGGCTCCGTGCTGACAGCTCAGAACCTGGAGCCTGCTTCAGATTCTGTGTCTCCTTCTTTCTCTGCCTCCCCCCTTCTCTCTCTCTCACAAAACTAAATAAATGTTAAAAATTTGTTTTAAATGATTACTTAATGGAAACAAGCTAGTGATCTGAAATTAGTGGATGAGTGCCTGAGTATTTGCAGAAGCTTCTCCAGATCATCAGGAAGTTCTTCCACCCACAGAGATGTGAGCCACACTAGAAATTATGGGCTTAGCACTAAAAACATGGCATTTTCTGTCTATTGCTTCCTGTGAAGGGAGCTTCAGTTTTCACAGCCCAAGGCAAGAGACGAGAGATATGAGTCAGCAAGGAGTCCAGTGTGAAATGTGTAAGCAAGCAGGTGTAGGAAGTCCCACAAAATCTTATTTTGAACTCTACATCATCTTTTGAAGTTAAGACAGACTCCATCTGTAGGAATAGTATTTCAATGTCTATCTACCTATGCATTGTTGACAACATGGAGCAGTATAGTGAATATAAAGCACCCAAGAATACATATACACACACTCATACACACACAATGCTGCAGTTTTACAGGCTTCATGGGATACCTTGAACCCTCCCTAAGACATTTAGTACAAACTCTTTGATATAGATGGAATACCAAGTTTGAAGTTCAAAGAACTAAGCAATGCAACTTTGAGTCAATTATTTTATTTTCTTACCCTTTACTTTTTGACTGACAAACCAGAGCAAATAATAACTTTACTACTCTACTGAAATGATTTTAAAAATCAGGAAATAGATGGGGCGCCTGGGTGGCTCAGTCGGTTAAGCGTCCGACTTCAGCTCAGGTCACGATCTTGCGGTCTGTGAGTTCGAGCCCCGCGTCGGGCTCTAGGCTGATGGCTCAGAGCCTGGAGCCTGCTTCCGATTCTGTGTCTCCCTCTCTCTCTGCCCCTCCCCCGTTCATGCTCTGTCTCTCTCTGTCTCAAAAATAAATAAAATGTTAAAAGAAAAATTAAAAAACAAAAAAAAAGAAAAATCAGGAAATAGAGGCATGTGAAAGTATCACACATACTGTGAAGTTATATAAGATATAAAATATGAATGCAAATATCTGGCCTACTACACTGAGCAAAGGTAACGGCATTTGAAAATTAGTGAACATTGAAGAGTTGTGAGACTCATAAAGAAAAGGTGGTTTCTAATTTACCTGTTTTCTCTAAATTCAGTTTAGTCCCAATATACATGAATTCAGATGACAATGGTAGAGAAGTATTAGGACTGTTTCAAAATATTCTGATACTCCTTGTGGGTACATAGAAAGAATGTGACCATATGAGTTATTCTGGCCAATGGGATGTAAGAAAAATTATGGGTATCACTCCCAGGTGGAAGCTTTAAGATACAGGATGCAATATACTGTATTTCCCTCTTCTGCAACATTGATACTGGAAATGCATCAAGAGGTAGAATCTAATGAGATGAAACTCCATCCATCTGAATGCCTGAGCAACTACAATAAGCATACTCCCTTCTGACCAATTTTGTACATGCAGTGTGAACAAGAAGTAAATTTGTTGTGTTAAGTCTCTGTGGTTTTGGACTGGTTTATTTTCACACATAATATAGCCTATCTTGATCTATACACATTATATCAAACACCATGCCCTGTCCAGTTTCAATTCCTACCCCATCCCAACTCCCAGTGGATTACTTTAATAAGCTATATTAGATATTTTAAATCCTTAACAGGATTATATCTTATAAACTGCATATAACACATAAGACTAAAAAGATGGATGCATTATTTCACTCCTTTTACAGACAGACATTTGCCATGTCAAGACATATTTAATTCTTCTCCCCTGAACCTGAGTTTGCCTTAGTAACTTGCTTTACTAATAGAATGCAGTGGACTACCAAAAACAGGTTATAATAAAAGGTGAAACCTCTGCCCATAACTCTTAGAATGCTCCCCCAAACAACCTAGCTGCCATGCTTGAAAAGTCAAAGTCAAATGATGAAACCACATGTAGAGTTTTTAGTTGACAACTCCTGCTGATCTATCAGCCCTAAATCAGAATCAATTCCAGCCATGTGCGCACACTATCTTGAATACTAAGTAAAACCTTCACGTGACTACAGACCCAGTCAACATCTGACTGCAATAACTAGAGAGACCCCCACTTGAGAACTTCCTAGATGATAACAAGCCACCTATGTGATAATGAAATGTGAGAAATACAACAGATAATAATAAATCATTTTAAGTCACTAGGTTTTAGGATTGTTTGTTATACAGCGATAGATAATCTGAGTTCTGCGTGTTATGTTTATTGACTCTATAAAATGTAAATACTAATGCATATCTCATAGGATTATTGTAAAGATTAAATTCTGTAATGTACATAATATGCTTTGCATAGTGTCTATAAAACGTCATGCGTCAATCAAAATATTTTTGGTCATTAGAAAAATCCTCCAGTTTTACTGGATTAAAAGAACAACTTACAATTCTCCCTCATTCTACTTCTCCAACAAGGTTGAATCTGGTCACTAAAGGACCCAAGATGATAGGGGAATGAGTACTTTGAATTTTGTTGTTTCCTGTGCAAGATAAAGAAGGGAGCTCTGGGGCTCAGACTCTGGCACTTAAATGTGCTGGACTGGAAACACAACATACATATCCGTTCATTATCCTGAATTGCAATGGGTGGCAAGTAACATCCTACCATTTGCTCTGGGAACAGGGAGAAATTGAAGCATTTGGCCAAGATCATGATAACACACTGTGTGCTTGTTTCCATAAAATTATTCCAACGTTAACATACCATACTTTACCTATTTGTTTTGTTATTGTCTGTCTCCTGCTAGAATATAAGCTCTATGTAGACAGATATTTCTGTCCAAAGTGTTATATCCAAGCACCCAGAGATAGCAGAACTTGTGCATAGCAGTTACTTACTACGTATACAATACAAATACGGGTTATCAACCAACTCCTCCTCCACCTCCCCATCATCACATCTTAATATTAGTGGCCACATAAACTGCATTTTTAAAGATATATACTAAGTGGGATGCCTGGGTGACTCAGTCAGTTAAGCGTTCAACTTCAGCTCAGGTCATGATCTCACAGTTCATGAGTTTGATCCTTGCATCAGGCTCTCTGCTGTCCGCACAGAGCTCGCTTAGGATCCTCTGTCTCCCTCTCTCACTGTCCCTCCCTGGTGCATACTCTCTCTCTTTCCCTCAAAAATTAATATGTAAAAAACACATGTATTTAAAAAACTAACAAATAATAAATAAGTAAATAAAGATACTTAGTAAGTGGAGAGGTATAGCCTAGAGAATATCACCAGGAAATGAAAATTAAGCATAAATATCTGAAAGACTTTTCACTTAAAAAGAATTCTGAATAATTATTTTAATTTTAAAAGCACAGTTAGTACTAATGGATTTATGTATGTGATTCACCTATTGGGTATATACGTTCTGGGGTCACACAAACCCAAGGTTGGATCTGGGCTGCCCAGTTTACCAACTATGTGATATGGGTTATAAACCACAGGTATTAAACCAAACCTCACTTCTTACACATCTCACTCTTCATTTTCTCATGGTGACTTGAAAGTGTAAATTCTCATGTGTTTGGAATTACCACTCTCCCTCCCATTGTTCTGATTCTGTGTTCTCTTCCAGGTCCTCCCGCTCTCTCTCATTACAGAGAAATACTCCAGCCCAATCATCTCAGTGGTGCAAAACAATTGCAGTAAATAATGTTAGGTTGCTGATATCCTCTCTCCAGTAATTATTACATCCTGCTTTCCTCCACCATGGCCCCCACTTCTTGGCAATACTTGACAGCTGGATAAAGAGATTTCGTAAAGGACAACAGGTTCTGAGAGGCGGAAGCTGGATAGAAGCAGAGTATTCCAAATCAGAAAAAAAGAGGGCATCAAATCATCAAGCCATCCTTTTGTAACCAGCTCTATGGTATGTGAAATTAAAGAATAGGCAATGTGTCACTAGTAATACATGATGCTTTCCTGACACACAGAGCCATCTTTGGTTTACTCAAGAATAAACATGATCACTGAGCTGCACACAGCAGAAATGTTTAAAGTATATAGACAAAAATAAAATCTTTATTTATAAGTTCTAAAACAAGGATAGTCAGGGGTTTTTATTTGGGTAGTAGGGAGGGAAAGGTTATCTTTGCAACAAAGAAATTTTGTTGCTCTTCAAAAGATAAGCAAACTTTGGGAACAACAAAGAATCTGTGATTAATCAGACTCCAACAATATCAATCCCTTGATTAACCTGACTATGTAACGAAGAATTTTAAGAGGCAGATGGTAGTAAATGGTAGGTAAAATATCTGATCCCAAGGACATTTTCTTTAACTCAAAAGCAAGGTTTTAGACTCACCATATTTCTAGTGATATGGATATCATATATGCCCCCCCCCTTTTCTTCTATTAGCCAAAAATAAGAAAAATGTATATTTGTAAATCTGTGCTTTTTTTGATACTTTATATTGTCTGTATGTTTTATTTCCACTGTACCTATGAAAAGAAGACATTTATAATATTGATACCTCCTGTAACAGAACAAGTACAGCTCCAAATATGACTAGATCAAGAGATTCAACTGATGTCATCACAACATGTTTTTGTTCTGTCTTGTGGGTAAGTAGTCTTTCAGCTGTGGTTTCTTCTGTAAACCTTCCTACTGAAACAGATTTTCCTCATGTTGTAGCACAGAGGGCCATTGGCAGCCTCAGGCTTACCTGGGTGTTAGTGCCCACTGTCACAGAAAGAACTGATTCTTGGTGGGTGGTTCCTGATTTTTGATCAATCTGGCTTCAGCTATATTCCTATCCCTGAACAAATCACTTTAACTAGACTTCTCCAGTATTGCAATTGGTCACTCCTGTGTCATATCCTTACTTTAATACCAGACATAGACTTAGACCCACCAGAAATTCAGACTGAAAATTGGAGCAGATTTCCTCCACTGGACAAAGATATTTTCAGTATGTTATTTTATGTGATTACAACAACCTCATGAGAAAAAAAAAGAGACAATTTGTAGGAGAGGTAGCTTGGGAAAGTAGAAAGATAAGATAGGAATCTTAGAGGCCAGCAGTTATCAAAGTATTTCTCACTTTCCTAAATTGTTTAGCTCTGTGCCTTCAGTTAAGCTAAACGGCTTATAATGACCTCAGTTTCTTAATTTCTAAAATAAGTATGACACACATCATTATAACAGACATTAAATAAGACATAAAAAGAAAAAAAATTATACTGTTGTAATAACCCTGTGTAATAACAACCTCAAATTTCAGTGGCTTACAGTAAGTTTATTTTTCAACTCTATGATTTGACTTATGATTGTGCTCTGACTCTGCTTGGCTCTTGGCTATACATATATTCACATCTGCTCAGCATGTTTGCTCGTCCTGTGACCAACAGCTACCCAGGGTATCTTCTTCTGATGGCAGATGGCAGAAGCATAAGAGGATAGGGCAAAACATATAAAGACACCTAATGGCTCTATTCACATTATATCTATTGACATCTCATAGGCGAGATCAAGTGACATGGCCAAGTCCATCACTGGGGTAGGCAATACACTCTCCCTAGTCAGCTGAGAGGCTTTAAAAAATCACTTGGAAGAGGCCGTTGGTGTATAATTCCATCACAGAGAAGGACTAAAGAATTGGGAATAATAACCCAATTGACCAGAAAACCATAGTTGGCAATCAATTGATAAATAAATAAATAAATAAATAAATAAATAAAAATTATCATTGCAATTCACCCTTTGAAAAACCACATTAGATTTCATTAGGTTTTAGGATAAGGGATTTATGAATATGGAAAGTAGTTGAAATCTGACGTAACACTCTTCATTGCCTATTTGTCTCTATACTTCTTCCTGTGATCAGCAGGGTTCCCACAGTAGCTCTGCTTCTGGCTTCCATCTCCATTGGCACCTCACTTCCAGTATTTACAGACTGGCTACATACCACATGTCTCCTGAACCTTCTACACATAACCTGGAGCCTATATTCTCCCTTCTTGGTCACAGTAAGAACAAGTGATATCTGTCACAGCCATTTCAACAGCCCATGATAGTGTCTATCACATATGAGTTAGTCAATAAATAGTCATGGATTCCCCGGAAATAAATCCACATGATATGGTCAATTAATCTACAACAAAGGAGGCAAGAATATGCAATGGGGGAAAAAAAACCAGTCTCTTAAACAAATGGTGTTGGGAAAACTGGACAGCTACGTGCAAAAGAATGAAACTGGAGGACTTTCTTACACATTCACAAAAATAAGCTCAAAATGGATTAAGGACCCAAATGTGAGACCTGAAACAAAAATTCTAGAAGGAAGCATAGGCTGTAATCTCTCTGACGTTGGTGGAAATGATATTTTTATAGATATGTCTCCTGAGAAAAACAAAAGCAAAAATAAACTATTGGGACTACATCAAAATAAAAAGCTTCTGCACAGCAAAGGGAACAACCAGTAAAAATTAAAAGGCAACCTCATGAATGGGAGAAGGTATTGTCAAATAACATATCTGATAAAAAGTTAGTATCCAAAATATATAAAGAACTTATACAACTCAACATCCAAAAGATAAATAATCTGATTAAAAATGGGTAGAAGACATGAATAGACATTTCTCCAGAGGACATACAGACGGCCAACAGACACATAAAAAAGATGCTTAACATCACTCATCATCAGGGGAATGCAAATCAAAACAATGAGATATCACCTCACATCAATCAGAATGGCTAAAATAAAAAACTCAAGAAACAAGTGTTGGAAAAGATATAAGAAAAAGAAACCCTGGTGCACTGACAGTGAGAATGCAATACGGTCAGTATTGTCACTGTGGAAGACAGTATGGAGGTTTGTCAAAAAATTAAAAGTAGAACTACTCTGTGATCCAGTAATTGCATTACTGGGTATTTATCCAAAGAATACGAAAACACTAATTCAAAGAGATATATACATGCCTATGTTTACTGCAGCATTATTTACAATAGCCATGATATGCAGGCAGCCCAAGCATCATTCAATAGATGAATGGATAAAGAAGATGTGATGTCTGTGTGTGTGTGTGTGTGTGTGTGTGTGATGGAATATTATTCAACCATAAAAAATAATGAAATCTTGCCATTTGCAACAATATGCATGGAGCCAGAGTGTATAATGCTAAGTGAAATAAGCCAAAAAAAAACAAATACCATATGATTTCATTCATGCATGGAATTTAAGAAACAAAACAAACAAGGGGGGAAAAAGAGGAAAAAAACCCCTCTTAACTAGAGAACAAACTAATGGTTACCAGAGGGTTGGCTGATGGGGGAGTGGGTGAAATAGGTAAAGGGGATAAGCACTGAGTAATATATGAAAGTATTGAATCACTATATTGTACACGTGAAACTAATATAACACTGACTGTTAACTACACTGGAATTAAAATTTAAAAAACAGTCATGGATTCAATGAATGAAGGAATAGCCACCATGGCAAAGACCACTTGTGGTCTACCCAAAATTCACCCTTCCATTCTTCCTTCTTAATAGTAAACAAATTAAATTATTTTTATTTTTAAATTTACATCCAAGTTAGTTAGCAAATGGTGCAATAATTTTGGGCTCTTTCTTATTTGGGCTCTTTCCATACATTGGCTATTATTGACAGCACTGCTATAAACACTGGGATGCATGTGTCTCTTCAAAACAGCCCACTGTATCCTCTGGATAAATACACAGTAGGGCAATTGCTGGGTCGTAGGGTAGTTCTATTTTTCATTTTTTGAGGAACCTCCATACTGTTTTCCCGAGTGGCTGCACCAGTTTGCATTCCCACCAGCAGGACAAAAGAGTTCCCCTTTCTCTGCATCGTCACCAACATCTGTTGTTGCCTGAGTTGTTAATTTTAGGCATTCTGACTGGCGTGAGGTAGTATCTCATCGCGGTTTTGATTTGTATCTCCCTGATTATGAGTGATGTTGAGCGTTTTTTCATGTGTCTTAGTCATCTGGATGTCTTCTTTTGAAAAGTGCATATTCATGTATTTTGTCCATTTCTTCACTGGATTATTTGTTCTGGAGGTGTTGAGTTTGATAAGTTCTTTATATATTTTGGATACTAGCCCTTTATGTGATATGTCATCTGCAAATATCTTCTCCCATTCCATTGGTTGCCTTTCAGTTTTGTTCATTGTTTCCTGTGCAGAAGCTTTTTATCTTGATGAGGTCCCAATAGTTTTATTTTTGCTTTTGTTTCCCTTGATTCTGGAGACGTGTTGAGTAAGAAGTTGCTGCAGTTGAGGTCAAAGAGGTTTTTGCCTGCTTTCTCCTCTAGGATCTTGATGGCTTCCTGTCTTACTTTTAGGTCTTTCATCCATTGTGGGTTTATTTTTGTGTATGGTGTAAGAAAGTGGTCCAGGTACATTTTTCTGCATGTCGCTGTCCAGTATTCCCAACACCATTTGCTGAAGAGACTGTCTTTATACTATTGGAAATTCTTCCCTGCTTTGCCAAAGATTAGTTGGCCATATGTTGGTGGGTCCAATTCCGGGTTCTCTTCCAATTCTGGGTTCTCTATTCTGTTCCATTGATTTAAGTGTCTGTTTTTGTGTCAGTACCATACTGTTTTGATGATTACAGCTTCGTAATACATCTTGAAGTATTGTGATTGTGATGCCTCCAGGTTTGGTTTTCTTTTTAAGGATTGCTTTGGTTATTCAGGGTCTTTTCCAGTTCCATGCAAATTTTAGGATTGTTTGTTCTAGCTCTGTGAAGAATGCTGGTGTTATTTTGATAGGGACTGCATAGAATATGTAGATCTCTTCAGGCAGTATTGACATTTTAACAATATTTGTTCTTCCAATCCATGAGCATGGAATATTTTTTCCATTTTCTGTGTCTTTTTCAATTTCTTTCATATGCTTTCTATAGTTTACATTATATAGATTTTTCACCTCTTTTGTTAGGTTTATTCCCAGGTATTTTATGGTTTTTTGTGCAGTTGTAACTGGGATCGAATCTTTGATTTTTCTTCCTGTTGCTTCATTATTGGTGTATAGAAATGCAACCAAATTTTGTGCATTGATTTTATATCCTGAAACTTTGCTGAATTCATGGATCAGTTCTAGCAGGTTTTTGGTGGAATCTTTTGGGTTTTCCTTATAGAGTATCATGTTAACTGTGAAGAGTGAAAGTTTGACTTCATCCTTGCCAATTTGAATGCCTTCTATTCCTTTGTGTCTGATTGCTGAGGCTAGAACTTCCAATATTATATTGAATAACAGTGGTAAGAGTGGAATCCCTGTCGTGTGCCTGACCTTAAGGAATGATATTAGCAATAGGTCTCTTGTATGTGGCTATTATGATCTTGAGGTATGAAACTTTTATCCCTACTTTCTTGAGGGTTTTTATCAAGAAAGGATGCTGTATTTTGTTGAATGCTTTCTCTGCATCTATTGAGAGGATCATGCGGTTCTTGTCCTTTCTTTTATTAATTTGATGTTTCACATTGGTTGATTTGCAAATATTGAACCAGTCTTGCATCCCAGGTATAAATCCCACTTGATTGTGGTGAATAATTCTTCTAGTGTATTGTTGGATCTGGCTGGCTAATATCTTGAGAATTTTTGCATCCATGTTCATCAGGGTAATTGGTCTGTAGTTCTCCTTTTTAGTGGGGTGTTTGTCTGGATTTGGAATCAAGGTAATGCTGGTCTCACAGAATAAGTTTGGAAGTTTTCCTTCCATTCCCATTTTTTGGAACAGCTTCAAAAGAACAGGTGTTAACCCCTCTTTCCATGTTTGGTAGAATTCCCCTGGAAAGCCATTTGGCCCTGGACTCTTGTTTTTTGGGGGATATTTTTGATTACTAATTCAATTTCTTTATTACTGGTTATAAGTCTGTTCAAATTTTCTATTTCTTCCTGTTTCATTTTTGTTAGTTTATATGTTTCTAGGAATTTGTCCATTTTTTTCAGCCTGCCCAATTTATTGGCATATAATTGCTCCTAATATTCTCATATTATTGTTTGTATTTTCACAGCGTTGGTTGTGATCTCTCCTCTTTCATTCTTGATTTTACTTATTTGGGTCGTTTCCTTTTTCTTTTTGGTCAAACTGGCTAGGTATTTATCAATTTTGTTAAGTCTTTCAAAGAACCAGCTCTTGGTTTCATTGATCTGTTCTACTGTTTTTTGTTTTTCTTTTTTATTTTGATAGCATTGATTTCCACTCTAATCTTTATTATTTCCCATCTTCTGCTGGCTTTGGGTTTTCCAGCTCTTTAAGGTATAAGGTTAGATTATGTATTTGAGACTTTTCTTCCTTCTTTAGGAAGGCCTGGATTGCTATATACTTCCCTTTTATGACTGCCTTTGATGCATCCCAGTGGTTTTGGGCTGTGGTGTTATCATTTTCATTGGCTTCTGTGTACTTTTTAATTTCTGCTTTAACTTCTGGTTAAACCCCAATTCATTCTTTAGTAGGATGTTCTTTAGTCTCCAAGTACTTTTTTTCTTTTTCTTTTTGTGGTTATTTCCAGTTTCATAGCTCTGTGGTCTGAAAATATGCATGGTATGATCTCAATCTTTTTGTACTTGTTGAGGGCTGATTTGTGTCCCGGTATGTGATCTATTCTTGAGAATGTTCCATGTGCACTCGAGAAGAGTGCTTTTCCACTGCTTTAGGATGTAATGTTCTGAATATATCTGTTAAGTCTATCCGGTCCAGTGTGTCATTAAAAGCCATTGTTTCCTTGTGGATTTTCTGCTTAGATGATCTGTCCATTGTTGTAAGTGGGGTTTTGAAGTCCCCTACTATTACCGTATTCTTGTCAATGAGTTTCTTTATGTTTGTGATTAATTTATATATTTGGGTGATCCACCCTGGGGTCATAAATGTTTACAATGGTTAGATCTTCTTGGTGGATAGATCCCTTAATTATGATATAATGCCCTTCTTCATCTCTTGGTACAGTTTATTTTAAAATCTAGATTGTCCAATATAAGTATGGCTACTCCAGCTTTCTTTTCACAACCACTAGCATGATAGATGGTTCTCCATCCTCTTACTTTCAATTTGAAGGTGTCTTTAGGTTTAAAATGGGTCTTTTGTAAACAGCATATAGATGGATCTTGTTTTCTTATCCATTATGTTACACTGTGTCTTCTGATTGGAGTGTTTAGTCCATTGACATATAGAGTGAGTACTGAAAGATATGAACTCATTGCCATTGTGTTGACTGTAGAGTTGGAGCTTCTGGTGGTGTTCTCTGGTCCTTTCTAGTCTTTGTTGCTTTTGTTCTTTTTTTTTTTTCTTCATCTTTTCTCTTCTCAGAGAGTGCCCCTTAAAATTTCTTGCAAGGCTGGTTTAGCAGTTACAAACTCCTTTAGTTTTTGTTTGGGAAACTCTTTATCTCTCCTTCTAGTTTGAATGACAGCTTTGCTGGATACAGAATTCTTGGCTGTAAATTTTTCCAATTCAGCATGTTGAATATATCCTGCCACTTCTTTCTGGCCTGCCAAGTTTCTGTAGATAGGTCTGCAGCCAACCTGATCTGTCTTCCCCTATATATAGGTTAAGGACTTTTTTTCCTTTGCTGCTTTCATAATTCTTTCCTTGTATGTGTATTTTGTGAATTTGACTATGACATGCCTTGTTGATGGCTGGCTTTTGTGGAATTAATGGGAGTTCTCTGTGCTTCCTGGATTTTGAGGTGTCTTTCCCCAGGTTAGGGAAGTTTTTCACTGTGATTTGGTCACATAACCCTTCTACCTCTTTTTCTCTCTCTTCACCTTCTGGGACCCCTATGATTTGGATATTGCTCCTTTTTAATGAGTCACTGAGTTCTCTAATTATTATATTGTCTTCTTTTGTGTCAGTTTCCCTCTTTTTTTCTGCTTCATTATTCTCCATAAGTTTGTCTTCCATATCGCTGATTCATTGCCCTGCTTTATCCATCCAATGCCGTGGCATCCATTTGAGATTGCATCTCAGTTATTACGTTTTTAATTTTGTCCTGACTAGATTTTACTTCTTGTATTTGCACAGAAAGGGATTCTGTGCTTTTTTTCAACCCCAGCTAGTATTCTTATCATCATGACTCTAAATTCTGGGTCAGACATCTTGTTTATATCTGTGTTGATTAAGTTCCTGCCTGTCATTTCTTCCTGTTCTTTCTTTCAGGGTGAATTCCTTTATTTCATCATTTTGGAGGAGGGAAATAATTAATAAAATAAAACTAAATAAAATTAAAAAAAATTAAAAACAGCACAAAAAAAATCAAATAAAGGAAGCTAGATCCAAAGTGTGTTTTGGTCTGGTTGTAAAAAGAAGATTGATAGAATAGAGAAGAAAGGGAAAGACAAGAAAGTGAAAGGAAAAAAGGGGAAACAAAGTAGGAAAACGTTTGAAAAATTTTTTAAAAGCATATAATAAAATAAAATTAAGTGAAATTAAGAAAGTGAAATGGACTTAAAAAAATCAAAAAATAATTTTTAAAACTACAGTAGAAAAAAATCTTTTTATAAAAATGGAAAATAAATATAAATTTTTTCTCTTTCTGTTTCTAAGAACAATAATAAAAAAAAAAGAATGGATGGACCATTGAACAGAATGAAATCTGAACAAAATTACATCCAGTTTCCCCCAGAAGTCAAACTATGAAGCACTTTATATTTCGTACAGTAAGCAGGGGGAGAGATTTGTGGTCATTCTCTAGAGCTTGGTTGGTGCTGTTGGATGGGGCTTGGTGTAATGGCTCTGTTCTCCACTAGACAGCACTGCTTAGCTTACTGGGGTGGATCAGTGTGGCATGCCTATGTGTGTATGCACATGCACTGGGGAGGTGAAAATGGTGTCACCCAGCTTCCCAGTCTTTAGAATCAGAATTCTGTCCTCTTGCCAACCAGCAATCAAGCACCCCTCCTTTGTCTCCAGCTTCCATTCACTCTCCACTTCTATGCTGTCTGCAACGAAGCCATCAACCTGTCAAGTGGCACCTCCCTCACAAATTTTATCTCAGATGGGGAGGGGTTTCAAAATTCCTCACTTCTGAGGGCCCTGTGGCTTGAACCCACTCCAACTCTCTGGGGGAGGATCTCACCAAGTAATGGCTGGGTGCCAGCCTGCCTCTAGGAAAGCTCACACAACCGAGCCACTGCAGAGGCCCAGAGACTGAGGCCAGGTCCCAGCATGCCCCAGAAAAATTTTTCATGAACATGTAGCAGCAGCAGTTCAGGGACTATGGTAAATCACAACACACACATGGGGCCAGGCTTCACCAAACCCTAGTGTCTTTGTTCCAACACCAGTAAATGTGGCTGTAATCTAGAGTCTGCTGGGCCCTTTTACTGTGAATAGGCTGCACAGCCTCTACCAAATGTGTTCCTGCCTGGGGAAGAGCCTCTCCCTGTGTGGCATGAGGACCCCTATGACCTTGCTGTCTGCTCCTGGGGATTCATCCCTCCCACCAGAGCACCACCAGGTATAGAGCTGCAGAGATTCTGACTCTACGCTCACCTGTTTATAGAGTCCTAATGGTAATGAAACCTTCTCCTGTCTCCTCTCCTTTCTCCCTTCCCCCTTTCTGGTTCAGTTCCTTGCAGGTGTTTCCACTCTCTCTTTCTCTCCAGCTGCTTTCAAGGGGAGTGCCTTTCCTGTACTCTCCCCCTGTCTCCATCCTCTCTCTGCAAACAAAAACAGGTCCCCACCCTTCTGGACTTCTCTCTCTTCCAGTTCACCTCCCCAGGCCATGTATCTGCCAAATTCTGTGGCTCAAGTTATGCAGACTGTTGTGTTAGTCCTCAGATCAATTTTCTAGGTGTGCAAAATAGTTTGGTGCTGGTCTAGCTGCATTTCAGGGATGAAAGAAGCAGAGAATTTCCATGCTGCTCTGCCATTTTGGCTCCTCCCCATCAAGTCCAACTACATTTTCTATCTTCCCATGTGGCTAAGGGTGGTTAATGGAATGTGAATGAACAGTATTAGAAAATGCTACCAAAGTTATTTTCAAGGAGACCCTATCCCTTTGTAATTTCCCTTCTTCCTTCCTTTAAAGTGGTCATTTTTAGATTATGAACAGGCACTAGAGATGGCAGAGTCAGAAGGTGGAAAGAATGTAGGTCCCTGATGACTTTGTGAGCCCCGGATTATCAACCTCTGAACTTCTTATGTGTGAAAGAAAAGGGAACCCTTAATATGTTTATGTTACTGTTTCGGAGGCGGGGAAGTTCTGGTACTTGTAACAGAACACAACATTGTCATAGATTCCTGGTAGATGTTCATTGGATCTGATTTTGTTAGTGGAGACATACTGAACTCTCATTGTGAAAGGAGCAAAGGCAGAAATAGAATGAAGTTGGGGTACAATGGCTTTTTGGATATAATTGAACAGGAAACTTTGACAATCAAGATCACATCAGCAGTGAGCACTTTCTATTTCTCTCTACTATGATTTATGGTATGCTTCCCTTTTATATACACTAAGCCTTGTTATATATACTACCTCATTTATTCCTCAAAACAGTCTTTTCATATACTCAGCATTATCTCTGTATTATTTAATAAAATATTTACTACAAAACAAAGTACATATAAGTAATTTGTTCAAGGCTATTTAACCAGAGAAAATATAACTTGTTTGACTTCTAGATCCCATTGACATTTTAAACTCTATATACTATTACATATTTTAAAAATAAACAAGTATTGCTTGAAAAACAGACAAACCAAAAATAATTAACACCTATGATCTTAAGCACTGTAATATATTCCTTCTTGACATTCTTATACCTTGAATAAGAATAACTGGCCATTAAGGAAGGTGGGTACAGTTTATATTCCAGATAAACAGGGATAAGGCACAAAGCCACATTATCCATTAATTATATCCTACACACTGTGACCACCCAAAAACAAGGGTTAAATTGATTTCTTGCTAATTCTTCACTTTTTAGAAGAGGTGAATACATGATTCTCATGATAGCTATGAGCCCCTAGAAACTCTTCTAATATTTCAGACACTTAACCGGAAAGCAGGAAACTGTCAATGTCCTATTTAAAGAAAGAAAAGAAAAAGAAGAAAGAGAATGAAAGGTAAACAACAGGGAGAGGCAGAGATAGGAAGAAAGAAAAACATCTCCAAAATTGGATTAGCAATGCTACCAAATTGCTTGAATTCTGAACCACTTCAAGGCAAAACATGAACATGTATCTATTGCTCATCGCCTTTGAATACATAATGCATATACTTCCAAATATAGGATAACATGGAAAGAATTACAACTGTCACACAAATCTCATAAATGGACAGGTCTCCCCCACTTTTTAAAAGCTCACATCACACCACTTTGCATTTACGAAAGACCTACATTAGTGCCTGTCTTTGTTAACTGAAAGAAATTCAAACAGGATTTTCGCTTTTATGAAAAAAAAGGTGAAAAGCGTAAATAGCGTCCAGTGTTTGTTCCACAGCTGTTATAGAGGCAGCACACACTTCAAGCAGTGAGGGTGGCCCCACCCAGCTACTTCCCTGGGAATTACACTCAGCATCTCAGCATCAGCCACCAGAGGTCTGAGCTGTGTCTGTGAGCATCTGTGCTTGATTCCAATTTATTTTGTGCATTCATTAGCAAGATGTGTCCTAAATCATCAGAAAAGCCAACAAAAGGTTATTTGGGGGGTCTGGGAACAATTTATTCCATGTAAATTAATACCAGTTGCTTGTTTGCTTTGTAACATTTCAGTTTACCAAAGGTTTCATAGGAACACTACTTTAAGATAGCAGGGGAAACCTGTATTATGTAATTATTCAGGAAACATTTACTTATTTTCTTCAATATGTAAAATGTTACGCTAGGTGTGGTGAGAAGAAAGGCAAGGAAGATGAAGTTGTATAAAATGCAAATAGGGGCATCTGGGTGGCTCAGTCAGTTAAATGTCCAACTTTTGGTTTCAGTTCAGGTCATGATCTCACGGTTTATGAGTTCGAGCCCTGCATCAGGCTCCATGCTGCCAGTGCAGAGCCAGCTTGGGATTCTTGTCTCTCCCTTGCTCTCTGCACCTCCCCTGCTCCCACTCTCTAGCTCTCAAAATAAATAAGGACACTTTAAAAAAATGCAAATAATAAACTCCAAACTTTCACTATCGACAAAGCAATGACATGCAAAGCTAAATAATAAAAATAACTGCTGTTATGTGTCTCTCTACATGAATTAACTCGATTTTACAAATATTTATCAAGTGTTGACCTCATAGCAGACACTGTCCTAAGTACCCAGGGTATGTCAGTGAACAAGAGACAAAACTCACTGTCCTTTTATATTCTAAAACACGCCTTTGGATTATAGCTTTAGGTACAAAGATGGTGACTAGTTCTAGTCAATGAAGTATTAGCAGAAATAAGATGTCACTTCTGGGTTAAAGCAATGATGAATTGGAGAGTGCATGCAATGTTTCCCAGTCTCCCTCTTTCTCTGCCTCAGCAAAGCTAAAAATCACAGTTTGAAACTTGCCAGATCTATGTCTCTAAGGTATTACATGGCACAGAGTCCCACATCAACCCACGTGGGTTGGATACGAAACATAAACAAGAAAAAACTTCTTTGTTGTCATATGCCACTGAGTAGTTTAGGAGTGCTTATTACCACAGTGAAACACAGCATATACTGACTAATACAGAGGTGCATTTCTTACCATCTTTGTAGCTAATGCTCTTAGTCGTCTGTCAGCAGAAGGTACTTAAGAAATTATTTGAATGAATACAATTTCCCAAAGCAATGTTTTAAAAGGGTACAAAGGAAGGAACAATATATTTTCGTTTATGATATCAAAGAGGAATTTGTGGAAAAGGTGGCATTTGAACAAAGAAAGTGTATGGAATTCTGATGAACACTATAGCTTTTGGCCTTAACAGACCTGGATTTGATTCTCAGCAGATTAATCACCTATCCTAAAAAAGTTATTTAATCTCTCTGAGGCTCAGTTTCTTTATCTTTATAATGGAGGTTATTCATATTACTAAGTGCTTTGTGAAGATTAGATGAGAACACTAGCAAAGTATTTATATAATCTGATCACAGTAAAAAAAAAATGCGTAAGAATTTAGAGACACTGACTGTGTGGGATGTTTGGACCTAAGAGTGGGAAAATGTGGAGCTTACCTGGCAAATAGGTATATGTGCATTTCAGCTACAGCTTCTAGCATTAAACTTAGTAATTGTGCTTAGCATTTGTACAACATTTTACAGTTCCAAAAATACCTCAGCGTGAATCGTCTTGTGTTTTTCAGATCAACTCTCTGAGAGTTGTTTAAGACTTGGCATTTAACAGACATGTATACTGAGGTTCAGAAACATGCAAATAATCATCAAAGCACATTAATGGCAGGGTTGGAACTGAAGCTTCTGTTTTCTGATATAACACTCAGTGCCTTTTGTTAGGATTCCAAGTATAGAAGGAGCTCAGTACAAATCACAAAACCTTCTCTGCAAGGCATCCCTACTGTTTCACGATCAAGGTTCATTTACACAACATTGCTCATCCCAGCTGTGCTTGTGATGAAGTCCTGCCTTAGCCAACCTGATGTCAGATTTCAGAAAGCCTATAAAGTGGACTGCAGGAATAAGTGAATGGTACTTCTCCTTTTTACAGTTCCTTGTCTCCGTAATTCCTATATGTATGTTTTCCAAATCAATCCATAACCTGAGGGCAAGGGAACCTGTTTAAGCAGATTGCTTAGCAACCAACCAGGAGAAGGTGGACATGTTAACAGGAATCCTAACAACAATATTTCCTCCTACTGACTTCAACTTCTGAAATAAACACAGGTAATTGCACTGACTCTTTCATAAGTCTGGGTTTATGTTCACATGTGTCACATGTTGGTTTGCAAATAACTACACTTGTTGATTGTTCTCCTGTACAAGACATGACCCATACCAATGTGAATTGCAGGTGCACAAGATCTCGGATTCTTCCAAGGAGAGCAATTTAAGATCTCCCTGCCGTGTTACTTCAGCTTCACATCTGCGAGTGCTGAGATGCCCTCATGAGGTGAAGAATGCCTTGAGTAAACCAGGACCAAATAAATACAATTTTTGTTAAGAAGAAGTCCCAGGGGTGACAGCTGAGGGATCAAGCATTGAATCTGGACTCTTATGGTTTTGTAGGAGTTTAGAAATGGAAGGTGCTTCATTTCCATTTCCCTCCTTCGGCTTCTATGCCACCATCTCCTTATTCAAAATTAATAACATCACCACCTTTAGAAGATGCCTCTCTTCTCTGAGAATTCTTCCCAAATCTCCTAGGGCTGGATACCTGGCTTAAAGAAGACACAGAATAGTCTGGCCAATGGCCTATCTGTCTATCTCTTCAACCAATTTCAAATAAGATAGGACAGACGTGGAGACTGAGGAAGTGAGCATATTCGGAGTAAAGCACTAACGTAAGAAGTTATGAATAACTATTTTCCCCCTGGAACTGCTTTATTCCTCTGACTTGGTTGTTGAACTTTTCCTTAGATTATATGAGATACACCATTAACCTTCCAAAGTTTTTCTTCCATTTACTTAAAAGAATCGAATAAGGCTCTACCTTTTTTCCAACCACACTGTCAATAAGACATTATTAATTTAATTAATTCAGGATGAAAGCTGATATCACCTTTCACTGGCCTTTTCTCTCTGAGGTGCCTATGCAAGGGGGCACCTGACCAGGGGCAAGACCTCATCATTCTACCTCTCAAATCTATTCTCCACTTTATACATTCCCACAGCTCTGGTCTTCATCTAGGGTTTCAACTTAACTAGTGTTCCTATTTCTACTCTTGCCTCCTTCCAGTGAATTCTCTGCTCCAAAGAAGAATCCGTTTTAACAGGGGGAGAAATTAAACCAGCCTTTACCAAATCTCCCATTTGTTCAGAGATTTCATATTCCTTGCCTCATGTAATCCTTTCTAAGAATTACAGTTTTTTTCTTAATCTTTACGCTCATTTTACTGATGAAGTACTGTAATTGAGACGCAGACATAGTAAGTAAACTTCTCCTGGTCACATAGTTGGTAAGTGATGAAGTCAAGCTTCAGACTCAGGCAGGCAGACTCAAGGACCCATGTTTTCAACCATTTGCTAATTTACTCCCTAGTAAGAGGTGAGCTTTAAAGATATTTTACAATCCTATATACTTAGTGAGGTCAGAAACGGTAAAAATCCAGATCTCTCTGACCCATGCCCTTCACACTATACTGTGTTATGCTCATGCCATCCCCTAGCTTAAAAATTCCTTTGGCAACCAACATATTTCCTTTTACTGGCATCAAGTCCCTTATGATTAGGCTGTAACTAAAACTTCCAGTCTTTATCTCCCATCTTCCTTGCCTTTCTGCCTTGTATATAAACCATCTTTAACCATTTTTTTGGTCATTTCCCTCTTTCACATTTCAATGTAGCTAACTACTATCCATCAAAATCTAGCTTTAATGTGTGTGAGCAGTCTACAAATTTCCCATTAAACTCAAACTATTCACCTATTTGGAAGCAAAACTTTTCATGGCTATTCTTAAATCACCTATTATACAGGAAAATGTGAGGGGGGGGGATAGGGGAAGAATATAGCAATCTTAAATAATTATCATTAATTCTTAGGGAAGGAGAAAGAGTTCACACAAACAAGGTCCCTGAAGCTTAATCTTCACTGTTGTCTATCATATTCATTCTTAAGCTTCTCTAGAGTTAGGAATGACTTCTATTCTTACTACACTCCAGTAACTAAAATTCCATTCTGCATGTAGTAAAAACTCAATTTTATTTTTTAAACTATGTCGGTTGATCTTTTTTTTAATCCACACTTTACTCTATGATTCATCTCCGCCATTCTACACATGGCTTTGAATAATCTTAGTGACACTAATGATGTGGTGCTCTACCAACTTGAAGCAATCAACACCCAAGGTGAACCCTGTTATTCACCAGATGTTCTAACAACTTTGTATTTGTGAGTCAATAGTTATTTCACATTGGGAACTACGTGCAATTTCTACCAGGAGAAGAGGAAAAGTAGGAGAGGGTCAAGGAGGGGAGCATAAAGAAGATTTTAAAAATGGGGAAAGAAACAATAAGAAAACAAAGGAGAGAGGGAGAGGAGGAGTGGGAAGAGAAGAGGAAAGACTTGGTGATACAAGGAAAAACTGAAGGAAGAAGAAAGGCCAACTTTAATCAACTCTTACTATATACCCAATACCATACTACATGTTTCACATATGCTTAGTCCTTTAATTTCCATATGGCACTGAAAAGTAGATAATTGTACTCCCATTTTGCATATAGAGAGATTCAGGCTCAAAAATTTTGAGGAAGTTCCTATGTGGTGATAGTCTTAAAGGTGCCAGAGCTGGGGTTGAACTGGGGTCTGTCTCATCTTGTGTTCTTCATTGCTCTGATGCATTGCCTTTCTTTGGTCTCCTTGGTACAGGCACTGTTTTCACATCAAACTGAATTTATGCTCTTCATCTGCCCCATGGCAACACTACTGATATTTGTAAGAAGTGACATATTTCTACATGGTTGTTTCTTCTCCAGTTTAATATCCCCATTTTCTTTCCAACAGATTCTCAAACAATATTTGACTTCTACTGAACATTTAAGGTCACTTTCTTCAGTCAATGTCTCTTTCTCTACGGGTTTCACTATGACCATTGAGATTCCTGGTGGGTTACCCCCAGATTCTTCTACAGACTGTTCAACAAGTTTTCTTGTCTTGGAAAAGAAAGATGACAATAAGCTATTTCTCTCTTTTAATTTTGTTGAAACCAGGGTGAAGCAAAAGACCATGGCCTTGGAAATCCTATTCAGAGAGACAATAGAGCTTTGGTGACAGTAAACTTCGGGTTCTAATCTTGTCTACAGCCCTCATTATTTGTATGATCTTGGTTAGGTTACCCACAGTATCTAATACTTAGATTGTCTTTCTATAAAATCAGATATTAGTATCTATGAAAGGGTGTTGAGAAAAATCAATCAAGAGAGCATATGGCAAGCAAAAGACACATAAGAAACTCTCAGTAAATGGTCTTCATCATCATCCTTATTAGTTGCAGTGCCCACACATTCTCATTCAAACACCATCCAACTATGCTCATTAGAAGCACAATCTTCTATCTTCATTCCAAGTCATAAAATGACTTGGTTATACCCATGTTTTTAAGGATAATATAATGCACAAATTAGATAGACTTAAGGAATTTTTCCCCCTGACTGAAGTTTATACCTAAAGAAACAGCATGTGAGATAAAATAAAGGATTTTCCCCTAAGACTATGGATGGCTACAGGCAGAACTAGAAGCAGAACCCATGATGTTTGTAAACCAATCCAATGTACTTATACCTAAAGTGATTTCCAAATTTTGAACTTGAAGAACAGAATTATGCTGACTAATGGGTTACCAACCAAGTATTTTGCCTAATTCAGTCAAGAATAAGAGATACCAAAAGAAAATATATTTGTTGAAAGAGACATTGGAAATACTTCTCAACAAATCAACTAAGATCACCTTGTCACCAAGTTTAACCATACTCATGGGGGTCCATCTGACAAAGATCAGATGATTAAGTTTCCAGACTTGGCTCTTCTATTTGTGAGGTAACCTTCAGTAAGTCATTTCACAGCTTTTTAGATTGTTTTATCATGTGTACAATGAGTAAATCAAAGTATTGTTGATACGATGCATATAATGCATTTTTAATTTTTATTTTTTTTGGTTTTAGTTTTTTTACATGATTATTCAAACAAGTTTATATTCAATTAAGTGCCCAAATCTAAAATGTAATGATTAATAAATTTTTACATATCTCTACACTCATGCAAACACATACAGATGACGGAAAATATTTACATAATCCCCAGAAGTTCTCCTCATAATGTTTTATCAGATTGAAAAAAACATAGGACACCAGTTAAAGTTGAATATCATGTATTTTTAAATATATGTGTATTTTTTTTTTAGAGAGAGAGTACAAGTGGGGAGGAGGGGCAGAGGGAGGGAGGGAGGAGGGAGAGAGAGAGAAAGAGAGGGAGAGAATCTTAAGCAGGCTCCATGCTCAGCACAGAGCCTGACTTGGGGCTCAATCCCATGATCTTGGGATCATGAGTGAAGCTGAAATCAAGAGCCAGATGGTTAACCAACTGAGCCACCGAGGCACCCCTGAATATCATTTGTTTAATGTAAGTATGTGCCATGTAATATATGTGACCCCCCCAATACCTTTGCTCAGCAAATTCCACCTGTATCTCCCCTTAGTAACTATAATCCTTACCTCCATCAACCACATATTCACTTTGCATACTCTTGAACTTCATGAAAAAGGAATTATACAGAATGTACTTTTTGTATCCACCTTCTTTTGCTCAACATAATGCTTTTAAAATTCATCTGTGTTGCTATGTGTATAATAGTTTGCTCTGGAATATAGTAAAATTTGCTTATTCTTTCTCTTATTCATGGATATAGATTATTACCAGGTTAAGGATATTAAGAATACAGCTTGTTATGGCCATAGCTTTTTCATGGTGGATATTTGTACTAATTTCCATGGTTTTGGTGGATATTTGTACTAATATTGGCAATTATCTACTAAAGATTGTTAACTATGGAATTGTGGAATGTGTGCAGCTTCAAAAGATATTACCAAACAGGATAAAACTATTTAAACTTTTGGCAAATACATGAGAGTTCCAGTTGCTCCACATTCTCACCAACAAGTGATATCACTGGTCATTTCAGTTGTGGCCATTTTGGTGATGGTGCAGTGCCATCTCATTTAGGTTTTAATTTGCATTTCCCTGATGTGCACCAAGAATGAGAAATTTTTACATATCAGCCATTGTATCTCCTATCTTGTAATGTACCTATTCAAATATCTTGCCCATTTTTATTTGGGTTGTGGATTAGTTTTCCAAGTTTTGTTATTGTTTTTAGCGGAGAATAAGTCTGATAACCAGCTACTTCATTATGACCAGTTTGTTTTGAAGGTGATTTATAAATTGCAAAATGCTGTTACAACATGTCATTATGCATATCATTATTATTAATAGTACTGTCTTTACATTTTTTATGAGAACATTATAATTAGAGAACAGGGCTTTCTGACTCTTGCTACCCTGCCCAAAATGTCACCATGGCTTGCAAAATTGTATACTAATGGGAATATTTATTTGTGTAGACTGCCAACTTTTGAGACAAGAGTTTTCCATTCTGCATATATTATATTTCTATCTTTACAGTGTACACTTCCTTTCTAATCAAATAATATGTGAGTAAATTCAAGCCATTCCTGAGATATTTACTCAACAAATTTTATACCTTAAAAGGTCAGCAGTGTTTCTAGTCTTAAGTAGTATAAAACAGTACAATAAGCATGAATTTTGGAGTCAAAAGACCTGGTTTGGCATACCAGATTTGTCGCTTGCTGATTACATAAACCTGGATCATTTATTCAACACCCCTAATCCCCTAATTTTTTTTCCTTTGCAAATAAAATAGATCATATTCTGTATCCTCTCCACTTCAGAGAATTATGCCCAGGTTTTGAAAAATAGTTTCAATAAAAACTACCATTTATTGCATGCTTACTAAGTATCAGGTTTTGATAAGGAACCATGCTCTTATAATCTCTGCAACAATTCTATGATGTATAGAATGTGGGTGTATGTATTATCACCCCCATTTTACAGATAAGGAGACAGTGATAGTAGGGGTCAGGTAGCATAGCATGCCTAAGATCACACACGAATTGCCAACCCAGACCTATTTACCTCTAAAAGTAACCTGTGCAGCCCTTGTTACCGTATTTGCAGCACAATCATTAAATCACTATGAATGTTGCCAGGTCTCATAACTGAATAGGACAGAAACAATTTATTCCTCCCTAGCACCCTAAAAAATATTTTTTCTTTTTGTGAAATGGGTAAAAATTGGGTATTACAGCACTTAAACTTTAATTGGAAATTCTATTCCCATTCAAGACATTTTATTAGTAAGGATTGCTTATGCTTTCACTGGGACAAGGAGATAGAAGAATTCTTGTTCTCTTGGAATACCAAAATGAGATTAAATAAAGAAGAGACTCTTTCCCTAGGATCACCAATCATGTCCAAGGAAGACTCATCCAAGAACCACATGCAGCCTCCACTTCAACAAACCAAGCTTTGGGTTCAGCAGACTATGGGGTGCAGGGTTATCTAGGGAGACAATCAATGGTGCCAGCTTCCTTGTCTTTAAACAGGGGCTCTGTCTGGCGTATTCAGAATTTGTACACTCAAGATCCAGAGAACTGTAGAGTGCAGACATGCTGGGATTTACCTGGCAAGAGAAAACACTCTGGCTGAATCTAAAACGAGCTGTGTTTCCAGACCTCAACGGCCTGGTGCTGGTGAAGACCCAGGGGAGGTAGAAATAGTAGAAATGAGAAGGACACCAGAGCCCAAGGAATGGTGTGTCGTGGCTTGGCATGAACTGTGGCTTACGCATTAAGAACTAGAGGACTTGGGAAAACACAATAAGGTTAATTAATAAAACTTCCAACTGGAAGTAATTGTAAAGTTTACAAAATGCATTCACGCAAACCATCTCAATTTTCCAAGGGCTGGGTGAGGTGTTTTCATTGATCCTCTTTCTTGGGTAAGGGCAGTGGGGATCAAGAGGTCACATGGGCATACAGCTAATAAGAGGCAGAACTCAGGCTCCCTGGTTCCCAGGTCAGTTCATTTCCCATTAAAGTATACCAAATTGTTTTCAGGAAACCAGAATCAGACAGTAAAGTATCCAACAGCAAAAATCAGAGTCTGGGGACAAAAACCAAAGAGATGGAGTGAGGGGCCAGATGTTGTAATCCACCAGAGTCAGAAAATGTCTTAATTAAATGCTTGGAACAGAGAGAAAGAGAAAAAGGTTATATTCCAGAACAACACAAATTAGAGTGGAGAATTAAATGGCACCTTTCATGATGGAACAGGCTGGATCCTGCTTTGTACAGACTCCACCACTTAAGTAACACCTGTATGATTATGAATAAGTCACTTAGTGCCACTGCACATGTATTGCCTCATTTTAAACTGGCAACAGTGAAGGAGGAAAAGTAAAAGAGAAGAAGGCAGGGAAAGGGGAAGGGAGCAGGGAGAAAAAACATAAGGAAGATAATGTAAGGGACAGGTGATGTTTAAATGCAGGGATAGATTATATAAGTATTATAGTAGTGGTGGGGTTAAAGAAGAATATAGAACTTCGTCCATGAATGGAATAGAATGTTTGGAACTTACTTAGCCATTCATATGTTAATTAATTATTTTTTTTTATGAAGTTGCCCATTTATTCACTCAACAGTTAAGTGCTAATAATCAATTTAGTACCATGCTACTAGAAATTGAAGACAAGGAGATGGACAAAACATCGCTCTCCTGCCTTGAAAGAGCTCTCAGTGTGGAAGACAGACAAGTAAACCTACTACAAATGGAATATTATGCAGGATAAGTACCAGGAGATTATAAAAGCAAAGAAAGGTCCTCACCCAATTTTGTGCCTGGTGCATGGACAGCTGAGTGTTGGGAAAGCAAGGGAATTGGCTAGAACAGTCTCTCCTGGAACAGGTAACAGCCCAGGAAAACATGAAGGAAGAGTCAAAATTATTCAGACAATGGGTATGGGGAAGAAAGCTGAGAAATGCATAAGGTATTTTCAGTCAGAGAACACAGAAAAACAAACACAGAGTAAAAGGTGAGTGAGAATAAGTTTAAGAAAATGAAGGAAGTTTTGTCTTGCTGGAATTTAAAAAATAAGGGGAGCAGAAAGGAGGCTGAAGTTGAACCGATTTTGCAGGGTCCAGATTGTGAGTGGGATCAGAACATGTGGACTTTTTCCTGAGGACAGTGGGCAGTCTATGAGTGATCTTAACCTGGGCAGCAATAGGATAGGTGGTACCTTTTTTTAAAGACCATTCTGGCCTCATGAGAGAAAAAACTGAAAAAAGTAATAAGCCTAGATACAGGAAATCTAAGCGGGAAGGCTCTGTGCACTGATCCAAATAGAGTTAATGTAGACTCCAGTGTGACTGTGGAAGCACATGCATGTGCAGGCCTGAGTTATAGGCACAATTCAAGGGAGATATACTCTCAGGTCTTCATATTCTCTGACTTCCTCCGTTACTCAGACACAATGACTGCAGTGATGTATATTAAACAAAAAATATTCAATTTTAAAAACATTCTGCACTTTTCCACCTTTTGCTATTCTCCTCTAGAAAATACCTATTCAGATTATTCTGGGATAACAAAGTTCTTTGGGAAGAAGCAGCTGAATATATCCATCTCAGCAGATGCCAGCTTCCTGAATGGCAGTGATGGAAAATCCCACATCCCCCACTTCTCTGACACACATGACCCTTCTCCACCCAATTTCAAAGAAACAAACCATGTCTCAGAGACTCCTTTGGAAAAATAATCATTCAATAGGATGTGACTAGGCTGTTTCCATGGCAATTCAAGCTCTCTTACATTGTGATAATTTCCTAAAATGGAAATTTCCTTTTGTCTCCTAATGTTACTTCCTTTTGTTGTGTGTAGGTATTCACACTCACAGAGGCAGTTTGGGTTAAAAAAAAAAAAAAGTACAAAAAAAGTAAAATAAAAGACTTAAGTCTCTTGGTTATTTTCCTGCTTCCCACAGCTTACTAGCCTAGGGAGATTGCTGAGCTTTTTAAGGGATGTATCAAATAATATCAATGTGGGGGTTGGAGAAAGGATTATCCTAGTACTTAAACTTTTTTTTTTTTTTAATACAGGCATTTCAGAAAAAATAGAACACTATGTAAAATACCTATCACCACTCCCAAACTAGGAGCACACTCCATTCTTTCCTTCCAATTAAAAACTGTTACTAGGCCAGGGATGGAGCAACTCAGCCAGCCAGAGAATGCAACCCAGAGGAAACAATGTCATTTGACCAGCAACCCTCAGCTCCATCCCCATAGACAGGGCCAGAGTTTGAAGACTGTGATGAAAGTTTGTTTCTATGCCATAATTTAAAAATCGAACTCCGGGGCGCCTGGGTGGCTCGGTCGGTTAAGCGTCCGACTTCGGCTCAGGTCATGATCTCACGGTCCGTGAGTTCAAGCCCCGCGTCGGGCTCTGTGCTGACAGCTCAGAGCAATCATACTCAGCCAGGTACAATACTGATCCCATGGGACGTTTGTCAATGGCTAGAGACATTTTGGGTTAGCACAACCAGAAAGAGGACAGATGGGAGGGATGCTGCCCAACCATCATCCAGTGAGCAGAGGGCAGGGATACTGCTAGACATTCTACAAAGCTCTACAGCACCTCCCCCCACCCCCACCCATGACAAAGAATTATCCAGCCCAAAACGCCACTGGTAAAAAGTTTGAGAAAATTTGCCTTAGAAATTGGAGATGCTGCTAACATAGGGCCGGTGGGTTAATCATTGGAAAACAGATTGGCCTTCAGGGTCTGAATTGGGAAAGTGCACCTAAAAGGGTCCGTACAATGAAAGTGAAGGGGCTCAATGACTCATTTCAAATTCTGTAAATGTCAGGAGTTAGGTCTCCAATTAGGCATGTAAAAAAAGACATCCAGGAATCCATGAGCCAGGTGAGTCTATTTATTCCATCATTTACACATTCATTGATTTTTTTTTTTTTCAGTACATTGCAGGCAGTGGACCAGGTACTAAAAATTCAACAATAAACAAAGCAGAGGGTCCTATCTTCATTGATCCCCTAGTCTGGCAGGAAATAAGGATAATAATAAACAATGCATAATTAAATATTTAATAACAGTTGTAACAAGTGCTATGCAGGAAAAGTATGGCTTTTTTTTTTTTGAGCATAAATTAGAGGTTCTCATCTAGAAAGGAAAACTTGCCAGAGAAAATGATTTTAAACCAAGATCTGATTGATAAGTATTAATGCATTTACATAGGCCCAGGTAGCCAGACTGGTATGTAAACTGCAGAGTAACATCTGCCACTAGGGTGAGGTCTGTGAGGAGCCCATATCTAGAATGTTTCAATCACTTATGCTTTTTCTAATGCAGGCGTGTTCACAATCCATAGAAGGAGAATGAGATGTCAATAAGGACAAACAGGAGATGGGTTAAGAATTGAGACAAGGCTGGGCCAACTTGGAAAAGCAAATTGATACCTACAATGGTCTAATTATGCACCAGAACTTGAGTTTACATATCAACCGTAGTTCCAATAAACATTGAGTTCATTCTCCATACCCAGTAAATGTTTTAGTTATAAATTAAAAACAAAACAAAAAAAAGCGCCTAAAGTTGAGGTAAGAAAGATTCAACAGGAGCCCAATATAGTAGCAGTACTTTTTTTTTTTTTTTATACAGGATCTCAAACCAAAAATCGTATTTGGTTATTCTTGTTTTATTCAACTGTATAGAAATGGGGTCAAGGATATGTGAAAATGGTGGATGTATTCTTCCAGCTCCTGCCGGTCCTATTGCTTCTTTCAATCACGCTTTTTGTTTTTCAGAAGTGTTTTGCATTCTGTTGCCCAGGTATGTTAAATGAATTTTTGTATTTATTTAAGCATACATACTTAGAAAAGTATGCGAGTCATGAACAGATGGTTTAATAAATTTTCATAAATTCACTTAGATAACTGACAGTCAGACTAAGACTTAAAATATTACCAACATTCCAAAAACCTCCTTTGTGGCTCTTCCAAGTCAACATCCCCACCAAGATAATGAAGGTCTTAATTTTTATCACCACAGATTAGTTTTGCCTGTTTTTGAAATACTCTTTAAATTACAGTATTTGTTCATGTGTCTGGCTTTTCTCTCCTAAAGTTATATGCTGAGGTTTACCCACTTTGGTACATAAAGCTCTTAATTATCTTTGCTGTATTATATACTACTTTAGCTGCATACTTTGATATGCTGTGATTTCATTACCATTCAATTTGAAAGGTTTTATTGGTTTCCACTGTGATTTCTCTATTGACATTTGGATTATTCAAACGTACATTCTGTAACTTCCAGATCACTATGATTCTTTATGACTTGTTATTAATTGCTAATTTAAATATTTTTCTGTTCAGACAGCATACTCTTTATATGTCAGTCCTTATGCTTGACTGCTTCTAGTGGCGACAGACTTAGAAGGGCTCTTCTAGTTAGGGCTTCCCTCCCTTTTCTGATGACAAGAGAATTCCAAAGGCACGGAGTCCAACGTGGGGTTTGAACTCACAACCTTGAACTCATGACCCTTAGATTAAGGCCATGAAATCAAGACCTGAGCTGAGGTCAAGTGTCAGATGCTTAGCTGACTGAGCCACTCAGGCACCCCAGACAGCATTCAATTCTGTGAGGACTTAATTAAGTCTTACTTAGACAATAATATTTCAGAGTGTTTTTTTGTGTGATTTTTTTTCCTAGAGCAGTGATTCTTAACTTTGACCATGTATAAAAACCATTAGAAGAATATATATAATAAATGTATATAAATATATTTATATAAATATGTATATGAATGTATATAAATATAATAATAAAATAAATGTACACATATAAAATATATTATAAATGTATATAAATATAATGAATATTACCTATATACATATATAATATGCATTATATTATAAATGTCTGTAAATATGCATATGTATTTAATTCATGCCATAAGGAAGAATGCTAATCATAATACATATTATGTATTGCTCACGACTGAGATAATGGCATCTTTGGTGGCCTAAGTTCCTCCTGGGGGACAACTGTCCGTGAAATTCATGTTTATGCGTATCTTGTGAGCAGAGACAGTTTTTGGTCCAGAATGAGTCCTCAAGGCTGTTCTATAATTAACAAATAGAGACAATGTCTCCTTCTGGGGCAGAGGGCAAGTTTGTTTGCCCTCTGGTATAATGAAGACAGTGTCTCTGGTCAGAGCAACGACTGGGCAGGTTTGCTTGCAGCCAATTATAACTATCAGAGTATCCCAAGTTTGAGATTCCTTAGTTATTATGATTCAAACCCATCACATTTAGAGTATCTGGACTGCTCTGCATCAGCCTCGCGAGACTGAAATGCTACAAGAATTAATGTTAATAGAAACTCAAGCTCCTAATACTTGCTGTGTAGTAAAAAAATAATTTCCCTTATCTCTGACCAAGGAGTTTCTGTCCATAAAGTTGTGTCAGGTTAACTTGTTAGCTTGGAAGTAGGGTGACATCTCAGACACTTCATAGTTATTGATAATTCCAAAGAAAGCAACGTCTGGTATCCCTGGGCCATTGGTTAAATTTTGATCATCTATGTGGCCAAAATGTGGGAACAGGTAATTTTGTTCCCTTGTTAACTTTAGCTTTATTTTCTATCCTAATAGAAATTTACTTGTATAAAAACTGCCCAGTTTATATGTGTTATGAAAGGTTTATAGAAAGTATTTTGTAGCCCAGGGCTCTTTTCTCTAGGGTAGTTTTTAACTTTTTCTTTTTTTTAAATACTATAGACCCTTTTGGCCATTTGGTAAAGCCCATGGCCTCTTCTCCATAATAATGTTTCTAAGTCTATAAAAAGTATAGAATTGCAAAGGGAGTTCATGCTATTAAAACAGAATTGTCTAAATACTTAAAAATCAGTCTATGGTAACAGTAATGCATTGCTTTTATTAATGTCATAAATAAAATAGCATAGAACAAATGATTACCAAAATATCAAATAGTCTTAATTCAAATAATATTAAGATATCGGCAACCATAATATGCATATGTATGTAATATGTAATGTGACATGAAAATATCTGATTCTGTTAATGCAAAGTCACTAGTAATGCAATTACTGCTATTATTAATGTAGTTTGTTTTCTACTTTAATAAATGAAGGAATGCTAAATTTCAATTATAGGATAGTAAAAATAAATGTGCTCTCTCCCCACCTACCCCCTGCCCTGCCCCGGCCACACATAGTCCTGATTGATTAATGGACTCCTTGTTTAGAATCTCTGTCCTAGAGTTTCTAAAGAACCTCAAGATAACCTTGAAAAAGTCAAAGCAAAGCAGATTATACTAAGTGAATAGTATTATTCTCCTGAATTTAATGTCCTCCACAGAAGACAGTGATTTGACTTTTCAAGCATTTCCCAAAGGTGTAAATTTTTGACCTGACTTCATGTAAATTGGAGTCTTTTGATTTCCAGAGTTAACAGAAGAGATAGCTTTTTTGTTTTTGTTTTGGTTTATTTTAACTTCTTTTGCTTTAGGAGTATCATCTTCTTTAAAACATCTAAAGGAAATTATTACTTGGGACCCCTTCCAACAATCTCAGATTTCCTGGAGTTAAATCTTAAAAATACTAAATCTTTTAATTTTTGTAGGTCAGAGGGAAGTCTAGTGTCTAACATGAATACCACAGGCACAAAAATATATGAGATCACTAGGTTCATCCTTAGACAATTAGCTGGACCAATTAGATAGAACAAAGGGAAAAGCATATATGTAGACATTTAAGTGATTCTATCACATGTTACCTACCAATTAATTATAAATGATTGGGGATGAGGATGAGGGAGAATTATAAAGCATTGCTGTTTTTATAATTTTACCCAAATATGATTAATGAGCAAGCCTCAAAAACATGAATGCATGTTATCAAATTCTATTTTAGTATTCTTTTTTTCTTTTACAAAATTATTTAAAAGCGTGAATAATAGTTTTTTTTAGCTTCATACAAATTTTCACATAAGCTATTCCCTAACCACACCTTTGGAGTAGGAATCACCAGTTCGGAATCACAAATGAAGACACTGAAATTCAGAAATTTGATATCTTGAACGAAGTCACTGAATCTAAGTCTGACCATCTTTCTTTCACACTGCTATATTGGAACCTGGCAATATGAGAAAGCTTTCTTTCCGTTCTTGAGCTATGTGAATCAATCTTCTTATTCTGCGATTACACACATAATATTAAAATAACAATGCTAATGACTGTTACAATAGCAACAACAAACTTCACTGCATAGAGTGATCATCTAAGGTAAACAGTGAAACCCAACAGACTTGAGAGCTCTTGTTCTTAGCCACCGTTGTAAAATATTTCCTTTGAGTTGCCCTTGCTCTCTGAGGGGTCCAATGCCCTTCTCAACATTCTTCCATTCTCCAGGCCATTACCATTAATCAATGGAAAGTTCTCCTTCATCTCAGATCATAAATCACCAGGCTATCCTAGTGTTGCTAGGTAATCGCTCTGATGAGCTAATCCACACCAAGGTGTGAATGAATAATGATGGTTTTATAATTTTTCCACTTGGGAGTCTGTTTGCATTTTAAAGAGGGCCACAAACACTTCTTCACTGAAGTGTGAAATGTGGAGATTTCTGAGTCTATTTTCAGGCAGATGAAGGGAAAAGTAATGTTTGGTCAAGAGGTGTTTAAGCACCTCTCAAACTACCTGGTTTGTAAAGACTGGAAGAAATAGAGGGAATTAGCATATGGAGGCTAGCAAGAGAAAGACATGATAAGCCAATCCTTTCTGACAGATTTGGGTGAGTCATACTTGTCTGCACAAAAGGAATTCACTCCAGGAAAGACTGCTGCATCTGTTCTGTTCTCCAGGGCATATATCCTTTCTATTCTCAGGTCATTAATAAGCAAGGTTCCTGACATCCAGAACCCAGCTACCTCTCCGAGTCTTGCCACTCCATTGCAGGGCTTCTAGAATCTTGTTATTGTTATTATTATTACGTTTGGGGATTTGGTGATGAAACTTCCACACCACCATCCCGCGCCCCCCGCTTCACTGAAATATAATTGATACATAATATGGCGTAAGCTTAAAGTATACAACATGTTGGTTTGATTCATTTATGTATTGCAAAATCTTCATTCAACCCTTTTGGGATGGTTCATCTCCTTCCATAAAGACTCCACACTTAAACTAATTGGAATTTACAAAAAAAAAAAAAAAAAAAGTCAACAAAAAGCTTGGAAAAGCTTTCCCTTCCTTCAAAGTACTCTACCTTATGAAGTTTGGAGGCTTCAAGGACAGAGATAGTTTCCATTCTTTCAAACGTACCCTAGTTCCCTCCTTTGGAGCTGCCCCTTGTAAAGCCTATGACACAAGATTAAACTCTACTGATAGACTCAATGGACATTTGGGACAACTGAAGAAAGTCCTTCCTTAATACTCGCTATTAAAGTTATTGTTGGAAATTGGTATCCTCTTCTGAGATGCCTCAGTGGGATTCTGAACTGAGAGCCATTACAAGCAAAGTAGAATAATGATGAAAATGTCTCCAAAGAGGAAGGCTCTGATCAGGCTGAGAAAACAAAAATCAAAAGAATTATGAACTTGACTTGGTTCAGTATAACCTTCCACTATTAACTGTTGGTCATTCAAATTCCTGGACATTTTAATAACATTAGTAGCACTTCCTCCCTTGGGTAGAAGTGAGGAAAGGATCATAGAATGAAAATCCAAGAACATATTTTTTAATAAAAAAAGTCAAATGAAAGCAAATCCATTTTTTAAATTATTACTTAGTGTATGACTTATAAATTCAGAGATAATCCTCAAATAGAAAAGAAAGGAAGAAATAGCAAAGCTAAATACTAAATCTATCCTTTTCTACTAGCTTAATGGATTTATAGGCTTCTCTAAAGTTTATTTTTCCTCTTTCTTTCACCTTATGCCTCAAGGCATTTATCTGTTAAATGAAGAATTATTATATTTATTTCATAATGAGATTCAGAGTGTTAAACCTAACAATGCAAAGTATTACAATAGTACAATAGTACAAATATACAATAGTCCAAAGACTAGACATAGTGTGGCTAAGACTTAGTATTTTGGAATCAGGTAGATATGAACTAAATTCCTAACCTACCAATTCTAAACCACATGACTCTGGATAAGTTATTTAGTCATCTGTCCTTTATTATTCTCATTTACACCATGCTGGTAAATAATAGGTGATATATAGCAAGATTAAATTAAATTAAATATAATAAAGAAGTTTAGTGCCAAATACACATTAGACACTCAACAGTAGTAATTATTATTAATGCTATTTGGAAACTACTTAAAGGCTTCTATGTGTTCCTACTTGTATGTAACTATTAGCAGAAGTGGGTTTAGAACAGATAAAACTACATACGAAAGTTACACATAAAGGTATTTTCTTTCTTTTAAAGTCACTCACAATTGTCTTGTGGAATACGTTGATGTAATGTTTTGAAATCCTTGTTGCTTATGGCAGGGCACAGTGGTTTACGATCTAGAGTCTCAGGGCACCTGGGTGACTCAGTCGGATAAGCGTCTGACTTCAGTTTAGGTCACGATCTCACAGCTGGTGAGTTTGAAACTCGCATCAGGCTCTGTGCTGACATCTCAGAGCCTGGAGCCTGCTTTGGATTCTGTGTCTCCCTCTCTCTTTCTGTCCCTTCCCCATTCATGCTGTCTCTCTCTCTCTCAAAAATAAATAAACATTAAAAATTAAAACAAAAATAAGATCTACAGTCTCAAAGCCTGTATTTAAACCCAACTCCAGAATTTACCATCTAAGTGAATGTGAGCAAATTAAATAATATCTTATTTTCACATTCCTCATCTATAATATATGGGTAAGAATAATACCCACTAGGGGCACCTGGGTGGTTTAGTTGGTTAAGTGACCAACTTCTGCTCTGGTCATGATCTCACAGTTCATAGGTCAGGCTTGCTACTGTCAGCATGGAGTCTGCTCCAGATCCTCTGTCCCCCTCTCTATCTGCCCCTCCCCTGCTTGCTCACTCTCTCTCTCTCAAAAATAAATAAACATTAAAAAAATAATATTACCCACCACTTAGGGTCTTTGGGAGGACTACATGAGTTACACAACTTAGCTGATTTAGAGAAGTGTTAAAGGACATAGTAAGGAACTCCAAAATGTTAACTTACATTTCTTTTCAAATCTACTTCTCTTGTAGATCATACTTAATGAGTAAAATATACAAGATTATAGTTTTGTTATTAATTAAAGTCAATTCAATTTTTAAATTGACCTATGTTGTTCCATATATGCCACATTAAATGCTGTTATTAGTTTGTCAGACATTTATGATCAGTGATGTAAATATAATACTCTTCATCAGACCCAGGTGGGATCATGGCATTGCTGATTTGTAACTGATTGAATTTATGGGTGGACTAGTTGGCCCAAAATGCACATCTACATAAATATAAGTTGTTATCACTCTTGCAAAGAAGTAATGCTGCATGAATTATGTTTAAGTTTTCATTTATTTTAATATCTGATTATGTCTGCCTCAACACATACTACTAATGCCCTAATGCATCCTCTTACAATACAACTGAAAATCCAAGTGCAATTACCTTGAGTAGATAACACAAACCCCACTTTTGTGATGGTAAGCAAACGTAAACAAGCAAAGAACAAAATTCAGAAACTCTTGTCAGTCCAGCAGCCTGCTCACCACCTTCTGGAAAGGCTCTCTGAAGCAATCGTTGGCTTTGTTAGCTCCCCTGAGATCAGAGCTCCCTCCGGCAGCTGCAGGTGCTAACACGTACTTACTTCCTTTAGCCCCCTAAGAATCACATTTCCTTTACATTTCCCTACTTCTTCACCTCTATCCCTTCTACTTTCAGTTGGAAATCCTAGTCTTCTGAGTCTCTCTGAACTTCCTCCTAAAGGAGATGAACGTATCACCACTCTCTCTTAATCCTGCATTTCTCCCCATTCATTTATTCAAGGCTATCCTGTTTGCTTAAATCATGCAGCCTTGACTTTTAAAGGAGGCAGGTGTTTAGTCACTTAGAATCTATCTAAGTAAAACAATAGAAAAAGATTTCTTATAGGCTTTTAAAAAGACTCTCTCTCTGACACAGACAGGAGAAGTCTTGGTAGAGAATGGAGATTGTGAACGCTTCCCATAAAAGCCAGGGTTTATTTTCTGCCCATTGCCCATTCACTGTTTTATTGTTTGTTTCGGTGTCTGTAGCAGAGTTCTCACACTGCATGCCCCCACTGCCTCTGCCTGCATAAAACATGATGCTCTACCGCGAACAATGCTGGAATACATTACATAAATTTCCCTTTGATATCCAGCATGTTTTCTACTCTAATAGAATCTGAGCAGAATCACATCTCTTTTTCCCCAGTGTTCCCGATGTGCTTCATAACTCTGTCTCCTACGAACCCAATAACCATCTCCAAGCCGTTAGAAGGAATACGTTTCAATAAAGGGTGGAAGCAGCTCAGCAGGGCCGAGCCGAAGATGATCTACCAAGTAGTTACATGATAGCATCAGAGCACACAGTCCAGAGGATCGGGGCGGGGGCGGGGGGGGGTGTACAGTCAACCTTTATTACTGAGAATTCTTGCAGGAATAAAGCATGGTGGCTATAATGTGGAGCGAACCCCTAAACCTCATTGCCAATTTTCCAAAATTCTTGGGGTTCCTTCCCCAGAAAGGAAACCAAACTGCAATTTGGTTTACCTCACACTTACTCCCAAGTCTCATGCCAACTTCCAGATGCCAAGAGGAACAAACACACCTCTCCAGCCTCCTTTGTATCCAGGCATGATAATGTGCATAGTTAACCCCAAAGAAACATAAATAAACAACCTTATTCAGGATTCCTTGGAAAGCTTCCGGCTTCCTGAGGACAGCTAGTAAGGCATCACCCTTTACCAATCAAATGTTTCTGTGACACCTGGAGTTACAATGCCCATCAGTGACCACGAGACAAAGACCAATGTTATCACAGAGGCACAAGTCCTGATACTGATGAGATACTAACCCACTGTTACAACTGCCCACTTCCAGATTACCTTATTAGGTATAGGAAAATAAATTTTAAAAAAGTCCAATTTGTGTGAACCAGGTGTATCATTTGATTTGCTTTGTTAACTGCAGTAAAAATCTGTTAAACTACTGAAAATATCTTGCTTAATATTCCAAGACTCTCAGGGTTTTTTAGTCATCATTCATCATTCTAAAAGGCCTTATACAAGGTCTGAAAAGTCTCAGCAAATCATGAAGTCCCAGTTCCCTAGAAAGTCATGTAATAGAAATAGTACCAGAATGGACTGGTCTCTGCTCTTCTCACTTGCAGTGTGATCCTGGAAAAGCCAATTCAACAACTAAGCTCTCTGTTATTGGAAGTTAAATTTGGAGTTGGGATAGAGTATCCTCTGTCTTGAGAGCTGACAATTCTGTCTTGGGACCTAGAGTGCATTGCAAGATTATAATTCCCACATATTCTCCATGTCAAGGCAGAATATGAAACAGCCTGCTAAGCTTCTGTGTCATTGGTGCCATTCGTTCATGGCATCCATTTTTCTGAATCTCATTTTTCTCACCAGCATGAGATGATGAGGAAATCAGAGATCATATTCTGGATGGCTCTTAGACTGAATTCAGTCTGAAATTTTGTTTTATTTCCCTGCAAAGGTTTGGGAGGGGGGGTATTTATTTATTTATTTTTAGATTTTTAAAATAAATTGAATGTCACAGCATATCCATATTTCCTGAATCTTTCGAAAATTTTATTATCTATTTGGCAATACTGGGTCTACACTCTTTCATGAAAATAATCACCTGGAGTAGACGGGGCTGCTGCCCCACTGAAATAAGCTCGTGTCTTGCACTCATAACACTGCCTACCAGACCCACTTCACTCACTTACATTGTATATTTGGTGATCACAGTTATTTGAATTTTAAGCCAGAGAATAGAAAATTGCTAAAATTCTTCTCTAACTCTAAAGTTGTCTCTAAAGTCATCCATATTGCAAACTGAATAAATTACACCATTAGAAGAATGGGTATCTAGGCCTAAGATTATAATGTCATAAGCCCCTCCTGGATCTAATATTCTAGCATTCTACAAGCCAAGAAGTTCCTGAGACTTTGATGTATTACTTGACACATCACTGGGCAAGCCAGCCTTGAGCTGGTTTTAGAAGTCACTAAAGGGAGCAACACTTCACTTGTCACCATTGATCTGGGATGGAAACACTGATAGGTTAAAATCAGGGGCTGCAGGTACACCCTTCCCTGCAGCTTTAAATAAACACAAGCAGTCTACCCAGTGCTAAGCAACTGTTTCTTAAGGCATGTTTGTAAATGTGTTTATAAAGCAACAACCTTCAATCCATCAGGCCTCAAAGAGCTAATCAATATATTCCAATCTGATCTCAGAGAAGTTTTGCCTCTGGGAAGTTTAATTTATTTCAACTCATGGCCATGAAAAAATGAGCAACCATGGCATTTTGACAAAATAGAAAAAGTGGACGATGTTGTATCCAGCAACAGTTCCATTTCAATTTTCCATTTTATCTCAACAAATCACCCCACTGAATGGAATGACCATGAAAATTGATCAGGCATGGGGCTAGTCCATGGGCCAAGGTAGGAAGACAGAATATACAGATGGCAATGTAAGCGGCATTGTTACTCACAGAGTTTGGTCCCTGCTAAAACATTTCTGGAGAGGGAATAGGAAGCCTGGGGAAGAGTTTTGGTATGTAATCTACTAGATAAATGTCCTTTTAACAGTATATGTATCTAGATATAATCACTTCTCATAGCTAGGGTGTTTGCCCCTGAAAAATAAATTCCCCTGATGTCTGCAAGGGAAGGATATCAAGTGCCATTTCCCTTTTAGAGTTTGGCACAGTAATGACATAAACAAATCCCAGGAGAGTATTTCTTATTTTTATGCACCCGAAATAGAATCCAGGTCTATCATATATCGAAAGACAGCATAGCTTTCTGGATGGCCCCAAGGGAAATATGCAGAGTGGCAGAAATAGAAATGTGTTATCCTGGGAACCCTGCTATATTACAGGCTGCATCAGTGGCATATGTTTGCATAAGTGATACAACAATCCCTTCTTCGTATGCAGATTAAATAAACAACAGTGTCCATTGTCTTTAAAATACAAATACATATGCTTCTGAAGCCAAAAGATAAGGTAAGGAGAGACTGGAGAGGGCTAATGGGAAGGAGGCACTTTTTAAGCACTTATTTAAGCAAATTTATCCTGAAAAGGGAACGAGAGTGGGAGAAAAGCTCCAGAAAGCATAATTGTACTTAACACCCTAGAGAGTCAGACCTTATTCCCTGGAAGTACAAAGATGGGGCTGTAGCAGAAAAGGGGTGAAATATCCTAATGCCCTCCTGGGTCCTGATAAAACCTCTGTTGGAGCAGAGAAAGCCTTGAAATGAGATGTCCACCTGGAAACTGTAACTAGACTGTGAAAAGCAGTTAAAATCCTTCTGAGGTCTCCCTGGACTCACAGTTGTAAGAATATGGGCAGACTCTGTAGGGATTTCAGGACTAATGGCACACAGAAGGGACTCTACACATGAAATAATAAAATACTAGTTCTAGCTCCTATTTTGCCACTAATTTCCAAAATGACTTAACTTTCTTGCAGCTGTGTTTCCTCTTCTAAACAAAGTCATTGCATTCAGTTTCCTAATACCCTATATAACTTGGAAACATCACAATCCTCATCTGTGATCTCCCATAAAACTCCACACCCACATTTCTCTATTATCTATTGAAGTACTAGCTTTTTTGATATATAAGTTAAGTTTGGGTTAATTCCAATTCTCTGAATTTAAACCTTTGCAAGATCCTTTCACATGTAGGAGACATTTATTTTCAAGGTCATGATGCGAAATCAGGACAGAGTTGATTTATGTCAATTATTCTCCAGAGGTATCCAACCTCATTCATAAGTTCCCAAAGGTTAGAGCAGCAACGGCCAGAAAAGATCTTCTGAAGAGTGACCTGTTTTAAAACACTCTTTGTCAAAAGGGAGAATTCATCTGTGGCACGATGTGTGGGCTCCTGAATAAGAATCCACTCACTTATCTTCTATAAGTTTGTTTGACTATTCGGAGGACTGTATTGATTGAAAGCTCTCTGATCATATTCTAGAGAGTTAAGTTACAAGAGAACTTATGTTACAGTGCAATGCTCTTTGGATTAAAAAAATTAAGTGATACTAAAATATATACAAAAAGAATATGACATTCAAGCATTAAAAAAAATGACCTTTGTGATCTGTTTGAATTCTGCCATATCGTTATTAAATACTTATATCTAATTAGGTTTTTTAGTGTGTGTGTTTTGTTTTCTTTTGTTTTAATCACTGCATTCTTAGAAAGCTGGGCACTAACTGGAGAAGGTCAAGAGAAGAATATGGGCAACCAGAAGGAAAAGACCAAAGTCATAAAGAAAAACAAAAAAAGCTAAAGAAGTTTTAGACATCTACCTGTAAGAGAGACTTAAGAGCTATTTGTCTCTAGCCTTCGTGCATACAAAAATATACAACAGGAGAAAAAAACATATATCTGAGGATCAGAATGAACTTTAGCTCTTTTTGGAATGAGAGTACTCCACACCAATTTATAAAACATATCCTAAGTGAAGCTCTAAGTTTGGTGCTATTGTTCACAGAGACTTGGAGGGGGGAAACACACACACACACACACACACACAAAACCAAAATACCAAAGTGCAACTCCCTCATTCTTTGAGGAGAGAGATAAACTCATGAATATATATTGGTTAGATCTTTAAGCAGGAATGTAGGGGTAGGCCTAAAAGATCTTTGCTTATGATATAATGAAGTTTTATTTTATTTATTTACTTTTTTTAATGTTTATTTATTTTTTTGAGACAGAGAGAGACAGAGCATGAACGGGGGAAGGTCCGAGAGAGAGGGAGACACAGAATCTGAAGCAGGCTCCAGGCTCCGAGCTGTCCGCAACAGAGCCTGACGCGGGGCTCGAACTCACGGACCGTGAGATCATGACCTGAGCCGAAGTCGGACACTTAACCGACTGAGCCACCCAGGTGCCCCAATGAAGTTTTATTTTAAAGATGCAAATAGGGGCGCCTGGGTGGCTTGTCGGTTAAGCGTCTGACTTCAGCTCAGGTCATGATCTCACGGTCCGTGAGTTCGAGCCCCACGTCGGGCTCTGTGCTGACAGCTCAGAGCCTGGAGCCTGTTTCAGATTCTGTGTCTCCCTCTCTCTCTGACCCTCCCCCGTTCGTGCTCTGTCTCTGTCTCAAAAATAAATAAACGTTAAAAAAAATAATAATAAAAAAAAGATACAAATAAAATACAAACATGAGATACCCTAGATACATCTCCTAGATACATGGCATTCACTCTGGGTCCAAGACTAGAAATTATCATAAATTTTATGGAACAGAGAAGAATAACATTGCTAAGGAATGGGGTTTGGGCTTAAAGGTTCCTTTTCTTCTTATATACTTCATGTCTACACCACCTGCAGAGCGGGGCTCATTAGGTTGTTCTGTTACACCTAATTGGAAGGGCCAGCATGGGGCACAGTTTTATAAGTCACCCTACATGTATTTTTCCTCTTTTATGTATAGCCTGTATTTCATTGGAGTATTGATCCCTTGGTCAACGAAGTTGTCACCAAGGCGACAGAGTTGATTTCATCCAACAGAAACTGCACAGGTCTCTTCACATATCTCAGAAAAAATCACCTTGTTCCATTGTCTTAAGAGTACGTATATTTTGCCTCCTCTTTCTATATGAGGCCCTGCTCTTCCCACCCCTGCCTTAACTCTCTAAGGGAAGAGGTGTTTCTTTTTTCTCTTAGTATGAGCCCAGAATATCCACTGGGCTATGCTTTATTTTCAAGCAGGTTTATTTTCCCTTAAATGAAGAAACCCACTTTCCTTTTATTGCTTTTCTGTTTCGGCCTTTGGCATAGTCAAGCCCCAGGGCAGACTGCTCATCTTACATGTTTCTCTTTCATGGCAAGGAACTGGTTGTATAAGTGGATTAAGAGGTTTTCTCTTCCCACAGGCAATAAGCATGGTATTCGCAGGATTAAAGAGGCCCTAATTTGATTTGAACTATAACTAGTTAGGGATTATTAGGCACCTATAAGGATATTAATAAGGTAAATTTTTATTTACTTTTGTATTATCTCTTCTGTCTACAGTACCTTCCAAAACCCTCTGGGAAGTGTGGTTTAACAGGGTATGACTTGATATTTCTGAATCTCTGATCATAATATCACCATTATAGGCTCTTATCCATGTATTTTTCCTCAGAGATCAAAGCTGGAACATTGTGATAAGTCTTACAACAGAGTACACAGGAACAGTCTGTAGGAAAATCGGGGTGATACATTAAATCACACTGGAAGCAGCTGGGATGAGAGAGTTTTTAGGCATGTCAGAATGAGTTTGTCTATTAATGAGGCTTTCTTACTTTGTGGAGTAAACCCTGTGTGATGGTTCATTTTATGTATCAACTTGACTAGCCACAGGGTGCCCAAATTAAACATTTTTTTTTGAGTGTCTGTGAAGATGTTTCTGGATGAGACTGGCATTTGAATAGATGGACTCAGTGAAGCAGACTGCCTTCCCCAATGTGGGTGGGCATCATCCCATCCAAGAGAACCTGGATTGAACAAAAGGTGCAAGAAGGTAGAATGTGCCCCCTTCTTCCTGCCTTACTGCTAAACTGGGACAACTCATCTCACTTTCCCCTGACTTACACTGGGATTTCACCCCCATTAGATTCCCTGGTTCTCAAGTCTTGACACTTGGAATGAATTATATACCACTGGCTTTCCTGGGTTACCAGTTTGCTAATAGCAAATGGTGGAACTTCTCAGTCTCCATGATTATATGAAAAAATTCCTCACGATGAATCAATATCTCCCTCCCTCACTCTCCTCTTCCTCCCTCTCCTTTTCTCCTCTCTACCCTTCTCCCTCCCCTATTGGTTCCCTTTCTCTGGAGAACAAGTATATTCCCTAACTAATATAATAAAACCCTGAAAGGGTATTCTAAGTCCTTTAATTTGACCTGCATTACTATACAACTGCCTTCACTTTAATACTACCTTTAATAATATGGACAGTATTAATATTTTTACAAGGTAAAAATGTTCAGAACTATTATGTAGGCACTATTCTAAGATTATTTAAATTAATACTTAAAAAATTCATGGGGTAGGTGTTATTATTAAGAAACGAAGCTAATGAAAATTGTCTTCAGACACACACTCAGTTATCTATTGTTGCGTGGCCAATCATCCCAAATTTAGTGGCATATGACCAGAATATTGATTATGTCTCCAGACATTGGTGGCTGACTGGGCTCAGCTAGGTGGTTCTCACCCTGGGTTATGCATGCAAAGTCAGACATTGGCTGAGACTGTAACCATCTTTAGGGCTTCTTCACTCACATGTCACACCCCTGGGCTGGATAGACTCAAAACACTGAGGACTGGAACAGATGGGACAGCTAGGGCATCTTTCTCTATTCTTATGTGATCTCTCCATGTTGTCTGTCTAGTGTGGGAGCTTCAGGGTAGCCATATTTCCCACATGGGAAACACACACCAGACGCACATTTCCTGACAGAATTGGGTGCACGATGTCTCACATTCTGTAACCTAGGCTCATACTGTTTCTTAGAAGCAAGTCAGTAAGGTGAGCCCATATTCAGAGGGAAATGAATTAGGCTCAATTTCTTGATGAGACAAGAGTTCAGGAAGTGCTCAAACCTTAATCTGAATTCTGGTTTTCCTGACTCAGTATCTACTCTTAGCCCCACTGTCCAGCTGCTCTGAAGATTGTCTCAACAGTACTTGTCCACTTAATCTGTTTGGTCATAATCCTCAACTGAAGTCAGATCTAGTCATAATGTTCTCCTAAGGTCTTTCTGACATGAATGCTCAATGTATATTTTTAAATTCTGTAATCTTTAGGAATTACATTTTTTTATGAAAGATGTAAAAAGACTGTAGCCCCAGGATACAATGCTTTGTCTGAAAAATCCCCTCATTCCTTAATATATTCCTGAATCTCTCCTGGTCTCTGTCACTCTCTATGTCCCCCACCCTTTCCCTTTCTTTCTTTTCTCACTTTTTTCCCCCTAAATCACATACAATTTGGGTCCCATCAGTGTGGTTTTTGCCTACTTAACAAGGCTTATATTCAATACACCTAAATTAATTTTTCATGTAAAATCCCCTGATGGACATGATTTCTTAAAAAAAAGATATATTGCATCAACATCATTCCTTCTGACAATGACTCTTCTAATTCTATCAAAAAAGTAATCAAGTTTCCCTCGAATGATTTATTCTCTATAGAGCTAGGCTGCTTATGGCTCATGGCTCTGTGGTCATTGAGGCACTAGAAAATTTCCTGATTCTTTATATTTATTATGGTACTTTGCTGAACCATGAATTTCTATGAAAGGTTGAGGAGATGGTGATTGGATTCCTTTCCTATTTGGACTCCTAGCTTCTGGCTTTGCATACATTTTCAGAGGTCTCTCCAAATTTCCAATCCAAGTAAAAATGAATGAAAATAGAACAACAAAGCCACAAATTAAATGCATCAATGCCTTTTTTCATACCTTTGCAGAAGAATAAGCTCTATGAATTCTCACTTTCCGACCTCTCCCAACATCCATCCATGTTTTTATCTGTTGCTGTCGGTGCACTGAAATCCTAAGGTTTTTGTTGTTGTTGTTTGTTTTGTTTTTGTTTTGTTTTGTGAAGCCTTTGCAACATGATCTATGATACCTGTACAACAGGTGTGGGAGATCAGGCTTGCAAGTAAGAGCCCTGGCCCTGTGTAAATTCTGAAAATCCACTTAATGTTTCTAAATCATAATTGTTTCATCAGTAAAATGGGGAGAATAATTTCTCAAGCCTAATTCGCAGGGTTATTTTGAATGAATCAATAAAATGTTTTTTTACCCTCTGTTAAGCCACTTCTCCTATTGGATGAGTATGAGAATGTCACACATACCATAAATGTAATTTCAAGACTTAAACTGCATTAAATACTTGCACATAAAATTAAATATGTGTGTGTGTATGTGTGTGTGTGTGTGTGTGTAACTCTACTCTTCCTCCAGAGGTTTTTGTGTACCAACTTCTCCTGGGAATCGCATCTTAAGATTTCAAAAGTATTTTTGTAAACTGGTAAGTGGCCTAGAACACTAACTTTCAGATACATTATTTTTTTAATTTATTCACGTATTAATTAATTAATTTAAGCAATCTCTACACTCAACATGAGGCTCAAACTCATGACCTTTATATCAAGAGTCACACACTCCTCCGAACGAGCTAGCCAGGTGCCCCTCCCTGACATATTATTTTATATAATCACAAAATCTTTGTGATGTAGAGCTTATTACTGCCATTTTAAAGTTAGGAAGTTCACGATTATATTCTAATACTCAGCAGAGCTAGAAATCAAACCCCACTTTCTGACCATAAATTGATGGCTATTCTTTGTCCTCCTCAGAAATTTACCATCATTTGTCTGTACCCAGCCCACAGAATCTAAGGCAGGAACACAAGTTCTTGATTTCTCACTTTTTGTTTTTCCTGGAAAATAAAATTCATCTCCAATACAGATTGTAAACTGTTTGAAAGGAGGACACATCTCTATTTCCATCAGCTTTAATGCTAGCTTGCTGAATAATGTATTATTCCTCAACGACCTGTTCTAGTTTTCTTTTCCAATAAGCATTAGGCATAGTTTCCCTTCCCATACTCTACCATAAATATATTTACCTTCCTGAGTTACTCATCCTACCAGATGTGCAGACAGACACCTGTATCTCTTTAAATACCAATTTTCATAGCATAGAGGGCAGGTAATCAAACGCTACCTACAGTCCACCCAGACTGTACTGGGACTGGAGTAGTAAGAGAGGTATTTCAGGCCATGCTGAATTCTAATAGATACCCACTATTCTCTTGATACATGAACAAACAATCCTCTCAGTGCATCTTGCAGATGGAAACTTCACATGCATTGACAAAAGCAAAAACAGAGTTCCACTGAAACATAATGCAATTGTTAGCTCACACAGCCTCCATTTCCCTTTCCAACATGAAAGAAGTGCTCAGTTGTTCTTTCTACGTGCTGCCCACATAGTAAGGTTACTGTGGTAACTTCACGTGTCCCCGTTCCCCAGACAAAGGTGAGAAAAAAGACCACCTTTCTGCATCCTTTCAGTGTAATCCCACCAGATTAAAATAGGGAATTTCTATCTATCAAGGGGGTGCAAATAGGTTTCAAATGATTATTAAATTAATTTTGAAAAAATATGATAATTATAACACATTCCCATTTACAAAGTGTCATTCATTTTACAGTGTCCTTTTGCTTTGCTTTTCAAAACCAAATGAATCCAGTGATGTCAGTAGAGACCCATAAGACGGGTAAGAGAATAAAATTATAAATCAGAATGGGTTGACACAATTCATGAAGTTAAAAGCCAAAGAGCCTGAGCACCAATTTTAGCAGTGTGGAAACAAGTATTCTATGAGTACATGTTTTATGCCAAATAAATGTGGCTAAATAGCTAATAAATGCTATATCTAAGCCTCACAGTTGAGACCCAAATTAACATTCCCCCATCTAATCTATTCAGGAGCTGCTCAGACTTAATATGTTATAACTCTTCTTCCCAGTAACAACGCCCAGCAAAATGTAGATATGACAACTATTTCTGGCCATGGATTATTAACAGCAAAAGTGTTGCAAACATTTGAAACAATTTTAAGTTTACTCAGATATAAATATGGGTGTCATCTACAGTGGAGCTGGTGGTGGCTTTGTAAAGGTCACCTTGACCAGGCTGAACTACTTTTCTCAGAATTCTCTTTTCTCTTTCTTTCACAGTAGGATGTACCACGAGAGACATGGTCACTGGAGATCTGAAGAGAGGTAAAGCAGCAGCCTTGCTGTGTTTTATGCTTCAACAATGCTCTGAGCAGGTACTTTTGTAGCTCCCACTGGCTGTCCCTTATCTGTGGGCTCACCGTGGTGTGTAGCAACAGCCATACCTACAAGGATCCTACCTTTTCTGAATTCTTCTTTAGCTCCTCCCACTTCAGGGCCAGGTGTATATTTAGTTCTGTGATGAAGGGCATCAGTTTCTCCTCCTGCAAGACACACACTCATCACTACTGGAAACACTGAGAACTGATCACTCTCAGGGATTCCATATCGTGGATTCCAGCTTATCCTAGCCTTCCTCACTTTATATATAGTTTATTGTCTTCAGACACAGCTTGATAGAAACTACTTAGGCAGGGCCACAACTGTGCAAAGTCAAATGTATATAACAAATGTATTCTCTTAGTTTTGCTTCCCTGATTGAATCCCACCAGATAATACAATTAGTCACTGAGAGGAACTCTAGAGGGATAGTACTTTAAGGACGGTTTTCTGGACTGTTCAGGTTTATCCGGTTTGTTCTTGTATGATTAGATTTAAATAAAAACCTTAATCACTCCCACTTCTAAGGTCTAATGAGACACCAGTAGTCCATGTCATGTAGTGGCAAAAGTGTTATGCAAATTATCACCTGCAGATACCTGCAATCAAATACCTATAGAAAATAAGCCTCAGAGTGACGAAGTATGTGCTGCCGTAGAATATTTTAGTCAAAATAAGGCATCTAATGGAATTGGTTGGTTGCTTCTAAATGTACTGGAAACATGGGGGAAGAATATAATGAACACACCACCTTAATTTTCCAGCTAAAATATGCATTAACGATCTGAAATTGTATTTGCCCTAAAAAGAAACCATTACCTCTTTTGACCACAGGGCTGGGATTTCTAAAAAACAGACCCAAAGCTGAATCCTTCAGTGGGTAAGTTACAATGTAAATTAATCCCAAATCTCTCAGAGGTCTCTATTATTAAAGTTTGGGCATTAATTGGGAGGAATAGGACTCTGAAATTTGCAATGGGGTGTATGGGTACATTTCGCTTAAGCTGGGGACTTTGGATCCATAAATACTGTGATCTTTTTTTTTTTTTAAAGATTTTATTTTTAAGTACTCACAACCCCAAGATCCAGAGTCACATGCTCCACTGACTGAGCCAGCCAGGTGTCCCTTGTGACTTCTTTGACAGTAAAAGCTACCCTTCCACACACGCCGCTATAAGAGATTGGTTTTGCCTTGTCTAAAGAAACTGTAATGATCTACAAAGGACTGCTGATCCTACTCAGGAACTACTCCCACCACTTATCTTTGCTTCTAGATCTACAAATATATTCCAGTTTTCTTACCTGCTGAAGAGTAAGAAACAAAGTATGACCTACGTGCAGGTATGCTGTGTACCAAATCACTATCTCTGCCAACAATGATCCCACTGACCTGGAAGTTGAAACTGTAACACCTTGCCACTCTGGGCTACTCATGCCAATGAATCAACAAGCAAAGAATGGGGTAATTATAGTGGCTGGGGTGATCAATTCTGACCTCAAGGAGAAATTGAGTTTGTATTATACAATGGGGGTAAGAAGGAAGATTCTAGGAGAACCTCTGGGTTACCTCTTAGTGTTCTGACATCCATGACTAAAGTCAAACAGAAACTTTAACAACTCAGTTCAGGTGGGACTGACAGTAGCCCAGACACTTCAGGAGTGATAGTCTGAATAGCAAAAATACACCTGGGACCACAACAAACTGAGAAAAGAAAATACAGAATGGAGAACGGAAGAAGGTAGTTATAAACACCAGATATAATCCCAAAGCCATAACCATATAATTTGTGTATGTGTAATATTTTTTTCCTTTCCCTCTTCTGTTCCCCTTCCATGTGACACAAGGTATATCTAATTATTTAAGCTACAAGATATCAAAGGGAGAGTAGGAATCAACTAGAACAATGAATATCACCCAAAGACTAAAAGAAAGTCTTTCTATGCTCTTTTGGGAAAAGGGTTAGCAAATGTTAGCATAGAGCATAGTGGTCTAACATTAGGTAACAGTGTGACTTTATAAATTTGTTAAGTTGACAACAGTGGACTATGGTAGTTCTGTGATATGTGAACTTGACTAGGCAGAACTACGTCCTGAATTTCCTTCTTTGTGTATTTCCAGTTATAATGGGCATAAGAGACATTTCCTTACAAGATTTGGAGGGCGGAAGTGAAGCAGTAGCCATTTTGCTTTTTATGATGGAAGGTTGGGGTGGGTGCTTTTGTAGTTCACACACCGTTTCACTTACCTACAGGCTCTCTTCACTGGCATAGGCAGAGATGGGCCTGTAATGTCCTACCTTCTCTTGGATGACTTCCCAGCTTCTCTGACTCCTGGGTGGGGAGAGTTTTTAGCCCCGTGATAAAGGGTGCAGGTTCTCCCCTGCAGAACACCCACTTTATCAATGAACTGACAACAGGTTCCAGCTCATGTCCACGGGTTCCAGATTGAGCTGTTTCCAGCTCATGCTGCCAGCTTCCAGGTTGACCTTAGCCTCCTGGATTTTATATCTTTCTTTCCTAACTGTCTGCCTTGCAGACTTCAAGCTCCAGTACCAAACACGAAGACAACACCTAAGAGACTGTTTATCCCGCTCCCTCAATTGCATAAAGTCACATTCCTATAAACAAATTCCTTAATATTTGTTCTGCTTCTCTGATTGAGCCCTGACTGATACAGGCCTTTTAATTAACTTTTCACCACATCCTTTGTTTCTGTGTTTCTCATGTAATGCTTCTTTGGTAATAGTAATAATATTGTACCTTCTAATATTAAAATATTTGTTAACATTAACATAATAATTACTCTGACTCAGAGTACCCAATTCTGTAACATGGTGATAATTTAAGCTATGAAAATAGAAATCACAAATACGAAATGTACCACACCAAGTACTCAATTACGATAGCTACTGTTATAAATAACAAACATTAGTGCCTCTTTAATAATTAAAATCTCTAAAGTCTCTTACCATACATTCAGGTTTCTAACCCCCATTAAAAATGAGTGATATAGGAAAGCATTACAATTACTATGTAGTATTATTCTTCATGACTATTCCCATTTCACAGGTGAATATAAAAATATCTTCAAGGGTTTACATGACAGTTAGCCAAGGGTCTCGGACACTAAAGACTTACACTCTTGTGGAATGTTCTGCCGACACGCAATGCAAATTCCTTGTTTACTCTGATGCCAGAAAACGTGGAAAGCAGAAACAAATGTGTTGATTCTCTTCCTCTTCTAACTGCCTTGCATCCTAACGCTCCCTGCCTTGATGTGTTGTTCCCGGTCATATTTGATATAGCTGTGCAACATCTTTTCTATGTCAAGGCTTTGCTTCAAACACTCCATTGCCAGTTCGACTTGTCAAAAGTTGGAGGGAACACGTTTTAAGCATTCAGCGAGCGTTCTTCTGAAAAGAAAACCACTATTTCTAATGAGCATTTGAGAGCGCAGTGGATTGCAGAAACTGTTTTCTAAGATCTGTCACAAATGATTTAGTTTTATTAGTTTTAATGGCCCTCAGCTACGGACATGGAATATAAGTGAAAATTAAGATATTTTTCATGAGATGAAAATAGATTTCAATCAGAGAGAATGTTCCCCCACCACCTCTTCCCATTTGCTTATTTTATTTATTTATTTGGGCAGATGATTCTGGTTAAACATACACACACACATACACTGACAGAGATGAGAACACAGAGATATTCTTCCATGAGAACAAAGATTTCCTTGTATTGGAAACCTCTCTGCTAATTGTACATAGCTGGATGGTTTGGCAAGCTCACAGGCAGGATGGCAGAGAAAGGGGCCAATGTGTTAAACTGAAATTTTATCCTGGGTACAGACAAGGAGTGAATATTTTTATTCATAGCTAAAGGTTTATCTTCCATGATAGTAGGCACAGAAATGGCTACGAAACCCATATATTGCTTCCAATTCATAATACCTTTTGCTTGTTGCTTCTGCTTTTCTACACTGTAGCTTTGCTTCAGGATTTTCATTTTTCCTCTTCTTTTCCATTGCTCATCACTCACTACAAAGCACTGTAATCTGAACAGGTCTATATATTTTATTCTTCATAAACAAGTTGAGTGCATTTCCTAAACAGTTGGATGGTTTTGGCAGTCCATCCTCATTGCTCATGTATGTATAAGGTGTGTTGGTGATGAATGTGAGGTTTTCTGTTGCAACAGCTCTGCTCTACCATTTCTTTATCCTCTATGCCAAAGCATCTATGTGGTTCAAAAGAGAGCCAACCAGAAACTGAATGAGGAATTCTGGAGTTTCTGCACTCCCTCCACCATTCATTTACAATCTTGGGCAAGCCATTTCAATTTCCTGTGTCATACTTTCCTCATTTGCAAAGGATGTATCTTGAGCAAGAACAGAATGAGGCATCTCAAACAAACAAAAAGGACAAAATGCTTGCCTTCAGGAAGATTACAATCAAGTGTAGCAATATAACACTTAAGCAATAAATCTAGCACCAAATTAAATTGTATTGCATGTCAGAAGGTAACTGCATTAGTTTGCTAGTGCTGCTGTAACCAAAGGACTGCAGACTGGGTGGCTTAAACAACCATTTCTTTCCCCTCACAATTCTATGAGAAGGTTAGAAGTCTGAGGTGAAAGCATCAGCAGGGTTGGTTTCTTCAGAACACCTTGCTCCATGCCCTGTAGACGGGTGTCTCCTCCCTGTGTGTGCCACTGGTCTTCCCTCTGTACCCATCTGTGTTCTAACCTCCTCTTCTTATAAAGAGACCAATCATGTTGGATTAGGGCTTTCCCTAATGACTTCATTTCAACTGAATTACCTTTTTTTAAAAATTAAAAAAAATAATAATGTTTATTTTTGAGAAAGAGAGGGACAGACCTTGATCAGGGGAGGGGCAGACAGTGAGGGAGACACAGAATCTGAAGCAGGCTCCAGGCTCTGAGCTGTCAGCACAGAGCCCGATGTGGGACTCAACCTCACAAACTGCGAGATCATATCCTGAGTCAAAGTCGGAAATTTAACCAACTGAGCCACCCAGGCGTCCCTGAATCACCTCTTTAAAGACTCTTTCCAAATACAAATCCTGAGACACTGGAGATTAGGGATTCAACATATGAACCGGGGTGGGGGGGGGGAGTGGAGACAATATATAACAAAAAGTTATTATGCCAAAAAATTTTAAGGAGAATAGGGAATGCTGGAAGGTAGTTCAACATTTATGGGGATATTTAGGACAGCAGTGACAGAGATGGTAACATCTGCACAAACTGTGAAGAAGCTGGGGTAACGGACATTGTGGCTATCTGTTAGGAATGTAATTCACTAAAAAAAAAAAACAAAAAACAGTCAATACAAAGGTCCTGAAGTAGGAAGGACCAAGATGTCCGAGGGTCGGTGTGGATGCAAGAGAGAAAGGAGATGGGATCAGTGACAGAGCTGGCACACAGTACCTTTGAGGGTCTTGTGGGTAATTGAATGTAATTAGGCTTTTATTAAGAGAACTGGAGAGCCACTGAAGGGTCTAAGCAGGGGTCTAAGCAGGAAGACTCACCCTTCCACATACTTGACCCAGCCTGTTGTCTTGAAGATAGATTACAAACCAGGGTTTCTCTGCATCAGCACCACTCACATTCTGGGCCAGAAAATTCTTTGTTGTAGGACCCTGTCCTGTGCATTGCAGACTGTTTAGCAGCACCCCTTGCTTCTACCCACTAGATACCTGTAGTCCCCTGCCTGACAGTTGTGACAGCCAAAAAGGTCTCTAACCATTGCCAAATGTTCCCTAGGGAAGGATAAGTTACCCCTGGTTGAGAACACTGTTGTAGGTACTACAGGGGAAAAGCTAAGAGACCATTTTGAAACTCACTGTAATAACCTTGGGTAGAAATAAGAGTAATTCGGGTCATAATAGTAGGCAATCATGATATTCTGAAGGTAAAGCCAACCTATTCTGAAGGTTGCCAACAAAATGAATGTGTGGTATGAGAGAAGGTTCAATACGGCTCTGGGGTTTATGTTCTGAACAACTGGAAAAAATGGATTTACCTCTTACTCAAACAGGGAAGACTGTGGTTACGGCAGACATAAATAGGAACACAGACCCTTCATGCAAGGTAACTGGAAGGAAGGCCACATGTATGGATAACGGCTTTGATATATGGGTAGATGAAGCATAGGAGTTTGCAAAAACCTCTTATCTTTCTTTGTGAAATAGGAAGATCATAGTCACCTGGGAATGGGAATGGGGCAGGAGATGTTGGAGGTTTTACAATAAAAAGGTGTGGAATAAAATTCTAGAACATATATTTTTTATATGGCATACTACTGTAATTCTGAAGTCATGGATTGCAATAGCTTTTCTAATAGGTACTGACGGTAACTTTTAATGGCATAGCTCTTAACATTCAAATGAATATTAAACCCATAAAACCAGATCCAAAATGCTTTTTGATCTATTTTCCATTGTTCTGAACTAAACACACAATTTCTGCTATAGGCAAAACAGCCTCTGTTCCTCTGGAAATGCATTCACTTGCTTACTAAGAACTAATGGGTAAGATTAGGGCAAAGAAGTGCTTAAGGCTATTGTCTTAACCTCATGAGTATTTATAATTAAAATCCATCTCCAAGGAAGAAACCGTCAACTCTGGAGAATTATGTCAGTTCCCAATATATCTGTCTTGCATCAGAGACAGAAGCACACTTGATTCAGACTCCTCCATCAGTGCCCATAACAGCGCCTCACTGAACTCCCAGTACTATTGATTACAAAAGACAATTTACTCCATAGGATGCTTCTGAAAGTGGTCCCTGATCCTAATGTGCCTCTGCTATGAGAATCAGATACTTTAGACACACATACACACACATAGCCCACATGAAGCTCCTGGAGCGTGGACTGAAAACCGACCATACCCTGTTGTGAGAGACCCTGCATGATTCATCCCTGGTAGACCACCCTCTCTTCTGGGCACAATCCTGTTCCACATTGGCCTTCTTTCGGTTCCTCAGGTATACCATGCACTTTCCCACCTCAGTGCTTTTTCTAAGATTCACTTATTCAAAAACTCTTATTTAACATGTTCCAAGAATTGTCAAAAGTACATTACAAATATTAACTTACTTAAACTTCCTTGGCCAAATGATCAGTTATTGCCAACAGAACGTGAACAGAAGTATTAGACGCCACTTTGGGGCCATGTTATTTAAGACTTTTGTTTCTTTTCTTTCCAACCTTCTGGAATTAGAGGATCCCAAAGCCCTAAGGGATGGTGTAGCCAACACATAGAAGGAACCTAGAGGCCCAAATCAACAGATGGTGGAAAGCTACCAAGAACAACTGTGTTAGACCATTACATGAGACAGAAATATTTCTATTTCATTAAGCCACTGACATTTTAGCATTTATTTGTTACAGCAAGTAGGATTACTTTAATATAAAAATCTTAACATGGCTGACAAAAATCTCTGCTTAAATGTCACCTCCTCATAGAAGCCTCACTTAACAAACTATTTTAGATGTCCTGTCTCATTCTCAGTAGCTCTTTTTATTATCTCAAAACTTTTTATTACTGTGTGTGTGTGTGTAGCCCTCTTTACCACCACTAGTAAGAAAGCTCCACACTGGTTGGAAGTTTGTTCAGCATGCTGACTGCCACAGTGCCCAGTGCCTAGAATAGTGCATGGAACATGGAACTACTGAATGTGTTCAAATAAGTATTTCTTGAAAGAATTACTATAATTCTCTACCTCTGTATCCCAGATACATTCCGAAAGAAAATTATGAATTGGGTACTATTCATGGGAAGGAATATTGTTTGTATCGTTTGTCAATAACCTTTTCATTTTCATGCCTGAATTGTCCATTTCCCTCCTTTCCCTTTAACCAAGCCCATTCACTCAACATCTTCATTGTGGAGCTATAACTGAAAATTAACTTTCATATCCACCAGCAGTACTCCATTGCTCAGGGGAAATCTGAGAATCGCTGAAGTGAAGAGATTTGCTGTATAATATCTACAATTCACTGAGCACTTTACATACATTATTTTATTTAATACATTATGGCCTGCTGTGTATGTAGGTTGTAGGTATAATTGTCCCAGCTGCAAATAAGAAAACTGAGGTTCAGAGAGCCTAAATATACCTAAGTTAACACAGCTATTACATGGCAGAATGGGAGTTCAAGCCAAGTCCTGTGTCCCAAACCAGTGTTCTAAGTAATCTAATTTTAGAAGTGGCAACCCATTACTCTTAACTGTATTCTATATATTCTAAGTGAGTCACTTGGTCCAACTCTCACTCAAGGAGAGGGGATAACATGTTTGTAAATACCAGGGGATGGAGATTATTGGGAGCTATATTAAAAGCTATTTTCCACACATTTTAAAAGATGGTCTTTTGTTTTCTGCTATATTCTGAACAGTTGTAGGCTTTATATTTAGATCCCTGCTCCCTCAATTATTGCTTGTATATTTTAAGATAGTTCTCAAGGTTCATTATTCCCACATGGATGCCTACTTGCCACAGTGCAATTTGTTAGAAATTCTTTTTCCTCATCAAATTGTTTGCAACTTTGTCAAAAAATTGTCATATATAGGTGCACATATTTCTGGAATATGCGGTTTTCTATACAAGTGTGCTCATATTTAGTCACCTATTTACCTTTGTTCCATCCTGCAGGTAAGAGTCGCTATATAGTACCATTTCCCTTCAGATTTAAGATATTCCTTTGCTATTTATTGTAGTGACTATGTGCTGATATGGGAATACAGATACCTCTGAGAGATCCTGTTTTCATTTCCTTTGCGTAAATACCCAGAAGTGGGGTTGCTGAAGCATGTGGTAGCTTTATTTTTAGTTTTATGAGGAACCTTTGTACTATTATCCATAGTGGGCTGTATCGATTTACGTTCCCACCAATAGTGCATCAGGGTTCCCTTTACTCCACATCTTTACCAACATTTGTTAGATCTTGTCTTTTTGATGATAGCCATTCTGATGAGTGCGAGATGGTATCTGATTGTGGTTTTAAATCACATTTCCCTGATGATTAGTGTTATAGAGCAACTTTTCATGTTCCTGTTGGCTATTTGTATGCCTTCTTTGGAAAAAATTATTCTGCTACTCTTCCCATTACAAAAAAATCAGATTGTTCACTTTTTTTGCTATTGAGTTGTAGGAGTTCTTTATATATTTTAGAAATTAACCTTTTATCAGGTATATAATTTGCAAATATTTTCTCTCATAGCTTGCCTTTTTCATTTTGCTCATAGTTTCTTTTGCAGGACAGAAGGGGTTTTTTTTAAATTTTTTTTAACGTTTATTTATTTTTGAGACAGAGAGAGACAGAGCATGAACAGGGGAGGGGCAGAGAGAGAGAGGGAGACACAGAATCTGAAACAAGCTCCAGGCTCTGAGCTGACAGCATAGAGCCCGATGCGGGGCTCGAACTCACGGACTGTGAGATCATGACCTGAGCCGAAGTCGGACGCTTAACCGACCAAGCCACCCAGGCGCCCCAAGGGTTGTTTTTTGGTTTTTTTTTTCTGCTGGATTTTTTTTTTTTTTTTTTAGGTTTGCCATAGTCCTATTTGTTAACTTCTGGAAACCATCCCACGAAGCACAACTGATGAATCTTTTGATGATAAACAGTTATTAGCACACATATTTTCTGAATGCCGATATAAACATTTCTTTTCTCAACCAAGTAGTCCACATACTCAACCAATGACTTCAGCTGCTTTTCAGTTTATTATTTAAAAGCCTGTAAAATACTAAAGTGTGCAAGTATTTTGCTTTCAGATGCAATCACCAGGGGTGATACTTCAAGTATCCATTAAATTGGATAGAGAGATATTTAAAATGGATTTAAAGCAGATGTTTTTCTCAGTAGTCTCTGAGAGAAGAGATATAACTTATTTTATTTTGACCATCGATATATTCATTTTTTCTTTTGTTTTATGGTTATTCAAGTAACATAAGTCAGATTTTTAAAAAACTTTCTTCCCCAAATAATCTTATGTCTACAAAAATTATAGGCAAGTAAAATAAGCTTATCTTTCTCTAAAGTGGTTTTTATCTTATATCTCCACAATGTTTCAAATTAAGACAAATTTTCCCCGAAACAAAAGGAAACAATCTTAAAACCAAAGTGTTCCAACATGCACTTCGATGGCAGCCATTAAAAGAAGATCTTCTAATGTTTTGAGAAATATTCAAATTTAAGTTCTCTTTGCATTTGAATTGCTGTACGATTTCAGGTTAATTATTTAACCTCTAAAGGTTCACTCTTCATTGTTGAAGCAAAAGCCTCACAAGATGAATTGAAGATAAAGTAATATAATAAAGAAAACCACAATGTGGTATATTATGGGGGGGGTCATCATCTCTCTTAGTTGGGTTTCCCAGCAGACCCTGAGATAACTGTCTTTTTATAACTGATTTTCTAAGGAAATGCTCCCAGAAAATCCTTGTGAGGGAGTGAGAGAATAAAATAGGGTAGAAAAGGATGTCATTCAATGGAGCAATTTTGGGCAGGAATCCATGGAGGGTAGCCCACAGGGGAAACTGTAGAGTATAAGCATTATCAGAATTTTTGCATTTGTGAGCAAGGAGCGGGGCTTTGAAACTCCTATACCAGTCATTGGCTAAGAGCCATCATAAGCAGATGGAAACTCCCAAGCTCTTCTAAGTATCTGTACTTTCCAGCCAACTGCTGCAATAACCCAAGGGCCACCCTCCAAGGTGAGTCACAGGTGCACTCTGTTAGAAACAAATCACACAGAAGCCAAGACAGAGCACACAGAACATGTACAAAGAATCCAAGGAGATCTTGGCAGACAGTATACACTACATCATCTTTTTTTTCTTATTTAACATCATCAACTTCTTCATTGTCATTTGAAAGCACTGTATTGTCAACATCTTTATAGTGTCTTTAGAGCTTTTAAAGTTCTTTCATATTTCTTATGTGTTTTGTTTCTTATATGTTTCCTATGGTATTATCTGTGGAAAACTGGAATATGAGCATCAGAAAGCACACTGCTTACATTAAAAAAAAAAAGTTTGTGGAGATTAGAAGTCAAGTTGTTAATCATCAGTCCACAGTATACTCTATTTTTCCAGCTATAACAGCATGGTTTACATACATATATAATGTATTTTTATATAATTATATCATCAAATTCTATGTTTATATACTTATAAATATATATTAACATAAAGATAAATATATTTTATATGCCCTCCATATATATTTATAATCATAATAGAAATATAGAATATGATATAAAATAATTATTTTTATATTATTTACATTTTATATTATTTAACATATAATACATATAGATATTCCCAGAAGTAACATTAAGTAAAAGATATAGAGCTACTGATTACATTTCATGTAACATGTATTTGATATATGATGATCTGTTTATATTTGGATTGACTGTTCTACCATACCTAAGTAGAAAATCTAAGTCGGTATGTATTTCTTTGATCATTTAATAAAAGTAATTGATAGTCTGTGAATTCTATAAACTCCATTTGGGAATGCTATTATTTTCATTAATTCTCATTTTTAAATAAAACCTAAAAGCTTGCAGAAGAGGAAACAGATTCGTCTTTTTCAATCATTAGTCAAATCCCTAATTTCTCCTCCTTCCCTAATTTAAGGGATGCTGTTAATATGGTTTTTGTCATATTCCAAGAAAGTGATTCAGCCACATGTAGTAAAGAGAGGGGTCACTAGTTGTCATTCACAAGGGACAGTCTTTTCTTTATGTTTCCTTGTGTCCAGCAAAATATGTAAAATGTACTTTTTTCCTTATAAATTCTATATGAACCTTTCAGGTACATGTTCATGTACTCTTTTGTCTTTGGTCCATTGTACCAGCTAGTTGACAGATTTTCAGGATATGTATTTGGATTTTAACTGAAGGGAAGAAAAGTCCTTCAAGTCAGCTATAATTCATATCTTAGGCATTTAAATTACATGCCATTCCACAGACTGTTTTGATCGAAGGTACAAGCCTTCAAATAATTAAAAGCAGTTATTTCCATTTGCATGTATATGTATATCTTTTGTGTATCTTTGGGGGGTAACCTTTAAACATAGTGGCTAAATAAAAATGCAACTGCTTCTCAGTTTCAGGACCATATATCATTCAATAGCAATCTAGGCCCATTCTGATTATCATTAGCTAAAGTAGAGTGACTTATTCTAACCCAAAATCTAATAGACTCCCAATCCCACTGCAATCCCTTACCAATTCATTTGAAGGTGTAAAATGTTTTAAGATAAGGAAATTACTAAATTATCCATGAAGGACCCCACTCATTAATTCTGATGTAGTTTCACAGCTTTTAAAAGTAAAACAGCAAATTAGGATATATGTACAAAGTCAACAGTCTTGGCATTAGGATATTTAGTCCCTACCTCAGTTTCAGTCATTCATTAGTGTTAAAACTTTAGCCACTGTCTTTAATATAACTAGCTTGTAAGATGAGGATAGACAGAATTACTCATAAGGCTGTTGGAAGGGTAAAAGAAATATCAAAGACAAAGCTTCTCTATAGCCTAATGTGCATGGTAACAATGTAACACAGTAAATGTACATGACAGGGTGCTAACATATAATTAATAGGTCCTGTACTTATAGCCCCTAGTATTAGCTGCTTATGTTAAAAACTTGAAATGCTTTTACTTTTCCCCTGCATTAATTCATACCCAATACTGGGTCTAGCAGAACTATAAAAATAAGATTTTTTGAAGATTTTTTAAATTTTTATTTATTTTTGAGAGAGACAGAGACAGAGTACAGCAGGGGAAGGTCAGAGAAAGAAGGAGACAGAATCTGAAGTAGGCTCCAGGCTCTGAGCGGTCAGCCCAGAGCCTGACACAGGGCTGGAACTCACGAACCACGAGATCATGACCTGAGCTGAAGTCGGTCACTTAACCGACTGAGCCACCCAGGTACCCCAAGATTTTTTTTTAAAGAGAAAATATCCCCAATTTTGATCAGCAAATAATGGGAAAACCCACAAGGTACATAAATATATACATATATATACAAATATATGTGTACGTGTGTGTATAAATATGAGAGAAAGTTGTTAATTAAGTCTTTCAATTTAATATGATTTCACTTTTCATCCTAAATCTTGCTATTAATTCCACATTCCTAATGGGATGAGAATAACTGAATTACCCTAGAAATGTTGTCATTATATTTTTAAAACAAATGGTAATTGAATCAAGTAGAAAGCTCAAGATACCATTCTTTTTCTAAAAGATCTAATGTCAAGGTTCACACACCAAAAAGGATAAGGTTTGTATAATCTTCTGAACTTCTTAGTAACTCACATGATCAAATAAGTTGAATTTATGTATCAATCACTTAATGGTCACTTAGTTTAAATAACAAAATTGATCCAAAACCCATGGTTTCAAATTGCCATAGATTGTTTATATAAACCAAAACAGATAGTTCCAAGTTTACATAAATTAATGTGTCTTATTAAAACCACATAATAGTAAAAAGAACACTGGAGCAAAAAGCATCAATATTAAAATGAAACCAATATATTACCTACCAGCTTTATGAATCTTGGACAAAGTAAATCTACTTCAGCACTCAGTTTCCCCACCTATAAGATAAATGGGTGGTCTCAGTTATATATAAGCTACTTTCTGAATTTAATTATTTGTAAACAACAACTCTAGACCTGCTTACACATAAGTAAAATTAATTATGTGATCTGAAGAGCATAAAAAATATTTTCTGTTTCTTGTTTTTTCACAATCTATCTTCAGCATTGCTACTCAGGAGTTGAATCATCCTTTTATGTACTACATTTAGTTTACATAAAACCAATGGTCATTTTACTAGATTAAAGCTAATTTGCAATCATTGTTATATACAGAAGAGTAGGTTTCGAGGCAATGAAAGATGTGAGGGTGGAAGGAAGAATGTCTTTGGGAGTATAGACTTCCAACTGGGGAAGTGCTGACAGATTTTAAAAACTCATGTGGTCACTTTAAGCTTTGATAGAAGGGTGACTGGGTGGCTCAGTAGTATAAGCATCTGACTCCTGATTTCGGCTCAGATCAGCATCTCAGTTCATGTTTTCCAGTCCCACCTAGGGCTCTGTGCTGACAGCATGGAGCCTGATTGGTATTCTCTCTCTGTCTCTCTCTGTCTCTGTCTCTCTCTCTCATTCTCTCTCTCTCTCTCTCTCTCTCTCTCTCTCTTTCCCTCTCCCTCTCCCTCTCCCTCTCTCTCTCTCTCACTCTTTCAAAACTAAACATTAAAAAAAAAAAACCTTTGATAGAAATAACTGGTAAGGAAATCAGTCCTCTTGCCACAGACAACTATAAAGCTCTACAAAATATATGAAGTGACAGTTTTCAGATGTTGCTAACATGCTGTACAAGCCTGTGATCCATAAGAAGCATTCCCATGACAGTTCCAGCTTTTGTACTGAACAAAATTTCCAGATTGTGGTGCAGGTGGGTAGAACACAATTAGACTGTTGCAGACCTGCTCATGTTAGAAGGAAAAAGCAGCGTGCTAGTTTACTGAGGTGGTGGGAATTTATGGGGATGGATATCAAGGGGAAAAGAGCAGCACAGAGAACATGCTCCAGAAATTTGTACAGGTGACCATGAATTCAAAGTTATGGATACAAAGGGTCAGACTCCATGAGGCCCATCAGAGAGCAAACACTAGGAAGCTGTGAGATGACCAGAGGTTCAGAAGTCACCCAGTGCTTGGAAACAGGCATGCTGATTGGCTGGAGTGGAGAGCCCTCACTGAATATTCTGGGTTTTCAATTAAGACACCAAAAGGCCACAATTGAGAAATGAGAGTAATTTAACCCTAGACTATGAACTGTTTTAGACCCACCAAAACAATGACTATAATCAAGCCTCAAAGTAAAAAGCCCAAACAGAAAACTAATTGTCTGCCAAAAGAAAACTTGACACTGTAAAAAGAAATTATAAAATCTAGGATCTCAAAAATATAGCATCTATTATGTTCTCCACGTAATAAAAAGTAGATATGTGAAGAAGCAGGAAACAATAACATAAAATGAGGAAAAATAGTAAAAACAAATGCAGGGATGACAGAGATGTTGAAATTAGAGACAAGGACTGTATAAAATAGCGATTATACAGATGTTTAAGAATTTAAAGGAAAAGACGGATATGATGAGTAAAGAGATGAGAAATATCATTAGAAAAAATAAAAACTTGCTTGGAACCTGGAGTCTGCTTCGGATTCTGGTTCCGCCACTCCCCTCCCCCACTCACACTCTGTGTCTCTCTCTTTCAAAAGTAAACATTAAAAAAAATTAACAACAACAAAAAAAGAAAACAAACAAAACTTTCAAGGGAAACAGGTGAGAAATCTGGAATACAAAAGTAGAAGATCTGATATGAAAATGTGACCACACAGGTCTAACCAACCAAAAAGGGAAATATCAGTGAAACTATGCAAACATAAGCTCAGAGAGAAAAATGTCTAGAAATAAGAAAAGGGGACTCTAGAAATCAATGAGATAATATCAAGTAGCCTTAGATAATTATAATTCTACAAGGAGGTGATTTACATAAAACTATCTGAAGAAACAAAGAATTGAATACTGTACATTTGATGAAAAAAAAAATACCAACACCTGGAATAAAGAAGTACATTGTTGTCAAGTAAAATAAACAATACAAACACACAATCACATGATAATCAAACTGTTAGAATAATAAAAAGGATAATATTAAATTCACATGAAAAGATAAATTACATTGAGAAAAAAATAACAGAATTCTAATTAGAAGTAATGGCAAGCCATAGATAGTAAAGCAGTATCTTTAAAATGTTGAATGCATAAAAATACTTTCAAAAATATACCTTGAAACTACTGCCTTCAAATTTTTTTTTTCATAATATCACTTTCTAAAACTGAAGGTGAAATGGAAACATTTTCAGACAAAGAAAAGCTGAGAGAATATTTTCCCAAAAGAACTGCAGTATAAAAAAACTGTAAAACAAATTCTCCTTCAGGCTAAAGGAAAAGGATGCCATATGGAAACACAGATTTAAACAAAGGAATGAAGAGCACCATATATAATAAATATTTTGCTAAATATAAAATGATTTTCTCCTTTTTGATATCTTTAAAAAATAGTTAACCACATAAAGCAAAAAAAGAGACATGATGTATCACATGTAAAAGGTAAGTATACGCAAAATAATAGCACAAAGGAACTATGGAAGAAGGGAATTTATACAGTTTCAAGGTCCTAATAGTTGGTATACTATCTGCAAGTAGGTTGTGATAAAACAAAAATACACATTTTACAACCTAGAGAAGCCAATTAAAATAATTAACAGTTATACTGAGTTCTTACTGGTTTATTTAAATACCAAGTAAATTAGTAGACTAAGTAAAAAAAAATAAAGGAAACAATACAAAAGAAGGCAGGAAGAACAAAAAGGAAACAAAGAACAGAAAGGACATCCAGAAAAAAAAAAAAAAGCAAGATGACAGACTTAAACTTAATAATACTATTAATTGCATTAAATGTAAATGGGTGAAAACACTAATTATAAGACAGACAATATCAGACATAAGAAATACTTAACTACATGCTTTCTACAAGTACACACTTAATACACAGAAATTTAAGAGTAAAATGATATAAAGATATATCATGAAAACACTAATTGTTGAGGAAGCTGCAGTGGACATGTTAATATTAGACAAAAGAGATGGTAAATCAAGCAATATTATCAGAGGTGAAGGGCATTTCATAACATTAAAAGTCAATTCATTAAGACAATATAGGAACATTCGTGACAAAGGATCTTAAAAAAAATATCAAACTATGGACAGAACCGAAGAAGAAAACAAATAATTATGTTATTAGATTTCTACATTCTTTCCTCAGTGATTGGTAGAATAGTAGGCTTAAATCAGTAAAATATAGAATAATTAAACAGTACTATAAAACAAATTAATCTACTTGATAATGGAACCTCACAATTGAATAATGCACTTTTTTTTTACATACATATGAGATATTTAAGTAACAGATCATATGCTGACTCATCAAACAAGTCTCAATATATTTCAAATGGTTAAAATCAGAGTCTGTTCTCTGACAATAATGGAATTAAACATCAAAAAAGAAGGTATCGGGGCAGCTGGGTGGCTTATTCGGTTAGGCTTACAACTCTTGTTTTCGGCTCAGGGCATGATCTCATGGCCATGGAATGGAGCCCCACCCTGGGCTCCACACTGGGCATGGAGGCTGCTTGAGATTCTCTCTTTTCCTCTATTTCTGTCCCTCCCCTGTTCATGAACATGTGTACATGAGAGCACTCTTTCAAAATAAAATAAAATATAAAGAAAATACCTACAAAATCTTCCCAAAGAGCTCACAATTAAATACATAATTCTGTACAACTCATGGTCAAAGAGGAAAGCACAAGGAGAATTCAAAAGTATTTTTAACTCAATGAAAATGAAAATACAACACATAAAAATTTATGAGTTACAGATAAAGCAGTGCTTAGAAGAACTGCTGTTACAGATTTAAATGCTTATAGCAGAAAATACCCCAAAGATTTAAAATAAGTAATCTAAGTATCTATCATAAGAAACTAGAAGAGAGTAAATATAATTTAAAGTAGGGGTGCCATGATCTCATGGCTCCGGATTTCAAGACCTGTGTCTGGCTTTGTGCTGACAAGCTGGAGTTTAGAGCCTGCTTTGGATTCTGTGCCTCCCTCTCTCTCTGACCCTGCCCCACTCACACTCTGTCTCTCTCTCCTTCAAAAGTAAATCAACATTTTAAAAAAAAAAATTTGTTTATTTATTTTTGAGAGAGACAGACAGAGCACAAGCTGGGGAGGGGCAGGAGAGAGGGAGACACAGAATCAGAAGCAGACTCCAGGCTCTGAGCTGTCAGCACAGAGCCTGATACAGGGCTTGAACTCACAAACTGTGAGATCATCACCTAAGCCAAAGTTGGATGCTCAACCGACTGAGCCACTCAGGTGCCCCTAAAAAAATTTTTTTAACTTAAGTAATAGAAGACAGAATAAAAAAAGATGAAAGTGAAATTAATAAAACAGAAAAAGGACAAAAACAGAAAAATTAAATAAAACAAACTGCCTTTTGATAAGTTAAATATAAAAAAAACATTAAATTGATCATGAACAAAATGGAGAAAACACAAATTTCCAAATATCCAATATGAAAGAGAAGTTTCACTATAGGTTTTACAAACTTTAAAAGTAAAATAAAGAAACATGATGAGTAACTTCATGCCAAAAAAATGTGACAATTTATGTGAAATGGACAAACTACTTAAGAGAGCTAGAAATTATGAAATTAACACACATACAAAATAGAAACTCTCAATAGCTACATAACTAATAAAAAGCTGGATTCAAAATTTTAAATCTTTTCAAAAAGAAAACAATAGGACTCTGTGGTTTCACAGGTATATCCTTTCAAGTACACAAGGTAGAAATCATATTAATCGCAACAAACTAAGCAGCTGAAGACAGAACCTTTCTCATCTCTTGTATGAGTCTAGAATAATACTGGTAATAAACCACACAAGATTATATATATATATATGTATACATATACATATATATATATATATATTTACAAAATATAAATATATAAATATATATTTACAAAAATCCTACAGCTAAGGATGTATTTAAATGGGGAAAAATAAAGATTTTCCCTTAAAACCAGAATAATGCAAGAGTTTTCACTATTACTGCTTCAATTCAATTCCATAGTAGAGCTTCCAGCCAGGGAAAAGGGCAAGAAAATGAATAAAGAGGATATGAGGACTTCTGCTTTGAGTCAAGATGGCATAATGGGAACTGGATTTACCTGCCCTCTACCCTGAAACAAGAACAGTAAACAAATGAACCAAAAAATGTTGGAAACGATGCTTTTGATGACACCAGGCAACAAAGGAGAATGATTTCTAAGAGACAGGAAAGAAAATGTGCTCTACCATTTCCCAGCTTACTGACTTGAGAGTTTCCAAGGCAGGACAGAATTAGTGGTAACACAAGTGGAGCCTGGTCAACTCTGGGTGGAGCTGAAGTCCAAAGATAACAGGAAAGTTACAGTTGAAAAATACAGAAGCATAGAGGACATAGCCACACTGAGAGTCCTAGAAATTCATAGAAAGTTGCCCTTCAGTATTTGGAAGAGTGTTTTTGTTTGTTTTCTTTCCAAGGCTTTATATAAGTTCCAGTTGGTTAACATACAGGGTAAATTTAGTTTCAGGTGTAGAATTTAGTGATCCAACACTTACATATAACCCATGCTCATCACAACAAGCACACTCCCTAATACCCATCACGGATTCAACCCATCCCTGTCCCCCATCCCTGCCCTCTCCTCCTCTGGTCAGTTTGTTCTCTATAGTTAAAGCACACAAACATAAGGGCAAAGAAAAAAGAGAGGAAAACCAAGAAACAGACTCTTAACTATAGAGGACAAACTGATGAAGAGTGTTGATCGGAGCATGCGTGTGATAAAACTAACTGAAATCAGGAGAAGAATCATCCAAAAGGAACTAGTACTCACATGGGAATAGGCAGGTTTATAGCAGGTTAGACTAGAAAACCTGAAGATCACAGCACTTTGGAAAAAAAATACAAAAGATACTTCAAAGAAGATCTACAGATGACACATAAGCATAAGTTGGTAGTTTTTGTTTGTTTGTTTTTTCCAGGTTTGTAGTTTTTTTTTTTAAATATCAAATATACACCTATCATATGATCCAGCCATTCTACTCTTAGATTTTTATCCAGTGAACACAATGCATCTGTTCAAAAATTTGTATACACACACCCCTTTAGTTGTAACAGGCCTAAGTGAGAAATAACCTAAATGTTCATCAACAGGTGAATGGATAAACAAAATGTGGTTCATTTAAACAAAGTAATACTACTCAGCAACAAAAGAAACTAATCTCAAGAATAAAATTTTGATATACATAATAACATGAATGAGTCTTTTTTTAAATTTTTTTTTAATGTTTACTTATTTTGGGGGAGACAGGGAGACACAGAGCACAAGCAGGGGAGGGGCACAGAGAGGGAGACACAGATTCCAAAGCAGGCTTCAGGCTCTGAGCTGTCAGCACAGAGCCCAACAGGGGCTGGAACTCACAGACTGCGAAAAAATGACCTGAGCTGAAATCCGACACTCAATCACCCAGGCACTCCAGTAACATGAATGAATCTTAAGTGATTACACTGAGTAAAAGAAATCAGACAAAAATAATACTTGCTTTATAATTCTATTCATATAAATTCCTAGAAAATGCAAACTTATCTATAGTGATAATGACTATATCATTGGTTGTTTGTGGACAATTAGGTAGGTTTCAGAAGGGGCAGCGGCAGAGAATACAAAAAGGTATCAGGGAAATTTGGAGCAAGGGGTTTTCACAGTCTCGATGTGGTGATAGTTTCATGTATACCAACATTTGTCAAAACTTAGAACAAGATATAAAAGAAAATCCTTACAACTTTGGGATGGGCAAACATTTCTTAGAACACAAAAAGAACAATAAATAAGATATTAAATTGGACTTCATCTAAAGACACTATTAATAAATTTTTTAAAACCTAATACATATATTGGACAAAGGATTTTAACCCAGAGAATAGGACGAACATTTTTACTACTCAATAGTAAGAGTACAAGAATCCCAAAAGGTGGGCAAATGACATAAATTTATACTTTAAAAAAGGAAAATACCATAATGTATGATAAGCACATGAATTTTTTTCAATCCAAATAGTTATTAGGGAAATTAATTTTAAATCACAAGAAAGTACCAACATAATCCTAGCATAAATAAAATTTAAAAGTCTAGCGATACCAAGTATTGATTTAGATATATAGAAATTAGAAGTGCCATAAAACTGGTAAGATAAAAAATGGTATTTTGGAGAACATTTGGTAATTTCTCATAAAGTTAAGCATACTCATACCATATGACTTAGCAATTGCAATCCTAGGTATTTACCCACAATAAATGAAAGCATATCCACACACAAGAAGTGCACAAATGGTTATAGCCACTGTACTACAAACTGCCACAAAACTGAAACAACCCAATGCCTATCCAACACGGATGTATAACCAAATTATGGTATTTATGGCAAATGTATACAATGGTATACAACTAAGCTATAAAACAATTACTAAAAACTACAACATGAGTGAATCCCATAATTTTGTCAGACATGTAAGGGAATAGTCTCTCTTTCATTATATGCAGTTCTGGAAATGTCAAAATTAATTAATTATAGTAGAAATAATATCACAGTACTTGGAATGAATGGTAGAGCAGATTGGAAAAGAATATGAGGAAACATGCTTGAGTGGTAGAAGTACTGTATTCAATTGTAGGGTAGATTTATGGGTGTATACTTTTACCACATTCTTCAGAGTATACATTTAAATGGATGGTTTTATTTTATGTAAATTATATCTGCATGAATTTTATGTATTAAAAAAACATGCATTGAAGGTAGAGATGGTAATTAAAGTATTAGTGTCAAATGACATAATAAAATGACATAATATCATCGTAGTATCTTGCCATTTTGAAAAGCCTGGGAAGGTTTCTTCACAATCCCACGTAAATGTTTATAGGGGTTCCTTCCCACCTACAGAATCCCAACTTCTTACTAACTCTGCTACATTTAATCTTTTCCAGCAAAGTCAAATAGCAGAGATATGGAGAGTAATACAACAAACTATATAACACACTGTGTAATTGAAATGGACCATAATCACTAATATTAAAGACAGTGAATCATTCTAATAGAGCTGTGTTCAGCAAACAATGAAAAATTATGTGCCAGAAAAGCTAATGCTGGTTTTAAAATGAACAGAAATGAAGTGAAATGGAACCTCACTTGTTATTCATGAAGGTCAATTTAACGTGATTATTTTTCCCCCAGCATCGTAGCTTTGTGATTACTGTTGTATACCTGAGTGGTATTTTATAACCTAATAAGAGTACAAAATAACCAGGTGGTGATGATTTTGTTTAGAGCTGAACCTAAATATCACCCTAACCAGCATCAAGTTACACATGCTACTGGTTGCAATGCAACCAAGTTCCAACGTATCAAAAATCAAAGGGAACATAAGGCATTTAACAATTAGATTGCGGTTTAGCAATTTAAAGAGGGACAGACAGACAAGCATTAGTTACTCTTTGGTGAAATATTATTTCTTCAACACCGACTTTCACTAATTTACCTCCACCTCTTCCATAATATTTACTTTAATGCAAATTTACTTTGTACCTTTGAAGGGAATACCCTGAAATTAGACTCTTACGTGGAGTAAGGTGGATGCTGCCATTGCAACTTGCTGATAATTTCCAGAAAATCTTTGAAATCCCACATAGAGAAACCTCTATAAAAGTTAATTAAAATATACCTAACCAATCCCTTCACCAACACTAAGGGAAATAATGTTTGGATAACAAACTGGATAAATGAAAATTTCCCTTAAATTTAGCTTTATCGGGGGTCTCTACAGCTACTATCAACAAGTTTACTAGATTTTTTTCTATAAAACCCATCCTATTTTGTGCTTATCTCATTTTTAATTTTACTAAAATCCCAAAGAGACAAATTAGTAAGGTGGCAGAGCCTGGCTGAGTGCCTTCATTAGCTCAGCGCTAATAACTTCTTTCAGCACCACGGATAGCGCCTGACATCACAGCTCAAGCTTATCCAAAAGCTAATTATTTTCCCTGTTATAAAACAAAGGTTCTATATCAAAGGCTCATAATGCGACACAGTACACCCTCTAGATGCACTGATTTGCAAAATAAATCAACTGTGTCAGGGAGGAATTTGAGCAGAAATTACAACAAATTGCAATTACACTTGCAATGGTACACTATTTAAATGCATTGTCAGTTATTCATGGCAAGATGGCACCCATGCCATTTTGAGGGTTCAGGGAAAAGGTAGAATTCTCATCTGTCAGAGTAATAAAAATGTACTTTGTCCTGTTCTTGCAATTTTTTTTATATTCTATTATAACTTAGTTCATAAATATTTAAATGATGTCACTGGAAAAAAGACCTAAGGACCCCTGACAGAATGAATAAGAACCATTTTAATTACACATACACTCCTGCATCTATACCTATTTGTTTTAGGTGGTTATTCTATTGTATATTTTCTTCCTTGAAATGATAGGACTTATCAAGCAACATGCAAAATATATATTCCAGCTCACTTGCAAAACAAAAACAAAAACAAACAAAACAAAGCACCAATTCATTCTCACTGGCCACAATGCCATCCTTCAGATTATACCATGACCTCAGAGACTGAGGAGAGTTGGAAAACAGGCCAAAATGTACTGAACTAAAAATTATACTCAGATGCTAACCAGCACCCCACAAAATTTCCCATGGGCCTATGTCTACAATATTTCAAAAATAAAGTAGACTTGAGGAAGAAAAGAATGTTTCCCCTTCCTCCCTTCTCAAGGCAGAAGCTGCTAATTTGGAGCAATGCTTGTGTACTTTGGTTTCCTTAGGGTGGGCTTTTTAGAGGTCTGACTTTGATTCACACTGAAAGGAAGTACGGAAGAAAAACAAGATGCCTACACAGCCTGTCAGATAAATGACATGTAACCTAGGAAGCTCTGAATCATTACAGGTAATTAAAAATATTCTCCACAGCTGACTCAATGTGTTTTAGTAATTCAAATATTTAATTTTCCCCTTTTTCTATTTTGTCTTGATCATGTAATCACAACTGCCTCTTCTTGCATCATCTCTCACACACCTATTCTTTTTACTCCTTGATTTAAAAAGGAAAAAAAAATCAATCTGATGAACTGTTATCTGTAATTTTGTCCTGTTTCCTTCTTGGAACTTGGTCTATGGAACCTCTTTTCCATATTAATATCAGATGTTTGTTTTACTCACCACATACTCTTTCCCTTTCATTTCCCTTGGTTTGTTTCCTAAGTTTTATCTTGAAATCTTTAGTTATATGCCAGGAAGAAGTCTGCCCCTTGAGTTCATTTGTTATTCCAGTCTCATACACCTTATTGAGTTATTTTCCTTGCTGCAATCACTCTTTAAATACAATCCAGTAAAGATACAGCAATGATTTTTGACAACCTGACCTTTCTCTGCTTTCTTACACTTGTTTAATTAGGTACTACGTGCAGCTGTGACTTGATCTTTACAGTTTTCTTCTTGAAAAAAGAGAGAGATGTTGTTTAAAGAAGGTCAGATTTGGCAGGTCTTCTAGTTACTTCAGGAACTGACATTGGAGACCTGAAAGACTGAGGAACGAGGGAACGCTATACTGATTTTCTTAAACATAATAAAAAAAGTCTTATTTGGAAAGACCACTTGACTCTAAGAATACATTATGAAACTCACAGCTTTTCACTTTGGGGTTGACAGTTTGAAGTGATTGCAAATCATGACTCTGGAAGTGATAATTCTGGTCCATATTCAATGAAGTGGCAGGTTCTAATGGGGGAAAAAAACCCCACATCGAGTAGCTGAAAAACAAAAATATTATGAAAATTCTAAGTGAAAATATAGCAGACAAGTCCAAAGTGGTTAAATAGAGTGTGTTCATTTACCTGATTTATTGAAACTAGTAGAAAAAGGCAATGCAAGGGTACGTTATCAATGCTTAAAGAAGTAGAGTGAAATACTGAAGACATGAGGGGCGCCTGGGTGGCGCAGTCGGTTAAGCGTCCGACTTCAGCCAGGTCACGATCCCGCGGTCCGTGAGTTCGAGCCCCGCGTCAGGCTCTGGGCTGATGGCTCGGAGCCTGTTTCCGATTCTGTGTCTCCCTCTCTCTCTGCCCCTCCCCCATTCATGCGCTGTCTCTCTCTGTCCCAAAAATAAATAAAAAACGTTGAAAAAAAATTTTTTTTTTAAATTAAAAAAAAATACTGAAGACATGATAGAAGTATAACTGGACCCAAAATAAAGGCAATGAGTTCAAGTTCCAAAACTGATACTATTTTTGTAATTTTATGGAAGTCATTTCACCATTTTTGGTTTTCTTTCTTTATTTATGAAATCGTAACTAGCAATGACAGAGTCAAAAATCACATTTGAATGATATTCAATCCTATTATCAGGTATTTGAGCCTCTTATTGCTATCTCTTTTGTCTCAGCTAGGTTCAGTAATTTGTTCAATGTAGCATAATTGGAAGGTGACAAAACTGATTTAGAGCCAGCTCTACTGATCAAAAGTCCTCTGTTTCTCTTTTGTTATTATATACTGATTCTGTTAAGTGAGGCATTTTGTTTATGGACACTATAGGTTTCCTAGCAACTTTTAAATATATGTTTATTTCATTACATCACCCATGCCATCTGGTGTCCGTACCTTTAAATCAGACTCACAATAATATCCCTCTCTGGTTGTGTTGTACCCATATTCCTGTTTATATGTCCATTGTTTTTCTTTGTTAGATAAGATAGATCTTGAAACCATTTTTTTAAAGCTCCATTCTACCTTGGGCTTCAGAAAGGTATGCTTGCTCACAATAGAATAACTCTGTATCATGCCTCAGAACATACTGATGATCCAGGAGAATCAATCCAATTTGATTTAATTCAGTTCAGTAAGTACTTTTATTGCATGCTTATATTGTAATCAATTCAATGATAGAGTCTACGAGAGATATAGAAAAATGTGATGGTTTTTGCCTTCCAAGAATGTAATATTTCACTGTAATAATATGATACTGACATATGCCACATCTCAATAAAACTACAGGATGATTACTAATTATGTTCCAAGAGGAGTAATCCTGTTATGCAACTTCAAAGCAGAAAGAATGCAACAGCAGATGAACTGGGCATGGAACAATATATGGAAAAGCTGGAGTTCAATATGTGGCCTGAATAATGAATAAAATATATCTAGATAGAGGTGTGAGAGAAAGTAATTTTGTAGGTATTAAAGATTCTGAAGTGGGGCTTGACATAGAATTCACACAGCATAGCAGGTAAACATTCTTCCCTGGAGAGAAAGGTATATTTGGAAAGGTAGGGGGACAGAAGATTCAGCGAGTTTTGTTACCATTCACAGCAGCTTCATCAAAAGCTAAGCTGTCAAAATATGAAATGACATGTGCACATGTTTTTTACTACACCTCATTTTTTGTGATTACAATAAAATTTCATTTTTTAATAATTAAAAACATATGCATATCCTTCAATAATGAAGTGTTTGAATAAACCAGGATATATTTCCAAAGTGAATACTATAAAAATGTGTAAAAACAAATAAATTATCTTTGTAGAGATTATAGAATATCTCCAACATACATTGTTAAGTAGAGGGGAAGGAGGGCAGTGCAGATCAGTGTTTTAAGGGTGCTACCTTCTGTAGATGTAAGAGGAAAACACACAAGTATACCTACCCACCCCCCCACATGCACAAACAGAAGAATAAACCAAATTGAATAAAAACATTTACCTATAGGGCCAGGGAGGGAAGAGGGTGGAGGAGGGACAGGGAAGAAAACAATACTTTTCTAAATATACATTGTTTTGTAGTTTTAAATTAGGAACAATGTAAATATTTTACAAATTAAAAACAAAATTGAATTTAAAAAGGAAAGAAAAACATATTTGAACAAATGAACCAAATTGCTTATATGTTGGTTGCATTGCAACAGAGAAATAAAAGTTAATTTCAGTAATTTTATAACACAAAATTTTGGTTTATTTTATACCTAATGGTATATATTATAAGGACAAAAACTACAACATAATCTTTAAAACAATGTCTGTAGTCGTATTAGCAGTAATATTGATTTTTTTAAATATGGATATTTTAATTGATTCTACACATACACACATACGCACACTGTATACATGCAAATAATGTAATACATTAATTAAAAATAATGTAATACATGTATACATGTAATAATGTAAGTTTTGTTGATTAATAATGAAGAGTGCCAATATAATAGATACACAATTTAAGTATAAAATAAAAAAAAAATCATGATTTTTTTTTTTTGCCTAAAATATTCTCAGTTCTGTCTACTTAAAAGCATAGAAGCAATGACAACACAGTAGAGACAGAACCAAGACAGATACAGTAGAACCAACATAAAGGAAGAAGTCTGTCAAATTTGGAATGTGACATTATACCATATACCAATAAATCAAAGACAATTTTTAAATGGAGACTTCAATTATAGAATAAAAGATTTAAAAGACATAAAACATGCAATATATGGACCTTAATTATATGCTGAGTCAAATATATCAACAGGTAGAACATTTGAACGTGCATTAGGTGTTAGATAATATCTGATATTAAGAAAGTACTCATCATTGTTATTTAGGAATATATAGCAGAGTATTCATAAAAGAAATGACTTGATGTCCTGGATTTGACTTTAAATAATCTAGAAAAAAGATTAGAATTTAGATGATCAAGACTGGAAAACTAATTATAATCATTGAAGGTGAATTATAGGTATATTGAGGTTTATTATACTACCATCTATATTTTTATGTATATTTGAAAATTTCCACATTGAGAAAAAGAAAAAAAAGGAAAATGTACTTAACTCCTACCCTACCACCAATTTCAGATGATAATATGGGGGAACTTTCCACAAAAAGTAGGATGTCCTTCTAAACAGTTTCTTGCACCTTCACATGTCATCATCAAACATTAAATGCTTTAATAAGAGAATTTATTATAAACTAAATGTTGATTTCTACACTTGATAATTTTGTTAACAAATATTTATTAAGAGTTTACAGCATAAAATGCTATTGATAAATTGCTGAACAAGACAAAAATCTTTCTTCGCCTTCATAGAGCTTGCATCTGGTGGGGAAAAAGAAAAGAAACAAGTAAGCTAATAAAATGACTATGGATTTTGATGGTTAATGTGAAGAAAACAGGCAAGAAGCTGAGTTACACAGTACTAAAAAGAGAGTAGAATTTTAGGATTGTGAAGAAAAAGCTTCCATACAAGGGTCATACTTTAGTTCTGACCTAAAGGATGCTAAGGAAGGTGGTAGTGGGAGGGCTTCCCAAGCAAAGAATCAACAGATAGTAAGGTGAGCAAAAATCCAAGACAGTCTTCGAAGATTATTGGCCTCTAGTGTATGTATATATGTGTATATATAGCCTAGTTATTCAATCCATTACAATTTAGGTACTGCTATGAAAGGATTTATTTTACAGATATAATAAAGCTCCCAGATCAGATGACCTTAAGATAGGAAGATTATATGGATGGGCCTGGCTTAATCACATGAGCCTTTATTTAAAAACAATTTTTTTAAATATTTAGTTTTGAGAGCAAGAGACAGACACAATGCAAGCAGGGGAGGGGCAGAAAGAGAGGGAGACACGGAATCCCAAGTAGGCTCCAGGTTCTGAGCTATCAGCACAAAGCCTGACGTGGGGCTGGAACTCACGAACCATGAGATCATGACCCGAGTTGAACTCAGACACTTAACTGACTGAGCCACCTAGGAGCCCCATCACATAAGCTATTTCAAGAAAAACATTTTCTGATGCACTATTGTTGACTTAAAGATAAAGGTGACCATTTGGCAAGGAATACAGGTGGCATCTAAAGGCTGAGAGCAACATTTGATTGACAACCAGCAAGTAAACAGAGATTTCAGTCCTACAACCACAAGGAACTGAATTCTGTCAACAAGAAAGAGCTTTAAGGGATGACAGGTTTTGTTTTGTTTATCCCCAGAGGTTCCAGAATAACACTCAGTCTGAGTGACACCTTGATTGTAGCCTTGTGAAACCCTGAACAAAGAATCTAGCCACCATGTGCAAGACTTCTGATCTGCACAACAGTGAATCCTTTATACAACAGGGGAATGGACATTCTCCATGGGAAGTATTTTAGTGTGCTAAATGGAATGTTCTTACTTTTAGAAAAAATTACTTCCTTAGAGATGTGAATGATCCATTTGTCAAAGGAGATATCTGAGGCAGGAGTATGCTTTAACTTCTACTTCAGTGACTCAAGTAAACTGGGGCTCACAAACTGAGGAAATTAAAGTTTGGATAGAACTGTTAATGTGTATGTGGATTTAACAGGGGTCAACTGTTAATGTGTATGTAGATTTAATAGGGCCCATGCACTGGTTAAATGTATGCCAAGAATGAATAAAAAGCCAAGAGTGAAGGGTATGGCAACTTGAGCTTAGTTGAAAGAAAGTTTGTGATGTTGAAAATTGCAAATTAGAAGGAGATCAGTGATTTCAGTCATATGCAAATATAATATAAGGTGGAGAACAGATAGTGGGTGGAAACTAAAGAGAAATTCTGGAGTAAATTTGGTGGTAGTCATTTAAATACAATTTTAAAATTATGCAAACAGTTGTATATACTTGTGAATAGAGGCAAAAATGAGAAATCTAGGGACTGAGCCTAGAGTAGTTGTGTGCGGGACCCAGGCTTGCCTGAATGGATTTTGCATACTCCTTCTTAATTCTGTATTTACAGACTTATCACATTGGTAGCTGGAACAAGACCATATCGGGAGTATTTAATTTTTTTTAATGTTTATTTATTTTTTTGAGAGAGAGAGAGTGTGAGTGGGAGAGAGGCAGAGAGAGAGGGAGACACAGAATCTGAAACAGGCTCCAGGCTCTGAGCTGTCAGCACAGTGTCTTATACAGGGCTTGAATTGGCACACTGATGAATACAGAAGACAGGAACTTTAAGAGCCACTGCCAGGTGGTTTTTTTGTTTTTGTTTTTGTTTTTTAGTTAAAAAAAAGAGCTAAGGTAGGTGATTATCACAGAAGAAACTCATGAAAAATGTAATGGTCTACCGTGTAACTTGTTCAGCATGTCCAGTAAGAATGAAAGACTTTGGTGACTACAAATTTGTCATTAATGCAAGAGAGAATTTTCAATAAAGGAGTGACCAAATGGCAAGAACTTGAGCACAGATGATATGCTGAGAAAATAGAACCTAAGTAGAATGCTATTATTTCACCCAAATGACATAGTTTAGTAAATTGTTTGCTGGGATAACATTCAGAGAATCTGTCCCTTATGCTGACACTATCACTTATCTCTCTGGGCCTCAGTTTCTCATTTGTAAAATCAGGGGTTTGAATGAAGTTTTCTGTAAGACCTATTCCAGCTCTATTAGTTGAGAATTGATGTTCCAAGATTTCTAAGGAATCAGTTAAAACAAAAGATATAAAACTCCAGCAACCTCACACACACCTCAGCCTCCTTCAACCACACTTCTGTAATTGCATCCTTTCTCCCATGAACTCCATATCTGGAGCCATCTCTTCTAGGAATTAGACACATGCATCATCTCACATTTGGTACAGGTATTATTTAAGAGAGGAATGAGACAGACAGTCAACTGAGGTTGATTAATGTGCTGTCTCAGAATTGGGGGAAGGGGAGAGAGAATTGTATTCAGCAGAGCTACTTCTCCCGCTTCACCCCTTCAGCTCAAATTATTCAGTCAGTGCTGTCAAGACAACTGAAATGACTCCTTGCAGTTGGGGAAAAAATGATTTTTTTTGCATGTTAAATTTTTAAATATCTTTAAAATTATTTTTATCAAATATTCATCCAAAAAAAGCTTAGTTCTTTTTTTCCTGGGGCCTTTAAGGATAACGTGAGATTATGGAATCTCCTTATGAACCTATTGATTGGACAGGTTTTCTTTGAATGTTTGACATTCAATAGCTTACTCTGCCCCTACCTTTGAAGCCCAAGAGGTACTCAGAGTTCTGATACCTGTGACTGAAACTGCAGAGGGGATTGGGAACCACATAATGCTTTAGCATTCACTGAGGAAGAAAATAAGCTGCAGAAAAATTAGAGTCCTCACAATGGAGCTGACACAGTTAACAGCTGTTTCTAAAGTAGATGGTGAAGGACAATTTGGGGGTCCTGGATAAGTTCCAATCTCTGATTCCAATGTCTGATAATGTCAATAGTTGCTCAGGAAATACATAGGAGCATAAGATCAGTAGACCTGAGAGTGAGGATGAGTGAATGGAGGGGGAAAGGGAAGATAATGAAGCTCATTGTAGAAATACTGTGTGCTTACATTAACACAAGCATCCCTATGGGGAGATTTACGAAGAACGTGTTTATATTAATACAGAGCTCAACAAGGTGATCTTGACAAAAAGCATGGATTCAGGAGTAGTCAGATTTGTAGACAATAGGACTTCCAGAGTGGAAGAAATTGCCTAAGGACATGTAGTTTGAGCAAATAAGAGAAATAAGGAAAAATGCAAGGGTGACATCATTACTTAATGGGAAAGAATAAATTGAAGAGTCAACCAAGATTTTGATAAGTTTGGTGATCAGACAGGCCAGAGGAGCACCCAAAGAGTATGGCATTAAGAAAACAAAGGTGAGGGGCACCTGGGTGGCTCAGGCGGTTAAGTGCCTGACTCTTGGTTTTGGCTCAGGTCATGATCTCATGGTTCATAAGTTCGAGCCCCACGTCAGACTCCGTGCTGATAGTGCAGAGCCTGCTGGGGACCTCTCTCTGCCCCCCTCCCTCCTTACACACACACACACACACACACACACACACACACACACACACACACACACATTCTCAAAATGAATAAACTTAAAAAACTTTTTTAAAAAGAAGACAAAGGTGAGGTATTATGACAGTGTCAAGTGTCACTGAAGGGTCAAGGAAATTGTTCAGTGGGTTTGAAATTAGAAGATACTGGTGAACTTGGCAAGATAATTTTTAGTTGAATCTGGGTTGAGAGGAAGGAGATGGTATTCAAAGTCACTAAAAGAATTTATTTCCTAAGAATGATATTTAGGCATGAAATGTCCTGTTTCAGAAGTATAACTCCTCCTTAATGGAGATAGTCAAGCAAGAAACAATCTTCTTTTTGAAAGCCAATTTGGCCCAGATGACATCTAAGAACCTTTAAAACTATAGGTCCATGATTATTTGAAAGTAGTTTCAATTAACATGTGTTTGTCTACATTTTCAACAAAAGTTTACTAACCACCCGCTATATGTGGGCACTATTTACCTTTTAGGGATACAGCAATGGCACAAGAGATACTTCCTTGTTCTTAAAGAACTTATATTCTAGAAGACACAGAAAAACATACAAATGTAGAATATGTTCGATAGAATACCACAGATTGAGTGGCTTAAACAATAGTAATTAATTTTCTCACAACGCTAGAGGATGAAAGTCCAAGATCAAGGTGCTAGCAGGGTTTGTTCCCAAGGAAGCCTCTCTCCTTAGCTTCCAAATGGTGCCTTCCAGACATGTTCTCACATGTTCTTTTCTCTGGGCATGAGGAGACATCTCTGGGGCACCTGGGTGGCTCAGTCGGTTGAGCATCCGTTCAATCCATTCAGTTCAAGTCATGATCTCACAGTTCATGAGTTCAAGCCCCACATCGGACTCACTGCTGTCAGTGTAGAGCCCACTTCAGATCTTCTGTCCCCCTCTCTCTCTGCCCCTTCCCCACTTGCACACTCTCTTTCAAAGATAAATAAATCTTTTTTTTTAAGATACTAATGCTATTGGATAAGAAATCCATCCTTATTGACCTTAATTGCCTCCTTAAAGGCCCAGTCTCCAAATTTAATCATTTAGGGGTTAAGACTTCAACCTATGAATTTTGGGAGCACACGATTCAGTCCATAACAGATAGTGATAATTACTATACAAATTAGAGTAAAGGAATGGAGAATGATACGGGCGCCTGGATGGCTTAGTCAGTTAAGCATCCAACTTCAGCTCAGGTCATGATCTCATGGTTTGTGGGTTCAAGCCCCACATCAGGCTCTGTGCTGACAGCTCAGAGCCTGAAGCATGCTTCATATTCTGTGTCTCCCTCTCTCTTTGCCCTTTTCCTGCTCGCACTCTGTCTCTTTCAAAAATAAACAATATTTTTAAAGAAAAAAGAATAGAGAATGATAGAAGGGGTGCTATTTAGATAGTGTGTGTGTACCTACACACACACACACACACACACACACACACACACACAACTCCAAGGTAGTGATTTTGAGTAGAAACCTGAATTGTGCAAGCAAATGATAGGAAGGCTGGAGAAGCCAATCAGAGAAGACAATAAATGGTTCTGAAGAAGTTGCAAGTTTGATTTATTGAAAAGACATCAAGAAAGCCAAGATGGCTAGAATGAAATGTTTTATGAGTGAAATATGAATTATACTCACATATTCAATAAATATCTGAGTTCCTAGAAGTATCTACATTCTAGGTCACACACTGGGTCCTGAGGATATAAATTGCAAATAAAATAATTTGTATGCTAAAAAAAATCTCTCAAGAGAGATCTAATATGACAAATGCAATGATACAGACATAGAGTCTTTTGCTCTAAACAGACTCTGGCAGGTATTTTCTTATTTCATATTTTCATACTTTCTGGCAGGATGGCTGATGTATATAAAGTCAAGTCAAAATGAGATGAAGTTGTATCTCTGATCTACTACTTTGCATCTATGTAAGTTTGAGCAAGTTACTTCATGTTTCTAAATCAATAATCCATTTATAAATGAGTATGGTAGAGTTTCATTTCTGTAGACTAGTTTGAATATTGTGTATGTTAATTAAAACAAACTACCTAGCAAAGCATTGTCACTGCGTATGCATTCACTGCTAAGCAAGAGTTCCTTTTCACAAGATACTCCATATACATACGGAAGTACGTGATTCTAAAACAGGCTGGATCAGAAGAGTGGTTATGAGGAAGAACACTTCAGATCAACATGGAGGAGACAATGTCAGCAATACAGATGAGTAAATAAGCTTCTATAGAGAAAGAAGTCTCTGCAGCACATCTCAGATTATCTTTAAGAACCCCTACTTCATCCTTCAAAAAAGTCAGTGCTAAGTCTTAACAACATATTGATACACGTGAAGTTAAGCCTGTTAATTTTGCTACTGCTTGTGATCACAGATCTCACCTCTTCAGAGCCAGATCCTTCCTAATAGTTTAAGGCAGAGGAAAATCTGAAACAAGAGAATCTTAGGTCAATAGGAGTTTCATAGAACATTCAAATTGTGTGTGTATGAAGGGGAGAAATTGCTTTAATTAAGATATAAAAAACATTTTAAATCAGTATTTCAGTTTGGGCTTGATAGCAATAAACAATGGCCAGTCATTAATACCACTGAAGGGGTATTGGAAAAATTGCATCCCTGAAGGTGTGATGGAAAACTTTGGAAATAAGTGCAATCTGTAAGACTAAAGAACAGTGCATTGTACATAGCACTGAACTCTAGCTGATAAAGTTGCTTCCTACAGGTAAATAGGTTAAAAATATCAAAAGACATTACATGTATACTGTAATTGGGCAATTATGTTTATGGATGACAAATGGTTAGTGGCAGGTTACCCATTATTAGGGTACAATATTACCAACATGCAAGGGAAGAAGGCTAGAATGATTTATGTAATAATGAATTAGAATTGGAGATGGCAGTATGAACTCATTTTTAGCTTAAATTTATTAAGATACAAATTATACACAGAAATATTTATGGATATATAGATCTACATAGGTTAGCATATACACATGTTCCCCTGCTTTAACACCTATGGGTCCAGAAGCAATGATACACCAGTAGCACAAGCATACCTATCACCCAGATCTTGGTTTCTGATACCATTCTCTAATAAAAGAAAGCAGGAACCCTTGAAGAAATGGCTAATTCTAGGACAAGGGCAGAAGATACAGATGAGCCAAAACACCACAGTAACAAGGACTACATCCAGTGGATTAGAAAACATACAAGATGAGCTTGTTGCATGCTGTAGTGCTATAAAGTAAGAAAGTGCTTAAAAAAAAAACCCACCTCAAAACACAACACAAAATAACAGAATTCTATCAAAGGGATACAGGACCTAGTTCAAACAGCTCCAATGATCAAAGCTGGAACATGTGATTAAAACTAAGTAAAGTCGTATTAGGAGATAATCAAAAGTATAACATAAATATGCAGAGGCCATACTGATATAAACAACTGAATAAATATTTGAATAACTGAATGAATATATGGAGGATACTGTTTCTCCAAAACAGAAAAATCATAAATAGTGTAGGTAATAAGCTTTAATGTAATGGAACATAACTCTTTATGCTTGGAAAAAAAAAGTAACTTTTTAAAAATTTTCTTCTTTACTGTTTATTTATTTTTGAGAGAGAGAGAGAGAGAGCGAGAGCGAGTGGTAGAGGGGGCAGACAGAGAGGGAGACATAGAATCCCAAGCAGGCTCCAGGCTCTGAGCTATCAGCACAGAGCCTGATGCAGGGCTCGAACTCACAAACTGTGAGACTGTCACCTGAGCTGAAGTCAGACGCTTAACTCACTGAGCCACCCAGGTGCCCCCCCAAAAGTAACTCTGCATTGGTGAAACATAACAAACATTTCCTCAAGCCAAGTGATTTAGGTGATAAGACATATTGATACTATGTACCCTTCATAGGATGTGATGAGAATGACACTTTATTTCTGTGGTCTTTAACCAAAAACACACTGCCCCTTTCTAACCAGGAGGAAAAGCATCAGGTAAGTCCCAATTGAGACACATTCTACAAAATACCTGATCAAGTTCATCAAAAACTGTCAAGTTTATCAAAAAGCAAGGAAAATCTGATATACTGTCACAACTAAGAGAAGCCTAAGGAGATATGACTGCTAAGTGTAATATGATATTCTGGATGGAATTCTGGAACAGAAAAAGAGAACATAACAGAAATCCTGAGGAAATCTGAATAAAGTATAGACTTTAATTAATAATAACATAGTAAGAGTGTGTTAATTGTGACAAATGTTCCTTCCATACTAGTGCAAGATATTAATAGAAGAAACTAGGCATGCAGTCTACAAGAGCTCTCTGAACTGTCCTCACAATTATTCTGTATATGTAAACTTAAGAGTTGATTTAAAAAGACAAGAATGATTTAAAAAGCAAACAAACAAGGTTTTAGAATATCTAATCAAGAGTTTACACCAATATTGGTTCAGCATCTCTAAATGTGTTTTCTATGGTACAGTAGTCATGTAAGATTCCCTAGGAAAATAACACATTGTTTTTTTGGTCAAATAATTTTGAGACACGTTGCACACTGCAAGAGCCTTTGGAGATTCACAAAGCACATTAGAATATTTTTTAAAACTTCTAAGAAATTTTACACAAACACACAATTTAATGTTGTGTGCCACAGCATTTCCCAAGCTTATCATAACTTTTGAATTTTTTGGCCATACCTTCTAACATCTGTGGAGATACAATTCCCTAGAACATACTTTGGTAAGTGTTTGTTGTACTGGCATGTACACTATTGAAATCAAATAATGAACCACCTATGGAAGAAATTCATGATATTTTTGAGTTTAAAGCTATGTACAATGAGATGTGATGGAGACATTTTGGGGTGGGTAATCTACCAAAGAGAGGGTTCTGTTGCAACACACTACTGACTATCAGAACTTGGAAGAAATGCCATGTTGAAGATAATCTGTGGGGGTGAAGATAGTAGACCTAATCCAAAAGGTGAGAAACCATACACATGCAAAAACATGACTTTCATACAAAGAAAACTCTTCTAGGAATCAGAGCTGTGCAGGAATGCACCTGGAAGGTGTGGAGAGCATGATCACTACAGGTGTTCAAGGTGTGAGACGAGGTATGAAGGGACAATGTAAAGAAGTGAACTAGGTTGGAGGAGGTGATCTTCACGATCTCTCCCTATTTTATGATTCTGCTTATGTATTCACCTCCTCACCAAGTGGTTAGTGCCTATTAGGTGACCAGCACTGTGCTAAGTTTTCACTTAGCTTCTATGGTTCCTCCCCGAGTACAGTGTAGTGGGAAATAAGACAATGAAGGCAGGGAAAGTTGTCCCTACTAAGGACCATCCCAGGGATTGGGAAAGCTTCCAGGGAAAGGATTTTAATACCTATAAACACTTAGTCAGCTGTAGATGCCAAGCACTGGTCACATTTATATATGGATTGTTTCACTCTCATAATCTTATGAAGTAGATTCTATTATTACTACTATTATTTTACACATGAAGACACTATGCGACCCAGAGGTTCAAAGACTTGCCTTAGATGCCTCAGCTATTTAGGATCAGGTGGTTTGTCGGTAAAGTCTGAATCCTTAAACACTATGCACTCTTGTCCACATTAAGACTGGAGGGATAATAATCAAAAGATGCACACACGTGTGTGTGCACACCCATGTGCACATTGGTAGCAGAGAAAGGGAGGGGAGCAGGAAGAAAAATAAAACAACGATTTGAAAGGCAGAGAGAATAACACGTTCAATCTCTGAGGAATAGGATTAACCAGGGAGAATGTGATAAATTTAAAAAACTTTTGAGTCATTCCCGAGGCTAAAATTACTGACAATAGCAAAGGAAAAAAAATGCAGGTTTCTTCCCCTTTTTATTTACCCTATCCTCCCACAAACATCTACCTCCCCTCCATGTACACATCCATACATAAATATAAACACATATACCACAGGAGATTTAGCTTGAAAACTAAAGTGTGTTACTAACTTCCTTTAAAACGTATCTTCATAGAGTTAAGGTCAGTTCTTTCTTCCTTCTATGAACCTAGGAAAACCAATTTAGCAAAGTAAGATTTTAAAAAGGGTAAAGACTCCATTTACTAGCTTATTCATTCCAGATTTCTGGATCACTTAGGAACTTGAAAGAGGCTGCCTGAAGGCCAGCCTGGTGGTGCTTGGGGGCACACTTGGTAAAGCCCCCACAATTTATAAGTTCTCCGGCTGGTGTAACCACATATTTAAAAATGATTAACTTACTCCAGCAATTATGAAATTGGATACCTCTCAGACCCTCAAGACCCTTTAACAGACACAGGAAGTGAGTTGATAAGGTTATAAATTCCATCTATAAAGGGGCACTCTGGGCTTAGACACATGGTCATTGGTTAGAAATGGAGCAAACATCCAGAGGCCTGGCAGTGATCGAGGTGACAGAATGTATTCCTAGAAGAAAGTATCTTTTGACCCACAGAGCTCAGGTACTTCATACTTTGTAAGGCTTCACTCCACGTCCCTTACTTCATTCTATGCTCATTTGAGGGAGGCAGAGAGGGAGTTTTTATTCCTAATTAAGGAGACTGAGTCTCTGAGATGAAATGACTGTTCTACATCAAACAATATCTAAGCCACAGACCCAGAGCTGTGGAACATGCTTATGCCTTTTGTTTGTTTGCTTTTGCCATAACCCTGAGAGGCATGGTAGAAATTAGCAAATCCTACTCTCTAAGGTGAGTGAATCCTATGGATATGATAAGGGGGTACCTGGGTGGCCAGTCAGCTGAGCATCCAACATCAGCTCAGGTCATGATCTCATTGTTTTGAGTTCGAGCACCGCAGCGGGCTCTGTTCTGACAGCTCAGAGCCTGGAGCCTGCTTCAGAGTCTGTGTTTCCTTTTCTCTGTGTCTGTCGGTCGGTCTGTCTCTCTCTCTCTTTGCCCCTCTCCCACTTGTGTTCTGTCTCTTTCAAAGATAAATAAACGTAAAAAAAAAAAACATTATAAGAATAGCAGCATACATCAACAGGTCTTTTATTTAGCTACTGAGTCTAAAGATTTTCAGTGGTTGTGCTGATACAGACTGAGGATAAGGGTACTCTGTCCCTTATGCCTTTACCCTCCTCCTGAGACCAGAAGGTCAGCCTGGGCATGGTCTTCTCTTGGCAAGTACTTAAGCACAAGTACAGCAGGAGAATACACAAACCATCTTGAGGCTGAGTCTCAGAACTGCCATTATCACATTCATCATACTGGCCAAAGGAAGTTATGTGGCCAAATCCACAGACAGGAGGCAGAGAACACATCTCACCTACAGTAGAAAGGCATTACAGATTTACATGGAAAAAACATGGCTATGGAGAAGAATGGAGAATTTTGGCAATAATGCAGTTAACCACAGTGGAGAGAGGATTCTGAACTAGGAGGAAAGAATGTTGGAAATGTAGGTCTCTTATCACAGATGGTAAGTTTGAAGCACATTTAAGGAGACTCAAAAGGGAGGGGTGCTGGGGTGGCTCACTCGGTTAAGCCTCAGACTCTTGACCTCAGCTCAAGTCATGACTTCACAGTTCTTGAGTTCCAGCCTCGTTTCAGGCTCTGAACTGATGGCACACAGTCTGCTTGGGATTCTGTCTCTCTCCCTCTCTCTGCCCCTCGCCTATGTGTACACACACTCTCTCTCAAAATAAATAAAACTTAAAAAAAAAAAAAGGAGACTCAAAAGGGAGTTGGACAGGGACTTCATTATATAGTACCCCATGTATCTTAAAAAGATTTTAAGGCTTGTTTCAAAATACAGTCATGATTTACTTGAAGGTTTGATAGGAATGTGATCTGATCAAAATTACATGTTCAAAAGATCACTCTGGCTTTCTAGGAAGCATGGACTGTAGAGATTCGAAACAAGAGGAAGAGAAGTTAGGATGCACAGTCAGCAGAAAGAGGTCACAAGACAAGGGACAACAGAGATGGGGGAGGGGAGTTTCACAATCCTTAAAACATCAAAGGGCATTTGGAGACGCCATTGAAAGAGCTCACAAATGGACTAAAAATGGTAGAAGTGGTGATGAAAGAGATGGGGATATAGGTCATGAATCTCAAAACTTTAGGCCTGAGCAACTGGGGCAGGGGGGAGGGGGAAGAGTGGAGAGGTCCAGAGGAGAGACAGAGAATCACATCTTGCTTCACTTGCCCTCTTGTGCCATTCCAAGACGAAATTTCAGAATCTTTGGTCAGCTTCCCCAGGGCTAGTAACTGCCCATGGCCCCAGATTCAAGCAGACTTTATTCTCCTTCTAGGCAGCATAATTAATGGTATTTTTGAAAGGATTTTGTTGTGGAAAATGTCAAAATACACAAGTGGAGAGAAACCCACACACATTGATGCTCTAGCCTCTACAATTATTAACCCATGCCCCATCCTATTTCACATATACCACTCCTGTTCTTCACTTATTTTAAAGTAAATCCCTGATATTTTTTAGTAAATAGTTTAATAGGTATCTCTAATAAGGACTTTAAAAAAAATGCTACTTTAGACTTAACATAAAATCTCTAATTACATCAGATAAGTCAATTTCCAAAGTTTCCTGAAAGCTTCATATTGTTTTATAATTTGTTTAAATTAGGATCCAAATGAGGTTCATACATTGTTGTTGTTTTAATGTTTATTTACTTTATACAGAGAGAGAGAGAGAGAGAGAGAGAGAAAGAGAGAGAGCGCACGAGTAGGGGAGGTACAGAGAGAGGAGGAGACACAGAATCCGAAGCAGGCTCCAGGCTCCAAGCTATCAGCACAGAGCCTGATGCAGGGCTTGAACTCACAAATCATGAGATCATGACCTGAGCCGAAGTCAGACGCTTAACGGACTGAGCCACACAGGTGCCCCAATAAGGTTCATACACTGTAATTGATGGATGTGTCTCTTAAATCTGTTTCAGTCGTTAAGATGCTCCTCCATATTTTTTCCAAGCAATGTATAACAACCTAAAAAACATACCTTGTTATATAGCAATTCCCATAATCTGAATATTTACTTATGGTATTATGTGATGTTCCATATTTTTCTGTTTTTTGTATATCGCATAAATTAGTAGTTTGATATAGCCTGATCAGGTTCAAGTTTGACATTTTGGCAGATATAGGAAGCAGTATTTTGATAGAGCAAGTAATGTGAAAAATAGCACTGCAGGTAGAAGAATATATGAATTAAAGCCAGCTGTTTTCATTTTTCCTAGCTTGTAATCCTGAAAACTTCATTAAGCCATCCCACATTTCAGTTATCATAGTAAAAAAAAAAAAAAGGAATACTAATGTAACTTGCTGATAAGATACTAATAATCCAGTGTTTCTTATTTTGGGCTCTACATCAAGTCATCTAATTTTTTGAAGTTCAAATGCCTGAGCCCTACATTAAATAACCTGAATCAGAATTCCTGGGATGGGACCCACATGTCTATATTTTTGAAAATCCTCACGTGCTTCTAATATACTACTTTTGTTGAGATCTATATACTAGACACTAAATCCCCCAGGGCAGGAATTATGTTTTGTTCACCAGGTTCTGGCTCAGAGTTAGCACTCAATAAATATTTTCGAGTGACAGTATGAATAAATGGATGGATGCATTGCTGGTAGGATGGATAAATGGATAAATGAAATAATTATAATGGGTGAAATGACCCTGAGTTAGTAACAGAGGGATGTTAACTTCAGAATAAAGTTATATAGTTTTTACATAAAAAAACATTAAAGTATTTGTGCTGTGGGCCAACATGACAAGCATTCTAGATATAAGTTCATTAAAGGAACACTGGATAGAAGTTCAAAGTATCAAATAGAAAGGTTTTCAATAAAATGGGACTTGAGACTTGGTGTGAGTAATGCCAGACTGTCTGAGAAGATACCTTGGAATGAATGGAATTGCTGAAGGTAATCAAGACTACTTTTTCATTAGCAAAACTATTTGTATGAATAATAATCAGAATGGAGCCAGACAAATGCCACTTATCTGGATATGATGAACAGTCAGGACTATAGCACAATTGAAAAATCTCAAAAAAAAAAAAAAAACCATGTTATAAAACTTAGATTGAGGAAAAATATTTAAAAATTTTCCTTCCCTTGCCTTGGGCACAAATAGTGCCACATCATCTGAAAGTTGGCATGGCAATTGGCTAGTCTTAAAATAATTACCTCTGGTAACCATAAATATATTAATCTAAAAGAATTAAAAAGCCAATGACTGGTGAACTGAAATGAGTGGGGGTGTGTTTGGGGTTCTAGCAGCTATTAAATCATTGTACAATTCTACTGTGTCTACCAGTATTTGTCTTACAACCCCCCTCCCTGTGTTCCCGCATTGCAAATGTTAGCCTTTGCTATTGCTTTTATTCGATTTGATTTTGACATTTAATTGGTGAAGATTGCAGGCATCGATCTTTCTACCACTCATACTACCTGCTCTGTTTACCGAAGAGGGTTTTTGTGACAACCAAATGGAAAGCAATATGTGAAAGCAAGTTAAGTTCATTAAAAATGCACAAATAGGAAAGATTATGAATATAACCATTCATCCTCCTCATCATCATCACAGCAGCATTTAGCTGAGGAACGGTGATGAGGGTAAGAACAACTCTTTTTCATTGGAAGGACCAAGGGTAGTTATGCCCCCATCAGAGGATTCTCACGTATATGGGGAGGAACCAGGCTAGTTATTTTAGATATCCCACAAGACAAACCCTTGAATGGCCACCACAGTAGACAAGACAGGCAATGCAATTACTCAGGTGGGAAAGAAGGGTTAGAAGGAACAGCGGAAGTGCTGCCTTTTCTGGTCTGAAGGTCTCAGTACTGCTTGTTCTCCCCTCTCTCCTTTCCCTATCCTAGCTGAGAAAGGTCCATAAACCAAAAAGGTTAGGCATGGTCACCCAATTCCAGTGATGTAGGCTTGCTCACCAAACACAGGCATCTGCTTCCCCAGCTGCACTTGATAATTAAGGGGGATGTGGGTAAGCTACCTGACCCCTCACTGGAAACTTTCACTGCTTCTTTTTGCTTCCATACGAAGCTTAATTCTTCTTTCTCTCAGGATTTTTCTGTGATTTTTTAAAAAAGATTTCCAGTTACCTGAGCTACTATTTTTTTATACCTCTAATTTTTAAATGTGTTATCTTTGGCAACTCACTTAACTTCTTGAAACATTTGTTTTCTCCATTTTAATACAGACACAATTTTTGTCCTACTTTGTAAGGATCGTAGTGACTCTAATTAAGAAAATATATTCGAACATGAACAAGATGATCAAATAATGAGGTATAATTATTGTAATTTAGTGTCTGACCCAATTCTTTATTCAATTTTAAAAATCTATCATGCACGGTAAAATCTTTGAATACGATGACTAAAGTCTCCTTTGTCTGGGATTTCTTCTTGTATATCAACTCCAAATAGTTGGTAGTGGCTGCTTGTGATGCCTGTGGGGAAGAATTCTAAGTTCATTTATAGACTCTATAGGGAATAATTCTAGGATCAATGAGTAGGATCTGCCAAGGGCATGGAAGAGAAAAACGGTGTTAAGCAGAGTGTATATCTGCTGGCCCTGTATAGTGCTCTAGAACAGTAGCACGTAACGAGGTGCATAAATGAAATTCAGCCCAGACTGGTTTCATATGGCCTGAACCAACACTTAACAATTGGAAGATTTCACATGTATCTGAATTTTTTAAATATTTTTTTTATATTGAAAGACTGGAAAATCCACTAAAACTGTGATTGCCCTTTCCCCATGACAACAACAAACAAGAACTAAGTATGGTTTCATTTCTTCTTTTAGGTAAAACACACGCTCTCCATTTTTAGCTAGCCCTTACCCCTCCCCATTGCCTTACTCCAGTCTGTTTACCTCACTTTATTTTCTAAAGTTTTATAGGCATTATTATTTCTGATTGCTGCCTTAGAGTTTTCCTGTGGAGATTTGTAGTGTGTCAGATTTATCTGCAGAAGTCTGACTATGACAAACATTATTTGAGTACCATATATTAAGATAGACCAAAAATCTTAGATGCTTGAAAGTGCTGTATGGTACAGGCTTTCTCATCTCAAATCCGGCACTCTGGCCCTGAAAATGTCAATGCCATTATGCATCGATCTAGCCTTTTAGCAAAAGCTTCATTAAATGAATCATGGCCAACATAGTGTAGCCAAGTCCAAAGTTGGAAAAGTCGGTGCCTCTCTTCTCCCTGTCATCCCTCAACACTGTCAGGACCCAGCCAAAAGCAAAGAAGGAGCAATATAAAATGAAGTGAGTAATTCACCATTTGTTGAAGGAACATAAATTAGCAACTTGTTATGATGTCGCCCCTTTTTTTTAAGGTAAAAATCTCCACAAATAAGTTTAATGTGGAGAACAGCATTTATTTCCCTCTAATAGAACATGCTTGTCCCCCCGTCCTCCTACATACCTTCTCAGATCCCCTCTAATTGAACAAAGTGGACTTAATTTGAATTAGACTGTCAAAAATCATCCACTTAAAGTGATGTATTTACTTCCCCAGCTAAAATGGATTCATTTCTGTGCAATATATATGAAGTGTTGACGGACTGTATTTTGCGAACTAGATGTATTTTGCACGCATCTCCATGTCACATAATTCAGGTATGTAAAGCAAAGGAGATGGTGGGAGTAGAGCAGATCAGTGAAGGGACAGGAAACACAAGTGGTGGGGCACCTGGGTGGCTCAGTCAGTTGAGCGTCTGACTCTTGGTTTCAGCTCAGGTCATGATCCCAGGGTCATGGGATCAAGTCCCGTGTCGGGGTCTGTGTTGAGCATGGAGCCTGGCTGGAATTCTCTCTGTCTCTCCCTCTGTCCCTTTCCCCTGTTCTCTCTCTCTCTCTCTCTCTCTCTCTCTCTCTCTCTCTAATAAAGAAAACAATAACAATAAAAGAAACACAGGGGTGAGTCAGGGGCAAGAGCGGGAGAAGATGGCTGTGCTTGCACTAAAACAAGGAAATAATCATTATATTTAGGTTTCTGGAGGCAGAGTAACTTTTCAAATTAAATGTGCAAAGTCTATCTTGAATTTGATACAGTTCACCTTCAAAACCCCCACAGCAGACACTTTATTGATGGCTTCCATTTAGGAGTACATGACTTTATATATGCAAATAGTGTATTTACATAAAAAAAGAAAAGCTGGATTTTAAACACTAGGAACATTGTGAATTTAATATCAAATGACGATTTTTAAAATAATGTCAAGAAGTCTTTGTGGACTTTATAATAGCACCACATTCACCTGCTAAAGGACTGGGCAAAAAAAAGTATTCAAACACAAAAACTAGTTCTACCTTCAAGGATATTATAATTCAATTAGGGGGCATAAAACAATTACTATCATATTTGAGGCAGAAAATAATTTAGCACTTAAGCCTATGGTTATGGGCTATAAATGACAAAGAAAACAGAGGAAGGAAATCAATGTGAATTTGTGTAAATCAGGAAGCTTTATCAATAAAGTTCACTTGTAGAAGATGGAAAATAATGTTTCATGCTTGTTGGGGGAAATTGGAGTACTATTCACTGGTCTGCCTTTGGCAGTTTTGACCAATGCCATAGATATTAAAAGAAAATTAACTAAATAGGAAGCATAACACCTGTTTATAAATCACTGAGTGAATGCCTGCATCTCCTTTTGTAGGGCTCTGGCAAATAGGGAAATGTAAGAATTTAGCTTAGGTTTGAAGCTGAACCAGACCTGCAGCTTCCCTCCTATTTTAAACCTCTATATTGGAATCCATATAGAAGTTTAAACACGCTTGCAAAAGGACAGCAAATTAAGGAAGTTCTGGAGTAGTCACCTAGTTTATTATCCAGCCAGCTGCACAGATGAGGCACATAAGTCTATCTTGTTGATTCATTCAAAGACAAAAATCAGGAAGAAAAAAAAAATAGGACAGTGCTTAGTCCTGTACCCCCTAGCTGGGTTTCCGACTAGATGAATAAAAGGCAAGAGAAGGTAAGGAAGATCCTATTTCTGAACACTAATTTCTATTAGTGTCTCCACCTACTTGTGGAATGTAGTTCATTAGATTAGTGTCTCTCCCTCCTTTCCCAAAGAGGGAAGAAAGTAGATGGCCAGAAAGTTAAAGGGGGACAGAAAATTCCAACTCTATGAGCTGAAGGCAAAACATGAGATGAGCAGCCAAAATATTCCCCACAATTGGAACAATGAGTTGTATCACACAACTACATTGGTTCTTAGGAGATCTAGAGACATTTGACTTATGTCTGTGACCTTCAATGTCCACCTGTCATTCATTGCACAGTATTTCCAGGAGTCTTTTTCAATCAAATTTTCATCTGTTGGCCATCACGAATGGTTTTAACAAGCTCATGGCACACCTTAAAATACAAACCTTTTGAGGGCTATGTACAAAAATGGTTAACATTTAGAATTTAGAGAGAAATGAAGGGGCTACCATGAGACTAAAATGATCATGACATGGGACCAAAGGCTGAAAAAAACTGAGGCTATGAATGCTGGTGGGAAAGAGGGAGATGTAATCATGATCTTTGAATATCTACAGCTTATTGTGGAAAAAATATGTTAATTCTTTATGGTACAAATAATAAAAGTAAATGCAATCAAACTACATCACAAGGTAGTAAGCTCCCAACCACAGGAAATGTATAACCACGGACTTTCAGAACTTACCAGGCATGCTGTATAGCAGAGTTATGTTTCAAAAAGATAAGTCTAAAAGTTCCTTAAACTACCATCTAATCCTGCAATTCTATGATTCTTTAAGCCTCAAGATATTCCACAAGTTTTTAAGCCATTCGTAAATTTTAGCTCCAAGAATATTGCTGTCAAATCTTACTTCTCCCAGTATTTTTCCCCTTTGAATCCATGAGTTTAGGGTGCATATTATTCTTCGTTATAAGAGGGGTAGGAGTCCACTTTCAGTTGAGACTGGACTATGTTCAAAAGAGAAGAGGGTAAGATTTCCTATGAAGCAGATCCATCCAATATCATACTTTAAACACTACCTTTATGCTGAAGTTCAAAGTCATTGCCAGTCCAGGTCACCTCTGAATTTGAGATTCCTCACACAAACCACAAAAAAATTTTCTCTTTGATGTGATAGGCATCACAAACAGTATTTCCAAACAGAAAATGTTAAAGAAAAATAATGTGCATATTTCACCAGCTCCCCTACCTCTGCCCCTACAAAAAGAAAGGAAAGGAAACAAAAGGAAAGAGAGGTGCCTGGGTGGCTCAGTCGGCTGAGCATCGGACTTTGGCTCAGGTCATGATCTCGCAGTTTGTGGATTCAATCTCCATGTTGGGCTCTGTGCTGACAGCTCAGAGTCTGAAGCCTGCTTAAGATTCTGTCTCCCTCTCTCTGCCCCTCCCCCACTCATGGTCTGTCTCTCTCTCTCTCTCTCTCTCCAAAAATAAATAAACATTAAAAGTCTGTCTCTCTCTCTCTCTCTCTCTCTCCAAAAATAAACATTAAAAAAAAATAAAAAGAGAAAAAAGAAATGAGAAAAGAAAAAAAAAAAAAAACGGCACCAGTATCTACTTGTTAGTTCCAATACCTAGAAGTCAACTTTAACTCATTCCTTTTTCCCCATTCTCTGCCTCCAAAGTTCTTCAGGTTCTTTCAGGTCTACTTCAAAAATGTATTTCAAATGCATCTTCTTTCAATTTGCTCTCCTCTCCTCCCAGTCTAGGCAGCCATCATAATTCCTCTAGACTATTGCTATCATTTCTGAATGGTCTCCCCAATTCATTCTCTACACCACGGTGAGAAGAGGGAAGAGAAGGCAAGGAAGACAAAATGCTGGAGACTAATGTGTTTACAAAACAAAACACTTTTCAATCATGGGAAATATTGTTATTACAATTATTTATGCATTATGCAGACTAAATTAGTACTTAGCATAGTAAAAATCATTCAAAACAAATTTATCTTCACTCAGAAAAAGAATTCTTATCTACAGAATTCGGGATGGGGAGGGGCAGGTTCAAATGTCCCTCTGATTGACTAAATAAGAATTTGTCTTCACTTCATCACAGCCAGACCAAATATTTTTTACTGTTTTCTTTCCATGTTCTTTCAAAAACCTAAGGTTTGGAAGACTATAAAGGTAGGAAAGAAAATCATTTACTTATTCATTCATTCATGCTACATATGCTTTTTAAATATTCCAAGTTCTGGGCTAGGAAAGACACAGTTTCTGCTCTCATGTGAATTACAGGCTAGTACGGAATAAAAACTGTTTAAAGTTTACTAATTTAACTTCTTGGAACAGTGGAAAGAGCCAGGGGAAAGAAAGATACACTGAGGTCAGCAAGAGAATGAAAAGTACTCACCAAGTTTTTTTTGTTGTTGATACATACAACATCCTTAGTTACTAGTGACATTATCTAAATTAATACCCAAGACTATTGCCATTTAAATGAGCTTCTCCTTCTCCATCAATTTCTCCTCCCTACCAACCCCTCCCCTTAGAAATAGATTTTATTTAAACAAATGAGCAGTATGGTCAAGAAACAGAAATGCAGGAGTGATGCTGAATGGAAAGAAAAGTTAGGAAAACATTCTTTGAGACTTAGTATGTGTCAAGAGCTTTTATACATAATTTGATTTTTTTTTTTTAATTTGTACCTTCAATATAAACCAGAAATAACAATCCTGAATTTTTTCACAGGGAAAGAAAACATCTCAGAGATGGCAAGGGACTTGTTTGAGGTCTCACAGATACATAGAATGGCAGGACTGAAATTTATACCCAAGTGCATCTCATGCCCAGACTCATGCATCAATTAATTGTGTTCTACAACATTTGTAACTTCCATGAATCAGGCCAAGTCCCTGGGTTCTATATGAAAAAAGATATGAGGACCTTGGAAATAAACCAGAGACTGAAAGAGCTCTCTGGGGCTTTCTGACCAAAATCCTTTTCAGGTATGTGCAGTTGATCTCCCTTGCAAACTTCTGTTTTCAGAGTCCTCTGGGACTTTCCATAATTATACCCTGCCTCTCTCTAGCTTCCTCCCTTCAATTCCCTGCCCCTTTGGCCCCTCTCAAATGGGAATTAATCCAGCCACAAACAAGCTGTCACTAAGTGAAGATTTTACTGTGATTACTGCTTGGGAGAAAAATGTTGCCTTTTCTTCCCCCTCCTCCAAATGCCTTATTTGCAGACTAGAAATCATGGGGCATGTGTCCAATTGATACATTTCCCTTCAAACAGCAGATCCAACACTGAAGTGGGATGCAAATTTAATTATTCCACATGTACAGAACAGAAACAGAATCTCATTGTTAAATTTGTTCTCCTATGTCGGAAAGATTAAAAATAAAAGATCTTGAAGCGGTTTGTGTGAGTGGAATACGTTTCAGTTCATAAAACCATGAGGCAATGAAAAAAGGGCACCAGAGGGCTTCTTTCTACCACATGGAATTATTATTTCTAAATGTTTCTTCTCAGAAATCTTAGCTCTTCACCTGTGTACCCCAAAAGAGACTTCAATCCCCTTCTCTAGGGCTTGAATTTCTTCAGATAATCTCTATTTTCTTCAAATAATCCCCTTCAAGCACCTTATACTCCAGCCAAGCCAAACTATTTACCTTTTTAAATTAATTTGGGATAAAAATGGAGATATAATTAGTTAATTAACTAGAACATAAACATGAGTCTAGTGATGAAGTTCATCTGTGGCTGGCTACTTAAAATCAAACCTTGGCTTATGGCTTCCTAGTTATAGAACCTTGGGCAAGCTATCTGACCTTTCTGTGCTGCTGTCTCTCGCTACATAAAATGGGGATAATAATGGTATCCATCTCCTAGGGTTTCTGTGAGAAGTAAATGAGTCAATACATGTATTATGCCTACCACAGTGCCAAGAACTTGGAACACACTCAATAAACTAGTTTTTAATCATAACACATCCTATACTGCCTTCTTTTTCCTCTTCCTCTTCAGCATATCCTTCAAGACTCAATTCAAATGTTGCCTTTGCCATAAATCCATTTCTCCAGCCACTAGTTAGCATTCTTATTTCTAAATTCCCACAAAATATGATTTTTGTTTCACTTATCACTATTTACCATGTTCTTCTTACCCAATGCCTCTGGAGCAAAGAGGAGGGATCATCTTACTCTTTTATAGAGAAAGCAAGTGCTCGCTGATCAATACAATTAATATAACGACAAGGAATGTTTTAATTAGAACCCTTGAGGGCTTAGTATGCACCCAGACCCTGTGCCAAAAGTTTATTATCTCGTTTAATCTTCGCAACATTCTTAGAGGTAGCTGTTACTGTATGCATTATACAGATAAGGAAATGGAAAGTCAGAGAACTTTACTAGCCTTGCACAAAAATGCAAACCCAGTAAGAGGCACCAAAGTTATGTGAACTACGTATCTCCATCTGGCTAACTCCAAAGATCCTATTTGTAACCACTAAGCTATCCTTCCCTATGGACCCTTAAGCTTGGAAAAAGACAACCCAGAGGGTGGTGCTATGGGAAATGTGAACTTCGGATTCACACAACTTGTTACAGATGCCTTCCTTCTGTCAATAAGATAGGCTATAGAGGGGCGCCTGGGTGGCTCAGTCGGTTGAGTGACCGACTTCAGCTCAGGTCATGATCTCACAGTTTGTGGGTTCAAGCCCCGCGTCGGGCTCTATGCTGACAGCTCAGAGCCTGGAGCCTGCTTCTGATTCTGTGTCTCCCTCTCTCTCTGCCCCTCCCCCACTCATGCTCTGTCTCTCTCTGTCTCAGAAATAAACATTAAAATTTTTTTTTTTAAATAAGATAGGCTATAGATCAGAAACTTTGTTTTTAAGTTCTCTTGATAAATCCTAGCTTGAGAGGGAAGGAAGAAGAACAGAGTACTAGCATTTTTCTCCACCCATCCCTGCAAATGATGTCCATCTCTGGGAAAGAGAAAGTTTTCTTAACTGCTCAAGTCCCCCCTCTTCCAACTCCTGCTAGGTTCTTAGGCTTCATATGAAGCACCACTACCACTTTCTTCTATGCTTAAGCCAAAAGACTTTCTTAAAATTCATTGTATGTCCACCCTTCTTTATCTTCAAACTTCTCTGCTATGCCTCAATCCAAAATTCTTGCCTAACAAAGGCTCATTCTAGCCAACTCTTTCCCTAAGAAGAGTTTTCCTGATCATTCCATGGATCGCACGGCTTTGCATTTGCCTATTTATTACTACTCTGTATTCTCCCTGAGGGTATGGGCATTGTCTACTTTACTCACAATTAATTCCCCCAAACAGGCCAGTGACTTAAATTATGAAAGAGAAGGAGGAGCTGGAGAGAGGAGAGGAAATGGTCCGGATGCTGAAGGAGATGGAAAAGGGAAACAAAAGTAAATAACTAGACCCCAGATTCTTGATTCTGGGTCCAGAGCACACATTTGTCTCTACAGAACACTTCCAGAAACTTTTTCTTTTTAAAAAGAAAACCTTGGGGTGCCTGGGTGGCTCAGTTGGTTAAGCATCCGACTTAAGCTCAGGTCATGATCTCACGGTTTGTGGGTTTGAGCCCTGCGTTGGGCTCTGTGCTGGCATCTCGGAGCCTGGAGCCTGGAGCCTGCTCAGGATTCTGTTTCTCCCTCTCTTTCTGCCCCTCCCCACCTTGTGCTCTGTCTCTCAAAAATAAATAAATGTTAAAAAAAAAGTTTAAAAAATTAAAATAAAAACAGAAAATCTTTTTTCAGGTTATCTGAAGTCATACTGGTGTTTGAAAATATGTCTCTAGGTTTTAGGAAGCAGTTAACTATATAATTCCCCGCCTCCTGCCTATAGCATCCTCCCCTCCACTCCCCGGACAACATACAAAAGAGAAAAAATTTAAGGCTGAAATTACCTGGAGAAAAACACCAGGTTCTTTCTCTAGAAAGAAGACTCTTTTTTAATAATGTGGATACAGACCTCATCTCCCTCCCTTCCCTTTTTAAAGCTAATGATTTGCCCTAACACCTTACTTCAGGCCCAGTGCTTCTCAAGCTTTAATGTGCATGAGAATCATATGCAGAGTTGGTCAAATCACATCCCTAGCTTCCAACCTTCGAATTCAGTAGGTCTGAGATGGGGTCATCATTTGCATTTCTTAACACTTCCAGGTGACAATGATGCTCCCATCTTGCACAGGAACCTTCTAGAAGCACTGGTCTAGTCTAACCAATGGATCAGTGTCGCCAGTTACTAGCTGGGTAATATTATAATAATGTGAGAGTGTGCTGTGGACCAATCAATGTTTTTGGTCCTTGAGAATTTTATTAACGGTTTGAGCCATTGGAGATTCTGAGTGGATGCTATAAATGGGGGCTAATTTCACAGGTTTTTTTTTTTTTTTTTTAGTTTATTTATTTTTAGAATGAGAGTGAGCTAGTGGGGAAGGGGAAGAAAAAGGAGACAGAATCCCAAGCAGGCTCCACTCTGCCAATGCAGAGCCCAACATGGTGCTTGATCTCAACAACCATGAGATTATGACCCAAGCCAAGATTAAACGTCAGACGCTTAACTGACTGAGGCACCCGGGCTAATTTCACCCATGTAATTTCACAGTTTTGAGGCTTGCATTAAGCACATTTACTTTCATGAGATCTCAGCAGAACATGGTCATTGTAACCTACACAGTCCAACACAAAGTGAGGCTCAAAGTCTGCTAGGTTCTGTATCAGAGAGAATTGTGTTTAAATCCCATCTCTGCTCCGTCTGAGCCATATCCTTATATTTTCCATTTTCTCTCATACAAAATGGCTGTAATTGTATCTACCTCATAGATACTATGGCACAATGTAAGCACTCTGTGAACGTAAAGGGTATTAACGTCAGCAATAACAACTAAAAACTCCTTTATGAAATAAATAATATTATTCTTCTTTATTTAGGAAGATACTGAGGTTCAGATGCTCCCTTAAGGTGTTAAAACCGGGATCTGTGCATGAGACAGAGGTTGATTCCAAATCCTTGGCTCTTAACCACTAGAGGTTATGGTGAATAGAACCTTTGGTATTTAGCTGATATGGTTTTAGGGTTACCTGAGAAATGTAAATAGCTCTGTGTAAGCAACCCTATAATTCCTCAAACTAGAATGGAAATGCCAGCCTCGTGCTTGGGCACAGTCCTTGGCATTGTGAGGCCTCATGACCCCACTTCCTCACTGCTTCTTTACAGCTTCTCTGCACCAGAACAAAGAAGGCAGCTGAAAATCATGTATCAATTATGGATAATCGTGTCTCCATTTAGCACAGGCAAGTGATTCCTCATTGTCTCTGTCAAATGAAACCAGCCCTTAGCTCAAGCCGTTTCTCCCAGAAACTACAGCTCTCCTTACTCCTACCCTGAGCTCAGTTAGATTAACATTAATGATCTGTCCTCTCAGATGGGTCCCAGAGCATTGGACCCTGCCAAGCCATTTTCCACTCAGAATGATTTTTGCCCTGGCCTCTTGCTTGCAATGTGGCCCTTTCTCAATTTGGAAGTAGCAGCTGCTTAACAGATGCTCACCCACTTAGATTTGGAATGGAGGCCTTGAAAGATGTGGAGAGAGAGCCTGGTAGGCCAAAGAAGAAAATAAAGCACTACAGATGCATTGTGATGAATTCTAGAAGTAGAGAGCATAGATCCAGCAAAGGAAAACCATCACAGAGCTTGACAGTTGACTTTGAGTGAAGACAGAGATATTATTTTACTTTTCCCCAGGAATGTGTACCAGTATTGAAAATAATTTTTAACTACCTCTTTTCTTTTTTTTTTTAAATGAAACAAATCAGGCAGTGCAAAATACATAAAACCAGAAGTAAAAGTCTACATGTCCAACTTCCTTTCTACACTGCAGAAGTAATCATTGTTTACAGTGGCCTGTTTCCTAGAATTTGTATAAGTAACAAAGCAATTAATATAAACACTGTTTTGAAATTACAAATGATATTTGTAATATGTTGTACATTGTTTTAACATTTTTATTGAAGTATGCCTGCAGAAACATATATGTATTTTAAGTTTGTAACTCCTTTATTTTTTATAAACTCAATGCTCAGATACAACCGGCTGGACCCACACGAAGAAATAGAACAAAACAGAATCCCACAAGTTCCCTTCCACACTTTGCTTTTTCCTTTAATAAAATAATGTAGTGATCTCCCATTTCAGCATATAAAGACCTAGCATTTTCTTTTAATAGTTACATAGAGTATTTGGCTACACAGAAGAGCCATCATTTAATACATTAGCTATTGATAGACATTTAGGCTATTTCCACTTTTTCTTTGCTACTATGGATATTCCAATAAGTATATCTTTGCACTCTTGTGAGAAATATTCTTTAGAATATATTCTTGAAAGAGAATTACAGTAACAAAGAATATCTATATTTTAATTGTTAAGAATGTTTTTAAATTACCCTACAAGAAAGTTGCACTAGTCTACACTCCTACACTGGTACCAACTTTAGAAAAATATATTCTTTTAAAGAACTACATGCTGGGCCACTTGGGTGGCTCAGTCGGTTGAGCATCCCACTTCAGCTCAGGTCATGATCTCACTGTTCATGAGTTCAAGCCCCACATTGTCCAGCTGCTGTCAGCACAGAGCCCGCTTTAGATCCTCTGTCCCTCCTCTCTGCCCCTCCCCCACTTGCACTCTCTCAAAACTAAATAAACTTTAAAAAAAAAAAAAGAAAGAACTATTTGCTGAATATATATCATTTAGAATATACTGATAAACAAAAAAGATAAAAATTCCCAACTATCTTATTACCTAAAGATAACTTATTTTTTATAAACATATGAAAAATATTTTTCTTAAATTCAAATGAGGAGGAAGGGGATTGATTTGAAAGGACAAAATGAAAAGACAGACCAGCCTGAGGATACAAGCTCAGTTGATGTTCCAGAAGAGAAAGTTGATCACTTTCAGGTTAGCACCAAAATTTCCCCACTGCATCCTAAGGCCTCTACTCCTCTCTCTTTAGACTAACATACTTGTGGCCCAGGAGGAAAGAGGAGACGGTCATCCATAGGAAGGAAGGCCCAGGTAGCTGGCTAATCAGGTAGTGAGGCCTATTTTGCTTCCCATGCAGATGATGAATAGGCAGTATGGGATCCATTCATTAGAGCCCAGATTCTCTGATAAAGGAAATAGATCCTATACACTGTCACTGACAGGCAAACTCCTTTCTTTATCTTTCTGTGCATTTCTCACTGCTGACAATCATTGAATAATATCTCTACTCCATATAAATAGGAGGAAAATTTTCACAAAAATACCCTCCATGAGGGATGAAATGTCACCAAACAGAGCTACAGATAAAGTAAAAACATTCCTGCCATATCCACTCCCCCTCCCTCCTTGATTCTGGTTCTACCTGTGGCATGATATTTCTAAGCAAGCAACTTGAACAATTATTCTGGGGTGTTTTGTCTCTACCCTGTACCTTCTGCCTTTGGATTCCTGACAAGTAGAACCCAACATGACAGAGATTTTCAGAACTGAAAGGAGTCTTAGAGGATATGTGGTGTGGAGATTCCCTGAAACCTGAAAATCATTTGAAGACCACATTCAGCAAATGGCTTTTAAAGAGCCAGCTTGTGCATACATGCACTAGAACATTCTTACTCCATCTTAGATGATAATTCAAAGTTTAGATCTCCCTTTTCCTCTAGACTAGAATCTCCACATACATTTATCTTGTGTGCAGCCAAGATCTCAGACCCTAAAGTAGTTTCTGGCACAACACATTTATCCTCTAAATGTCTTCTGATTAAATAAATGGAAGCACTAACTCAACTATACCTCTCTGCTAGACCACACCAAAATCCATTCGGTCTCTTAATTCACAAACACTATGAATTACCCAAACCTACTCTACTTTACTTTTCTTTTTCACCTGTTTAGTGTTTGACCAATCTTATTTCAGGAATTATCTTTCCTGTCTTTTTGTGGTGTTTCATAGAGGTTATTTTAAAAAGTTATTTAGAAACAACATAGGCAGGCCAGGCTAGACAGCATAAACAGAGACTAGATATGACATTCAGAAGGCCCAAAGAGTTGGGACTCAGCTGCAGGTGCTGGGGGAAAAAGCAGGCAAAGGGTACATGGAAGTAAGGCCTGAGAGTAGGCATGGTCAACTCCTGGGCTGTCCAGCAGGTGTTATGGGCAGGTGGGATGCAACATCAGGATGTGAGTTGGTGATAGAGATTTGGCTGAGCAGACAGGTAATAATCAGTCAGAGGTGAAAAACTCCAGTAGGGTCCCAAGTTCAGAAACAGGACTCTTGTTTCTGCTAGGTCCAAAGGAGAAAGAGAGGGAGGGAGGGAGGGAGGGAGGGAGGGGGAGAGAGAGAGAGAGAGAGAGAGAGAGAGAGAGAGAGAGAGAGAGAGAGAGAGAAAGAAATGTAGAACCCTACTCTGACAGGAGAATGAGGATACTTAGAACTTTTTTCTGGCTGGGACCCAAACACTGAGAATCTGGGCCTAGATACTGTAAGCCAATCAGAAGTACATGTTGGCCTTGCTCAGATCAAGGCAGAATCTCAGTTATTGGAGTGGGGGTTTGGAGTACAAGACAGAGTCCTAGACCTCAGGAGGGCTGTTGTAGTAGGAGTGAAGCCTCCCTGGCAAGGGGCATTAGAAAGTGAGATTTGAGAGCCTGGAAAGGTCCTCCAATTCTGTTCCTGTAAAGGCGTGTTGCAGCAGGACTTAAAAGGAATTTCATGTTGGTCTGTGGTCACTCCTCTAGTCTCACCTCTACGTCTTTCTCAATGTACCTGTCTTAGCCCAGGCTACTTAATAAAAACCACAGGGTGGGTGGCTTAAAAACTATTAATTTCTCACAATTCTGGAAGCTGGAAATCCAAGATCAGTGTGCCACCGTGGTGTGGTTCTGATGAGAACTCTCATCCTACCTTCTTGCTACATCCTCAAAGGCAGAGACCGAGACCTCAGGTCTCTTCGTCTTTTTATCAAAGGGTCCTAAATCCCATCTTGGAGTTTCTATCCTCATGATGTCATCTAAACTTAATTATCTCCTGGAGGGCCAATCTCTAAATACGTCACATTGGGGATCAGGGCTTCCACATAGAAATTTTAGGGGGACAAAAAGCTTCAGTCCAAAATACTACAATCCAAATGAATTTGCTTTATTTTCTACTTTTCTTAAATGTGCCCTAGTCTCCGGTCATACTATTCCCTTTGCCTGGAATGCTTTTCCACACCCTGTTTGTCTGGCTACCTCACACTCATGCTTTCAGCCTCTGGCTAGAAGACTTTGCCTCCAGGAAGCCTTAATTATCTCTGCATTTGAGTGAGATGCTCTTCTGTGGTCTCAGAACACACTATCCTTGTTCTCTCATAACACAGATCCCTGATTTGGCAAATTTCTGCTTACTCTTCTCTTTCCCTCCCCCACTAACCTGAAATGCTCATCAATGGCAGGAAACGTGCCCACATTAGTCATCACTGAATCGTGAGCATCTAGCACATTTTTATATGTAGAAAATGTTCATCATTGGTTAAACAGCTGAATAAATAAATTTTTTAAATGCCAGTTTTGGTTTATTCATTTTTAATAAGGTGTGTTAAATGTCTCTCAACTACCCTGACATTTCAATTATAAATTATGATGGACATTTCTCTGTTTATTTTAAACCAGGAATAAGCCAAACTCTCTGGAGATGATGGCTATTTTATATTTTTCACTGATCTTAAACCAGTACCTTAATTTTACATTTTTAAGTAATCACATTTTAAGTAAAAAACAAAAACAAAAACAAAACAAACGTTGGGGTGCCTGGATGGTTTAGTCAGTTAAGCATCTGACTTCAGGTCATGATCTCACGGTTTGTGGGTTTAAGCCCCATGTCAGGGTCTGTGCTGACAGCTCAGAGCCTGGAGCCTGCTTCAGGTTCTGTGTCTCCCTTTCTCTCTGCCCCTCCCCGCCTGAACTCTATGTTTCTCTCTCAGGAATGAATAAATGTTAAAAATTTTAAAAAAGAAAAACAACTTCTAGACTAGACGTGTGGTAACTTGAATTTGTGTAACAGATTGCTTGAATTCAGGGATTCAATAACTGGTATAAAATTGTGCTATCCACTGAGCATCAAGCAGACTACAGACACTAGCAATCTCACCTGCAATCCTTGCACTCAGATAATCTTGATCTCAAACAACTGGAAAAGTTCATTGACTTGACCAAGTGGGTAGTGTGCTGCTAAAGCCAAATCTACCACTCGTGTGGTTTGGATGGAATTTTGTGTAATGACTGCTTTTCTCTCTGTTCCCCTCTATGTGTGAAGACTGCATTCATGGGTTCTTTCTCTTTTTTCCTCATCTGGTCTTTCTCTCTTCCACCTGCCTACCCCAACTCCTGGCATCTCTACTGCATTATTAATGGGGACTTGTCCAATTAAAGGGCTCATGGACCTTCATATTTCATGGATGCTCAACAGCAGATTGGCAGGCCCAAGAGGAACCGCAGTCCCCGAGACGCTGGCTGCATGAACTAACAGGAAAAGATGAACAATAAAAAGGAATTGTGAGAGAAATCGATAGGCTCACATTGGCCCCACATGTCCATAAGCATCTTTTTGCTGTTGTAGAATCACTTCTGTGATTGTAGACATCATTACTGCAGTATTTATTTCTCTCCCTCTTGTCTGTCAAATAGCTGGCTAGAGTCAGAAGTCTATTCGACTCTGGCATTTAAAGCTCTCTTACTTCTCCATGGGTCAGATTTCTAGTCTTTTCTCTTATTTCCACACTCCAAGCCAGAGGCTGCTTTTTCTTTGACTGACCAAGGGCCTGAAATATTGTGAGAGGTTTGTAGCATCCACAAGGTGGCTTGGTCTTAAGAACTTTTACAGTTTATTCTAGTTTTGGTTTCAAAAATCCCATGGCTAAATGAATGTTGTGTCTCTCTTCTCTAAGACTGAAAACTTGCTATTATCCTCATAAATATTTATTTATTGAGGATGTTGTGCCAGGTATTAGGTTATGCATTGGGTTTCATTGATCACACCCACCTTTCATGTTAATTTTAGATAGATACTGATTTGTTTCAGGCACCACACTAGCCACAGTCTGTTTTTAAATGTGGTGCACAACTCTGACTCAGGAAAGCCAGCAGAGTACAGTAAGTAGCTAAGAACAAGGCCTCTGGAATTGGATCCTGCCTTGGCCACCAACCAGCTATGAGACATCAAGCAAAGCACTTAACCATTTAGAACAACCCTAGTAGAGGACGTCTTGAATAAATGTTATCAGAATCACCCAGAGGTTCTGTGGAAATGCAGATTTGGAGATATATAAGCGGTGGAATGATGTCTGCAGTTGTCTGCATAAGTCTTACTTATTAAAACTTGTAAATCACTGAATCTCATACACTCATCCCCACCCCTTCAGTTCCCTCACCCTCCTTCCCCTCACCCCATCAATAGCTAGGTTCAAATCCCATCCTTGTTAAGAGTTCACCCAATTTCCAATGCGGGCAGAAATCCCTCCACACCATCAAACAATTCTGAAACACCAGCTGGATGTCTACAATTCAACTGATTTCTGACACTGTCTACCCAAAGACAGCATCAGAGTCCATCAGTTAAAGGCTCAGTCTTACAAGACTGCTCTCCACTTCAGATGGTGATCCCAAATCCAGGTTGCGACCTGAACTTCTGACAGACGAACTATACATGAGAGGTTCTCAGGACTCCCTCTTTGGGTTGGATTAATTTGCTAGAGCCACTCATGAAACTCAGGAAACCTGTTTACTCACTAGATTACTGGTTTATTACAAAGACTATTAAAGGATACAAATCAACAGCCAGATGAAGAAGTACATAGGGATAGGTCTGCAACAAAGGAGCTTCTGCCCTCATGGAGTTTGGAGACCCAACTCAAGTGGCACATGGAAAGCATTCTGGCTCACCAACCTGCAAGACCTGGAAACCCCTTCCTTTTGGGTTTCTATGTATGCTTCATTACATAGACAAGACTAACTTAAGTCATTGACCATACAGGACTGATTTAAACTCCAGCCTCTCTCCAATATCCAGAAGTCAGAGGATGAGACTGAAAGTTCCACCCTTCCATGAAGTTGGTTCCAAAACCAGCCCCCATCCTTAGCTGCTTTCCAAAAGTCACCTAACGTAAACCCAGTTGTGGTAGAAAGGGCTTGTTATGAATACCAAGAACTCCCACTTCACTTTTCTGGCGCTGAAGCATTTCAGGAACTGAGGACAAGATATCAAATATAACAAAAGATGTTCCCAGTGCTGAGGAGATTCCTAGTGTTTTGGGAGCTGTGAGCCAGGAACTGTGTGAGAAAATCAAATATATATGTGAAATATACTTTGGTCATCTGAGAGACCAAATAAACATACCTTATAAGTCACAATATTGCACTTGCCTTTGTCAAGATGTATCATTCAGGCAAGTTGCTTAAACTTTCTGAACCTCAATTTTTCACTAATTTTTCATTTAGCCACTAGTGTTGACGAATGTGGCAAAGATTAAACAATATAGAATATACAATAAAATCAAAGGTATTATTTGCACCCCGCATCAGGCATTCCCTCCTGTCATTTACCTCTCTTAGTAATGTCAGTGTGATGCACATTTTACAGAAGAAGGTGAGGGTCAGAGTGGTTAAGCCATTTGTACACAATCTCACAGAGCCATGATTTGAAAGCACAACTATTTTTAAAATCTAGGCACCTTATTAGTAGGTTAGTTTCTACTTTTCCTGAAGTATTTGTAGTTAAGTTTCACCTCTAACTGAAAAACATGCAAATAATGTCCCCATGGGGAGAAGATTTTCTGAAATCAAGATGTAAAGAACTTTTCTCATTATTTATTTCCTTCACAAGTTTCATATTTATGATCCATGTTCCTGTACGAGTGAAAATTTGGAAAAAAATCCCACTCTAAACCTTAACAAGAAAAGCTGCCAGAGTAGAAAGTACTGTGTCTATAGATCCTACTTTATATCTTTAGTTATAGACTATTTCTGGTGACCTTATGTATACAATGAAGTCCTACAGGATGAGTATTAATTTATCTCCCCTACTCTCCTCAGTCCTCTCTCTGTGATTCTGCTTTGTTTTATTCAACAGGTATCTATACACTAGGAATAAGTAAACAAGACAGTAATGGTCCCTGCCATAGTGACAATTTATGGGGGAATACAGACAAAACGAGAAAGAAAAAACCTACAACCATAAATGACTTTCATAAATGCTGTGAAGGATGGCACAGGATTTAGTTGAAGGAATAGAAGGAATTAAAAAAAAAAACTTCATCTGAAAATAAAAAGATGATAAGGTATTCAGAGATTTGGGGTCCACTTTCAACTGCTAAGCTGTTCATGTGCGCTAATAAACACTGAAGTATACAATGCTATAGTGTATTTTGTTTTTTAATTTTTTTAAATGTTTATTTTTGAAGGAGAAACAGAGCATGTGTGGTGGAGGGGCAGAGAGAGGGAGACACAATCCAAAGCTGGCTCCAGGCTCCGAGCTGTCAGCACGGAGCCCAGAGACTGAAGTGGGGCTGGAACTCACGAACTGTGACAGCATGACCTGAGCCAAAGTTGGACGCTTAACCGACTGAGCCACCCAGGCACCCCTGTAATGTGTTTTGATAGATCCCCAACGTGCATCCAAGTCTTTGGACTTAAGATTAGCTGGGGCGCCTAAGTGGCCTAGTCGGTTGAGCAGATCTCTGACTTCCGCTCAGGTCGTGATCTCACTGTACTTGGATTTGGGCCCCACATGGGGCTCTGTGCAGACAGCTCAGAACCTGGATCCTGCTTCGGATTCTGTGTCTCCCTTTCTCTCTGCCCTCCCTCACTCATGCTTTGTCTCTCTCTCTCCCTCTCTCTTTCTCTCTCTCAATAAATCAACATTAAAAAAAAATTAATTAATGGCAAGAGTTTTAAAAACATGGTGTCTTCTAAGACCAATGTCCACAATAGGCAAAATAGGTAAATCTCCTCTGATTTAGACGTGTTTGCTATGATATTGACATCCTCATCATTTTCTTTGAAAAATATTACAGGGACAGCTATACTTCTCTCCTAGTATGGATGGGTAGCTCAGTTGATTAAGCATCCGATTCTTGATTTTGGCTCAAGTCATGATCTCACGGTTTGTGAGTTCAAACCCTGCATCAGGCTCAGTGCTGACAGTGTGGAGCCTGCATGGGATTTTCTTTCTCTCTCTCTCTCTCCCTCTCTCTCCCTCTCTCTTTCTGTTCCTCCCCTGCTTGTACTCTCTCTCTCTCAAAATAAATAAATAAACCTAAAAAAAGTTTAAAAGAATTTTTAAAAACATTGTAAAATCTTTCCACTCACAGTATTCCTTACAGAAACTACTTGAGAATAGCCCTTTCAAGGAAATACCAGACTGGTCTCTTATTGCAGAACCCAGCCTCACCAGGGCTACATTTGATTGATCAAAGTGGGGCACCTGACCCTCAACACAGCCAATGCACATACTGGTCAGTGGCCCATGAAATGGTCTGGAATAAAGCATAAGCCAGACAAATTAGAGTTCCACTCTGAGAATCTGAACTGGAAAACGCTTAGGGAGTGACATTGGTAGCTGTGAGGAAGTCAAGATGGAAGTGTTCATAAAGCCCATGAGATACATACACCGTGGAGGGCCCTGGAGATTCTCAGAAAGTCGTGTGATGAGGATGCAGGTCCTATGAGTAAGCACATGTGAGGAGAGAAAAGCTAGGGAGTAAAGGACAATGAAACCAATCTTTGTAAACTAAAAAAAGGAAAGAGAAGTAGAGATCCATAGAATACTTCAATTATATTAGTTTTGGAAACCTTGAGTTAATATCTACCAGTGCCCTCTGCCAGAGTCTCTAGAACTTTGCACTGGTTTCTGTCTCTGAGAGGTTGAATGAGCACCTGGTTGGCATGTCACAAGGGAATTCAAGAATCGAGTTGATACTAGGCCAGATAAACTTTCAGGTATTTCCTAATTATGAAAGTCTATAATCAAGATTTCAAATCTCCTATACCCACACAGCTGACTGTCTATACCAACATGACTTTATTAACCCATTGCCTTCATCAACATGACTTTACTATTCTAAGAAACTGTTGCCTGGGAAGGTAAAAATCACAACTATTTTATTCTTAATTCCAGGTTCTTTAAAAAAAATTATTTAAATAAGCATCAAATGGTTTAACTCTTCCACTGCATCAGACTCCCTAAGAGTCTTCCAGCTGAAGTGTTCACCAATCCCAGATAATTAGATCAGAATCCTTACCCAATTCTAGTCACATATTTTAACTAAAAGACTGCAAAACCTCAAAAAATTCCTAAATTTATCCTCCGTACTCCACAACTTTATGAAAAGTCTGCCAAGATAGTATATTCCCTTACTACGCTAAGAAAAAAAATATCAGCTTTTTTTATCAACTGGTTGTTTTCTCGTTTAGTTTCATATGGCAATATGTGTGATACCAGCTTGGGGAAAGAAAATTCCCCATGTATCTTCCAGAATCTGAAAGCCTTTACTCTGTTCATCTGCACTGTACATTGTAAGACTCTGTCAAGTGACCTGAATTAATCAGGATTTTTATCCCTCCTCCCTCCCACCCCCATTTATTCTCTTTCCATAATTCTTATGCCATGTCATTTCCTTCACTCCTCCTTTTTTAAGATGGAGGCACTTCTGCTCCCATTTCATTTTCGACTATTCTCTGAACTGTTCTAGGAGGAGTCTATTCTTCATCTGTGTAAATCTACATTTTATTTTTGTTCCAAATTGTAAATATCTGAACTCTGTAATAGATCAAACCTTTGTCAAAATCCCTTTCAAATTACATTAACATGAGGCTGTGATGCCTGGAAAAGATGATGTGATTTTTCTGTGTCTACGTGTCTGCGTGTGTGTGTGCACGCGCACCATGTCAAAAGAGAAAAACGCACAAACATGGAAAATGTCTACCAACATCAGCCCTTTTGCCAAATAGCGACCAAATTAAAAAGAAAACCAAAGATAAATTCAGGTCCATATTTCAGAAGAAGTGAATGAGGACCTCTTTATTTCCAATGCAATAGAAATGCAAAGAGGAAGAAATCAATGCAAACCAGTATGTCGTGGATCAGCACATTTTAAAACAAAATGTACCTTTGTATCTAAAAATCTGAAAGCCATGAATATTTAACAGAGAGAGAAAAGAATGATTTTGTCAGCGTGTAAAGCAAGTCCCAGGGAAGCTTAAATTCTGCTGCCTTCTATTAGCTTCTCTCTGCTCAGTAAACAAAATGAGTCATTCAGGGGGAAGGAGAGGAAGGAGATGAGGGCTGGGGGAGGCTGAGAGAGAAGGGACGTCTGAGTCTTGGGAAGAGGCAGGCTCAGGAATAGTAGCGGAGGGCAGAGAATGATGAAGTTTAATGCCAGCCGGTGGTCATGAGCTCTCTGGCTGGGGATAGAGCAGCTGGAGACAGTCCGTGAAGAGAATTTTCAAAACCTTTCTGGTTCTCAAAGCCAAAGGAACAGGGAGTGGCTAGTGCAGTAAAGGGATCTAAGGGATTGATTTGGCTACTCCAGGATGCAAGTCTTGTCCACTTAATCTCTTCAAGGCTCTCTTTCCTCACCTCTTAACGGGTATTAATACCAGCTACCTGTTTTAGGAGAATATCTTGGGGATAAGTGAGGCACATTAGCCAAAATCCATGCTAAATATTTGATGGCTGTGTCTGAAGCCACACAAGGGAATATTTGAGCAGCTTACCAGCTTCATGGGGGAGGAAGATCCTTAATGTGGCATAATTCAGGACTTACATTACAGCCCAACCCCTGTCATTAAGACTCAAAGAATGCTCCCAGGAGCTCGTCTGATACCCAGAAAACAACATGCTACAGGCTAATGATGTATTGATTCTTTGGCTACGAAGTCTGCACAAAAGGAAAATGCTGATCAGTGGGCTGGGGTAGTGTAAGTGGGGGTGTAGCTGCATGGAGTAATACCAATCAACAAGTTCAGCTGCTCCTTCAGCCTACTTTCCCCCCTATCATCCTGTTGAGCTTCAAACTGGCATTTTACCTACTTTAACGCTTAACAGGTGAATTTTGCAAGAGGCAGCATAGTGTTTTGTGAAATGAACTTTAAACTGGGAGTCAAAAACGAGGGTTGTCATCCTAACTCAGCAATGAATATCACTCATGAATTTGAGTAAGGCACTCCTAAATCTTTTACTTTTAGAATGTCAGTTTTTCAGGCTGGGCAGGGGGAGGGACCTTCTTCAGTTCTTTGAATGATAGAGGGAGGAGGGAAGAGCCCTTCATTATGGATAACACATATTACTTCCCTGTTTATGTTTTTTCCTAACCACTCTAAGCTTAGAGCCTGTATTTCAAGGCCATAAGCTTTGACTATAAGCTGTAAGCCCTGCTGGGGGCTGTCACAGCTGAACCAACCATTAACTAATTAGAAGGAAGCAAATCAAGTTGTCAAAAACCTCTAAAACTAATAAGTCCTATTAAATTGTAAGATTTTTTTTTTTAATTTAAGTAGGTGCATAGCAATCCCATCACTTCAAGGCCTGGCGTGATTAGCACAAGGTATCAGAAGATGACCCCTGAAAATAAGATTTCTCATTAAATGTACTAGCCCCGAGGCCATCGCTTCAAAGCTGTCCTCGGTGCCTTAATTTTGGATGAAAATGCAGATATTCAGAGGAAGTAAAAAGAAGGCATCTGGGTTGTCAACTAGGAGCCTCTTGAGCCCTCAGGCAATCGGTCTAGAAGCAAGTCTTTTATACAAAGGGACACTTGACATCCATCAATTATCCACCTAAGCTGACTAATTCCTCTTTATGGCTTCTTGGTGATCACACCAGAGCAGAGGTGCCATCTATATGAAGGTTGACTTTGTATCAGCTGAAATATGGGGGCCGCCCAGGAATTATGGAATAATGGATGCTCAGAACTTGCCATATTAATGATGGGGACAATTGGCACCGGTGCATCTTACTGGGGCCATATCTGCAAGTAAGATATTTGCCATAAGGATGTGAATAGAATCATTCTGCAAATAGTTAACAGTTTCTACTCTGGACTCACACTTACATCTGAGCACAGAGAATTAAGAGTTGAAAACCCCCTGCCCTTCAAGTGCCTTCGCATCTGGTGGGGTTAAAGAGACGTGAACAAGCCTCAGACCATAGATGGTTAATAAAATAGAAAGCCTGTCTACCCCTCTCATTTTATAAGGTGATAAGGGAAGACATTACAAAGAAGGCAATATCTGAGCAGAGAAGGATGAGTAGGATTTATGAGTGTAAACAAACAGAGGGAAGGCCATTTCAGGCAGGGAGAATATTATTTGCAATGGCAAGAAGGTCTGCAAAATAATGATTTTTTTTAAAGCAGTCTGGTATGAAGAGTCACCGCTGAGATACTTGTCTGCCCAACAAAAATATCCACGAGTTTATGGCACGGTTTAGGGGAGCCACTATCAAATAGTGAGCAGGTGTGTGGCCTGACTGGGTGCAAATAGGAGAAACCTGACTCCGGGGGGGGGGGGGGGTGGGGAGAAACTATATAAAGAATTGTCCAGTTCCGGTTCAAGATGGTGGCCTTAGAGGGTCTGGGCTCTGCTCCTCCTGTTAGAGTCTACAGATAAATATGGAAGAAGTTTCCCTGGAAAAAAACCTAAGAAACTCTGAGTGACTCCTGTGCATCCTGTCCGAAGGAGAGAGGCCCACACGAAAGCAGGTAGGAGGCTGGGGCACAGTCCTCCACCCCGAGCGCGGCCAGGTGGCGACCCACCGAAACCCAGAGCTTCTCCCCGAGAGGTAAAGGGTTTGAACCCCCCAGCTTCTACGAGTGGCATCTGAGAGCCGGGCCTGTAAATGTCCAGCTATGAAGGCACCCACCCCCCTGAGGAGGGCGTGGGGTGGCTCGCTTCCACGATACTCCCGTGGCAAACCGCGCTGGGAGGAATGGGTCTCGGGGGCACCCTAGGACTCACCCACCTTCTGGGCCCAGCGGCAGGCCGCCGCGGAGGGCCTCGGCTCTCTAGATGTGAGAGAGGCTCAATTTGCTCCTTGTGGAGCTCCGCCCTGAGGACGTAGGCGCCTGCTTGGGGCGCATTTGGAGGCCGCAGTCCTTGCACAGGAAGATTGGCAGGCGCCATCTTCCCACTCCCTCGACAAGCTCCAGCCGCTGGGCGCCGCCTTTTTTGTTTTCTTCTTAAAACTGTAGGCTCCCTTTCCGCCCCCCCCCCCCCTTCTTTCCTTTTCTATTTTTTATTCCGCTTTCACAGCGGACACCCTCTCCACGCCGTCCCGGCAGTGTGCCAGAGCGCACGTGCCCCCGGGGTGCTGAGAGTTTCAGGAGGCAGGTGCAGGCCTAGTATTTGGCAGCTGTTGCCAGGGGGCGCGGGCGGGGCTTCCTCGTGCTTCCGCAGGCCTGTAACCAATGGAGAGAGAGCTCCTAAAGGGCCGCCACCCCCAGGGCACCGCAGGCACGAGGCCCAGGGAGCTCCGTCTCTCCGAGAAGGCGCCGCTTAGCTTATTGTGGCTGTAGCCTGAGGGGCAGGCTTCTAATCACACAAACCTGGAAGGGCTGACCACAGTCTTTTCTGGAGGGCCCCGAAGCACAGGCGTCTGCATGCTTCTGGTGTGTTTTTGCGGCCCCTGTGGACTTGGGTTTCTCGGTTCCACCAGATGGTAACGACGGGGAACCATTGTTGGCACGCTGCTTCCCGGAGAGCACCGCACAGACCGTGGAGTGAAATACACCCCCAGTCTTTGTGTGAAACTGGACTATTTGCTTGTCCTGTAGCTTCAGCCCTAAGGGTAGGCTTCAGGTTTGGCTCACTCTAGGGGTCTACTGGACATAAGCCAGTGTGGCCATCTTGGTACTCTCTTTCTGCCTCCATACCACTGGACTGTGTCTCCCAGACAGGAGCATATATTATACACTCATTTGGAGCCCCAATTTTTTGCAACTGCTGCCAGGGGACACCCCTAGATCACCTGGAACTGGTAGCCAAGGGGGTTAGGCTTGTGGTCCCATGGGACAGGGTATATTTGCATGCTTGAAAGCTATGCCAGAGACCATTCCCTCTTTAGAACAAGATCAGGTCTTGGCACACGCTCAACTACTGGGAGCCATTAAAAATAGAATGGACTGTTTGGACACTCAAAAATGTTTGGGAGACCGCCAAGAGCTAGGGTAGAGTTGACTGATAAGGTTCATCTCCTACAGGAGGCCACTCCTCTAAGACTGGGAGAGGTGGTGGTTTTTTCTAATGCACGGAAAGGAACAGGGAAGAGATCAAACAAAATGGACAAACAGATGAGTATGTTCCAAGGGAAAGAACAAGATAAAACCTCAGAAGAATTCTCAAGTCCTGGGTAGCAGGGGTAGGAGACACTGGATAGATGAATAAGGATGTCATTTCAACAGTGGAGGGTGAAAGGTGACACCAAATAGAATGGCAATATCTGGGGTAACATCGTGTAAGAGAACACAGGTGGTGGTAGAATTAACTCAGAAGTGTATGATGGGTACAGGAACTGGATGATAAAGACCAAAACTACTTCTTACCTGGATTTAGGCTATTATTCAAAATTCCTCACTCCAAGTAGCTTTCCCAGTTTCATAAGTAAATCTGGTGCCAATACATGTGTTGATTCAGTGGATACCACAAAAACTATGTGACTACACTGTCTTCAAGTTGGCAGGAGTTGAATATCAGGGAGTTTTCTCTTTAGCTTTTCTAATTAGTGTCCACTGAATTTCCCTGGACCTTCTAAGCACAGCATATGTGTTTGGGGGGGGGGGGAATGGTGAAATTCCAGAAGACTTTCATCTAACTTCTGGTGGAACCTGACACCCTGTGTGGCCTGATTCTCTGGTCGAATGAATTTGTTAAGATGGCAATGCCAGTTTTGGAAGCTGCGTTCTCAGAGTTCACAATATACCTCTGGAAGAGGTCAAAATGGATGTTTTAATTTCCGTCTTGACTACATAGAGCCCTCTCTGGGTTTCTTTGTATTTTTTGAGTCTGCTTTAAAGAGCCAAAGTTGCTGGACAGGCATGCAAAGATACATATGTGCACGCGCATAGAGCACAAAGGGAAGAGCTGGGAGGCAAAATGCATAACACATGAGACAAAATAATTAATGACTTGTTTATTTATTCACTAATTAGATAAGCATTTATGGAGTTTCAAACATTGTAAGAGGTGCAGTGGGTATCATCATACAATTAACAGAATCTAGAAATAAATTTTAATACTCAATGATGAGTATTATGATTGGGATTGTGAAGTGTTATGGGAGTGGATACCAAATGCATTTAGCCATTAATTAAGTTTACTGTGAAGCCTAAGACTGTTTATGTCATTAGAAGGACTGGGTAAGAATTGCAGAATAGTTCATTTTTCAACCAGTATTTAGTATTTACCTATACTTCAGACATTGAGCTAGGTTTGTAATGGATTTAAGAGTAATCAGACACTGATCCTTTTCTCCAGACATTTATAGACCAGTCATGGTAAGGTATGGATACACATTAACTTGGGAATTAAGGAATCCATGCTAAGCACCTTGCCAGAGGAAGTACTACAAGCTTTGAATGACAAGAATGAGAAGTTGAGTCTAGTTGAGAGAGCTATCAAGAGAGGCTTTGATATTCAGGAAAGCATCAATAAAAATAAAATAGGTTTGGGAACATAATAATGGAGGAATTAGGTTTACGGAGCCTTGTGGACGGAAGGCTAGCAAATTGGTACCCAAGTCTGTTCATCCAGACTTTCCAAACACCTAGTCTCAACTCTGTGCCCACTCTACTGCCTTAAGTCAGGCCCTCCTTGTCTGGCTCCTGCACAGCTTCACAGCAAACCACTCACCTTGTCCTTTCTCTCAGGCACTGTCTTATCAGTTTGGACTGCTGTAACAAAGTATCATAGGTTGGGTGGTTTATAAACAACAAATTTCTCACAGTTCTGGAGGCTGGAAGTCCAAGATCAGGGTACCAACAAGGTCAGGCTCTGGTGATAGTCCTATTCCAGGTCACATACTACCTACTTCTTGTATCTCCATATGGTAGAAAGCAGAGGAAACAAGCTATTTAGTGCTACTCCTAGACGGTAATCCCATTTATGAGAATTCTACCGTCATGACCCTGTCTAATCCCAATTACTCCCAAAGGGTCCACTTCCTTAAACTGTCACACTGGAGAGTAGGGTTTCAACATAGGCATTTGGGGAGGGGACACAAAGATTCAATCCATAACAGGCCCTTCTTAAGTTTCCCACACATCAAGCAATCATCTGACTCTCTAGGAAACCCACCTCCACATTCATTTACTGGCTTAGTATCTCTAATGCTTCCTTTGACTAAAACAGGTATAATAATCTGGTTCCAATAACATCATCTTCTATCATTTCACCCTTAAAAACATGGTGCAGTTATCTAAAACTTTCTTTATTCTCTAAATTACTATTTTATATGTACATGCATTGTTTTCTTCATATGCTGACCTGTCTGCCTAGAATTGGCCCCCTCACTCTTTGTGGCCCAAGAAATTCCTATCTGCCCCGTAAGACCCTTTTTCTGTGATGTTATCTGTGAGTCTGTTTCCTCTCCATTCCATTTTTTGTTACAGTGCCCACACTGTTTTGGAATTATCTCTTTATAGACTTCCAAGCTATAAGTTCTTTTTTTTTTTTTTTTTTAATGTTTATTTTTGAGAGAGCATGAGCCAGGGAGGGGCAGAGAGAGAGGGAGACACAGAATCCAAAGCGGGCTCCAGGCTCTGCACTGCCAGCACAGAGCCAGATGCAGGGCTTGAACTTACTAGGAGATCATGATTGGAGCCTAAGCCAGGCGCTTAACAGACTGAGCCACCCAGGCACCCCCAAACTATTAAGTTCTTAAGGGAACCATGTTTATATTTTGTGTAATTTTTAAAGAATCTGTTCGTTTTAATTATTTTTAATATTCTAATATTCTGTATATATTTTTATAAAACAATAATTTATAGATTTTTAGTGTCTCCAACTATACCCTTGTTGTAATGGATATTCAACAAGATTACTGAATGACTCCTAAGAGCAAAGTGTTATGGTGAGTTAGAACTCACTTCATCTCCCAGTTCCATTACATATTCTGTTTAATTTTGTACAACTTTCTTGTTCAAGGTTTAGGTTCATTATCTGTAATATGAGGATAATAATACATAGTTCATTGTAAGGATTAAGTAAAATGATTATAAAGCACTTGGCTCAATTCCTGGCATATCTTATGCTCTTAATATATTATTTATATTAAAACTATTGCTATTAACTACTATTTTAACCCAAGCAAATCTCATCCTCCATAAACTTTATTTTCTCCCATCTTTTTAAATAAAACACAAGAGTAAAAATTTCCATCTTGCTCTCTTTGTAACACTTTAGTAATTATCCAATTAAATATTCTATGTTAGAGTACTTTAAAAATATAACAAACCATATAATGGTTAATGGTAATTATTATACTTCTTAGAACCTTAGGTCACTTGTGAAAGATAAAGATGTAGCTGTAATTCTGTGACTAACATGGAGAATGTTTATAAGAATTCAGAATGTTGTTATAGTTGATTCTGTGTCACCCAAGGTTAAGAATTGTAGGTAAGATTAATATAGTCAAAAGTTTCCTCTTAATCATGTCTCACATTATAAATCAGTTATTGCATCTTTCTCCTGTCCAAATAACTGCCTAATGTAGGTAGAATTATTAGCTGCTGTTCTGCCTCAAAGTACACATTTGTACCATCATAATTAGTCTGGCCTGAAGTGATAGGATGATTAAGAGGTATTTCTGTCAAGATTTTGTCATTCAAGATTTAATAGCAACCAGTTCTTAATATGTTGCCCAGGTCATTGTAAAATCTTCAATAATCCTGGAATAGACAAAGGAGCATTTATTTTTCTTTTACCAATAGTTGTTCAGGACTCTCAAACACTTAGCAAATATACTAATTGTTAAAATATTAAACCGTAAATATCTAGGCTAAAGATCTATTGCTCATAAGTAACACTTGGTGAAATAATGGATACCTCTTCCATGAAGGCTTTGTTAACCACTGTGGTCTACGTTAATTCTGTTGGCTTTCTCTCTTGATTGCATGCCCTACAATGCTATTGGAACAGCTCCAGGTGGGTGTTCAGCTAGATGAACTTCAAATTTGCAAGCCCCAGTTTCTTTATCTGTGAAGACCATAATCTTTCCCCGCCTGCCTTCCCCAAAAAAGTTACTTTAGTTCAAATGGTACGTTAGATGTGAAGATAGTTTCAAAAATGAAAATAATTGTTCAGATATTACTTAAATGTTGGTATTGCACATTTTTTTAAAAAAGATAGCTCTTATCTTATATACTTTAAAAACTCCTATTCCCCCAGCTCTCATTATCATTTTTAGAGAGGATAGTTCTGAAATCCATCTCTGTACCTCCTATCTCTCTTCATAATCTGGACACCCATATATCATGTATAAACTAAAATTTATCAGTTAACATCTCCAGGTGTTTACTCATCATTTTCTCTCCACATGTCGCTCATTTGTCAGTGTGTGGTACTCCCAACCACCTGGTTGCTGCAGCCTGAGCCAGGTGTTCTGGATTTCTCCTTCATCCTTACTCCACACTTCCAGCTATCCACTAAATCTGATCAAACACCCCTCAAACCTGACTACTCCTCCAGTCCTGAGTCACTATAATAACACTCAAAGAATTACAGTAGAATCTTTAACTTTAACGGATTAAATCCTAAAGATTCTTTAAGACTCGCTCTAACAGCCTCCTAACTAGCTTCTCTAGCTCCTGACATGGTCGACTTCAGCATTTTCCCCCACATTTCCAGGGAACTTTATATGTCAAGGAATCTACTCTTGTCGAATACCCATAAATCACAACCATTGCTTCCAAGACCGTCTCCAAACACAAGCATGGTTTACAAACCCTTTAGAACAGCTCTTCTCAAATGCAATGTGCATGCACATCCCCAGGGCATCTTGTTAAACTAGTTTTGATCCATTGTGTCTAGGACTAGGGTAAGTTGAGACATCACAGGTGAACAATTTAAGGAGGCCTCATTGTTAGGGCAGTACTGGTACCAGTTCTATACTCTGCATGAGCCTGAGAGTGAATGCCTCCTTAAATCATGTGCCTACAATACTGCACTTCCCAGGCGAGGCTGGTGCTGTTTGTTCTAGAACCAAATGTTGAAAAGCAAGTCTTGAGTGATCACTAATCTACCTATCTTCGTCTCTCAGGATTCCTCACTTCATACCCTACCCTCTAGCCATGCTAAATAATTTATAGTATTTCTTTAACTTCTGGTTACATGTTGTTTCTTCTGGAAATGATTTGTACCCTTACACTTCTTTGCCTCTGACTTCTACGTGTTCTTAGACACCTCTTTCTCCAAGATCTCTTCTTCTGATTTTGAAACAACAGATGGGCACCTATGCTTTTTCCTTCCACATTCCCATTTACATCTTCTTTAGCATTTATTTGCCCAGAGTTTAATATTCTCTTGTGTTGTCTCTCTCTACAAACAAGATTTGTGGATTAAAAACATGGGCTTGTTTATTATTTCAGGCCAAGCAAAAAATACATATTTTCCAGCACAGAATAGATAACATACATTTTATAAATAAAAGAGTAATTGAATGTTAAATTTTGTATTTGTGCTATCTTCTTAAGTCGACTTTAAAATCCTTTAGCGATGTCTTCTATGGTTCTTACTTTACCTTACAGTGTACCGTATGTATTCAGTAAACATGTGATATTATATCAATAAAAACAGGCAAAAGTTGGCCTTTACTAAAGTCATTCAATGAATAATAGTTAATGATATGCTAGGTGCTATGAATTCAGTGGCAAACCACAATGAAGTCCCTGCTTTCACAGCATTTATAGTTTAGGTTTTTGTTTTGTTTTGTTTTTGCATTGAACATATTTAATGACAAAGTTTGAAGATGTGACACAGTAAAAAAAGTTAGGCCTGTAAGACCTAAACATGGGGCATTTAATAATGGAAGTTGGTGGAAAAATGAAAGCAATGGAAGAAGGCAAAAGGAATGGACACCACTGGCATGAAACAAAGGAGAATTTGAAGCAGACAAAAAGCAACATGTAATGGAAAATGTAGTGAACTTGGGTTTAAATCCTGGCTCTTGTTTGTTGTGTGACCATTGGTAAATCACTCCATCTCCCTCAATCTTTTACTCTCAGTCTGCAAAGTGGTTATAGCATTGTCTATCTCCAGGTCATTGTGTAGATAAATGACTATAATTCACTCAGGCTGCTGACTTTAATGCTGGTTGGATCTGAGAGTCCTGAAGGCAGTTTGGCATGACCCTTTCTATTCTAAGACATGACATGCCTCCCCCCCTCTCTATGACTAAGGTGTTTTGTCACATTAACATGGATGAGTGCCTTTGGATGCAGTGCTGTGGAGGTAACTCAAAGAGGGGAGCCATGCAAGAGGTTGAGAGGAGCAGGCATGAGCAGTATTGGGTCACAGGAGGGAGGGCACCCTCTCACAGTGTAATGCATATGGACAGGGGAGTGATGTAAGGCAATTGGGATCTGTCTTCAGTGTTAATTAACCTTTCTCACCTTTACATTGCAACAGCCAGTGGTAGTTCTCTTACTCCCAAGGAGGGGATGTAATTAGAACAGATGGAGAAAATACAAATGGAAAGAAGTAGAGCACTTATTCAACTCCAGGGGGCTCATGCCCTGGGATTGTGTTTAGTGAAGGCAGGAATGATTTTTACCTTATAATCCAGGTGTTTTTCTCAAGCCCCTGAGGTAAGCCAGCTGTTAAAGAGAGAAAGAGAAGGAAAATCGAGAGCCTGTTTGGAATCAAGCCTTCTCTTATTTATCTCTGTATTTCTAAAGCCTCAAAGTTTTTGGAATATAGGAGAAGCTCAGTAGATGTTTTAAATGAATATATGCATAACCTCTCCCTGGAGACTATAAAGTCTAGAAACCAAAGAGGCCATAGCAGGATGAGCCTTTACAATCATCTTCTCAATTAGACTTAGAATTTTCGAGAGATTAAAAATAGCCTAAAGCCACAGAGGTGATCAATGTCAAAGCTAGAACTGGAAACCAAATTCAGACTTATTTATTACACTACAGTGATTCAGTCACCCCCATTAGATCTACATTTTGATTATACAATTAAGAAGCACTGGCTGGGACCTCTAGGAACTGTGAATAAGGATGATGTAGACAACCACAAGTCCACAGACTACATATTGGAGACGCAGCTGCATCAGATTTGGTCTATGCTTAAGCCAGCCTCACAGGTGATGTTGAGCAACCAAGGCACCCTGAGGAATGGCTCATGAAGAGGCAAGGTGCAGGCAAAAGACTTCTGAAGGCAATTGTGCCCTTAAATGTGCTCTTATTTCCCCAAAATTTGAGGTATAATTCACAATTGTATATATTTAAGGTGTACAATTTGATTTCACATACATATTCTTTGTGAAATAATCACAACGAAGCTAATGAATATATCACTTCATATAGTTATGTTTTTACACTTTTTTAAAATTTTTAACTTGAATATAGTTACACACAATATTACAATAGTTTCAGGTATACCATGTAGTGATTCAGCTTCTTTGTACATTATGCTATGCTCAACACAAGTGTAGCTACCATGTCACCGTACAATGCTATTACAATGTCATTGACTCTATTCCCTGTGCCATGACCTTTAGTCCTGTGACTTATTCTATAACTAGAAGCCTGTATGTCCCACTCCCCTTCACCCATTTTGCCCATCCTCCCTGCTGCCCATTGTTATCCTTATTATGGTGAGAGCACTGAAGATTTACCTTCTTAGAACATTTCAAGCATACACTACATATTATTAGTTGTAGTCACATTTATTCTATTAAATCTCCCAGAACTTATTCACCTTGTATAACTGAAACTTTGTACCTATTTTAAACATCTTTGTAATGGAGAGCTTTCTTTGATGAGTCTGAACACCTTCTCTGCAATTATATTCAGGAGTATAAAAAGTTCAGAGGGCTTCTATCACTTATGGAGATTTCCTCTCTAAAAAACCAACCAAAACCAACCAACTAAAAATATCTTGCCTGCTTTGCCATTGTTACTACTAGTATTTATACATTTGTGTATGAGACTCTATGAGCCTATGGATATATGGTGTTATTTGCTCAGATACTCCCATTGGAAAGTGCCCCCATTCCATAGGACAAGAGACGTGGGTGCCATGTTTTCACTCTACTATGTTTTCACTCCGCTGGCAGAAGGTTATTGGTGGTCAGCAGTGAGCATTTGATGCCAGTTAAGCCAACAGAGCTCTGGTGGAATTTGCATCTCTTCCCCATTGTTGCTGAGGCTCATTTACCTCATTTCTCTTTCAAAAGCTGTGTTACTTATAACTATCTTGGATTTTTGAATGATATTAGCTTTCCGGAAGCTAGTTGATCTGTTTCACCTCTCTTTCAACAAAACAGACTTGATTAAGATAGGAATAAGAATTTTAAAATAATTGTGATAGTTCCATGTATATTCAAATGTAATTAAAATCATAGATTCATACACATACTTTACATTCACCTTTGAGAGCCTGATATTGTTATCCCATTTTATAAAGGAAATAGAAGGAAGCTCAGAGAAATTAAGTGACCTTTTCCAAAGTCACACACCCAGGGAATGGAGAATCTTTGATGCAAGTCTAAGCCTCTTTCTTTTTCTAGTACAGTCCCTACTCAGGGAGATTAAAGTTCATTGGAAGTCCATAAATAAATAAATATAGGAAAGACCAAAATAAAGGCAAATGGACAGAATAGAACAACTGCAAATTGCCATGAATCAAGAAAATGATTTCATGTTAAAGCATCCTAGCTAAGTCCTCATGGTTCTGAGACCCAATTCCAACATGGGGGGCCAGGGAAGTTCCACATAGCACCAAGTAATTCTCCAGGGACCATTTGGGTGCCCTACAATTCAATTCAACTCTGACACTATCTACCCAGATATAGAAACAGATTCCACAGATTGAGCACTAAGTCCTCCAAGACCATCCCTCTACCCCTACCTTCAGATGCCAATCACAAGCACACTTTGTTCTCTGTACTTCTGACCAGCCAGCTATAAACCACTACCCCTTCCTTGGGTTTGATTAGTCTGCTAGATTGGCTCCCAGAACTCAGGAAAACTTTTACTAAATAACTGGTTGATTATAAAAGGATGTAACTCTGAAACAGCCCGATGGAAGAGATGCATAGGGCAAGGTGCGGGGAAAAGACATGGAGATTCTGAGCTCTGTCTTCCAGCACACTACTCTCCCCACATCCCCACGTGTTCACCAACCTAGAAGCTCCCTGAATACTGTCCTTTTAGGGTTTTACGGAGGCTTCATTATGTAGTCATGATTGATTAAATCTTTGGACACAGGCAATGGCTCCAACCTCCAGTACCTTTCTTCTCCCCAGAGAGAGGTGGAACTGAAAGTTCCAGCCCTCCAATCACATGGTCGGGTTCCCTGGCAACCAGCCCCCAACCCTAGGGGCTTTCGAAAAGCCACCTCATTAAATAACAAAAGATACCCTAATTACTCTCTTCCATTAGGAAATTCCAAGGGTTTTAGGAGCACTGTGCCAGAAATGGGGTTGAAGATCAAATATATATATTTCTTGTAAATCTCAATACCACAGTCCTTAAATATGATAAAAAGGTATTTCCATTCATGAGAATGGAACATGAGAAAAATCAGAGTGGAAATGCAAAATATGGCAGGAATTTAGCATTCATGGAGCAGTGCAGTGGGAGCAAGACCAGAAAGATAGTTAAGAGCCATGTTCTTGGATCTCTCAAAGTTGTCTAAGGAATTTGGATTGTTCCATTAGCATGAAAAACACAGTGAAAGGCTTTGAGAAGGGAGGTCGATTCTTCTCCAAGAGTAGTCTGGACTACAGATGGGAGAAAATGGAGGTGTGTTGGTGAGTAAAATCTTGCAATGATCCTTATTCCTCCGGAACTTTCATTTACTGTATCAGAATGGAAAGACATGCCTTATGTACCAAATGGGAGATCCACTTGTATACCCTTTATCTCAAAAATCTTAGCTCTTTGATCGCATGATCAGTATGTCTCTTATTCTTAAACCATTTACGTTATTTAATTCCAGAGTCTGAGGTCACATCCCCAATACCAGCTAATCTCTATTCCTCCCAGGTCACCAAGGGTGATTTCAGAGTATGCTTCAAGACTGCTGTGGGTCTACTGCCTACCATACTCATGCTGCAACTCCTTTTTCTGCTAAATAGAAGTTCTTCCAATTTCTTTTATAATCTTATTCACGTGCCAGCTTTTGTCTTTATTTTTCTCTTGGATTGCTCTAAAGGGATAGATAAGAAGTTTTCTATTCAAAATAGTTTTGTAAATGTGGCTGTTGCAAATTGGGATTGTTCCATTATGCCAACGTTCTCAAATGTTACTTATGTAAAATAATTTCCCATGTTCTATTTTAAAGGAAAATTGGAGAACAGTTGAAAAGATCTAAATTCTAGGTGTTCACAGTAATGGGGAAATTTGAGAGGACATCTGTGAATGAAAAATTCTGATTCCTTTTTCAAAAATGGTCTTCTCACTTTGAGCTAATATATACTCCTTTTTTGATGCTTCTATCGTGTCATATAAATTTTTGACTTTTCTAGTTTTTTTACATGCTCATCACCCTGAGAAGATAGTAAACTCATTAAAGACAGGTGCTCTCTTTTATTGAATTACATCCTTTTTTAGGGGGGTGTCCTAGCTCATAATGATTCTTTAATCTCTGGGAATTCCTAGGTGTGAGACCCAACTGCTATGTCTACATCATCTGCCTGCACACCTCTGGCCATAGCAGTTTTCTTCTGAAGTGAAGAGCTGACTCTGTTGAACCCGTCAGATTCCCTCTTCTGGAAAATTGTAATCTCGAAAGCAGAGAGAGATGAGCTATATTGATGATAGTATCACAGAGAGAAAATTGTATTCTCTTTCCCTAACTCCTCTGAACTTCTCTGCTCCCCACTTCTCCTGAGTCTTAGTCATTAAACACTTTGGATTTGAGGAGATCCCCAACATTCTGTTAGAATCCCCACTTTTTAAAGTTAGCCTGTGTTGGCTTCTGATAGTTGAATCACAAGAATCCTATCTAATTTTGTTTATCATTGTCTTTTCTGTAACACAGATCTCAGAAATTTACACATGGTAAGCGTTCAAGATCTAAATTAATGATCTCACAAGCACACAGACCTTAGCTTTCATTCGGGGTTTAAGCACTTGAGTGGAAAGACAAACAGGGGCTGAATGTTAGTTATGACCCTTTTACTAAAACACAACCTTACCTAGGGCTCTTCACCTCCTTGGACCATTCCTGTCTGGACCTTTAAAAGAGATTCTATCACATGACCTTTTTAGGTTGTTCCCAGGCTGGATACTAGATTGTAGTCTCCTATTACTCTCTGAAAAGAGATACAAGGCTTGACGTCAGTTCAAAAACTTTCAGCAACAAAATGTGTTGGGTGATCATTTATCTTCATGTTCACCTCCATATGTGATGGTCTCTATATATAACATGAGAGCTAATTATTTATGTTTTTTCTTTTTTCTTTTGATTTTCTTTTTAATATGGTAAAGGCAGAGCTGGGAATGAACCCAGGTCATGCACCTTTCAGTTCACTGTACTTTCCTTCATCCCCTGCTGCTATTTCTACTCTGCCACCACATACGGAAACATTTGCTGATAGTCACCCAGGCAGTTTTTTCAGTTGGCCCACATTAGTCATTTAAAATGGTCAACAGTCTTCCCAGAGAAGTAATCCTTACCAGTGAGGCTTAAGTTATCATCACTGTTTTAGGTAACTCATGATATTGACCAAAATCTTGGTGAGGAGAGTATGGTCCTTGGAATAAATTGGCTTTAAGTGGTCAGAAATGTTTTGCTGGAGAGTAAAGGTACCCTGCTCTTCTGATAGCACACACCTAAGACAGAAAATTGTACTTTTCCAGAATTCAGTATGTGATTGTTGGATTCTGGGTGACAGAAAGTGATGGCACTGAGTCAAAATGCTGGATCTCCTCTGGAGATTCCTCAGATGCTCCAGATTCACTCAGGTAACCAGAACTGACTTCATTTCCCTGGATTTTGAGTACTTCTTCTATAACATTGGACTTAGCTCAGTGGTTTCCCACCTGTGCTCTGGAGGGATCTGGGTTCCAAAGTAGGGTGTCTGAAGGCACCTTGCAGTATCCAGGAGAGACGGAGTGAGTAGAGAGTATACAAATAATGCTACACAGAAAGGGCTTCAAGGAGCTCCCTCCCCCACCTCAACCAGAACAGCCCTGCTTGGGTGTTTCTCCAGTAGGATTCATTTAGCGGTAAAAATGAAAGCTTTAAAACAACTTGTTTCTTAAAGTTCTCTAAGTGAGATTCCCTCCCTTCCCAATCTTAACCCTAAATGAGGAAGGTGGGAAATTGCACACATGCTTGTCAGTGCATCTCCAGCAAGGGTTTGGAACACATTAATTTTTTTCCTTTCTGAAAAACAAATGGATTCCTGCATCTCCAACTACTGATCGAACTCTGCCACTGTGATGCCGCGCTATCAGCTTATCAACTCAAAATTCAGATCTGCGGGCCGCCTGGGTGGCTCAGTTGGTGGAGCATCCGACTACGGCTCAGGTCATGATCTCACGGCTCGTGAGTTCGAGCCCTACATCAGGCTCTGTGCTGACAGCTCAGAGCCTGGAGTCTGCTTCAAATTCTATGTCTCCCTCTCTCTCTGCTCCTCCCCCACTCGTGCTCTGTCTCTCTCTCCTTCAAAAATAAATAAAAACATTGAAAAATTTAAAAAATAAATAAGAAATTAATATCTGCAAAGCTGAACTCAGCTTCTCTCTCTGACAAACCAGCTTCTCAACAAATCAGCTCTGGGCTCAGTGAACAGCAGTTTTTATCTCCCTGGTTAGTCAGTACTGAAACCTTAATTTATACTTGACCTATCTCTCTCCTTTCAAGGCTACATACACTTATTCACCTAGCCTTCCCAACACTTTTTAAATTCCATGTATACCTGCTTGATTTCAGTTCCTATTCTCATAATCCTAATTGAGAGAAGCAACTTGCTGAAGGCTGAGGCTATTGTAACAATCTCCTGTGTGCCTGTCACCATGCACAACCATTCTAAATCTCTCTGTCCTCACATTCACATCCTCCTCAATGCCAGGTTAATCTTTCTGGAAGGCTGCTCCCATTATGTAGTCGATAGGGCTTTGTGAATCCAATACCTCTGGATTGGGTTTTAAGTCTCTCTACTGCATCCCCATCTTACATATCTACGTATATTATCCAAAGTCTATTTTTAATTCAAAGCGTTCATTCTGGAATATTGATCCCTTTGCTGTGTGAGAAGCACCTATATGATTTGGATTCAGGTAGAGATGATCTGATTTGGAGTTCCCGATGTTGGATCTGATGGACACTTGAATTTTTCAAGAATAAAATGGAGAATGTGACACTCACAAAACTTTCCCGGCAGGATGCAGGGAGAACTATTTTTTTTTTAATTTTTTAAATATTTATTTATTTTTGACAGAGAAAGAGAGACAGAGCATGAGCAGGGGAGGGGCAGAGAGAGAGGGAGACATAGAATCCGAAGCAGACTCCAGGCTCTGAGGTGTCAGCACAGAGCTCAACAAGGGGCTCAAACCCATGAACTGTGAGATCATCACCTAAGTTGAAGTCAGATGCTTAACCGACTGAGCCACCTAGGTGCCCCCAGGGAGAACTTTTTAATAAGGGTAAATTATTATATGAGAGATTAACTAACTTCCTATAAAACTAGAAGCCTTCAAGACAGAACCTTTATTTTTTCTTAAATGTGTGTTTATTTTTGAGAGAGAGCGTGAACAGGAGGAAGAGAGAGAGGCGGGAACAGAGGATCTGAAGCAGGCTCTGTGCTGACATCAGAGAGCTGGACGCGGGGCTCCAACTCATAAACCAGGAGATCATAACCTGAGCCTAAGTCAGATATTTAATTAACTGAGCCACCCAGGCACCCCAAGACATACCCTTTAATAGATTAGGCCAAATTTCACATGTTTCTATACAGTAATATCACAGCATCTGTCTGAATCACAGGTAGAAGATTCAATACCCTACATTAATTGAGGCAGTTTCAATAGTTATTCCACATTTCTATGATACTGTCAAAATAACCTATCTCAGGGCATCCTCCTCTATTTTAAAGTTTTAATTATTTAAAAAAAATTTTTTTGTTTATTTATTTTTGAGAGAGAGAGAGCACAAGTGGGGAAGGGACAGACAGAGAGAGGGAGACGCAGAATATGAAGCAGACTCCAGGCTCTGAGCTGTCAGCACGGAGCCTGATGCGGGGCTTGAACTCACCAACCGTGAAATCATGACCTGAGCCGATGTCGGACGCTCAACCGACCGAGCCACCCAGGCGGCCCATAAAGTTTTAATTATTTTATTTATATACTCATCACTTCTATTATCATCCTCTGCAACTATAATATCTTTCTTCCCTTTCAAACCTCCATTTCTCCATGCCCATCACAAGGACCATGCTCAAATCAAATTCATTGCTTTGCCTCAACAAAACTGCTCTCCTGTGTCATCTTTGTAAGTCTTCACATTTCATAAAACCTTTGAACCAGGCTCCTTGGAATCATCAATGACTCCTGTATCAGTCAGGGTTTAGGCTGTAAAACCTACCACACTAGGTGTTTTTTTTAAAAGAGATTTAATATAGGGGATTCGTTACACAGGTGCTGGGGGTCTGGAGAGAGAAGGGATGGATGGAGGCAAAAAAGAGTGTGCGAGCACACATGTGCCTACAGAATTAAGAGCTGGAGGAATCCGCTATTCTCCCTTTGGTTAGCAGAACAACAGAAAAGGTTGGGATGACTATAACCCAGACCCTCATTTAGAAAATGGCCAGGGCCCCAACTCTGTGGAGCACTATGAAGCAGGGTGCTGGCAAGTTCCCTCTGAGAGGGTGTAGTGGGATTGCTCAAAAAAGCTAGAGTTTGAAACTAGTTGTGCTGCCAGGATAAAGTATAATTTCTGGGTCATTGATTGCAAGAACAAAAAGCAAAATAAGAAGCAAGTCCTTTCTGCCTTTTAATAGTCCTTAAATGGCAGAAACTTCCAGGAAACTAGGTATCAGAAAAAAATGAGTAATTTTAGAAATCTAGTCCCAGCATCAAAAGATGAGAATAAAAGGTGGATTTGGAACTCAGAGACTGTAACTTTCACATCCCTCTGATCACCAACTTCTGAATATTCTTCCTTTGACCCACCCAGTGCAAGAACATTTCTCCTCACTTCCTGTTGCCAGGCCCCTGGTGCAGGTTCTCAGCCTCTCTTGTCCAGACTGCCCAAATAGAGGCTGCTAACTTGTCTGTCTATTGCCATCCCACCCCCAACCCCCCTGCCCCCCACAAAATTCATCCTTCATATCTATACTCGAATTACTTTCCTAACAAATCACCGTGATCATGTTACAACCTGTCTGAAAACCTTTCAAAATCTCTCCTGGCTCCTTCACTTATATTGATACATTTCACTCTAGAGAATCTGAAATATACCTTGTTCCTTCTTTACTTTGATAACTCTTCTAAAAACGTTTATTCCATCTTCAAGAATATGGTTTTTTTCCTACAAAACTTGATAACCACTCTGTTCTATCTTTCAGCATTCACTGAGCATCTATTATATGCGAGACATCAAAAATATTTATATTTTGTGAGTCTGTTGCCCTATTACTAAAGTATAAATGTCTCAAAGGCAAGTTTTATGTTTTTTGTTTCTGTAGTGCTCTGTAGAGAATCTGGGATGTGGTAGATGCTGTAAGCTATCTGATGGATGGATGGATGGATGGATGGATGATAAATTCACATTTATAATAAAAAATCAAGCTGTCTTCTGGTGCTGCTGGGTGTGTACATTGTCCACATAGACGATTCCAAAAAATCTGGATCAATGCTGGGTAAAGAAGAGCTTCTGATACCTACAGTGCACATAAGGTCAGGGTCATGAACAAACGATAAGGCAGATGCAGCACTGGTTCAAAAGTTCTCGCTTGAGTTACACCAAAGCCAATGAATTTGGGGAGAAAACTGAAGTTAAAGCAAGAGGGTGGTCTGCTGGAGGAGCTCACCCCTGTTACCCTTCTTTCCTCCTCTCAGAAACCTGAAATTGGTCCTTCCCTCCCTGTAACCCCTGCCGCCTCTCCACTTCCACCTCCTCATTTTTAAACGCCACTGTTTTGGAGAAACGGAGTGCAGTTCCAGCTGCAGGCACTAAATCATCGCTGTGCTTTGGACATGTGCTGCAGAAGGGAGCCCCGTGATGAATGGGGCTGTCCGTATTTACATTGGGTGCGCAACAGCTGTGGGGATCGTCCTGTGCACTGAGTATTCTGGGCAGACTTGGCGTGTCCTCCCCCCCAACCCCACCTCCTCCTCACGCGGTGACAGTGACTGATTGGCCACTTCTAAGGAGAACTGCCCTTTAGAACAAAGGAATCACAATGCCCCCTCTTGTAGAAGCACATGCACACATACGCTCACAGGACTCCCACAAAACACCTCACTCTCGGTGCCACGTTCTTTTTGGCAATTTCATATTTCGCTGGATAACCTTGCAGGCAACAAAACTCAACTATAGGCAGGTGGTGCAGAAGCGGCATTCTTTGTCTCTAAAAAAAAAAATCTCCTTATGGGCTTTTAGACACCTGCTACTTTGGTCATCCCCAAACTTTTTGCCCCGGGCAAGTTGTGTCAAATACAGGTCCCGCTAAAGCCCTATGTAACCAGGACTTTGCCTGTAGGCAATCCACCTTCCTGACAGTGTTGACTTGAGTTCCGGTGCCAAAGAGAGGGGAGACAGAGAGCTAAGATCTATCACATTTATCTAGTTCTTTACAGTTTATAATGCATGCCATCACCTTTCACTCTCCAACAATAAACTTTTCAAGCCTGAAGGATGTGAGAGCGAGTGAGAGAGAGAGAGACCTGTGTGTGTCCATGTGTATGAGACAGAGAGAGAGGGAGGGAGAGAGAGAGAGAGGTGGTTTATTTGCTTAATATCATAAAGGCTTAGCAAGTTGCACTAATTCAGGTAGCTAGGTATATAAATACCTAGAATCTATCTATCTATTTTTAACATTTATTTTTTTTTTGAGAGAGAGAGAGAGAGAGAGACCACGCATGAGTGGGGGAAGGGCAGAGAGAGAGGGATACAGAGGATCCAAAACAGGGTCCACACCATTAGCACAGAGCCCGATGTAGGGCTTGAACCCACAAACCATGAGATCATGGCCTGATCTGAAATCAAGAGTCAGGCACTTAACCAACTGAACCACCCAGAGGCCCCAGGCCTCGGTGTACTTATAAGTTCTGGCAAGTAGACATCAACAGAGAAATCATGGTCATGATCCCATAAGTAAATTGTATGCTTTATTCTACCCCATATTCTGTCTCTGAGTGGGTAACCAAAGAATCATTGGTTTATCAAGAATGATTCCAAGTTTTCAGGGTACTCATCAAAAACTTTATCTTTTTTGGAACACATAATTCAGTTGCCATTCTTAGGTTTCTCCTTCATATGTTTCAACCTGTTTGGGGACACTTCCTGGGGTAGGTACCAAAAAGGCTACAGAATCGATTACAATTGTTTACAAACTCTACTGCATAAAATCCTAGTGGGTCATTGAGGCCTAGCAGGGTTCCAAGACAACTGGGAACAAGAGGGAGGGAGAAGACCAAGCTGATGGGAGTAGCTCTCCCATCCCTTTATGTTCCTATAAAATTTTATTTGAGCAAAATGTTACAAATCTAACCCAAAATGCTGAAAACCACTTGGTAAATTTAAGTTGCAGTTCTCTACTCGAATTCTGTTCTGGAGCAAATAATTATGGATCCCTGAGCCTCACTTTCCAGAAGTCAAAAGGAAGAATAGCAGTGATCCTTTCATCTGAGTATTGGCGTTAGGGAGCTAATGCTAAAAATACTTTGAGAAAGGGTTGCCTGGGTAGCTCAGTCAGTTAAGCATCTCACTCTTGGTTTCAGCTCAGGTCCTGATCTTGTTTCACACAGGTCATGATCTTGCATTTTGTGAGTTCAAGTTCCAGGCCGCACTCTGCACCCTCAGTGCAGAGCCTGCTTGAGATTCATTCTCTCTCTTTCTCTCTCTCTCTCTTTCTCTTTCTCTTTCTCTTTCTCTTTCTCTTTCTCTTTCTCTTTCTCTTTCTCTTTCTATGTGTGTGTCTCTCACTCTGTCCCTCCTCCACATGTGCATGCCTCTCACTCTCTTTCTCTTTCAAATAAGTAAAACTTAAAAAAGAAAAACTTGGAGAAACCATACTTTATAAATCATAAAACATTACAGAAAACTTAAGAAGATGTTAGTATTATTAAATTTCTTCTACAATGACCCCCCCCCCCCCATTTCCCCCTATTTACTCTACCACCACTACTGCCAGAACCCAAACCATCAGGATCTGTTCTGGGACTCTGCGAATCAGCCATGCCCACCTACTGGATTCACTGTGTGCCCTGCAACTCTACCTATCCTGACACTTAGTCAAACACAAAATAAGACTGCAGGAGGAAGGGTTGAGGACCCAGGGGACAGGTTCTAGTTCTGTCATTTATTTGTTATGTCATCATAAGTAAGTTTCTTGACCCAGCAAACACTGTTTCCTCCTGTGTGAAAATTATGAGTGTATCTGCATAAAAATTATGATGAGGACTATGAGATATAAGGAATTCAAAGGATTTGTGATCACGTAATGATTTAGGAAATTGTCTTTTTGTTTGTCTTTATGTTATTTGATTTGGTAGAAATTGTGAGACAAGAAATATGACTAAGATGCAAAAAACAAACAAAAAAACCACACCAAAAAGTCCCCCAAAAGGGTAGTGCGGAGGGGTTCCATCATTCAACAGCTTTGGGAAAAACTGGGTTAGATGGGGTTTTTTTCGTGGCAGGAGTTTCATTTAATATTACTGATATCAAAGGAAGATGTTTTATACAGCATCTTCCAAACCTGCTTGACAGTGGCTCCTATCTGCTGGATGTCTGGAGTGGCAGAGTCCTATGGAACTTTCTGTGATGCCTTGTGCAACCATCGCCACAGTTTTAGAACCTTTTTCTAAATTGGGAGGAGGTGCCCCCATTAGCAGCCACTCCCCATTTTCCTTTAACCTCCTGGTTTGCCCCAACCCCCAACCCCTACCCTAGGGCACCAGTAACCTACTTTCTATCTCTCTGGATTTGCCTATTCTGAACATTTCATACAAATGGAAACGTGGTCTTTTGTGAATGTCTTCTTTCACTTAATGTTTTCAAGGTTCATGATGTTGTAGCATGAATCAGTACTTATTCCTTTTTATGGAATAAACATAACATTAAAATTAAAAAAAAAAAGAACTTTATGTGATGACAGACATGTCTTTATCTGCTGTGGTCAATGTGGTAACTACTAGCCACAGGTGGCTACTGAGCCTTGAAAAACGTTTCATATGACTAAGAACCTGAATTTAAATTGTGTTCAAATCAATTAATTTCTAATTTAAATTTAAATAGCCACATGTGGCTAGTAGCTACCCCATTAGATAGCACAGATCTAGACACTAGTGTTTCAGGAACATGCTGCAGCTGTACCAACAGCTGGGCACACTGTCAGAAACTGGCAGGACCTGGGGAAGCAGGTTGAATCAGGCAGAAGATCTGCTTGCTTTCCTCGCAGAAGGAAAAGTCATGAATAATAGCTCCTAACCCAGGTGGGTTTCCTGAGAAGCTAACGAAGCTTAAGCTTCAGTATTTCTCCCTTGCCTGGGCCCATATAAAGTCTTGGGAGTTTTTCACATGGTCAGATATTTTATTGTAAAATTCTCAACCGTAGATGTTAACCATATAATTGATTAAAACAGCTTTTTCAGGGGCGCCTGGGTGGCGCAGTCGGTTAAGCGTCCGACTTCAGCCAGGTCACGATCTCGCGGTCCGTGAGTTCGAGCCCCGCGTCAGGCTCTGGGCTGATGGCTCGGAGCCTGGAGCCTGTTTCCGATTCTGTGTCTCCCTCTCTCTCTGCCCCTCCCCCGTTCATGCTCTGTCTCTCTCTGTCCCAAAAATAAATAAAAAAAACGTTGAAAAAAAAAAAAAATTAAAAAAAAAAAAAAAAAAAACAGCTTTTTCACTCTAACTTCCATCATTTAATGTTTTCTCTCACATTAGTTGGCAATGGTATAGCTATGAATCTCTTTGGAGTCTGAATAATGGGAAGTTGAGTTGATACGCAGTGTTTGGGTCTGAGTGAAATATATTCACATGGTTCAAAGTCACTGTTGTGTTACACTGAAGTTATTTCTAGTCATTCCAATGTAGGAATGGCTTTCAGTAATATACCTAATACCATAAGCTCAAAAAGCATGTAAGAAAATCTAAAATGCTTTTAAATTTGACGACTTATCTGTGAAACAAATTTGCTAAAGGTTTTCATAAATTTGACCAAAATCTTTAAAATTTCCTGATATTTTAAAAATTTGTGAAGCCCAAAGAAACTTCTCTAAATTATCTTTAATGGAAAACATATTTTAAGCAACATTATCAGAGGAAAGATCAAATTATCTTTTATTCTCTCTAGAGAGAATATTACAAAAGCATCATCATAAAAGACATAAAGCCAAAAGAAAATATTTGAGTTAAAAATTATTACAGAAATATTTCAGAAAGTTACTTATCTTGTAAAAAAAAATACATCATTTTCTGGATTGAGGAACCCTTTAAAAACTTTGAGTTTATTATGAGCCTTTTTCTAACTATTATTTTGACTTCTTTATTTTGTTTGTAATTTTGTATGCTTGTTTTAAAGCAGGTCCCCTAAATTCTATAATTTTTAGTATCTGTAAAATCTAAATAAGTCTATAGATGCATTAAAAAAATTCTTATCATATGCCAGCCATCATGTAGAACATATTGCATGTCTTATCACATTGGATTTGACCAGTAGTCCTATGGAGGAGGTCTTCTTTTAGCTCTCTTTTTCAAGATGAAGGTCTGAGTCAAAGATGCTACGTAAGTTTTCAGAGCTAGTAAATAGAAAAACTCAAACCCGGGAAGACTTTTCCTTCTGACTCAGAAGTGGAAGGTAGCAGCAAACTCTTGCTTCTTACAATGATGCGGCGGGGAATCTACAAATTACAAAAAATAATGTATTTTTAAAAAGTGACCAAAAATCTGTGGAAGGTAAAGAGTGTAGAAGAAATTAAGTCCAGAGAGAAAAAAAACACTGCTTTCTTTCTTGGAAGCATTTCTTGAGTCTAGGCACAGGCTGGAGATAAGGTTTGCAATAGGCAGAGAGACTGCTGAGCAAAAGAAAAACCAGTGGAACTTCTAGCAGCTATGTGGGCTAGCATGAGGGATTTATGTTGGGAAGTGAGCCCATGCTAGCATCTGTTGAGTGCTGCAGGGGAGGCTAGAAAACAGAGTGAAGCCCCCCCCACAGTCTTGCAGGGCTTAAATCAAAGTCATGTATTCTGTTGTTTGTTGGTCATTCTAACTGGTATGTCATAATCCACTGTGCAACCATGAACAATCTACTTTTCACCTCACTTTTTAAAAGTATTGGAATGGGTTCTGAAGTTTGGCCATCACAGATAGTGTCACTATGAACTTTCAGTGGCTTGTCGTTATGTTGAGGATATAACCAGGTGAGGAATTAATTGCTGGGTCATAGGGAGATGCATATAGTCATTCTGCCAAATAGCAGGTGGGGCCAATTTTAAATGTTTTTAACTCTGCTATAGATAATTCAGTCTCATCGAGGCACAGCGAAGTTACAACTACAAAATTGACTTCCTTACCATGCATCTATATATTCATTTAATCTTTCTGTTCATCTACTTGAGGAGACAGAGAGGCAGAGTTCATATGGAGAAAAGAATATAAAGTACAAAAAAATAAGATACAGAAACCAGAGAAAAGAGAAATGCAACTTAAGGGGCGCCTGGGTGGCTCAGTCGGTTAAGTGTCCGACTTCGGCTCAGGTCATGATCTCACAGTCCGTGGGTTCGAGCCCCGCGTCGGGCTCTGTGCTGACAGCTCGGAGCCTGGAGCCTGTTTTGGATTCTGTGTCTCCCTCTCTCTGACCCTCCCCCGTTCATGCTCTGTCTCTCTCTATCTCAAAAATAAATAAACGTTAAAAAAAATAAAAAAAAAACAAAGATATGTGAAGATAGATATTATATTAACTTTACAGAAATAAAGTGCAGAGACCGAGGTTTTGGAATGTATCCATGCATCCTTATGTGTGCTTTTTTTTTTTTTTTTTTATCAGAACAGGAAAACATATTTCTGGAAAATACCTTTGTCTAATTTGTGTATTTTTTTCTTAAATTAGTTGGTGCCTTTGATGTATTGAATGTGTTCTTTTAAGTGTGTTGACAGTCAAAGAGAATGTGCATCTGAAATAATTCTTTATTTCAAGTATTAGAAGTAAACAAGATGTCAGAGTCTCTGAAAGATTAGAGGAGAAGAGAACAAGAAAAGCGGATCTGTATGTATGGGAAAAGAGTTTTACAGAACTACAGATCAGGATGGGGGCAGAGTGTGCATGCACACCTGTGTTGGATGGTAGATTCTACAACTCCAACTTGGAGTCTCCTTGGCAATGTGGTACTTTGTAATGCATGTATCGGGATAATTGACTCTTAATTCTTCTCCAGTTTGGACCCTTGCTATCTGGTCTCAAACTGCTTTTTGTCCAATGCTAGAATGTCAGAGCCCGGAGAAAATTGCGAAGATCACCTATTGTAAGTCTTCATTTTACGTTTAAGAAAGACTGAGCCCCAACAAAAGGAATATGACTTAGAGAGGCCACAGACATGGTCTTTAATTTCCTCTCCTTCCACACACGCCTCCTGAGTTCCAACTGCTCTGCTTTTTGGTGCAGTATTTCTTCCCACTAGAGCATATGCATAAGGGATCACTGTTGCTTTATTGTCTCTGTGTTGTATTTAACCTTGTTTTCTCTTCTACTCTGGCCCTAAGTAGGATTCACTCTCGGATAATGGAGCAGAACCACATGTTCTTGTTGCTTTTATTTATTAGGAGGAATTCTCTAAAATTCAGACAAGAAAAATATTCAAATAGAATTGTAAAACCAAAATAAAATTCAAAAAAAAAAAGCTGCAAAGAGACTTGAAAGATTATGAAGTCTTCACATTGGTGAGGGGAAAGGTTTGTCTCAGAGACGTCAAGTTGTTTCCACATTCACGTAGATGACGAGAGTCACAGGCATGCGTAAGAATTCAGGTCCTTTTACTCCCAAGAAATTTAGTATAAAACCAAATCTCTACTATGAGTGAAGGACTGTTTGGTGCAGCAGAGGAAACACAGGTATTGGCCTCTACCCTTAAAGAGCCCAGTAGAGGTGAGCCAGGTACTGTAGATAGGGCATTTTCAGTGGAAGTCCTATTTGATCCTGGGAAGGTATAAACACCACCCAAAAGAGTAAGATGAGAAGAACTTCAGTGTACCTACTGTGGTGTGTGTGTGTGTGTGTGAGATGGGTAGATATTTCAGGCAGACCAATTAGTACCCACCTCATGCCAAACATGCAGTAAACAAAGGATATGATGCTGAGTGAGACAGATACTGTTTATGATCAGGTAGGGTAAAAAACAACAATACCTTTTGAGAAAGAAACAAAAAATGAAGAAAGAAATGACTAAGGCAATCTACCTAAGTAGAGGATGATAAACCGGGAGTTTCGTAGAGGTATATAGTAAGGATGATGGAGCGGCAAAAATATCTTAGGAGAAGGGAAAACTCAAGCATCTTAAGAGGTGTTGTAGATTGATGGGGAAAGGGTTTGCACGAACAGTTCTTTTCTCCCTTGCTCACAGATTCCATGTTACTATGCTGTGCGCACACATAGATAAAGTGGTCTCTTTTTCACTCCCTTCTCTGTGGGTTTCATTTCTAGTCACACTCTCAGCTGGTTAATTCTCTTCTCTCTAAGATCAGAGATTAGATACAGCCTGGATTTATTGCTGGAAGACATAAAAAGAACTATCCCTATCAGGGATTCAAATGATTAAATATCCCACCACAGAAATACTTTTAACTTCCCATATAGTAGAATTTCACTTGCCTTCAGATACCAGGGCTGGTGCTACCCCAGGGCTCTGAGTCATGGGGAGCAAGAACAGAAGCAGGGGGAAGGCGGCAGCAAAGAGATAAAGCCCAGGAATGAAAAACAGGATGGATTTTAAAATGGAGTAGGGAGAGGCTGTGAGAAAGGAAGGACAGAAACCAGGATAGTAGAGAAAATAAAGAGGAGATGTGAGTAGCATGGGCTGAAACGGGAGGATTAAACCAATTAATCATGGAAACAAAAGCAAAGACTAGAAGGGAAAATGGTGTTAGACATCTTTCCTTGTCCACTCCCTCTATCACTTACCCTTGATTTTCATGTTCCTGTCTAAGAAAACTCTATTCTTCGTGTTACAGAATCACAGAAATGGAGCATATGGAGCAGCCCCTTTAAAAGAGCGTTTTCTCCATCCATTTATTGTTAGGCTGAAATCCTCACTCAGGTTCTGTTTGACCATTACATTTTGCATACACTAGAAACTCAAACTTCTCTTGAAAACGTTAGAAGATCTGCTAATGCTTATGCTTGGTTGTCACACACACACACACACACACACACACACACACACACACACAATTAAAGTCAAGTACCAGCCATCCCCCTTAAAGCAAGATATGACACTCCTCCTTCTCTGTGGTGCCCACCAGCCTTCCCTCCCTCCTGGCTGCTTTGTCCCTCATGCATTTGAGTAGGCTACACGGGATTTGGTCCAATCCGTGTACCTCCCAGCTCCCCACACTAAACACACAAACCCACATGCTCAATGCACATAGAAAACAGCCCAAGGGAACTCAAGAGGCTCCCCAAAGCGACACAGTAGGTTTCTGGCAGAGACCGAAGTGGAGAGTCTACCATTGTTTCCACTGCCTCACTGTCAGCTTGTACTTGGTGATGAGGGCTTTCCAAACACTAGGGCTCTTGTCACAGCTCAGCTATTCATGCTCTCTCCCAGGCCATCCCAAGTCTCTATCCATCTTGGATCACTGGCCTCAGCTTTCAAAACCATCTCAGAGTAAGAAGGGTCCTTAGTCTACCTAGACCATCTATCACATTTCACAGATAAAAAAAAACAAAAACAAAAACAGAGGTCCTTACTGTTGACTGACTTGCTCAGTTCAAACTGGTTATGAATGAAAGGACTGGCATCAGAGTCCAAATCTCCTTCCTCCTAACCCCATGCTGTCTGTTGCTAAACTCATTGGTTCAAGCCCCAGGACCCTCCAGGGCTTGCATTTGACTTTTTTTCTTTTCTTTCTTTCTTTCTTTTTTTTTTTTTTTAATCCTTCATCGCCCTCTGGCTCAGTCCCCAGCTGTCTGGTGCCTCCCCATCTTGTCCCCCTCTTTCTATTCTATTAGACTTAATTTTACCATGATTTCCTCCCAAATTTTCTAATTTAATCTGATGTTGACTTTGACACTATTATTTTCCTTGAGCCTTCACTGTAGCACTTACCATCTGTCCCAAGAATTTAATGGATTCTTTTTGCTTTGTGTTGTTTTATTCTATCTACCTTTCATGATTTCTGTCTCCCTCTCTTCTATTTCTTCATCTCCCTCTCCCACTTCCTGTCCCATTTGCTTTTCTGTCTGGCTCCTTCTCTCTCTTTTTCCTTTCTCTGCCTGCTTTTTTCTTATTTCTTCTCTCTTCTTGTCTCCTCCTTCTAATAGATACACTCTAGCCCCCACTCCCCCTTTCTTTATGAGGCCCCTTTATTTTTTTCCAAGGGGAAGAGGGAGTAGGTACCAGATATGGGAAGAGCAGCAGGAAAACACGTACTCTCAGTTCCACTCCTCATTGCCATGTAGAGTATGTAGGAGCACCTGCCTTACAAAACAGTGCCTACTCCTCACAGGTTCTCCCTGCCTCAGGTTTAGATGTTGCCTTTTCTCCTTTCTCAGATTTCTGGTCCTTACTTAGATGCCCTCCCTCTTTAGACTTGATGCTTCATGCTGAACTAATCATGAGTGAGCTTCAAGGAACCTGGAATGGAGTTTATTGCCTGTTTGCTCTCCAGAGCTTGGGAGAGATCCATAATAATGTAGCTTTGGATAGACCAGGGACCCTTTTCATCCTCACAAAACAAGTGGCGTGAGTAAAATATGGCGAAAGATTGGGCTAGAGAGGTAAGAAGGAGTCAGATCATGAACAAAAATAAGTATGAAATGTTTCATAAACCAAAATGACCAAACTATTTTTTCTATTCCATCTCCTTTTAGATTTTAACAAAATTATTTCCACTCTGTGAAAAATAACCAGGAGCACCAAGAGGATGGGAGGAGGAAAAGGAAATGACAAGAGAGAGGAAAGAATCATATGAGTGAACTGGGTTTTTGCTAGTGGGTCTTGAACAGCTTAATTAGGGAATAAAATGAAACCAATATATTAAGCCAGGCATTAGATTATGAATGCCTGGCTTTATGTTCTGATGTATGGAACTCATCAATTAGTAATAATCAGATCTTTTCCAAGTGTAGGATCCATGGATGCCACTGTTATATCTGAAGAACAATTCAAGCTTAGATTTTCCTTGAAAATTTTTCCCATATCCTATTTTATTCTATTCATGGGCATGGTCCTAAGATAAAGGCAAAGGGGGAGGCCTCCATTCTATCGCCAAAGCTTGAATCTATAGGCCGTTCAATGAAGAGGCCTTTTGCTACTAGGGGGAGGTCGGTAAGATGACTGAGCAGTTTCTGGATTCAGCACTCCTGACCTCCCAGATGAAATCAGATGTAAATGGGCCTGTAGACACTTTGTAAACTGTCATATGCCCTCAGGCCCCAGTTAGCTGGAGATTAGCCTTCTAAGATACTTCAAAGAACAGTTTGCTGCATAATGATCACATCCACCGTCATTTATAAAAACTGACAATTTTCCAGGCGCACACATTATATTTTCATTCTTCATTCAAGGTTTTAATACCCTCATATTTACATATGAGGAAATAGAGGCTCAGAGAAGTTAATTGATTTGTTAGGGTCATACAGCCAATAACTGGTAGCATTTCAGTTTGAACCCAGGTCTGCCTGTTCAAAATTAATTTTTTCCCATAATCCTACACTGCTTGCCTTATACAAAATGGGTGCAGGAGGAAAGGTAAAAATAGGACCTTCCATCACATGATTTTATATTGTTTAATTAATCCTTTTTCTTATCTCTTCTATAAACAGTTCATTAGCTTAGGCTAAGAATCATTCAATAAATGAATGATATCTTTACTGAGATTACTCATTCTGAAGATAATGGACTGGTTCTTCCTCATGGCCTCTTCAAGTTGGAAAATTTCAGGTGGATTTTGGGAGAGACATATAGAATGAATGTGTTTTACAGCAAAAAAAAAAAAAAAATCCACTTACCAGGTCATTCCCATCCTATCAGGACACCTGCTGGATTGCAGTCAAATTGCCAATGAATGATTAAAACCTTATTTCCATAAAATGATTTGCCATCTTTATTGGTTTCTGAATCACTGTCTGATGAACTACTCCTTAGAGGGGTATTGGCTGCCTTTACAAGATTTGGAGCCACCCACAATGGCCAAGCAGGAGTCTCCGGTGTCCAGAAAAGGGGATGTGGGTGCAAGACTCAAAGTGTATTGTTAGACACTTTGTAGTGTAGTGTAGAGATAGACATAGAGATAGATATAGATAGATATATATTGATAGATATCTATATATATATATAGATAGATAGATAGATATAGATATATATATATATATATAGATATATATATAGGCTTTGATGTCCCAGTTTACTTTCTGCCACTTTTTGGAACTTCACAAAGCTATCCCTTTGTGTAGGTAAACCCTCACTGCCTGTCTTTAGAACCAGCATCTGCATACTCAACACCACCCTAGGGAAACTGGCCTATCTTGTTTACTGCATTGGTTTTATTTGTATCTGTCACCTAAGTATTTGTTTCCTCCCCCTCACACAACCCCACCCCCCACTGAAATTCTGCTTAACCTTTAAAAACATTATTTGTTATGCTGTTTTTTTTTCTAGTATTTATGTATTTTTGTAGTGGAAAGGAGGATCTATACTAGTTCAAGCTATTCCAATGTCAAAATTTTTCTATTATCTCTGCAATTGTGGAATAATTTAAATATTGAGAATGTGAATTAACTAATCTTCCCCCAGCTCTCTGAGGTTCTTTCCTGGAATCCTCAGGTTCCAAGTAATAATTACAATAATAGCTAATAATATTGATGATTTACCAAGTACCAGGAACTTTTCTAAGTAGTTTATGTGTATTAACCCACTTAATCTTCATAACCCAATGTGGTAAATTCTGTTAATTTTATCCCCATTTACTCGTGAGGAAACTGTGGCAAAAGAGTTCAAGAAACTTGTTCAAGATCATACATTGTGTATGAAGCAAATACACAATTTGAAAGGGCAGAAATCCAAGCTCTTAATTACTATGCTAGCCTGCCCCTCAAGTAAATTGAAAATCATTGCTACAGCTCACCCCACTTCCCTCCTGTACTAATATTGGCAGTGAGGCATAGAAATTCACCAGCAAAATATGAAATTCTTGAAATCTGAGCAGTTAATAGGCACAAAGGATAACATCATCCAGAACTTCACATTGTGTCTGGAGCCCATATCATAGCTGATACCAGACAAAATTCAGGACTACTTTTGAATTTGGGTCACTTTTAGCCATTTTGGGGGACTTCTCTGGGATCTTATAAACACATATCCCTACAGTAGGGAGGTTGTCCACCCCCACATCAGGTAGGTAGGTAGGTAGGTAGGTATGTAGATGGGTAGGTGGGTGAGAACTATATAGAGAAAACTGGGAGGCTAATATGCCAGTGAAACGTTTTGTGGGTATTAGTACTGCAATTTTTGTTCTGTAATGTACATAGAGGAAAGGAAAATAAATATTAAATGAAGAATCTTTGATTCTGTTGATCAAGTATGGTGTCCAGAATGTTTGCCAAAACCAATTCCCAGTTTCATTATTCACAACATTTCCTGAAAAATGGGAGACTGTTCTGAATAAGCTCAATGTAGTGAGAAATGGCCCATGGTGAAAATATAAATGGGTGGGGGGAGTTGTCTTTCTGGATCAAAATATTCCTAGAGAAATGAAATAAATGTATAACTAGGTTAGTGGGAAATGGGACCTTTTGGCTCCCTAAAGACTTTGGATAGTGAGTTCATTTAGAATGTTTTGTAAGCTTAAGGGCACTTATTGATAATTGATAGAAATAATAGTATTTGAAGCAAAACTCTAATCAACAGTATAGTTCCTTCAGGACTATATAATCAGAACAAGGGCATCATTTTTTTTTTTTTAATTTAGTTTTGAGAGAGAGAGAGAGAGAGTGTGAGCAGGGGAGGGGCAGAAAGAGAGGGAGACACAGAATCCGAAGCAGGCTCCAGGCTCCGAGCTGTCAGCACAGAGCCCGATGCGGGGCTCAAACCCACAAACCATGAGATCATGACCTGAGTTGAAGTCAGACACTCAACCGACTGAGCCACCCATGCGCCCCACAAGGGCATCATTTTTAAGATTATAGGTGAAATATTTAGGACTTCTTACATCTCACTGTATAATGTATGTTGAGAATGAGCAAGGATGAAGTGGAACAAAAATATCTTGCCTCCGTACTACACAGCCCATACAATGCTTAGCTAGCACTGAAAAGCAGGAGCTTGGAGGGGAAGAAAACCTCTTGTATGCCAACACAAAGAACATTGTCAGAATTTTCATGTTCCAGAGTATCATAAATATGTCTTTATGTAGAATAGCACTGTCCAACAGAACTTTCTGTTCTGATGGGATTTTTCTCTCTCTGTGCCATCCAATAAGATGGACACTAGCCACTAGCTATTGAGCATTTGCAATATAGCTAAAGTGATTGAGGAACTAAGTTTTTAAGTTTTAATTAGTTTAAATAGCCACATGTGTCCACTCGCTGCTGTATTGGACATGTAGGTCTGGAAGTACCTAAATATCTCCCAAGGGACAAGAAGCAATTGAGGACTCTAAAGAGGACAGATAAATGCTGATCCTGGGGCTTGGACTTACAAGTGGGCAAGGCCCTGCTGATACTCTTTATCTCTGTTTACAGATCTCCTTAAATGAGATCTGCCTTTATCTATGTATGAAAAGTCACCTTACTCTTGGATTAAGAAGTGATCATTAGAGCCAAAATTCTATCCATTAAGGAAGGTCAACAGAATCCATTTCATTCTTGCTTACATGATGAAACATGATAAGGAACTGGCATTCCCCTGTCCCCAGTCCTGAAGCCTCCCTCCCTTCTTCTCAGTAATTTATGTTTGAAAGAAGAGTGAAAGAACCATGCACCCTGGCTACAGAGCATCACTCTCCACAAATGGTGAAATTCTACCTTCAGAGTTCATCTTTTGGGTACAAGCATTATATCTGTGAAAACTTTTTTGAAATACAAGAATGTTACCTAATGGGATTAACACATAGAATAAAAGAACTTGTTAAACCTTTGGCAGTAATTAATTTATCAGGTTAGCTAGACTTCTGGTATAGTGTAGGACTGGTAAATTTCTGCAACTACCTCCGTCACTTCCACAGTATTAGTGGGAAAAAGAACTTAGAGTTGAGTTAGTCTCAAGCTTTCCTTTTAAAAATGGGAAAATTGGGGTTCAGAGAACAACTGAATGGCTTGACCAGTCAGTCAGGAGTGGCAGTGTGTGATGAAGCGTAGGCTTTGTAAGTTCCAATCTGCTCCCTTTCCTAATGCACTCACAGTCTCCTGAGGAATATCTACACAAGGACAGCAAATACATTTTTATAGGTGTACAAATTCTTAATTGCTATTGAACTTGGAGCTCTATATACTATGAAGGATTCTGGGGCTGCATCTGAATGCAAAGGGAAAGACTCTATAACTTCTTAATCGGTGGTATCTGTCATGCAGGTACGAGAAATGGCACATGTATATGATATTTGCTGTCCTTGTTTCCAAGTGTCTTTGGATAGGTCTTGGGAAACAGGAAAATCAGGGCCAGTAGAAGCCATAAAATATTTATATAAGTAGTGATGAAAGGAAGATTATATTCCACTTTTGGTAATGTATTTTAGGGATAACGTTGAGATGGAAAATACTACTTCTCTGGAATAAGAAAACCTGCATTCTAGTCTCAGGTCTAACCTGGATATGCTGTTTATGGAAGGGCTATTTTACTTCTCTGAATTTCAAATTTCTCTTTTGAAAAATAGCAAAAAACAAAACAAAACAAAAAAAACACCTCCTTCCTCCATTTGCTGTGAGAATTGCCTGAGATTGAGGGATGTAGCCCATTCCTCAGGGCGTGGCATATAATAGCAACTAAATAGAGCAGTTGCTCTTTCCCTTTTCTCATGTGTGGGTCTGTATTTATCCACAAATTCCCTACACATGGGATTTGCCATGAAATAATGTTTTAATCCTTATGTCCAAAGCCCACTCACCTCTACACACTGTTCTGTAGCATCTGTGGGTATAAATATAGACAACCATGAGGTCTTTATAAAATCCTAACCAAACAACAGCCAAAAACCAAAACATCCATAAAAGGCATTTCCAACTAGTGCAATATTAAACCTAAGAATCTCTGTGTCCCTGTGTCTCACCTCTGGAAGGCCTTTATGCATGCTCAGTGCTGGGAAAGGTGGGCATCTCCTAGCTGCTTTCTCCCCAGTAGCCCTCCAAGTTCTGTTCCTTGATGTAGTAGTATTGATCTCTCTTCAACTCTGAATCCTCACTAGAGCATCACCCCCATTATTCACCTGCTTATTATTTCAAAAACCTTTGTTAAGCCCTACACTCTCTGCTTAATGATTGGGATATAATGGTGGTGAATGTAGACATGGTCCCAAAGCTCCTCTCACAAGTCGGTGAGGAAGAAAGGGAATGAAACAAACTTGGAGAATACTAACACATCCTCACCTGTGTTCTTGGTTCCTTGAGGACACTGCAAATTATTCAGATACTCTGAATCTCCACAACTTGAGTGGATGGGAGAGAGAACAACCATCCTCCCTTTATTTTCGTACATCATAAAATTGTTCACTGCCATCTTCTTTGTGTGTGTGTGTGTGTGTGTGTGTGTGTGTGTGTGTGTGTGTGTGTGTGTTTACGTGCACGCAAAATCCTATTGCTTTCTTGGTAGGCTTTCTTCCTAAACAATCAACTGTCTTCTGTCTTTGAGATGTTTCCTATACTGTAAGGCATCAGCTGTGGTTATGCCATCAACTCACTAATCAGAGCACAGCCTAATTATAGTCATGTTGTGATTCTCTATCTTGATCAGATAATCGAAGGCGACTCATTACTCAGATTTTGAGGGAGAGGGGTGCATTATGGGAGTGATGCTCTGTGATGATAACCCTGATAAGGGTATACAGGATATCTTGGTGGGGGTGGAAGAGGGAAGATATTCTGGGGGCTAGCTAGTATTAGACTAAACTAGAAAGACCGGCAGCCCATTGATGAGATGTCCTAAAAGAAGATAAACTGTTTAAAATGAAAATCAGTGGCACTGTACATATTGATTTTCACAGAACGCCCAAGAAACACCTTCTCTTTTGTAAAGGAAGGTTTGCCTGTGCTGTGTTTGCAGGCCAACACCATTACAGCTTTATTTAGATGTGTGCAAAGGAACCATCTGTTCCAGCTCACAGGAGGGCCAGGTCCACATCACAGGCCCCTCAAGGTCCAATCACAGCACCTGATGCAAAAGTTCCCTGATGTGATGCTTGACTGAAAGCTAATGACAAGGAACACTTCATTTTTCAAAGAGTGCTTTTTCTCAGGAGCATGTGTGCCCTTTGGTGATTGCTTTTCTCCTCCCTGCAGCCCATAGAAACAGCGTGAAAAAGCAGAGGACCTGGAAAATGAGGACAGTTCTCTATTCTCATATTTGTTCTTTATCCATTCAGTAAATACATGTTGATGACTGGTATTTGAGATGCTGCAGGTATACCTGTGAACGAGGCAGATGAGATTTTCAAGGTAATTATGTTTGGAGGGAGTGGACAATAATCAAATACACACAAAAATTTTTTGTTTTAAAAAGATATGCTGCCAGGTAGTAATATGTGCTATGGTCAAATACATTGGGCTGATAAAATGAAAGAAACTGGTCGGCCACTCCATTGTATGGTCATAGACAGGCTGTATTTAAGCTGAGGTCTTAATGTTAAGGAGTCTACCCTGCAAAGTTCTGGGAGAATGTGCATCCTAGGTAGAGGCAACACCCATAGCCAGCTTTCTAGAGTCAGAAGGACTATGGTGTGTTTGAGGTACTGGGAGGTTCAGTGTGGCTGGAACACAGAATTACATGAGATGAGGTAGAGTGATAGCCAAGGGGCAGGTCACATATGACTATAAATGTCAGGTTTAGGAGCTCAGATGTCTTTCTATACATGATGAGTTTACACCTGGAATGGCATGATCTGATTTAAATGTTGCCAAATGCTTTTGGGTTCCCTTGAAAGATATTTGGCCTCTGCGTCTGTTTCTTTCCCCCTCTCTATAAATGAAGACTTGATATCAGCCTTCAAATTCTCCAAAAGGGACATAAATAACAGCATAAAATTTGAGGGGTCAGGGTCAGTACCCTCCACAAGAGTATCATTGCCTCCTCTATTTTTAGGATATTATGTTGCTGTTATCTATTAATGGAGCTGCCTGCATGTGTCTCTCTTTAGAGTGTAAATTTCTTGAGGCCTCAGGTCAATGTGATCTCTCTGTGTCCCCAGCCCTAATTCAGGGTGTGGCTCACACTAGGTCCTTTGTAATCTGGACCTTGACTATGAGTCCCCTCTCTGTGCCTGTGATTATCACATCATGGTTTAACTTCCAGGGAGCTCAGACTAGTTGAGGTTCCACTTAACTCCTCTCCCAGGACAGTCTTTGTTCTCATCTACCTTCTACAGAACTCCAGAGTCTTGAAGGACAAATGCCATATCCTCTTTGGTTCTCCCCATCTGCCTCAAACCTGGCATAGGTAACCTCTCCCCTGTGCTCCAATAGAACTCTATTATCTCCATCTTACACTTACAAGTACATTGTAGCTATCTGTGCATGTGTCTGTGTCCTGCTAGAATGTAAACTTTTTAAGGACAAGTACTTTTCCCTTCACTTCCATATGTCTATGATGTTAGTCTTGGTACATAAGACCGAAGTAGCAAATACTGATGAATGAAAGAATCATCAGGGGGAGGGTGGCTAAGTGGATAACAACCCCTGTTTCGTATTTGTGGCCACCATAAGCATGTGCCCCGCAGAGCTCCACCTGCAGGGAGGGTGACTGACAGAGGCCCCAGCTGCTGTGCTCTGAGATCTGTCCCTGCATTCCTGTCCTGGCCAGGCTTCCAGGGCTGCCCCCAGCTAGTGACTGAGCACAGAAGACATGCTAAGGCAGGCCTATTCCTGGAAGACACAGGTCTTTGTTTCTGAACCTCCCTTAAGCTGCCCCACAATCTAGGATGCTTCTTCTTCCCTCGCCTTCACTCAGAGTTGAATTTGTATCTTGGTCTGAGGGCTCTCGGAGCATACTTGTACTACCACGCCCTTCTTCTCTCACAGGCATTTCTCCTAACAAAATTCTTGCACATTTAATCCTGTCGTGGCAAGCAGAGTAATTACATTCAAAGCATTTGTTGAGAAATATGTATCGAGCACCCACTTTGTCAGGCGTTTTGATAACTGGCCTGAATCCAAGAAGCAATCACTGGGCTCAAGAAGCTAGTTGAGGATAAGGACTGGTAACCAGACATAATACAAAGGGAGAATTGTTAGAACTAAGGAACTTGGTGGGATATAAGAGCATAGAGACGCACCACACCTAACTCTTCCTCTGCCTCTATGTTGGCTGTAGTTGAGGATGCAGGGAGAAATCACAGAAGGCTTCCTAGAGGAAGTATTATGGTAAAATAGGAAGTGTGGGTATAGGTCAGAGTTTGCTAGAGAGGCAGAGGAATTGGTGGCGCCAGCAGGGAAGGGGAGTGTTCCAGAAAGAAAAATAGCAAGGAAGCTGCCAGCAGGAGATAAAACAGTGTGTGTTGTTTATCAGTAGAAGAAACAAGAAAGGAAACTGGGGGTGGCAATATAGAGGGATGAGGTGAGACTTACAAAGGGACTAGTGGTGAACAAGAAGAACGAGAGGAAAGGACATGGGACTAAAGCTTGAAGGGGTTAGCTTTGCAAAAGCCACGTTCAGGAATGAACTACACTGACAGAGCATTTGTTTGATTGGTTAGTTTTACCAACCCAGAATCTTCGTGCAAGAAAACAGGAAGCATGGCATTAAAGATCAGATCATCTTGACCACATACCCTCAAAGGCAATGGGCATAAATCATAGTCTTGGGGGTTGTTGGGCATAACCCAAAGTGTCTACCACCCAAGCATAGTGTTTATTTGGATTTGATCTAGGTCGTGGATTTGGGAATTAGACTAGCCAGGTTCCAGGTGATGTTCAAGTCTCGGGTCTGTCACTTGTCAGTTCTGATTTAGGGCAAATAATTCTCTCTGAATCTCAGTTTACTCATCTGTAACTTGAAGATTAAGTGAGAATTTAGTGCTTTTTAAGCAAGTCTCTGTGCCAGACAACATGATCAGTGTTTCACACATATATTTTATTTACTTCTAAGAGATATTTTGCAGAATAAGATATTCAATTGCATGGGTAAGAAATATCTCAAGGTCACAAAACTGGTAAATGGTAGACCTGGCATTTTGTTTGAATTTATTGCATTAAAAAAAAAAAGATATGTACATGTTTTAAGTTAAATACTATTCAATTAAAATTATGTGACATGCTGGTAAAGTGTCCTGGGGTTTTGATCCCCACTCTGACACCACCCCCCTGAATCTCCCAGGAGGTACTCATATCTTGATTTAAGAGGCAAGGACTTAAGAGGTCAAGGCCTGAGAACAAATTCAGAGCCAGACTCCACATTCAGCAGGATAAGAATCAAGGAGTGCAGAGAGTAGATGCAAAGAAGGTGCTGGCTGGTCACAGAGAGACAATGATAGACAGGAATGAGGCTTCAGTAAGATGAGACAGATATTAACAGGAGAAGGGAAGGGGATGTTGGGGGGGTGGGGAAGAAGATTCATGGGCAGTCACAGCTAAGTATTTTACCTGTCAAAAAATTACTTTGACCTGCACATTTAGGCTGTAAAAATACATCTTCAATCAAGAAGAGCAGGGCTCTTTCCAAGGACAAATCAAGGCAGCAACTTCTGCTTTTCTCACAAAATTAATCTGAAACACACACACACACACACACACACACACACACACACACACGACTGGACGCTGAAATTCCTTTCACAACCTCTTATCTGTGTTAGGTGGGAAGCGGTGACTGAAGACTCAGATTGGCTGGGTTCTGGCTTTAGTAAAATGAGGGAAAGCATAGGGCAGACACAAAAGGACAGTAGGAACCTGACAGTTCTAATTTTCCCCCTGTTGCTTTGTTTTTTTAATGTATGTTAATTATCGTTGTAAGATACAGAAGCATAGAAAAAAACTTGCATGCAAACATTCCTGGAACTTTCATCATGTGTGGAGCAAAGTGCTAAACATCTGTGTGTTATCTAATTGGCTGTATGAGTTATGTGGCATTATTAGCTTCATTTTACATATAAAACACCTGGAAATCAAAGCCTCTGGTCAGTGTTCCTCCACTTAAAGGGCATGCCTTTGAATGGCAAGAGAGAAGAAACTGTCCTCGGAATGGTTTCGAAGGGCTAAAGTTACATCCCTAAGTTCTGTCCTATCCTAGCTTTGAGACTTTGTGCAAAACCATGAACTCTTTGTAAATATCTTCCAGTTACGCTTCTATTCATCTCCATCACCAATATCCTAAATCCAAGCCACCATCACACTTTGTTGAGACTTTTGCAATATCTTTCTATTTTATCTGCACACCAACGCCATTTGCTTTCTCCTCCCTCTTAATGCATTTTACAGACTGTACCCAGAGTGATTATAGGTGGAAAGGCAGGTATCAGAGAAGACTGTAAATGCATTGCTTGCCCAAGTGTATAGATGAGAATTCCATTAACCGAGGTAGGGGTCATCGGATTTTTGAGGGAGAGGAGTGGCTAAATCGTAGTCATGGCGAGTTTGAGGTATAATCTATATTATCTTAATTTTCTTCTCGCTCCACCTACCCCCACTTTGTTGGGTTGTTGTGATTGAGCAAGAAAAGATACATGGTGTGGTGGAATACCACACACAAATAACGTGCTATTATATTACTAGGACTATTTTCTTGTGCCACACAGTCATTGAGAGGTTTTGCAACAAATACATGCGGAGGGCCTGAAGCTCTTTAGAGGAAAACGGACTTGAAAATATCAATTAAGATACACAAATAAGTGGGCAGACAGGAGCTGGCTGTCTTGTGAGTCTGTTTCTCTTTCTTGGCTTACATAAAAAGGGTGGTTCTTTTTGATTCAGTTTATCTCCACATGTATAAACCTTGTTATTTGATGATGTGCAAGGTGCTAATTACAAGGAGAATATCAGAAGTATAGACACTAACATGTTCTAAATTCTAATCTCACTTCTAAAGCAGAATGCAAGGCCAGATTATACTGAAAGGGATGATAGTTTAGGTCAGAATAGCAGTCCACAAGGCTGATCACAGAAATCTGCATCGTTACAAGAGAATGTCTAGAGAACCACACCTGTTGTTCAAAGTGGACCACAGAATGCTATCAGTATTTAGGACTCCTTCCGGATCCTCAGCAATCTTAGATGAATTGCCTCTAGTTCATTTCAGCATGAGACTTATTCTGTGTCACAGTAGATTAATATTTTGTTTTTAGATCTCTGTCTTCTCCACTGAATTAAAATAATAAAATGGATGTCCATTTATTGAGTGCCTACTTTATACCAACAGCTGGTCTAGGAATATTGCATGTATATTTTCATTCAATTCTCATAACACCTCAGCTAGGTGGACACAGTTATTCCATTTACAGAGAGAGTGATTTGAAGTCACTTGTTCAGAGCTAGTTAGCTACTAAGTAGGATCCCTTGACTGACTGAGATTCACATCTGTTTGTTGATATACTTGATTCCGGAATCTTTTTGTTTGCTTGTTTGTTTTTTGTCTTAATATGTTTCATGGTCCCAATCATGTAGCCTACAGGAGTCTGTCACATCCGTGGTCAAACTTCCTTTTCAAAATTTCCCTCTCTGCTGGATGAAGAACATGAAACTCAGAAAGGATTAATTTGTGAAAACACAGGACCATGGTACAATTGGATTTAAAACTCAATCCTTTTAGCTGATTCAGATTATTACTCTAGACCATGTTCTCCTTCCCAGTATAACTGAAAGCTCAGAGATTTGGGGAGTTACCATCCCACAAATATCCTCTCCTTGGCTTCCAATTCCCATTTCTTCCCTAACAATGGGAGGAATTCCATAGGAAGTAGTAATTTCTCCATGATCTGAAATCGCAGCATGCAGCTAATTATAGAAATAAATAACTGGTGACTGGAACCATCTGTCCTTCCTTTGGCAAACACCTTGCTTTCCTGTGAAATTAGTGCCACCTGCACCCTGCAGGCCCTTCAGAGACACAGGGGATGCCCCCTCCACATTCAGAGGTCGACTGCTTTGTTACTCCCAACCCCACAGTCACAACCCTATGGGCTGTCACACATCCCCAGAGAGACACAGCTAATCAAGCCACTTGTGTTCCTGAGCTCTTTCCGTGGCTGACGAAAAAGAGAACAAGGGCAGGGCTCAGGCCTTAGGCTTCATCCTTCACTGTTCATTCCCCATAGGAGGAACACTTAGGCTCACTCTGAATAGAAGCAACATGGATTTCTAAAGTCATCTCAGACATACCTCAGCTCTGCCTTGTTCACTTTGGAAACAGCTAGTTCTGGTTCAATTCCCAGCTTTTTAATTGTGTGATCTTGGATAAATCATTGTATTGCTTTGAGCCTCAATCTCCTATGCAATTTGAAGGAATTATAGGCCCTACCAATTAGTGCTGTTGTGAGAATTGTATGAGATATAGCACATGGTATAGGGTAGTATATTAGTATATAGGAATCACTCAATATAGTGTGGCTTTCATTCATCAGAAGTGAAAACTAGTTATAATAGAATTTAGGGACTACTAACCTGGATTTCAGAGACCCTAAGGAATCTAGAAAAGCCTGAAAATATATGAAAAATGTATGCATATGATGATTCCTTTTGAGCTGTGATATTTTGGTTTATAATCAGAAATACATATTTGGTCTTTGTCCCCATTTCTGGCACAGAGCTCCTAAAACCCTTGGCATTTCCTAATTGATGGTAGTGATCAAGGTGTTTCTTGCCATGTTATTGAGATGACTTTTGGGAAGCACCTAAGGATGGGAGCTGGTTGTCAGGGGAGCCAACCAGGTGATTAGAGGGTTGGAACTTTTAGTCCCAACCCCCAACCTCTGGGGAGGAGAGAGGGGTTGTAGGTCAAATTAATCACCAGAGGTGATGATTTAATCAACCATGCCTGTGTAATGAAGCCACCATAAAAATCCAAAAGAGTGGGGTTCTGAGAGCTTCTAGGCTGGTGAACATGTAGAGATTTGGGAAGAGTAGTTCATTCAAAGAGGACATTGAAACTTCATGTCCCTTCCCCATACCTTCCCCTATGCATCTCTTCCATCTGGCTGTTTCTGGGTTACATCTTTTTTTTTTAAATTTTTTTATTTTCTTTATTTTTGAGAGGCAGACAGAGACAGAGCATGTGTGGGGGAGGGGCAGAGAGAGAGGGAGACACAGAATCTGAAGCAGGCTCCAGGCTCTGAGCTGTCAGCACAGAGCCCGATGCGGGGCTCGAACTCACAGAACGTGAGATCATGACCTGAGCCGAAGTCGGAGGCTCAACTGACTGAGCCACTCAGGTGCCCCTAAGTGTTTGTTTATTTTTGAGAGAGAGAGAGAGAGAGATAACATGAGTGGGGGAGGGTCAGAGAGAGAGGGAGACACAGAATGTGAAGCAGGCACCAGGCTCCAAGCTGTCAGCACAGAGCCCAATGCAGGGCTCCAACCCACGAGCCGAGAGACCAACACCTGAGCCGAAGTCGGACACTTAACTGACTGCACCACCCAGGCACCCCATGAGTTATACCTTTTTGTAATAATACAAAATTTAGTAAGTAAAATGTTTTTTTGAGTTCTGTGAGCTGCTCTAGCAAATTAATCAAACCCAAGAAAGGGGTCATTGTAACTTGTGAGCCATAGCCAGTTGGTCAGAAACTTAGGTACAATATGGACTCGCGATCGGCCTCTGAAGTGAGAGGAGAGGGGCGTGCGTGGTCTTATACAATTGAGCCCTTAATCTGGGGGTCCTGATGGTGTCTGCAAGTAGGTAGTGCCAGAATTGAGTTGAACTATAGGACACCCAGCTGGTGTGAGAGCATTGCTAGTTGGTGTGGAAACCTTCCCAATGGTAGAAGTGGGTGCAGAACCCTTAGAGGCGGTGGATATAATTCATAACTTTAATCAGAATCTCAGTGGTGTCCTCTGACCTCCTCCTACTTTCCCAATTTAAAGAGTGGAAACTTGGAGGATTTTCTCCAGGTTTTTTTTTTTTTTTTTTTTTTTTTTTTTAGATTTCTTCCTGCTGTAGAAACTGCATGCTCAAAGCTACTCAGTGTCTTTAGGGCCCAAGAAGGAGTTGGAAGCAGGCTTAATTCCTCTGCTCTCTATCTACATCACCAAAGTAATGAAAAGCAGGTCCTTTACCACATCTCTATCAGTACCTCTGTAAGCATTTCATTCCATGTTGGTGATTTCATTAATTTTATCAGACAGGCCCTTCATCCCATGTCCGGCATTGGGAACAATATTGTTTGTGAGCCACCTGGCATCTATTATTACATGAACACAGCAGACATCTATTATTACATGAATACGATTTCAGTTATTGTTTTCTTGGCAGAGAACAGGAACTTAATTCAGTAAATTCTACCAGTCTTGGTAGCATCTAGCAGTTTACAATATGATTTCCCTTTCATTATTGGATCTCACCATAAGTCTGTTAGGTAGTCAAGGCAAAGGAGTTTGTTCCCATTTTATAGAGAAGACAACTGAGGCTCATTGGAGACAAGTATTAGATTTAAATTGGTTTATTTAAGAACACTTTCCTGTCGGGGCTCCTGGGTGGCTCATTAAGCATCCGACTTCAGCTCAGTCATGATCTCATGGTTTGTGAGTTGGAGCCCCGCGTCGGGCTCTGTGCTGACAGCTCAGAGCCTGGAGCCTGCTTCAAATTCTGTGTCTCCCTCTCTCTCTCTGCCCCTTCCCCACTCATGCTCTGTCTCTTCCTCTTTCTCTCAAAAATAAATAATAAACATTAAAAAACATTTTTAAAGAACACTTTCCCACCAGTATCCAATATTTATAAAAATAGATTTATACAAACATCAGCTATCATTTTTTGCCTTTCTTTTACCCAGGGTTAATTCAATTATGTGATCAGCCTGGTTTTGACATTTGAGTTATCCCTAAGGTTGACTCCATCATCTTCCACTACTAGATCATTGTTGCTATACTTTTATTTCAGCAAATAGGTACTGATCTTCTCTGTTCATGAAAAAAATGGGAGATATATGTGTGTGTATGTGTATTAAAAAATATATATATATAATGTAGATATATAGTTTTTAAAAATCTCAATGGAAAAAAAATCTAATAATTTTAAAAATATTACAGTGTTCTTTTTTTTTTTTTAACGTTTATTTATTTTTGGGACAGAGAGAGACAGAGCATGAACGGGGGAGGGGCAGAGAGAGAGGGAGACACAGAATCGGAAGCAGGCTCCAGGCTCTGAGCCATCAGCCCAGAGCCCGACGCGGGGCTCGAACTCACGGACCTCGAGATCGTGACCTGAGCTGAAGTCGGATGCTTAACCGACTGAGCCACCCAGGTGCCCCTATTACAGTGTTCTTTATTTGATACCTAGAACTCTGGGAATCTGCAAATTGGCTTCAGGAGGTCAAGAAACTCCTGCGACCTAACCTTTTAAAAACTAACTTCACAACATTATGATATTCACTCACACAAATAAAACTCTCCTGGAAGCCAGGGGGAGAAGTAGACATTGACAAAGTAAAGAAGGCCTGCATTGTAAGAAATTTTATGGAGGGACTAAAGAGATAGTAAAGGTGCAGAAGCGATGTATACAAACTCTTCTAGCACTGTTCAGTTTGTCCAAAACACAACTTCAGATGTATGGTTATCAATTCCCCTGGGAACACATACAACCTAGATTTTCCCTGGTACATGCATGGACTCTTTAGTAGAAATGTTATTTTCATATTACCAGGATTCAGACTACTACCTGAGGGAGTAAAAGACTGTCTTCATCTATCCAACGCTTCATTAGTCCATTAATTCATTAATTCATCTAACATTCATTACGCATTGACTATATAGCACATTTAGTTAAAATCATTGAAGCAGGCTGGGGAAAGAAACAGATGAGGAAATCAACATGCATGATACAGTGATAAGCACTAGGACAGAGGTATGGACTGGTTACTAGCAAAAAGTAGAAAGGAGAGGTGGACACATAAATCAAACTGGAGGCTGCAGGAAATGCCTTGCAAAAGTAGTATTGCTTGAGAGACGTCTTAAAGGATGTGCTTATGTTGAACATTACAGGTTGGGTCAATGCAGAGGAAACAGTTTCCACGTAGAAGAAACAGCCTGTGTAAAAACACAGAGATTTGAGAAAGCCTCCTTGCTCCCAATTGCCTCTGATGTAACTACTACCCACACCCACAACTCCATGCCTGGCTCTATCCCCGTAATAACATTAGCTACTTTGCCCTCAGTGATAAGTGCCCAGCTACTTCTCAGGTTAAGCAACCTCTTCTTCACAGAAAGTTATTCTTACAAATGACAGAAACTGCAGAGCTGATGCTTTACATTTTAAAATACTCATTTGCTTTACAGAAAGTATCACCACAAGGTTCAGCATGGGAGGTCTTGACACAGTGATCATGTGATGTGACATCAAATGGTGGTTACTCTCATTTCTGCAGAAGCACATGTTTTGGGTTAAGGGAGGCCCACCTGCATTTATATAACTGTATATGAAACCTGTGTGTATATATCTGTGTGTGTGTGTGCATGTGTATATACATATATGTATATATATGTGTGTATATATATATATAATTTTTTAATGTTTATTTTTGAGGGAGAGAGAGAGAGAGGGTGACACAGAATCCAAAGCAGGCTCCAGGCTCTGAGAGCTGGCAGCACAGAGCCCGATGCGGGGCTTGAGCCCACAAACTGCGAGATCATGACCTGAGCTGAAGTTGAACACTTAACCAACTGAGCTACCCAGGCACCTCGAACATATATTTTTTTAATGTTTATTTTTGAGAGAGTGTGCACGTGCATGAATAAGGGGCAGAGAGAGAGGGAGAGAGAGAATCCTAAGCAGCCTTCACACTCAGCGTGGAGCCTGACACCAGGCTTGGTCCCATGAACTGTGAGATCACAACCTGAGCTGAAATCATAAGGGTCGGCTTAACCAACTGGGCCACCCAGGCGCCCTTGCCTTGAACGTATTTTAAAGTTACATTTACAAAGTATAAAGATTCTAGAAATATTTATTTTTAGGTTTTATCTATATTTTTCTTGCTTGACAGAATCATCCTGACCCATTTTGTGTGTACATGTCTCTGTTTACTGAATGTCCTCTATCTTTTGTATTGCCTTCTCTGTTCTCTCAAACTCTTGTCCAACTCCCAAGAAGCTCAGAAGGTACTCGAAAAGAGAAAGTCTTTTTTATCCCTTTTTTGCTTAGTATTTGATCCTCCTCTCTCAGGCTCAGCATAGAGGAATGGGACCTCAAATCAATTTTGAAATCATTATGAATTATTTGCATTTGACTTTTTAGTGGGAGCTCAAAAATATTTCAGAATTTTAGAGCCATAATTAGACCTATCATTTTAGACAAATGCCACATAATTTGTCCACTCCTGAAGCGAATCTTGCTTCTGGGAAGGAGGGCAAATATTTAAGAATGAAATGAGACCGATGCTCCCATGAATTAAAAAACAAGTGGTTTAAATCTTTAAAATGATTTCCCCAGTTCTTGCTCATTAGTCAATATTGCAAAGAGCCCCATGCCAAAATTTTGAGCAGTCCCTGAATCTCAAAGACCATTGCTTTTCTCCCTCTTCATTATTAATGCTAATTTATATGATCCTTAAGGTAAGCAATTGCTAATATTCCTATTGCACCAGTTCCAGCCCAGGGAATTATAGGAGTGAAACACTGGCACCTAATTCATGGTTATTTCCCCTTTCACCTGAGCAAAGTGGGGAATGGAGCATTCTTTAGGGAGGAAACTGTGAGTGCAAAGAGGGCAACCTGGGAGATGACAAAGACAGAAGAGAAGACCTCTCAACCAAAGTGGTAATCAGAGGATTTAAAAATTATTTTTTGACAATACAGACAGCACTTTCAGAATGCAATTCCCTTTTAGACAAAGTTACCCAGTGAACCAATACAATAGAACAAGAAATAAAATGTCAGACAATGCGTACAACAGCAATGATTTCTCTTTACACATCTTATTTCCAAACTACAGCTGGGTTAGTCTGTCAAAATATGATGCAGAGTTCCATGTGAGTGGAATGGTACCAGTCTTCTACAATGACAAAGAATTCAACAGTTGAAATGAGTTGTTGGCTAAATTCCTCAATCTTCTCTGCCATGTTGTTTGAAAACCTACCCCTGCTTCAGTGATAATTATGATAATGATGATGACAGCAACAACACCAGTGCAATAATAATAGAAGTACTTATTATATGGTATCCATTAGTCGCCTACATTAACAATGGTATATATCAGAGATCAGCCAACTATGGCGGTGGGCCAGCCTGCCCATGACCTGTTTCGTATGGTCCTTGAGCTAAGAATGAGTGTTACATTTTATAGAGCTATAAAAAAAGAAAAAGTCAAGAATGTCACAGACACTCTGTGGTCTATAAAGCCTAAAGTATTTACTGTTTGGGCCTTTACAGAAAATGTTTGCCAACCCTTGGTATATATTAATATTCATATAGCATTTACTGTATACCAGATTGTTGTATTATAAAGACTTTTTTGGCCTTTGTTTCTGGTTCTTGGGAGAGAGCCTCTAAACCACTGGAATTTATTCCTGGTGGACTTCTCAGACCACAACTGACCTTATGCTACTTAGAATGAAATTTTATAAGGGGTTCCAAGGCAGACTTAGGATAGGGGCTGGCCATGCCAGGTCAGCAACACGTGCACTTCCAGGTTGCGGGTACACAATGATTTGCCAGGATGGTGATGCATCCTGAGGACATAGGAGCTTTGCATTTGGGACCCTCTCAGACCTCACCCTATGTTCTCTTTATTTGATTGCCCTCACTTGTACCCTTTATAACAAAACTGTAATCATAGTATAGTGCCTTCCTGAGTTCTGTGAGTTGTTCTGGAGAATTATTGAACTTCCACAAGAGTGGAAACTCTTGAATTTGTGGCCAATTGGTCAGAAGGGTAAGTGGCTTAGGAACACCTGGGCTTGAGGGTGGTGTCTGCGGTGAGCGGAGTCTTGGAAGACTGCTCTCAGCCTGTGAGTCTGCAGTAACCCCAGCTAGTTAATGTCCGAATTGCACTGCAGAGGCATTAGGCATTGTAAAAATAAACTTTAACGAGTATTCATTCTGAACAACTCTATGAAGTCGGGTGCTCTTTTTTCCGTATTTGCAGATGAGGAAACTGAAGCACAAAGAGATTGAGTAATTGACCTCAAGCCACACAGCCTGCAAGTCAGGACTCAGACTCAGAGTCCAGCTTTGAAGGCCAGCTGAGATTGTAACCATCATGCTACTAAATCATGATCCTTCTAAATATCATGGGATGGTAGAAGGATGGTTGTAGAATTCTTACTGTAGACTCTAACATGCAGAATTCAGTCCCTTCTTCAGTTTGTCTTTCCCTTGACCTTGAAGCTCAGTTTTAATCCTAAGCCTTGGACTTTATAACTGTGGTGTGCCCCACTCTGCTGGCTGGATCCTTGATTTATTCCATACGAATAGCAAGGCAGAGTTGTCCAAGAGGAAAATAATGGACTATGGAGTGAGCAGACTTCAGTGTGAATCCTGGCTGTGTCACATTCCTACGTCAGACATGTTACTTGACGGTCCCATACCTTGGTTTCCCATCCATAAAATGAAAAGGTGGATGGAGGGGTACCTGGGTGGCTCAGTTGGTTAAGCATCGACTTCGGCGGGTCATGATCTCGTGGCTCGTGGATTCGAGCCTCGCGTCAGGCTCTCTGCCTACAGCTAGCTCAGAGCCTGGAGCCTGCTTCAGATTTTGTGTCTCCCTCTCTCTCTGTCCCTCCCCTGTTCTCGTTCTCTCTCTCTCTCTCTCTCTCTTTCTCAAAAATAAATAAAACATTTTTTTTAAAAAGGTGGAAGGAAAAGAATAAAAATGCATTCAGGCATTCTGATTGGAGTGGAACTGAGGTTAAAACTTTTCTGGCATGTGGAACTTAGGGTCCTACTTGAGTTTCTATCCACTCAACATCTATTTGGATCCAGGGATTAGCATGGAAGCTGGGGGTTCTCTGTGGACATTGGGAAAAGAGCACACCTAAAACAGGTAAATCACTGGGAGGGGCCTGTACGTCTCCTGAGAGAGAGTTTTCCTTTCTCTCCATCAGAGACGAATCCAGAAAGTTTAACCAGCTTGGGCAATAGCATCTGAAGGTGAGTTGGAGAGGTGTGGGGCTGTCAACTAAACCTGGCCCTACCGAGGCCCCTTGTTAGCATGTGTGTACCTGGGAAGGAAGGGCTGTGCTCACCAACTAGGAGCTGTTGCATTAGGCTCCAACTCCTCCAGCTGCATGATCTTGCTGCGTGTTCCCCTCTAACTCTAACACAGAGGAAGGGTAGTATTTGCTTTCTCCCTTCACAGAAAGGATGGGTTTGAAAACATCAGGGGCCTGTGAAGTAAGAATTTGCACTTCAGCAATGTGAGGGCAGTCGGCCTGGTGGATTTCAGATTTGATTATCCCTGACTACAGCTGGAATACAGTGGGGACCCATAACTGTAATATGATGATGGGGAGGATTGCAGTGGTTTTACATATATCTCTGCATAGGACTTTGTGATCTGTCTGGTTATATTTGGTTGCATTATTTGGCACATGATAAGTACTCAGACTTTATATTTTTTAATTCTTCTCCTCACCTTGCCTTCCCTTTCCTTTCTAGATACTTCCCTGGTGTCGTCTTGCCATACTTTCCCTTCCAGAGTGTAAAGAATCTGCCCTGAGTCCCAGTCCTGTGCCTGGCTCTCACTGTACCTGGCTACTCCCTGCCTGTGTGCCTCCATGACTAACTCCTGCTCCTTTACCCCCTTTCCTTGCTGTGACAACATTCCAAAAAGATGAAATTTACTCAGGATCAAACACAATGATATGGGGCCTTCTGGAGGCAGATTTCAGTGGATATTACAAAAGTATCTTGTTGGTTTCAGTTCCTGTCCAATGCTTAGTTCTACTGAACTGCTTGCTTCTTCCCAGCTGGGTCTGTGGCCCAGGATCAACTCCATGTACACACACTCGTGCCTGAGTCTTTCCCACAACAAGCATGATGTTCCCCAGTTCCTTCAGGTCTTGTCCCTACCCCACCTTTAGCCCTTCTCCACCCCAAACTCATTTCAATCCATCACCCTATAGGCCTGCACTCCTGTAGTAGCCTCTAGCCTCATGTGTCCATTCATTGAGCGCTCGAGAGTGGTTAGTTGAATTTGAGATGGGCAGGAAGTGTAAAAAGCACATTGAATACTGAAGCCCCAGTGCAAACAAAAGCATGTGAATTGCCTCCTTAATAATGTTTGTGTTGATTTCATGTTGAAACATTAAATTTTATATATTGTATTATGTGAAATACATTAAAATTATTTTAATCTACCTCCTTTTTAAAAACTACTAGAACATTTTTTTTAATTTTTTTTTTTAACGTTTATTTATTTTTGAGACAGAGAGAGACAGAGCATGAATGGGGGAGGGTCAGAGAGAGGGAGACACAGAATCCGAAATAGGCTCCAGGCTCTGAGCTGTCAGCACAGAGCCCGACATGGGGCTCGAACTCACGGACCGTGAGATCGTGACCCGAGCCGAAGTCAGCCGCTCAACCGACTGAGCCACCGAGGCGCCCCTAGAACATTTAAAATTACAAATGTCACTCACATTTTCATTCACATTATATTTTTATTGGAGAGTGTTGTTAGGCAGCCCCTTTAAAAACATAATCTGACCATGCTCTTCTCCCGATTAAAACCCTTCGAGGGTTTCCTAGGGATAAGGTTTCCTAAGGGTATCCTTAGGATAGTGGTCAGATTTCCTAGCATAACCTGAACATTTTCTGATCTGGGCCCTGTTTACTTTTCCATCTCTCCCTATGCTCCTCCCATATGGAGTCACTTGCAGCCATGTGAATGGGCTCTGTTTCTCCTCACCTCTGGACCTTTGCTCATGCCAATTTCTTTACCTGGAAAGTCCTTTCTTCCCATAGTCCATCTCTGGCTCCTCTTTACATTTTGGTTTAGATGTCGCTATAGTTTAGGTGCCCTTCCTCAACCTTCCACAGTGTCCAGTGCTTGAACCTTTCATGCCCCTCATCACATTGTTTGATACCCCCCCTCCCATCATCCCTGACCAGTGGCCCTACTTTGCTCACTGATGTGTACCTAATGCCTGTATTAGTGTTTGTCATATAGTGGTTACGATGCTTTTAGACTGAAGTACAACATACACATTTTTGAGTAAAGAAATGCATCAATCAATATTCTTTTAAATCAATAGAGCATGTCCGATATGCTCAATTCATCAACACGTTCACGAGAGATATGTAGGATTGCTTTGGGGGCTATGACTAAAGACTCAGATTGCTTGGAAATAGATGCCTGATTCCAGTTTTCCAAGAGAACAGGAAACACCTTTTGCCCAGTGACTGAAATCTAAGTTTATCAAGGTCATAGGTACTGGGGGCTGCCATTCTCAAGTACCCGTGCAGCTGGCATTGGCCCCAGAATGCCTGCGAGAAAGCTCTCCTTTAGAGTTGTCCCCGCTCTCACGCTGTATAGTAGCAAGAGAACAAGGTCTTTGCCCCAAGACTCAAACCAATTATATTTCTAACAGATCATTCATGCCCCAGAATCTTCTCTCATGATATTTACAGAATAGAGGACCTTTCTGACCTTTGGCTTATAGGTGTCCTTAATAAAACCTGCCCCTATCCCTTAGTGTTTGATATTGAGGTATTGTCTTCACCTAACTTAACCATAAAGACGTAGTTCAAAAGTAAACCTTATAGGTCATCCCAAGTCAGGATTTAATATTGAGGTGGTTTTGGAAACCTCATTTTATGAATTCCAGTTCCCACAGTTGGGGCACAGTATCCCAGAAACCTGTATTCCCCCATTCTCTGATCCAGATAATTGTCCCTCCAATTTATTTAGGCTCATCTGTATATTTCTGCTCCTACTTAGATATCCTAATATCTTCTCTTTTAAGAAAATCTTACCTATCTTTAATATCTTGGTCAAAGTCCATTTGTTCTATGAAACAAAAATAGATCAACTCAATCCTCAATAATGTCTTCTTATCTCCCATAATATTTATTATCCTTATTGTTCTCTTTGGCACTTCAATTTGGTCTTAATGCAGTCTTGTGATATTGATTATATTACTGTGTTAGTGTTACTTAACCTTTCAAAAGATTATGTCATGTGTCTTCAAATATATCATATGCTCCCTGAGGGCACAGCCTGTCGTGTATGTCTTCATAGTCACCCTGGAGCCTTGCATATGGGTCAATAAATTATTTTTGACTGACTGGTGCGTAATAAAAAGAAAGCAGGATAATATCAAATATGAATTGAGTTAGTGAAACTAGATCAATAACATTAAAAACTGATATACTTGAATTTAATAGAAGACCTTGGTTTGTAGGAGGAAAATGGGCTTGGAAGCGTCCATTTTTCAGACTCATTGCTCTGAGTAACTTTGAGTATAGGCTCGACCTAGGTGCTGACGATCTAGTGGTAAACAAAACTGGAAAAATTTGGCCGTTAGAGGGCTTAAAATTTTAGTGGTAGAGGTAAATGAAAGCAAGTAAGCACTATATATTATGTTACATAGTATAAGTATTCTGAAGAAAACTGAGGCATGCTGGGGGACAGATGATACAGTTATGAATTCAGAATGTTTAATTCCAGCAGAATTAGGTTCAAAACAGACTCAATCATTTATTATCGGCCATGCACTACTGAATATTTTCCTTAAACTTTAGAATTTTCTGTAAATGAGTTAAAACGAATATCTACTTGTACACTGAGTGTTGCATTAAAATGTATACAAGGGGCGCCTGGGTGGCTCAGTCGGTTAAGCGTCCGACTTTGGCTCAGGTCATGATCTCACGGTCTGTGAGTTCGAGCCCCGCATCGGGCTCTGTGCTGACTGCTCAGAGCCTGGAGCCTGTTTCAGATTCTGTGTCTCCCTCTCTCTCTGCCCCTCCCCTGTTCATGCTCTGTCTCTCTCTGTCTCAAAAATAAAATAAACATTAAAAAAAATTTTTTTTAAATGTATACAATTCCTTACATACTGTAGGCATTCGGTATATCATACCAGATACATGACCACATAAAATTCTACAGTGGTGAAAGTACTCCCGGACCTGTACAGTTGTAATTGTGCTTACTCTGGCATCTTTGTATGGCCATACATTAAGACATGCTTCAGATACCACCAACTTTGTGAAGCCTTGAGATCCTCTGGTACAAACTAGGCTTCTGCACTCCTCAGGCCTCTTCACATTTATCTCTTACTTGTGAGCATTATCCTGACCCAGCTAAGGCTATAACTTCTTTGAGGGGAAAAAAAAAAACTGTGATTATTGGCGTTTTCTGATTTTTGACATTTTGCTCACCATTTACATATAATCAAAAACCAAGTGCCATAGAACCTACCTGCAAAGTAGCTCTCAGTATTGCCAATTTTTCAATGATACTACTCAAATGTAAGCAGTCACTAGCTCTCCTTTGATCTCTGACCCTGCAACATCCTTTAAATGATCTCCTTATTTTCATTCCTAACTTCTTTCACTTCTTTCCACCTCCCAGCCAAAACTATCTTCTTTAAATATGAATCTAATTAAGTTGTATCTTTTATTCTTAAACTCTTCTGTAGAGTCTCATTAGACTTATAATAATATGCAAGCTCCTTACGCAAAGCCCTATGTGACCTGGCCCTGTCTGCATTTCACACCTTACAACTCACCAGCCTCCTCATACACTGCCCTTCAGCTATTTTGGTCCTTTTTTAGTTCCTTAAAATTTCCATTTTTTTTTCCTCAAAGCATTCTACCAGAAGCAATCTGTTTTTTCCCCCATTCTTTGCCCAGATAAAACTATATATCCTCCAAGTCTCACTTGAAAAGTTATCCCTTTAGAGAAGCATTATGTAATTATCTAGTTATTTCACCTGTCCTCTTGTCTCTAAAAACCCAAGTGTGTTACTTAGTAGTACTTATCACAAACAGTTTGAGGATTTACTTTTATCCTCTCATTAGACTATGAGCTGTATGAGGGCAGGGCAACAACTATGACAGTGAATGTGGAATAAATTGATTAAAAAAAAAACACCTCTTGACACCTACCTGATAGGTGCTATTGTTTGCTAGCTGAATTAATGTTTATTCAGTTTTTAAAGTAATTAAAAATATACTTAGCATTAAATAAACAGGGCCAGTATCCATAGACACTCTGATCTTTGCAGTTCTTGATCAGAGCCCAGAATGTCTTCCTCTGCCCTTCTTACCACCAGCAACCACATCACTGGAAACTGATGGTGTTCTTAGCCAATCTTCTCCCCAAAGCACATCTCCTTTCAGTGCCCTGTTCCCAGTATCCTTTTATTAGCTAATCTGGAAGAAGAAATGTATGACTCATGTTAGTTTCAGATTCTGGTACATGAGACTATATTCTTGTCTACATTCTTTATAATCATCATTATATAGATGGTCATATCAAACATGTTACATGAAAATACTAGTATCTCAAGAGGTTTTCATAACCTGGATTTGATAAAACTAACCAATGAGTTGGAATTTCACATGAAGACATGGAAACACCTGCCACTATTCACTTAAAAAGGTATAGAGGATGGGAAGAACAGAAGTTAAACTCAGCATGAGTGAAATAGGCTCAGGGCTTTCAGCTGACTCAATATGTTTCAGGACTATAATACATTTGGAGTTCAGAAAAAATGTATTTGCCTTGGAATGAATTAATAGAAGTAGAATAGGGAGAATATGTGTGATCAGACAATGTAAACTAAACAATTCAGGACATGATAATTTAAGGAACATATTTGCAAAGGGTGAGACACAGAAGGTCACCGGGAAGGTGAGGGGAATAACAACTCTCTTGGAGTAAGAGATATAGATCTTAGAAGAGAGAGAGAAAGAATCATGGAGTTGGCAGAACACAGTTGTCTAAAGCACAAAGCTTTGGAATCCTTCAAATATTAAATTCAAATCCCTCTAGTTTCTGGATATATGACCCTGTATTTTAGTTTTCTCATCTGAGAAACAGGTATATCAACTTCATTAATTGCTTGTGAGGATAAAATGAAAGTGATTAGTCTAGACTCTAAGATGTAGCAATTATCCAATAACTCTTAGATGTCATTATTAATGCAAATAACATTATAGTGGAATGGCTATATTTAAGAGGGAGTAAGCTTCTTGTCAGTCTAGGAATTCAAACAGAGATTGAATCGATGCTTTTTAGGGTTAGGGGTTAGGGAGATGTGCAAGGAATTCAATATCAGATAGAAAACTATAGTAACTTGCAACTCTGATTTGCTGCTGTTGTTTTTGTTGTTGTTTGCTTTTGTTTTTGTTTTTGTTTTTTTTAAATAATAGGGGCAGAGGACAGAAAGAGAAACAGAGAGCTATCCAGTGGTCAATGAACTGCTTTCCATCTTCCAAGAGGTTTTTAGACAATTCATCATCAGAGCACCTCTGCAGCATCTCACAGACCACTCCCTTATGCTGTGTTCCCCCAACTGTCTTGCCCCAGACAAGTTCACATTCCATGCCACACCTGAATGAGACCCACACTGGAGGGGGGAGGGAGGCACAGGTGTGCAGGATTAGGTCTGGCCTGCCTCCCTCTGCTTCTCTTCCTCAGCCCCTCCCTCCTGCAGTGGTTTCAGTCAGCAAATCACCCTGGGGACTGATAAGGCTCTTGTAACCCGTGGCAACCAGCTGCCTTTGGCTAGAAAATGGCTTTTCCATAATTTCATAATGTACTTCAGTGGAGGGGGCAGGGGAAGAAAATGGGAAAATAAATAAATAAGTCTGGCTCTGAAGACTGTTGTACTCATGGCAGGGAATGAAGGGTTGTAATATTCTCCAAGTTGATTATACTGCCCTTTCATAGGTAAATCGCTCTCTTCCAATAAATTTAGAAAGGCCCTCCTTACCGTGCCATTTAAAAGAGGTCTAGAACTAGCCACATTCTAATTATTTTTAACACAAGTGTGGTGGCCCAATTTGGAGAGACAGGCTGATGCCAACTCTGAGTTGTCCCCAGATTTTGAGACAGGTCCTTAGAATACCACTGGAAAGTTATTTTTCCAAAAGAAAAATACTTTACCTTCCTCAAAACACCATAATTAGTTTCCACCACCCATATACTAAGAATCACAGAACTGAGAACTGTAAGAGGCAAGGATGATTATCTTGTTAAACCCTTAACTGTGTTATATTACTGGGGTCAATGGATAGGAATAGCCATCCAAGATACCTAAGGTCAAGAATGGCCAAGGAAGGTCTGGAAACTCAGGTCTCCCGATTTACAATAAAATATTCTTCTACTTTTTCTTTTGGACAGTCTCATTTGCTGCTTCTCTCTGTTTTCTGAATATAGCCTCTCTTTGTTTTCAGATTTCAGTAAATTTAATGGATAACAGTGTACATCCACTAATCTAGCTTTAATAATGAGTAATGAAATAATAATGGGATGTCTTAGATTTATTTCATTATTCTAAGACTTTTTCCTCATTTCTGATTCCAGTGGTTTTTAAAAACTCATTGTCAAGAGTTTTCAACAGCAGTCTCTGTTTCACACATATTTAAAATATTTTTATTCATTTTTTTCATTTGATAAATACTTACTGAAGGTATACTCTGTGCAGAGTCCTGTATGAGGCCTTTAAGAAACACCAAGTAACCTACTGAAAACTATAATCACAACAAAAATAGTAACATGCACCCCAAATGTTATGAGCCATGTTTTAACAAGATGTGAAAACTTTGATTCTTAACCTTAACTGCTCAATTAACTTGTTTTAGTGTGAAAGTCATTTGCTTAATCTTGCTTACTTGAAAGATATTCTTGACATTCATTGTCAGCTGCATTGCTGAAAGAAAATTACTATTCGAAATTACTTTTCTGTGCTATCAGAATTTTCCATTCTAACATTAAAAAAATAAAAGCAAATAGGATTCTGAGGTCGACTCAACAGTAATGACCTCAAATCTCTCATTCCTGTATTATTTTTATTCATCAAAATAACCCTATTTTTATTTAGGAATTCATGTTAATCTTTTTATTACGTTTATTTATTTTTGAGAGATAGAGACAGAGCACAATCAAGGGAGTGGCAGAGAGAGGGAGACACAGAATTGAAAGCAGACTTCAGGCTCCGAGCTGTCAGCACAGAGCCCAATGCGAGGCTTGAACCCACAAACCATGAGATCATGACCTGAGCCGAAGTCAGACACTTAACTGACTGAGCCACCCAGGTGCCCCTCATGTTAATTTTTAATTTGACATCACCACTTTTTAAGTAGTCCTCATATTTACAATGTGCATGTGAAATGTTTGAATGACATGATATAGTGAAGGGGGATCTGCTAGAAAAAGGGGTGTCAGGAAGGAGAAATAACGTGGCATCTGCCACGAGTCAACAATGACTGAACCTGGGTGGTGAGCTCCTCAGGGGTTACTGCTCCATAGCTTCTGTCTTTGTATATGTTTAAACGTTTCGGTTATAAAAAGGTTACATTAAAAACAGCCTAATTTTTTTCTCACTGAGATTCCAAATAGGGAAAAAGCACACATTTGGGTTTATAAAATATGTTTGACCTACTGAAATACTGGGCTTGGTTTGTTTTGTTTCAGCGTACCACATAAGATTTGTTTGGAATCTGTGGACGGTGAAAACCAGCGTGCATCTCATTTGTGTCTAACCCTCTCAGAGATGGTTGTCACCAGCAGGACAGAAGGAAAGGACAATAAAAGGACCCAGAGAACTCTGTGATTTGTCTAAGACCACACATTGAGCTAGGTTCAGTCTGGGACCTAGACCACTTTTCCTAACCTTGAGCTGTCCCTCACCTGGGAGAAAAGCAAGTTGCCCTTTAAAAGTTCAGTAATTGAAGGCACAAAAAATTATGGTCATACGATAGATTGTAAATGAACTCTACACATAATAGGCCCTTCCTAGGTGGAAATGGCATTATCGTAGTTTTGCCGTCCAAAGGTCCATCCTGACTCCGTGCCCCTACACTATATTAAACCCGTTTATAGGCAAAAAGCTATTTCCCATGCAAACACAAGTTGATAGAACAATCAACAGGCATTTGATGTAGTTGGTGGCAAACAGGAACTATCTGTTGACATTTTTGTGTTATTTTATGTACTCTGTGTATGTGTGTGTGTATGTGTGTGTGTGTGTTTATGAAATTTTTTTTTTTTTTTTACATTAACTTCTCTCTTAAATATGTCTTCCAGCCAGCTTCATGATTGGATTTTCTTTTGTTATAAGAAGCGAACATAAATTACTCCTGTCGGGTGCAGGTTAGGTTACAGGATTTCTTTTCTTCTGTCACCATCAAAACCTGGGTGTCAGAAAGCTTTAATATTTAATGCAGGCCTAATTAGTCTCAGTTGGGCCCAGGGCACTTAGCAAAACCTGACACCAGCCATAGAGTCAAGTTCATTTAGAGAGCATAATTACCAGTTATTTCTATACTGCAATAAATGCCCCTATTAGAGTAGCCTTCCTCTCACCCCCTGATTTTACAAGTAAATTGAAAAATAAAGGAATAGAAAAGACTTTGATTCCTGGTGACAGTGGGCAAAGATTATGTAATTTGATTCTGGGTCTGACATTTCTGAGGTAACTCGAAGTAATTTGCAAGCATATAAAAATAGAATCAGAGATGGCTGGAAAAACCTGCAAGAGTTGGATCTGTAACAGGTTGTTAAAGTTCAGGATTCATGAGGGTAAATTTCTGCCCATGACCAACATTCTGAAAATAGCTTTTACATATGTGTGATCAGTCTTTCAGAAAATGCATATCAAAGGCTTATTGTGGGCAGGTGTCATACTAAGTCCTAGGGTCACAGTGGTAAAAAAAAAAAAAAAAAAAAAATGAAAGGATTTCTGCTCTGGAGGTATACATTCTAGCAGGGGGCCACAGAATTGAAAGAAATCACATATTAATTTGTAGTTACACTTTTGCTTACTGCTACACTGGAGAGTCGTAAGATGCTACGATGATAGCAGGGTGATCTGACCTCAACTGGGTTATCAGGAAAAGTGTCCCCGAGGTGTGGACATTTTCCCTAAAATCTGAAGGAGCAGGAGGAAGAGTGAAGAGCAGGAACAGAGAGAAGTGCATAAAGTCTCCGGGCAGGGAGGAGGCACAGTGTGTTTATGGAATGAGAGAAGGTCTGTGTGATGATTCCCCAAGAGCCTTGGGACATGAGAGGATGAAGGCATCGGAAATCAGATAATGCAAACCCTGGTGGGCCATGTCAAGGGACTACACAGTTGTGTCATTGTACAGTGTCTGTCTTGGTACGATACCTGTCTTACTCCCTTCGAAAACCTGAGCACCCAACCTGCATTCATTGAATGAATCAGCTGAATGAACAAGGAATGACCATCACAAAGTCCGACACCCCAGTTCCAGTACTGCTTGCTTTTTTGCGCCAATTTACAATTCAGAAAGACCCCCTTTCCCTATACAACGTGGTCCTCAGTGCCATCACCTAAGGCAGGAATAATTATTGCCTTTAAACCTAGGGGAAATTGGCTTTGTCCAAACTCCTACCACTGCAATGCCAGAGCTGAGACTGAAAGAGAGGTTCACATTCATCCAGAAAGGAGTTTGTTATCTGAATATTGTGCTGTTTCTAGACAAACATTTCCAACCTTATCTCCTATAGCAGTTCTCCCCCTGCCTTCATCCTCTTCCCCCCTTGTCACTCCACGGTACCCACAAGTCTCAGTTCAAGAGTAGACTTCCTTTATGAGCTTCCCAGCTGTGTTAGCCCCCATGAGCCTTTATAGCAGCTCAAGTCAGCATTACACATTTTATCACTTGATTCTTTGTGACCTTCATGTTCTTTTGTTGCGTCTGATGGTGTGCCTTTCTGCTCTAAATAGAGCATATGTCCCATGAGGGCAAAAACCCTGTGTTTGTTTGTTTCTTTCTTTCTTTTTTTTTTTCTTTTCCTGCAGCCAGTACACAAAGCACAGGAGACAGTAAATAAACACTTGTTGATGGATTGATCCCTGGGAGAAAGCGCAATTCCCTCACCTGAATGGGAAGAATTTTTATCTCCCTTTTGTTTACCTACAAGATCTGAAAATTCTGAGAGACTGACTATTGCTGAATTGATTGGGTGAATGGTGGTGTGAGGGCAAAAGGGTGGAGCTTGGGAGGGGTTGCTCTAGTGATTTATTGGAAAACCTGTCCCAGCCAGAATCTTAACCAGCCCAGGTGACCCTCTCCATGGCTATCCCTGACCTTTAGTATTTAGTAGCCATGCTCAATGCTGTTTGCTCACCTATTTGAATCTCTAAAACATTTCTCAGTTGATCTTACCTCCTCACATACTTTTGAAATCCCATTCTCTCCCATATTATAAGATTGTTTGATTATGATCTTGTGTTTATCTTCTGGTAACTCCCTCACCTTTCTAGATGTTTCTTCAAGGAAATAATTTGGTTCTTTTCTATGAGCCACCAATTAAAATTCTTTTCTCCATCCTCCCAATATAGTTTCATCGATTTTATACTAAATCTATATTTACAGCTTATAACAATGTATAGTTCACAGCTGAAACATGCAGCATACCACAATTGTGGATGTGTTTGTAAGTGTATACACGCATGTACACATGTATACTACTCCTACAGTTGACAATTGACTCCTGTTTTTCTGTTGGGTTACGTTTCCATGTTCTTATGACTGATTCCATCTCAGAGGTCTTTTACTCAACGTACTGAAATGCAACAGGTAATGCTAATGCATTGTGTCCCCTTCCCTTCCCTTCCCTTCCCTTCCCTTCCCTTCCCTTCCCTTCCCTTCCCTTCCCTTCCCTTCCCTTCCCTTCCCTTCCCTTCCCTTCCCTTCCCTTCCCTTCCCTTCCCTTTTCCTCCCCTCCCCTCCCCTCCCCTCCCCTCCCCTTCCCTTCCCTTCCCTTTTCCTCCCCTCCCCTCCCCCTCCCCTCCCCTCCCCTCCCCTCCCCTCCCCTTTTCCTCCCCTCCCCTCCCCTCCCCTCCCCTCCCCTCCCCTCCCCTTCCCTTCCCTTCCCTGTGTCTTGGAGCAAACCTCCAGGAGCCCTTCATCTCCCGTAATCAACACTGTTGGTGCAGGCTGCTTGCAGTTTCTGACCTAGGACTCTCCTCAGCCATTGTACTGGGGCTTGCTTTCACCTTTTGCATGTTAGATCGACTATTTCCTGATTCTTGTATCTCCTTTCATGGATTACTCTCTCATTTAGGTGACATGCAAACTCCATCCTCCTGAAAAAGTGTACATAGGCGTTACGTATTTGAGTCCCTTCCTTTGCGTCTGAAATATTGTTATTAATATTCAATAATGGTTTACATACAGAATTCTGTGTTTGAAATGAGTTTCTTTCAGAATTTCTACAGTATCACTCTGTCTGACAGGTTCCAATATTGTTTATAGAAAGCCTAATGCCATTCTGATTCCCAGTCCTTTGTATATGATCTGTTTCATATCTCTTTGAAGCTTTAAGAATATTTGACTTATTTGTCATGTTCTGAAATCTTATAATGATATGCTTTGATATGCTGGGTACTCCACAAGCCTTTGTTAAATTATTTCTTTGGTAAATACCTTTCTTCCATTTTGTCTTTATTTGTAACTTACTTTGGTCAGATATTAGACTTGCTGTATTAGTATTCCCTGTTAGCTTTTATTTTCTATTTTCTATCTATTTTTCTATTTACTTTCAGGGTTGTTTTCGTGACCTTAACATTGTATCTTTGTTTTGAATTATAAATATGTTTGGGGCACCCGGTTGGCTCAGCCAGTTAAGCGTCCCAACTTCGGCTCGGGTCATGATCTCGCGGTTTGTGAGTGCAAGCCCCGCATTGGGCTCTGTGCTGACAGCTCAGAGCCTGGAGCCTGCTTCAGATTCTGTGTCTCCCTCTCTCTCTCTGCCCCTCCCCTGCTCACACTCTGTCTCTCTCTCTCTCAAAAATGAATAAACTTAAAAGAATAAATAACTGTTTAATTTTTGCTACCAGTTTTCAAATTTCAAGATCTCTTTTTTTCCTCTGTGACATTTTTACAACATTGTTTTTCATTTCAATAATCAAATCTTTTTTTTTTTCTAAAGACCAATTATATATTTTTAGAACTTTCTTTTTGTTCTCTACATTATTTCTATTTCCTTGGTGTTCCTTTTCTAAAATTTGTTTCGGTCTTTTGTTTTTTTCATATAAGCTTTAATTTTATATCTCTTTTTTATCTAGTTATCTCACTAAGAAGCTTCTTTGGAGCAATGTGTATGGTGAAGCTTATCAACTGGTGAGTTTCACCGAAAGGTAGTTGAGCTAGTTCCTGGCCTTTGTGTTGGCAGATGTCTACTCATATAGGTCCTCTGTTAGACCAGCCACTTCCCCAAGAGGGATGTCTGGGAGACCTAAGCTTGGATTCCAGCAATGTGGAAGCCAAGGAGGGCAGACTTGCAGTTGGTACTTCGGCTTCCCATGCATTGCCCTTTGTCTAGCCTCACTTGCACCTAGTGTCCCTGAGAGTGGAATCCTTCTGATTCAACCTTTTAAGACACTAAGTCTCCTGTCTTATTTTGGAAAGGAGTATCCAACTTTTGAAGGAGTTCTTCTGAGGGTCTCACTGCTCTTTACACACTTTCAACCAACCCTCTTTTTTTTTCTTTATAAGTTTATTTTGAGAGAGAGAGAGAGAGAGAGTGTGAGTGAGGGAGGGGCAGAGAGAGAAAGAGGGAGAGGGAATCCCAAGCAGACTCCATGCTATTAGTGGAGAGCCTGACGTGGGGCTCGAAATCGTGAAACTGTGAGATCATGACCTGAGCCAAAACCAAGAGTGGGACGCTTAACCAGCTGAGTCACCTGGGCATCCCCTTCAACCAACCCTCTTAATTACCGGTCCCACCAATCATTCCTGACTTCACTGCTACATGGCATCTCCAAGTCCTGACTCTCTCCAGGTTTCCATGATGCCAGTCATGCTGGCAGGCCAAGTCAGTTACTACTTATCCATATACACTTTTACCTTTTGTTATTCAATGAATGTAATGTTACTGACATTCCTCGTTATTTACTAACTCTTCTCTTGTTCTCCTTTACTCCATAGATTTAGTTATTTTTTGGTCAGTCACTATCATTTTAGTTAGAATGGGGAAGGTGGTTTCAATTTACTGCTATGTTTAACTTCATGTCCACGATTTTCTCTTCCATTTTCTTTCTCCTTTTCATAAGCATTTAGTCATTTGAAGCCCAGAGAAGCCTTGCATGTACAGTCACAGCCTAAACCAGTTTCTGTATACAAAGGGTATCTTCTAGTTAGAACTCAATGTTTTGCAACACTCGGTGTACTGTGTCTAAATTAGAATGAATGCATCATCATTTCTGACCATAGAATAACCCCTTGGTTAACGTTCAACAGCATAATCCAAATGAGAATTAGTCATTTTGCCTTTAAATGGGATCCATAGCACTTGCAAAGCCTGTATTGAAATGTGATTTGTACTTTTATTCAACGAGAGATTGCTGAGTATCTTCTTTGTGTCTAACACTGTGTTAAAACTGGCTGATAGACACAAAAAATTTACTCTCACAGAGCTCATGCTGCCATGAAGGAAACAAAAATGTAAGCAAGACATTACCATGTAATATGATAAATGCCATAATAGAAGTGAGCACAAGGGTTATATGGGTGGGAAGACTTCCCAGAGGACAGCACTTGAGTGAAATATTGAAGAATAATTAGAAGTTCTCCAGCTATAGAATGACATGAAGAGCACTCTTGGCAGAAGGGGTGCTATGTACAAATTCTGGGAAGCATGAAGCAAGTGGTGGTTCACTGAGGAATAATAATTCAGTCGTCATAGAGCCCAGAGTGGCAGAGTTGGGGTGATAGGAGATAGAACCAGAGGTGCATCCCAGGGTACACCATGAAGAGCTTCGAGTGCTATCCTAAGGAATTTTGGTGCATGTTCAGACTATTTAAGGGGCACTTGGGTGGCTCAGTTGGTTAAATGTCAGACTCTTGATTTTGGCTCAGTTCATGATCTCACGGTTGGTGAATCTGAGCCCTGTATTAGGCTGTGCTGACCGTGTGGAGCCTGTTTGGGATTCTCTCTCTCTCCCCTCTCTCTGGCCCTCCCCTACTCACACTAGCATGCACGCTCTCCCTCTCTCAAAATAAATAAATAAACTTTAAAAAAAAAAAAATGATTGAGGCTCCTGGGTGGCTCAGTCAGTTAAGTGTTCAAGCCCCATGTCGGGCTGACAACTCAGAGCCAGGAACCTGCTTCAGATTCTCTGTCTCCCTCTCTCTCTTTGTCCCTCCCCCACTTGCTCTCTCTCTCTCTCTCTCTCTCAAAAATAAGCGTTACAAAAAAAAAATAGAAGATTTCATTTTTCATTTGCTAAATTATATTAATGGATCTTCCAGTCTAACATAGGACATTTGAATGTTTATACTAACCCACACACATGTTCACACACTTATGCAATTACAGGTATGCTATGAGTTCCAGATTCCTAGATTTTTATATTTCCCATGCTGTTGGGTTAATTTGCTGCATCCTGAGATAAATGAAGGAAAGGCAAGACTGTTGGGTCTTGTGCTTCCTAGGGCATGTGATCTAACATCAGCAAACAGTCACAGCCAGGAAAACTGACAAGAGAGTCCATTCCAAGTCCTTGGTAAAAACTGGCAAAACACACATATCTGGGGACTATGAGGCCCCAAAGGACCTACAACGATCTCACTAACAATTGGGTTTTCTAATTATAATGTATAGTAAGCTCCTTGCTCCTAGGACTGCCATCAGAAGCCACACAGGTGTTGTGAGGGGATAATGCAGAAAGAGTTTGTACCTTGGGTAAAATCATCTTTCCAGCCATAGGAAAGATTAGAATTCTAAAGTATATGAACATAATGAGTTTTTTCCCTGATTTCTGGGTTCTAGAAGGAAATAGCAAGCTCAGATTTTGGGGAAGCCCATACCAGGAGACCATGAGGGCAGTGATCACTAATAATTGGAAGACAATAAATAAGTGTGGACCACTTATTATGGTTTGTCAAGTATTTTCATACCTAGCTTTTAATTTGATGCTTATGACCTCTTGAGAGAGGCAGAGAGATATGCACCATCCCTACATTTTTCAGATCTGCAAGTACATTCCAGGAAGCTAAAATGTGCTCAAGATCACGAAAGTAGAATGCCACTGAACCAGAGCTGAAATCCTAAGTCTCAGGTCTAGTGTTCTAGAATCTACCCTCATTCTTTGCCCGGATTTTCTCTCTTGCTGGGTATAGGTATGTGGAGGTGGGTTTGGGCTGTGAGCATTCAGAACAAGTAATGCTTACCTCATGGTTTTGTGGTAGGCAGGATAGCTGACAGGTATTCCAGGACTATTTTATAAGAAATGCAATGTTCCCAAGACCAAATCTATAGTCTATTTAAGCCCTTAGAGCTTACATGCATTGTTCTTCATGACAGCAGACCACAAGGGGTTAAAGATGGGGCAAGAGGGAGGATAATTGACATGTGGGCCTATTGGTCTTTCCCCAGGCCATCTGGGAGCTTAAATAGCCAACAGTTAATTAAAAATAAACTGACACTTTACTTTAAGGATAGTTTTAATAACCATTTATAAATGTTACATTAAAAATTCATGCACTGTTATCAACTCCTGCTAAGGATTTACAGCACAATGAAGGTGTTATGAATGTTTTATAGGTACTGGGGAGAAGGCTCTTCCTGTAGAGATATTTTCAGAAGACTATTTGTCTTTTCCAGGCCACATCATAAGTGCTAAAGACAACAACAGCTTGTGAAATAAAAACAGCTCCCAAAGTTCAGGTTGTGATCTTGTCCATATACTTCTGACTGGCTGCAGCTCTTTCCTTTGGCACGGTGTGTTCTTAGCAGACTGTTTGTTCCAAGTTGAAGATGATATAGAGAGGAAAAACAAGCTGGCAGTGACAACTCATGAAATGGCAGGTGTGAAACCCCCACCCCAAAAGATCTTGCATATCTCTGATGGAGAAAATGAGTAGAAACTGAAGGCATGGTATCTGGTGACCGTGAATTCCAATAACCAACAATATTTACCTCTGCTTTTGGAGATTCTGTTACACCACGAAGCGGTAGCTCCTTATCTGCTCTACTTGGTCACATCCTGCAAATTTGAGTATAATTCCCACATGTTGTAGATGCATCTTTTTGACCATGAGTTTGGGAAACGTGTCCTCCAGCTGCTGCCTTTTCTTTTCTCCAGATAGGAGCCGTCACAAAAGGCATACTGCAGGCATTAAAGAGAACTCCAAGGTGTCTGCTTCACAGGTAACAAGTGGAGACTGCATTTCCTTGTTCTTGAGCCGAGAATTACAAACTTTATCTCTTAGTGGTTTAAAGTCGGTGACTTTGTACAAATCATGACTGGATTTTAAAGCCTTAGATGGTTGCATGCAAGGGTGGCCCAGCTTCCCAGGTAAAGCGAAAAAGAAATAGAAATCAGTGGTACATTTAAAAAAAAATTGATGTTGTTGTTGAGAACATTTAGGTTCTACTCTCTTAGCAAATTTCAATTGTTACAACATAGTCTTATCCACTGTAGTCACCATGTTATACAGTAGAGCTTCAGAACTTACTCATCTTATAGCTGAAAGCTTGCTCCCTTTGACCACCCTCTCTTTCTCCTGCTTCCAGGCTCCTGATAACCACTTTTCTACCCTGTTTCTAAGAGTTGACTTTTCTTTACATATCACATATAAGTGATACCGTATAGTACATTTGTTTTTATTTCTCTGTTGTCCTTTTAGTTCTATATGTACAGGTCAGTGTCATGTGATCTTCTCACCTTGTGAGGAACTTAAGGCTGTGCACTATATCTAGCTCCTGATGCCATTTTGACTGATCAAAATATCAATTGGGACCTATGGTAGCGGAAACACAATACATGCTTTATTTGCAATAACCTAAAAGGACTCAAAATGAGAAATGTTTTTGGTGAGCGTCAGTTTACATTTTAGGCACCATTGCTTTCTCAGAGTCTTTCACTTTATTTATTTGGGACTCATTATGTCCCTCTGCTTACAACCCTTCCAGTCCGAGTGGTTTGTGTGAGTGGCTTTTGAATATATCATGCCAATTTGTCTGTATTAAAAATGACATAAAAATAAAGCATCACAATCATCACATATTACGGGGCATAAATAAATCTAGATCCTTATTTTTCTTTATTCCTTTTTTGTTTCCTTCTGGACTGCTAGAAGAAACATCATTAACTTTTTAAAATTACAAAATCATACCCTTTGAAGTTGGATTAAACAAAAAGTTCGTACTTTAACTCCTCCTAGTAGAAATAGAAGGATTGAAAAGAGAATAAAACAGATGGGGAGGAAGCCATGATACTCATGTGTGGGGGAATGTGAGGGAAGAGAAAGGAGTAGGGAGGTCAGGAAATGAGGGGTAGAAGGGACGGAGGCAAAAGGCAAGTTTACATTTTTGGAACCAGTTGCAATAATGCCTATTTGCCACAAGATCAGATCTGGAAACCACTAGGCTGGTCTCATGTCGTAACACAGTTGTAAGACTTGAACTTGTGTTGATGTCCTTGCCCGGCCACTCTTCTGCCTCAGTGTCCTTCATTATCACATCAGGATAAGTATAAAACCTCCCCCCGCCCCACCACCAAAAGGGTAATAGCTTCCTCATGATATCGTTTGGAGAATCAAATGAGATCATGAATGTAACTTACAAATTTAGCCTGAACATTTTCACAACTGTGAGATGTTGTCATCTTTAAAGTAGCACTTTGTAACCTACCGTTTTCATATGCATTATAGTATCATCCTTCTAAAACTCTATTGTCAGGACAGTAGAATTGTGTGTGAGGAAACAGATGCCCCAATCCATCCTCCACACTGCATCCCTGCTCTTCCTTTTCCCCACCTTCCTCCTGAGATTGTGCCTGTAAAGCCGGTTGTCCCATTGTCATCCATGGGCTGTTAGTTTGTTCTTTACAAACCTATATCTGGGAGGCCAAATTCAGCAAAGCATACCCAAGAGGGATTACTGCTGCTCTGGCTTCACAAAAAGTTTGTTTCATTCGTTTTATCTTTTCATTCAAGTGTGCTGGATCAGACCCCTGCTGCTTCTCAGCCTTATCTGCTACCATGTCTGTCATGGATTTTCAGGCAGTGCAGGAAAAAATAAGGGCGGGGGTGGGGTGGGGGGGGGGCTTACAGTTGGCGGCCTTCTTACCATCCTCATCACACATACAGACAGATTGTCTTTCCAGTGAGCTATCTAAGCTCCTTCCCACTTACACTTTCTCACATGGTGACCTATGGAAATATACCATATGGATGTATCTTTATATGCATTTAAACATAATAATTAGCCTTTAGCACTCCAAAGTGTTGAAGCTTTATAATTCATTACTCTTTAGATAAGTGGAAAAGAGTAGTGAACTTGGGTTGAGGATAGAAGTCTGAATTTTTTTCTGTTCCTGCCAGGAACTGGCTGCCATCTATGTGATTTTGGGGGCAGTATCTTCATGCTGCCTCCAAGTTTTCCATATATAAAGTTAAAGAGAGGAACTCAATGGTGAGAGAGATGTGGCAAGAGTGTTACTTCCTACCTCCAAGCCCATAGAAGCCAATCTAATATCAGGAACTTTATATATTTACTAACTGCTTTGGATTGGAAGTTTGCATCCCCCAAAATACATATGTCAAAACCGTAACTCCCAATATAATGGTATTAGAAGGTGGGCCCTTTGGGAGGTGATTAGGGTTCTGCCTTCATGAATGGGGTCATTGCCCTTATAAAAGAGACCCCAGAGAGCTCTCACCTCATCTGTGCTGTGAGGACACAGTGAGAAGATAGCCATCTGTGAGCCTGAAGAACTGTGAGAAAACAATGCTGTTTAAGCCACTCACATTATGGTATTTTTGTTATGGCAGCCCAATGGACTAAAAGACCCTATAGTGTTTTAGGCTAAGACTTGAAGAAGTGGTCTCTTAACTAGACCTTGAATATTAAGTAGGAAGCATATAGGTACAGGTGAATGTAAGGCATTCCAGTTGATGTCCAGAGATAGGATAGAACAGCATAGTCATTTATTCACTCGTCCAGAGTGTCCACTCTCACAGTCACTATTCTGGGGTCTGGGGATTCAGCAGTGAACAAGACAAACAAAAATCATTAAGTTATCATGGAGTTTGCATTCTAGTTGGGAGAAAACTTGCAGTTCCTTTCATCTGAAGGAGAGAATGAATTCAAGAGAACAGTGGTAGTTGTGTGAAATTATACTGCGTTGGACAATTGGAGAGTGTTCCATTCCAGCCTAAGTTTGAGTTTCATGGTAATTCATTGGTGCTATTCCTTTTTTTAATTTTTTTTAATGTTTATTTATTTTTGACAGAGACAGAGTGCAAGTGGGAGGGGCAGAGAGAGAGAGAGACAAAATCTGAAGCAGGCTCCAGGCTCTGAGCCATCAGCACAGAGCCTGATATGGGCCTCAAACCCACAAACTGTGAGATCATGACCAGAGCCAAAGTCAGATGCTTAACCAACTGAGCCACCCAGGTGTGCCCCACATTGGTGCTATTCTTAAAACCTGCTGCTGGGCCATGGGGATCAATAGAACCTTTCCTAACCAGAGTAACAATGCAGGGAAGAACAAGCCTTATGACCTCTTGAAGGTGATCACAGACAATAGAGCTATAGATGTGGGTTGGCTAAAGGAGAAGAGAAAGCCATCCATCCATGGTGGAAATATCTCAGGCTTTGGAGTCAGATTGATACTTTCTAGTTGTGGGACTCCAGAGGAGTTATTTAATTTGTGTGAGTGTTGGTTTCTTCTTTCGTCAAATAAAACCCAATTTATATGCTTACTGTGAGGATTAACTTACAGGATTGCTCTACTCAAATCTAGCAAAGTGCCCAGTGCTTAACTGCTTAATAAATGGTAATAGGGTATTTTAGGGCCAGCTTCTCTTAGGTGGGTTAAGAGCTTAGATGAGAACTTGGCAGAAGGGAGAACCTTGGCAGATGTTGCTGAAGAAGGATATCAACAAAGAATTATGCTAAGCAACAAAAGAGGAGTCCTCCTCCCTAAGCTGAGAAGCCTTGGGGGCTGCACCTTGCTTTGCTGAAGAGAAGAAATGAGAGAAAAGAAGTGGTCTGCTAAAGTATGACAGACACAGAATTTAGATCACAAGTATGTCTTGTTAAATATTTCCATTGTGAGCTATGAAAACTTTAACTGAAACATCTGCCAGCAGATCACATTCTCTTTATGAAAAGTCTATTCATTCATGAAATGTGATCCTCTCCTCACTGGAAACCTGTGAGAAAAGCAGAGATAGATGATAGAATCTCTCCTACAAATTAAGAAACAGAGAACCAAAGAATAGTTTCACATTTCAGGCCCTGGCCATCCAGTAAAACATGGTAGGCCCAACAATATAAATCTTCTGATTTGGATTCCAAAATTCCTTCTTCTAGATCCATGCACATTTTTGCTGAGAAGCACTGTCCAATGAGGAATAAGAATCCTTTATGCCATTTCATTAAAACAAACAATTAAGTAGAGAATATGAAAAGCAGAAGCTATAAAGAATGGGCTCGTAGATGCCATGACATGGAAGATTTTGAATAGAGCCAGCTTCAAATTCTGGCTATATTACTAGTTGCATGAAGCAGATAGGAATCTTATAAATTTGCAGTGAGCTATGATAATTATGTGTGTGCAATCATTGAGCTCTGTGCATGGCCTGTAAGTATTAATATATGAAAGATACAAATAACTCTGCTAAAGTTTCATCCAGTGAATTGTATTGTACACTACTCCCCTCTACCTCCCAAAGCCATGCAGTCAGCATTGGTTTGGCCAAGCCAGTGATAGATGGCTCAGAACTTTTAGGGCAACTTGCTCAAATGCTAGACAGCAGTCATTAGGAATGGCCTTCTTACATTGAGTTTAAATGTGCTAGTGGTCAAATGTGCTCACTGTTCTATGGAAAATAGGCTCTATATACTATTTCAACATATGATATTTCCTTTGAATTTCAGGGTTTTTTTTTTTAACGTTTATTTATTTTTGAGACAGAGAGAGACATAGCATGAATGGGGGAGGGTCAGAGAGAGGGAGACACAGAATCTGAAACAGGCTCCAGGCTCTGAGCTGTCAGCACAGAGCCCAATGCGGGGCCTGAACTCACGGACCGCGAGATCATGACCTGAGCCGAAGTCGGCGGCCTAACCGACTGAGCCACCCAGGCGCCCCTGAATTTCAGTTCTTAATATATTCAAAATATATATCGTATTGTACCTAATCTTCTTTAAGCTTAACATATCAAGGTTCTTCAACTGGTTTATTAAGTAACATAATCTTCAGATGGTTTTCTAGGTCTGTGACTCATTGTTAGCACAACTCTTTCGAAAAATAAAAACTGAGGCACCTGGGTGCCTCCGCCAGTTAAATGTCCAGTTCTTGGTTTCAGCTCAGATCGGGATCTCACAGCTTGAGGGATTGAGCCCTGTGTCGGGCTCTGTCGTGACGGTATGGAGCCTGTTTGGGATTCTCTCTCTTCTCTCTCTGCCTCCCCTTCACATGTGCATGTGCTTGCTCTCTCCCAAAATAAGTATTTTGGAAAAATAAAAACCGGTTTGCTTGTTTAATCAATCCCACCAGTTCTGTTGCCAATAGCAACATACATGTTTCTCTTCTAGCCATACTTCTTAAATACAATTGTCTTTGTTTTCTCTCTCCCACATTGTTTTCTTTCTCTCCCTTCTTCTCTGTCTCTATCTCAACTTAATCATGTGTGCTCTTGCACCTCTGTGAGTCACACTCTTCCTTGAGCCATTTTGTTCATGCAGTTGAATGAATTTGCTACGTATAACGTCTGTACTTGGTCCTAAACCTTTCAAATATTTCATCCTTTCAGAGGTTATATCAATGGGTACAAAGGTCATATCTTTCATCTTTATCCTTGCTACATGTCTGAGTTTTAATCATCCTTTACTACTTAAAAGCCTTCTCAATTTTATTCTTTGCTGTTTGGTATTGAGAAGTAATTTCCTTTCCCAATTCTAAAGATCTTGGAATTAATGAATTCTCTCTGCTCCCTTCCATTTTCACTTACAAGCTGGGCAACAGTTTTCTGAAACCATCTTTTTATTAATACGTTGCCAGATGGATCCAGAAGTACTAAATTCTCTTTCATGGCTGTTTTCTCTTAGACTCACAAGTTCATAAGATACATGATTTTTTTTCCCCCAAGTTACCACAGATATTTTTTTTTTACCAAGTGCTTTGCCTCTGCAAAATAGAAAATAAGATCTTTCCAACTTCTGATCCATTTTCTTAGCACCTGTCAGACAATTACCCCTACTTCAGAGTTTTGCTGCAAGAGTATCTGGTTTCTAGATTCCTTTACTACATTAGTCAGGAGAGGGAAGGTTGTGCTTCAGCAGTCAGCAAAGTCAAACTCTCAGCAATTAAGCCAAATAAAATATTTTCACTCATGCCACGTCCATGTCTCCTGAGGGCTCAGCTCCATGTCACCCTCAATCCAGGGTCTAGCATGATGGAGGAACTGCCACCTGGATTTTGCCCAGCTAAAAGCTGCTGGCTAGAAGATGCACAAATCACTTGCATTCAAATTCTGTTGGCCAAACAGGCATATGAAAAGATGCTTAACGTTGCTCTTCATCAGGGAAATAGAAATCAAAACCACACTCAGATATCACCTCACACCAGTCAGAGTGGCCAAAATGAACAAATCAGGAGACTATAGATGCTGGAGAGGATGTGGAGAAACGGGAACCCTCTTGCACTGTTGGTGGGAATGCAAACTGGTGCAGCCACTCTGGAAAACAGTGTGGAGGTTCCTCAAAAAATTAAAAATAGACCTACCCTATGACCCAGCAGTAGCACTGCTAGGAATTTACCCAAGGGATACAGGAGTACTGATGCATAGGGGCACTTGTACCCCAATGTTTATAGCAGCACTCTCAACAATAGCCAAATTATGGAAAGAGCCTAAGTGTCCATCGACTGATGAATGGATGAAGAAATTGTGGTTTATATACACAATGGAGTACTACGTGGCAATGAGAAAGAATGAAATATGGCCCTTTGTAGCAACGTGGATGGAACTGGACAGTGTGATGCTAAGTGAAATAAGTCATACAGAGAAAGACAGATACCATATGTTTTCACTCTTATGTGGATCCTGAAAAACTTAACAGGAACCCATGGGGGAGGGGAAGGAAAGAAAAAAGAGGTTAGAGTGGGAGAGAGCCAAAGCATAAGAGACTCTCAAAAACTGAGAACAAACTGAAGGCTGATGGGGGGTGGAGGGAAGGGAGGGTGGGTGATGGGTATTGAAGAGGGCATCTTTTGGGATGAGCACTGGGTGTTGTATGGAAACCAATTTGACAATAAATTTCATATATTAAAAAAAAAATTCTGTTGGCCAAACCAAGTCAGATGACCATGGACAACTTCAAAGTTGGGTAGAAGCAAAAGAATCCTAATGCAAAATGAGGAGAGGCAAGAAAGGGAAGATAGCAATCAAGAGACTTTGGTATCCTGCAAGGCACAGGGTGGAAATACTTCATAAAGGAGGAGAATGCTATCGGCAACAACCAACATGAGTGAGAAGTAAAGATGAGGACTTGTAGATAAGATGGTGACATGATTGGTAATATTTGAGGAAAAAGATTCTATGCCAGGAACACTGAGGGACAGTGATCAACTCACCCTCATTAATACAAGTTTAAATTTACCTGAATTGCCTGAAAGTTTGCCTACACCCACAATGAACATTTCTATAGACTCGGGATTGCAATGAGTGGAAATCAGTCTTTTAATTTTCAAATAGACTCAGATCCCTACTGAAAATCAGTAAGTTCCATATTTTTCATTCAGAGCTTTTTCAGTCCACCTGGATTGTGGAGGAAATTTGGAGGCCCACACAGCTCAAAAAAAAGGTTCAGCTTTCTTAGCAGAAGTCAACAACTGCCGGTTACTATCACTACCACACACAGTCTTGTAAGAATAAGGAGACTCGGCCCCACAAATGATGTCGGTCAACTGCTGATCCAGTTTCCTGACCAGGTTCTTAGACTTTCAAGGACGGCTCATTCTATTGCTTTAGTGCTAAAACCAACTGTGGGTACTCCTCACTAGAGTTCTTAGATTTTGCATCTTGGTATCTGCTTCTTTCACTCCCATATGCAGCCATGACTTGGAAGACTGTCCTTCTCAATAATGATGTCATATTTAAGGGTGCCTGGGTGGCTCAGTTGGTGAAGCATCAGACTTCAGCTCAGGTCATGATGTCACAGTTCATGAGTTCAAGGCCCAAGTCAGGTTCTGTGCTGACAGCTTAGAGCCTAGAGCCTGCTTTGGATTCTGTGTCTCCTTCTCTCTCTGCCCCTCCCCACTCGTGCTCTGTCTCTCTCTCAAAAATAAACATTAAAACCATTTTAAAAAATGATGTCATATTTGGCTTATGTCTTCGTCCCATGCAGACTAAGAACTACTTTCCCTTTTTCCTGGGGTGTCCACACCACCAAGACTTGTGATGTATGACCTTCCCGATGCTTAAAATCCTAACAGTCCCATTTTATCCCCTTTCTGAGATAATGGGCATCCACACATAGCTTTCTAGAGGCTGTTGACACCCTTCTAAGATCTTGTATGTGGGGAGATTGGGAGAATGCTGCTTTCATGAACTCAAAATGAATTTATTTCCATAGATATGACCATGTTGACTTTGTCACAGCCCTCTCATAGGTAAAGGCAAGCAAAACAAAACAGAAACCGATCAATAAACAAGCAAAACCTACATAATCGTTGTCTCCCGCAGAGCCTCCCATTAATTGTTCAGAGTAATTGTTCAGAGGATTCTTTATCAGTGACCATTTTATATTTTATAATTAATGTTTTAAAATGTAATGTTTTAGTAATAGAAAAGTAAGCTTAAATATCCAGATACACTTGGCAATAAATGTTTGTTGAATGAATCCATGAATGCTATGCATCCAGTATTACAGACTGTTTATAGCTCTAAACAGCATCATCAATGCACCAGAAACACGTAGAAATACCTGAATTACCTGGGAGCATAACGGCAGCTGCTATATCAGCAGTTATTTTGCCAGTTGTTTAGAGGCTGCGAAAATTAGCACAAATTGGCAGAAACACTAGCAATATATCTAGGAGCCATTTTTGCCTAGAATAAAGGTGATTTCTTTAGATAAAACACTGTCTGCAGGATCACAGAGGATGAGAGGCACACTGAGCAGAGGTCAGCATCAAATAAGTACCAAGAACAAAAAGCTCTGTAGGAGAACTCCGCACAATGTACTGCTAAGTGGACTGTGACTAAGCTCTAATATCACACAGGCAAATGTGTAATTTGCTTACCTATGATGACGGGGTGTGTAAGTATTGAGGCGATTTAAGAAAAAATTGAAAGGCTACCCAGACTGATGGGTAAGTGTACATGCACATATTCAACAGGATCAAACACATGGAATTTATTGTGGATTAGGCACTGAACTAGATTCTCATCACACGGGAGTGGACCTGTCAGAACCCAACCCTCTTGAAACACACAACTCTGAATTTAGTACACGCTTCGTAAGAAATTCCCTTGAGGAAAGCTAGAAGGGAAAGAAAAATCAGGATGACTTTGGTGATGAAAGACTGTACTTTCAGCCCCAAAGCATGAGGTCAGAAGTCACCCCAAATTTGTCAACACCAATTCACCTCCTTTATTCACAGCCTTCTCACCCCTGTTGCACAGGTGCACACATAGCTTCGTGCATTCATTTTTGGTGACAGATGGACACCCTTGTGCCCATTCCCTGCTGGATCTTGTCTCCTTTTTCCTCCTCCCTTCCCAAGTTAGTTATCTGAGACTGCTCACCAAGTCTCCCTGTGGCACTTTTAATCTAATCTTCTTTGTAACGCTGAGGTGAGGGTCATTTATAGATATTTTTCATAAAAACAATATTTCAGAGAAAATGAAAACCAGAACCTTGGTGGTCAGTCAAAAAGCCCATCAGGGCAATCTCCGAGGTTTGTCTCCCTCCACTGTTCAACCAAGGAATCAGCAAGACATTTATTTCTCTGCTTGCTTAGTCCTAGATGCATTGACCGGTGCCTGATCACCTGTTTAAATAGAGCAAAACCAGAGAGAAGGGGTGAGAAGGAGAAGGGCACTACTGTTTGGATCTGTCACTTTAGGATAACCCTAATGCTGCTGTCGCTGATGCAAAATTCAACTCTAAAGAGCTGACAACATGCATTTTGCTTTCACAAACTCTCTCAGCCTTTAATGGAAACTTTCCCCTTGCTAACAATCTCAGAGTCTATCCGGGGGGGATGACTGGCTAAGGATGAGGAAGGCAGAGTTAGCTGAAGCCAGGTCTCCCCATTCAGACTCTGTCACCCTCTGGGCGTGTGGCTTGCCTGCCTTTGGGAGGTCACAGTCACTACCTAAATGTCAGTGTCTTCACCTTTCAAAGGAGAGAGGAATCTGCAAATGACAAGTCGAACAGAGTAATAAAATTTAGGAATTGGAAGTGAATTTAAACATCATGTAGCCTGACTTCCTCGCCGTCTCACAGGCAAACTAATGCAAAGAGTGTCACAAACCTGCTGCTCCTTAGAATCTCTTGGGAAGCTTTTTATGAAAGTACCATGCCCAAGCCCAGTTTACGGCAATTCCCATTTAAATGGTCTGGGACAAGGCTCATATTGGTCTTTTTAAAGGCTCCCTAAGTGATGCTGAAGTGCAACCCAAGAGCAAAACAACACAGAGAATGACAACACAAAAGCACGGGCCTATAGAGAAGGGACACGCTGCTCAATTCTACTAAAGGAGCTCCTGAAGAACAGAACTGGGATAGGAAAGCACATTTAACATTCTAATGCAATGCTGTTTCTTTATCTTCAATGGGCAGATGACCCACTCTGTCCAGCTGGGTGCAGTTTCTCCCTCCATTCAGCTACCAGAGCAGTTGTCACTTCAAGTGATTTATTTGCATCCTTTATATAGACTCTGAAGAATGTTACCTTCTCAAGAGTGGAGACCACATCTACATCAGTCTATACTTTCCCTCTTGCTAGGGACTGTGCTACTGGGTAGTACACAAAGAAGTACATGCTGAACACTAGATTTCACCAATCCCTCTCTTCCAACCCACTTCCATACATCTCGTACCTTCTTCCCGACCTTCTTTACCCCAAGCTGTCTTGTCTTCTGCATACTTCCCCCACATTCCTTTTTCCCCCTCATTGCTTTAATGTTTCAGGCCTTAACATCTCTGTCAAACATTATTTCCTTTTTCTCGGGCAAAGGAACCTAACCCATTGAGCATACCCCCAAAGTACCAGCCACAATTACTAAAACAATTAGTACCTCTTGGGTATCTTGGGATTAGTTTCACTCTTCACTTATTCTTGGGATTGTGTTTAAAGGGCCATGAATGGATAAGCTCTTTTCTCCAAGGAAGCAAATGAAATTCCCCTGAGTCAGCCCCAAATCTGTTGTACATTCTGATATTTGCTTCTGTTCCATTATCCAATTACATTTTGCTCTTTGCTGTGAATATTACCTGTCTTCCACCTGCCATGCCATCTAACATGCACACCTGTCTTATAGTACACTGATTTGAAATACCTTTGCTCTTGTTATTTATCCAATACCCACTTTCCTTTTTTTTTTTTTTTTTTTTTTGTTAATGTCCTTCTTTCCCATATTTCAGGGGCAAGTAAAATTCTAGGTTGTTTTTTTTTTTTTAAGCCTTCCCTGGAGGCACCTGGGTGGCTCAATGGGTTGAGTGTCCAACTTTGGCTCAGGTCATGATCTCCTGGTTTGTTAGTTAGAGCCCCATGTCAGGCTCTCTGCTGTCAGTGCAGAGCCTGCTTAAGATCTTCCATCTCCCCCTCTCTCTCTGCCCCTTCCCACCATGTGCGTGCTCTCTCTCTCAAAAATAAATAAGCATTAAAAAATTAAAAAAAGACTTCTCTGACCTCCACCTCCCAAGCCTCTATTGATATCTGTCATCTCAACACAACTGATTCAAAATCACCTGTCTCATCAGGTGAGCACTTAACATAGTGTTAGTAAGAAACTATTTTTATTCTTTTCCCAACCAGAATGTAAGCTCAAGATATGAGATCTTTCTTCTGCTTCTTCTCTATCCCCAGTGTCTTCCCAATACAGTCCTGGGAAAATAATAACATGATTATCAGAAGCCAGAAGTACTGTACACTGACTCTGTTAGATTTTACTCTAAGCATCTTCTAAGATTGACAGGTTTAATCCTAACAACCGTAGGAGGTTATCCTCATATTACAGAGAAAATGATACACAGAGAAATCAACTAACTCAAGTTTACATGGCTAGTAAGTGGCAGAGACAATCTAACTTCAGAGCCCATGCTTTATATCACTGTGTAGTACAGTACTTATGTGCTCATTGTGTGGTTATGAAAAACAAAGAAGATGGTAATGTAAGTCGCTTAGTACAGGACCTGGCACACAATTCCTCAGTCAAGGGTAGATACTGTTATTACATAGAACAGTCTGGGCTCTACTTCTTATTGTGTGGTCTTGCATAGATCACCAATAATCTCTGTTACCACAGGCTCCACACGTGGTGGAGTTGGACAGTCAGCAGGGGCATTCAAATGCATGGGAGTGTTATTTTCATATGAGGAGCATTTCTGATTGCCATGATGACTGGGGTGCTACTTGCCTTGAGCGGGGGTGGGGTAGGGGAGGAGGCAAGGACGTTAAATACTGAGCTCTTTTCAGACCTGTACAACAGAGGTCATTCTTGCCCAAAACTCAAACAGCACTCCCAGTGAGTAACACTGGGCCAAGTATTTTTAAGGTCTCTACAAAACTTTAAACAGCACAGCTTTAATATTGGGCTTTTTGCTAAGAGATGATTGCCTGTCAAAAGTTCCAACCTTTATCGCTTACTAAAAAATCAGCTCAGCACTACTCATCAACTAGCCAGTATTTAAAACACAGGGTTATGTATTTATAATTAATATGGATTAGATACTATTTTCCATGCAGCCTGGAAGACAAGTCAATTTGGAGAGCCACACAGCTGCTCAATAATGTAAATGATGCCTATTTAAAATAGTGTATTGCATTGCCTTTTTAAAGTGTGGGAAGTAGTTTGGCATAGTTGGAAAAGTACAGTCTGGAAGCAGGGAAACCACTTCCCAATTCTGACTCTATTAATTATGAACTGTGTCAACTTGGGCATATCATTTACCTTTGTGGGACACTGTTTTCCCAAATGGGAAATTAAAGCAACAGAGTTTGTGTTAAGGATGCTGTAAGAATTAAAGTGACTGTATTTGGAAAGGCTGGTACTTGTTGGTGGCTCCATAAATGGTATCCATAATCATTTCTACTATCTTCATCATGCAAAGGATATATATTGGTTTTTCCTACTGTAATAAAATGGGAAATGCAATTTGGAATCTGGGCCTTGGAAGATAATTAAGTTTTGGTCTGGTGGATAAGTGGGCAACTTTGTGACCACAGAATGCAATGGCCCTAATGTGTGTTATCATTCATTCCACAAGTATTTCTTGAGTTGCTGTTGCATACTACACACTGTAATAGGCATCTACAGATGAATGAAGATGAACTCCTAGAGTTGGCACTCTGGAGGATTTTGCCTTGTATCTCTATAAGAAGTTGTGACCACAGGCTGCATTTGCCAAACTTGCTTTTACAACGTTCAGGAACACCATCCTAGACCTATTGAAATGTTTCTATTCATCAGCCTTATTGCTTTTGCAAAGAAAGTATGAATCCCCAAGTTCATTTAATCCAGGAATTTCACTTTCTGTAATGTAGCACACAAGTGCGCATGCACATGTGTGTAAGTTACCTATATGCCTCAATAGCATGAATATCAATAGGCACAGGACTAACTCGTGGTTGCCTTGCTTTTTCTCATTATTAAATTTGTTTGTAAAGATCCTTGGTCTATTACCTGAAAAAAACGATTTAGTAGTAAAAAATGCTTAGGAAATGCAGGGCTTTGCTGGGTCTTTAATGTGCATCCAGATTCTCTAAGAGGCTGATATACTGTATTGAGCATTTCACAAATAAATTTGACCTGGGGACCCTCTTAATATTTTTCCTATTACATCTGACTTGATAACAAATGCCTGTAAAATCTTACATACCTATTACTCTTATCTCATGGCTTTCACTGACATATTTAGTGAACATTGTTTTGAACACATGGCTTATAAGATTATGTTTCTCTTCCTGGAAAAGTGAGAAATAATTTTAATTTTTATATCTGTGGATAGAGCAAACTAATTTTATTTTCAATTTAAGGATATCAGGAGACATTGCAGCCAGTATTCAATGTTTGAATTATTTCATTTAGGTCTCTTTTTTTCTCTGCCACAAAATACCAGTGATCTTTGAGTGACAGCTAACAAATGAACCTCATAAATTTGCACTCATCAAATAAGATTTGGGTGTCTATTATAATATATGTGCTATATAGTCCGCATTGAAGAAAGATAATTAAATTATGGCTCATGCCTCAAGGAGCTTATAGTCTAATAGAGATGACAGTTATGTTAATAGGCAATTATAAGTAAATATTAGAAATAAGTCACAGAGAAGGAAGTGATTATCTGGTTGGGCAAATATCTGGAAAAAAAAGTGCTTATGACTAAGGCTGATGATTTATTGCAACCAAGTGGATACTATTTAAACAAAATCCCTCTCTACTTAGAGTTTAGAAACAAAGAAACAAGAGAACATCATAACGACAGTAGGTCAGGATACTTGAACTTCTCTTATCCACCTCAAAACTTTTCCAGGAGTGACTGGATGAAGACTTATTGCTTCATAGAACCTATGAGAGCCATTGTACTTTGAGGAAAGACCGTGACCACCTAAAATAAGAAATACCTACAGTTTTTAAAAAAATTTTTAATGTTTATTTTTGAGAAAGAGAAAGAGAGAGACAGAGCATGAGCAGGGGAGGGGCAGAGAGAGAGGGAGACAAGAATCTGGAGCAGGTTCCAGGCTCCAAGCTGTCAGCACAGAGCCCGACATGGGGCTCGAACCCACAAACAGTGAGATCATGACCTGAGCCGAAGCCAGATGCTCAACTGACTGAGCCACCCAGGTGCCCCACCTACAAACACACTTTGAATTCCACCTCAAGAGAGGTGGATAACGTATCTTCACTCTAAATTACCACCCCATCTGATAACTGTCAAAACCATTTTCCCCACCGTACCCCCTAACAATGCTTCCCTTAGTTAAACCCATTTGTGGAAAACATATCCCTGGAAAACATTGATGCTATCAGTAATAATAGTAGTTCTTCATTACATTTTGCAATGTCCTGTATTCCAGTATTTAATTTGAACCTAAATCCTGCTTGTTGGTTTCTATAATCTACATTGTATAATTAAGAGTACTAAGGCTCAGTGATATCAAATAAGTAACTTCATGTCACACAATAGCACGAATGCTACAAATCAGTGGCACAAATGCACAGTTGCCAGTCATTTGACGTAAATTAGGTATTTTGGGTTTTTTTTTAAACCAAATTTTGTGAAGCCTGTCTAAATACTGAGCTACCAAGAAAGCATCCTAAGTATAAATTTTGACTTAGGGCCATTATTATTTGTGAATTAGAGTTACCTTCTCAAGTTATGCAGAAGGTGACATCAAAACTATTCTTAAACAAAACATCAGCCTAATAGACCCATTAGAATTTATATACTGTTATAATTGAAAATAATAATAATCTTCAAAGTTATATAACTCACTTAACTGACTAGATCATGAGTTCTGAATGTTAACATGAAACAGATTCTTGAGATCTTACTCAAGGTTGTGTGAAATTGTCACCCAATTAACTATAATTCCACTTCTTTCTCACTCAGAAAAGCATACTGGAGTTTGAGTGACAATATAATGCATAAACTTAAGTCTGCATGATCATAAAAAGTAAGCTATTGCAACCTTTTATACCTTAACCATTATTTTTAAGACTAATTTTAATATTCTTCAAGACAGACAAAGTCTCACCAGGGTGCCACAATACTATGATTTAGACTATTGATTTATCCATTTATCACATAACATTTGTGGAGTTTTTTGCCTTTATAAAGTCATTGTTTTAAATTTTTTTAATGTTTATATATTTATTTTGAGAGAGAACAAGCATGTGCATGGGCAAACAGTGAGCCAGGTAGGGGCAGGGAGACAGAGAAATCCAAGCAGGCTCCATGCTGAGCCCAAAGTGGGGCTCAACCTCATGAACTGCAAGATCATGACCTGAGCCACAATCAAGAGTCAGACGCTTAACCAACTGAGCCACCAGGCCCCTATAAAGTCTTATTTTAAAAGTACCTTCAGATATCAACATAGTTATTTAATCCTTGGCTTTCACTCAATCTTATTTAAAACTCACCAGCCCCTCCCCTGCTCACCCTCTGTCTCTCTCAAAAATAAAATAAACATTAAAAAAAATTTGCACCAAAATATCTGATAATTATAATAATAAAATGACTAGATAACTAGTATTGCTTTAGTGTTTTATAATTTACCAAGTACTTTCACACCTGTTATACTTGATCCTCAATAATTCTGTAATGTGCTCAGCAATTCCCATTTTACAGATGAAGCTGAGATTCATAAAGGAAATGTTGGAGATATGAAAAATTATGCTTATTGACACTCTTATCATTCTAAGGTTAGTATGCCTGTAAAAGAGAAAAACTTTGGAACATACAAATCCAGGGGGAATTATCTCAGCCACCAAACCTGGGATTCTTAATTCCAATTGGTTTGTTCTGCATCAATACAGTTAATTAATATACAACTCCAAATTAGCTTTCGCAGGCAGGGAAATGTCAGCAGGTTTCTTCTTGTCCTCCTGCTAAGTGGAGGACATTAAATCATTATTACACATAATAGTTCCTAATTTGCAGGTGGAAATATTAGCTCCCAAATGCATAAAAATCATTCTGAGCCTGAAGGTCAATAGTTGCATATCAGATTGTTTTGGTTTCCTGCTGGTCACTTTACAACATGGTTTAATGGTTACCATAGTATCTTTCTTCCATAGTGAATTGTGACCTGAACTTTAACTTTTCATTTTTGCTTAACTATGAGGTAGCTAGGAAACCAGATTATCAACTGCATTTTTCTAACATAGGAAAAGAATCCCAAAAAGGTTAAATGACTCACCAAAGGTCACACAGAAAATTTGACTGCTCTGTGGACCTTCCAGATTGGTGCAGGCTTTGGAAGGAACTGATCCACGTATATCTTCTTGCTTATCTAAGTGTCTCTTCTCTGCCCTTATAATTCTACATCCCATGACATTCAAGAAGACAGTGGAAAATGCATGGCTTTACCAGCAGCAAACATACCCTGTAAATAAGACTGCCATTAGTGGGGGACTCACTATTGCAGTATTTTATCTGCTGGATGGCCAATTCATTAAAACAGATATCTAGTGTTTTAATCACTCTGCCAAACCACCATCTGTTTTCATCCCTGCCTCTCCCAATCCTAAACATCCCCCATACCTTCTGCCATGGTCCCAATCAGATTTTGGTATAGGAATGGACAGCTTGCAAGTGGAATGTCAGGGGCCCATGCAATAATTCATCTTTTGGGCATGACAGAACAAGCTGTTGGATGCTGTGAATATGCATAGCAGGTCTTGCTGGGCAAAATCCTAGATCTGAAAGGAGAATGGCTCCCACTTGGTGGAAACAAATGCTTTCTTCCTCTCCTCACTCGACTCAAAATGCTTACCAATCCCTAGAGAAAGCCTAAGAAATATTTCAGAGCCCAGGAATAAGCCTCTTCGATGAAGGGGTTGTGAATTCCAATACTTAGGAGATGAATCGAGATCAAATGTGTCATTTATTATTAGAAATAGGACTATCATTTAATAGATTCTTACTATGAGTTAAGACAATGTTAATAAGCACTTTACATAATCTCATTTTAATTCTTAAACTTCCTGGGTAGTAGGTTATATTCCCATTTTATAGATGGATCAACTAAAAGAGACTCTGGGTACTAAATGACAGAATGGTCACAGCTATTAAATGACAGAATCTGCATTTGAACTTGTGTTTCTTTGACAATTAAATCCTATACCCTCAATGACTATATTACCTGTCCCCCTGTCAAGTTTCATAATGCCATGGAGATATTAACAATGGGCTGCTTTCAGTGATAATTTTATGTTATATGCTATGGCTTACAGTATGATTGCCTTTTTTATTTTCACTGTAACTGTTAACAAAAACAAACTCTAGTTCAGAAGGTTAAGTTATTTTGTACAAAATTATTCAGCAGAATCTCAGTAGGATAGGTCTTTTGGTGTCCCAGCCCAAAGCTTTTTCTAAGCAAAGTTTAGCCATGAATACACGTCCAAGCCCTTGATAAACTGGGCAATTTTTTTTTCCAAATTAGGAATGAGCCTCAGCCTTGCCACCTCTCCACTTTTCTAATCTGCAGAGGCCAGGTGCACATATTCATGTCCAGCAGTGTACTGGAGCTATCTCATAATGGTCCAGCATTCTGGGTTCTATAAAGTCAAATTGGTAGACCAGGCAGGTCCAGCAACATAATTTACAGGCTCCAAAGCAAAATAAAAATGCAGGGTACCTTGTTTCAAAATTATTAAGAACGTCAATTCGGCAACTATGGAGCATTAAAGCATGGGAGCCTTCTGAGTGTGGGATACTGGGCACCTGCACAGGTCACATGCCCATGAAGTTGGCTCTGTCTAAATCTACAAGAGAGGTCCTGTTTTCCTCCACCTTACTCTTCTCATATTACCCAGAGTAGAAAGAATGTTAGAGTAAGAGGCTCTAGTCCTTGGTCTTCGTTTAGGGTGTATGGTTAACTCGCTTTTTAATTTCAAGTTTGTCATTTAACCTCTGGTGCTAGGAGTCCTCACAATCTGTAAAGTCCACCCAAACCGTCCCAGCCTATAATGCGTAGGCCTTCCAATTGCCTCCCTTGCTCTACCTCATTCATCTTTTCAATTTCCCTTAGTGCCGAAGCAAATCTGAAACTTAGTTGGCCTCCGTAATACTGTACCACAATCAACCATGTTTTTCACTTTTCACAGCCTCATCACATGCTGGGGAGTCACTTCTCCCACTGCAGTTACCAGGTCACCATAGCTCACGCCACATCTTCTCATCAGCTCAGATGCCTACCCTGGGCCATTTGAAGAAAGTTATTTTAAGATTGTTAAAGAGACAAAAAAAAATGTTCCTGTTTGTTTATTCTAACAACTCCATGATAGTGAGGGGAAATAGCAGGAGATTATCCCCTAAGGGACACATTTGTTAAAATCATGTATTTCTTAGTTTTTTTTTTTTTTAAACAAAGGTTTCTGTATCATGAAGATAAGCAAAGCCATACTAAAATTGCTTATTTAGGTACACTTCAGAATAAAAGTCTTTCTTCAAACCGTAACCTCTATCTTGTGAAAAATTACAGTGATACCAACCTAACCTATCTTTTCTCTATCTCCAGTTTTCCTCCACTTGTCCTCTCTACCAAAAATAAATAAATTTATTCTGCTTTTATCTCACTCCCATTCCTGAGTCCAGACTGAATTTCTTTCCTTTTTACTTTAAAACTCTCTCTGAGTCATCTTCAGATCCCTCAGTCCCCCAACCTCTATCACCACCACTGCCATCATCTCCTACCAATGACTTTCAAAAACGTTTCTCCCTACCTTAAGGAGTATATTTCTATAGCTCTGCATTAAAAAGTCCTTGCTTTTTGTTTGAGCTAGATTTGGGAATTTTATAAAATGTACTCCTTCAAAGAAGAGCTCAGATTCCTGCTTTCTGACTAAACTTTCCTGACTTCTATCCATCCAAACTGATGTGATCTTTTGCTTTGCACAGCCCTTTCAGAATATTTATCACTTCTTAAGGTTGGTTAAAAGTATGTATGCACATGCCTCATCACCCCATCTGGCTTGTAGGCAACATGAGGACAAGAAAGCATGTCTTGATTAGATTAGAGTCATGGTGAGTGTTTGTTGAGTGAATGACTGTGAACTGTTATCAGAGAGACAAGTTAAAACAGGAACAAGTGGAATAGACTCTTATCTCAGCTGACCTCTCCCCCTTGATGTTCCTTGTTCATGTATCTCAACTTCTGAGTCTATCAAAAGCCAAGTGAAGAGGCTGTTTCTCTGAGATCATTCGTCTGTCCTGTTAATTTGTGTTAAGTGGTACTATATCAGAGCCAAGCTTTTAAGTCCATTAAAAGTCTTACAGCTTCTCTCAAAGTTGAGAACACTATTAAAGACAACATCAATCCTGTAGCTCTGCTCTACACTCAGGACAAGCTGATGCTTTCAGTCCAGGTCTCAAGATCAGCTTCAGGACCTCCAGAATAACCCTGTGGAATGACAGCAGGCTGTGGAGGGTCACTTCTTCTGAGATAAGAAACAGGCTGTCCTAAACCCAAGAATCCCTCATAAAGATATCAGCTGGAGAAGAAATAAACATGCTGGTGATGAGGCATGTGCATGCTATTATCCTCAAATGCCCTCATCTCTCAAGCTTTATAATGCACTTTTTTAAAACTCTTTTTAAAAACAACAAATTTGACAGGCCAGACACAGCTCACTAACCTGGGAGATTTGTTTTAAAAATACTGATTTCCACATACCATCTGTAGAGAATTTCCGGGGTGAGGCTCAAAATTGTGTATTTTTAAAAGTTCCCTATGTGATTTTTATTTGTAGCTAGGGCTTAAAACTTCTGGAAGCCTATTGCAGACTGCAAAGCAATTTAACGTCAGCTATTATTTCATTTGGTGTTTACAGAAATAGCTAGGAATAGTATTCCCATTTTAGGAATGAGAAACCAAAGCTTGGAGAGATCTGATGACTTAACCTAGCATGAGTCCTAACTTTGGTCTTCAGTTAGAACATAAGCTCAGGTCATCTGAATCCCAGTCCAAGGCCTGCCCACTGTTCACTTTGAGATCTTACAACTGTAGTTACCAACAAATTATCATGAACTAATTTATCACACTGTGATAAAAAGGATGAGAAACTAGGATAGTACATTTTCAACAGAAGAAGAACCACACGAGCAAGAAAAGTTTATATGATGGGGAAGCCCTCATTTATTTTTTTAATTTTTTTTTACTGTTTATTTTTGAGAGAGACAGACAGACAGTGAGCAGGAGAAGGGCAGAAAGAGAGAGAGACACACACGCAGAATCTGAAGCAGGCTTCAGGCTCTGAGTTGTCAGCACAGAGCCCAATGTGGGGCTCAAACTCGTGAACCATGTAATCGTGACCTGAGCTGAGGCTGGACGCTTAACCAACTAAACCACCCAGTTCCCCTGGTGGGGAAGCCCTTTAAAAGCCTTCTTCTATTTCCATTTTTCCTATTTTTTTTTTCTTTCTCGTCTCCATCACAGCTTTTCTTCTTTCTTCCCAGGCAATGACTTAGAACCATTACCAATACGAAAAAATGTTAGATCACACAGTTTCAATTAAAAAAAAAAAGAAGAGGATGGGAATGAATTGTGCACACATGTGCCAAGGTTCTGAACTATTACTGTTATGTGGAGGGTTGCCCCTCTTCTCATGTTTTTTGCCCCTGTCTTTCTAAAAATTAAGATCCTTCTCCAAAGATAGAAAGAAGTGCTGATTTGATCAGTTGGAGTGCAGGCCTTCTACGGGGCCATATTTTACAATTGTGTGGGTTTACTCTGCCCCAAAGATTAACACCTGTGTGCATCTCTTGTCTCTTCTTAATAAGACTTACGTGTACATATGTATTTGGAACTTCAGTGTATGGGAGGCATGTCAGATAAGTGAAGAAAGGAGAGACTATTTTCAGGGCACCTGGAAGGCTTAGTTAAGTGTCCAACTTCAGCTCAGGTCATGATCTCACAGTTTGTGGATTCAATACCCGCATTAGGCTCTGTGCTGACAGCTCAGAGCCTGGAGCCTGCTTCACATTCTGTGTCTCCCTCTCTCTCTGTCCTTCCCCTGCTCATGCTCGCTCTCTCTCTCTCTCTCTCTCTCTCTCTCTCTCAAAAACGAGATAAATTAATAAACATTATTTTTTTGAAAAAAAGAGACTTTTCAGTTAAGCTAATAAAATGTTTATTCATATAGAAAATGATAAAGTTGGACAACTCTGTCACTTCGTATACATTATAATTAGAAAGGAAAAGATTTATTTAAAAAGTCCAGAATCTAGGGGCACCTGGAGGGCTCAGTTAGTTAAGTGTCTGACTTCAGCTCAAGTCATGATCTCATGGCTCATGGGTTCGAGCCACAAGTCAGGCTCTGTGCTGACAGCTCAGAGCCTGGAACCTGCTTCGGATTCTGTGTCCTCCTCTCTCTGCCCCTTCCCCACTTGGACTTTGTCTCTCTTTCTCACAAGAATAAGCAAACATTTTAAAAAATGTAAAAAGTCCAGAATCTAGCTATTTATCTGCAATTTGGCCAATAGCATCCTCACTGGTCCCCATAACGTTACCTTGACCCCAGTGTCTCATTTCAACACTGCAATCTTAGCGATACTTCTAAAAAATAATTCAGAACCCAATAGCTTAAAATCTTTAATGCTTACCAAACTCATTAGCAATGTAATCCAAAATCCTTAATATGGCTCATTAAGATGTTTCATGATTCTACCACAGACTACTTGCCTGACATCAACTGGTAAGGTTCCATTTTCCATCAGTCAAATTACTGTAGATGCACTGGCGTCTTTGCTCTTTCTCAAATAGGCTGAGTTTGTTCTTGCCTCAGAGCCTTTGCACTTATCCTTCCTTATCCTAGAATATTCTGCTTATAGACATCTATATGATTTTTCTTCATTTTCTGAAGGTATTTGATCAAATTTATTATTACATAGATCTTCTATGATCACAAATGTATACTTTTTAAAAAAATATTTATTTTGAGATAGAGAGGGAACATGAGCAGGGGAGGAGCACAGAGAGAGGGAGACAGAATCCCAAGTAGAATCTCTGCTGACAGTGTAGAGCCTCATTCAGGACTCGAACTCCTGAGTCATGAGATCATGACCTGAGCCAAAACCAAGAGTTGGACGCTTAACAGACTGAGCCACCCAGACACCCCACAAATATATACTTTTCATGTCTCTTCTGCCTATCATTGTGTCAACCACAGTGTCTGCACTTAGAATTCATTAAATTCATTATCTTCCATTCATTATTCTACCTTTTTATTATTTTCTATTATCTTTGGACATATGCTGAATCATCCTATATTAATAACCACAAATTTTTGGTGTCATAGGTAAAAAGAGATTGATTATAATAAGGTTTTGTTAATTCTAAAGGTCTGTCTTGGGCTGGTGGAGAGGGTGGCTCTGTTCATCTTACTCAAGGACTCAGGAAAACAAGCAACCACCATTGAAATATTTCCAGTTACTCTGTCAATAGAAAGAGGTCTGATCAAACTCAACCTAGAAATCAGCTTGAATATCTCTTCATGGCCATATTTATTTCATCTTCTGTGAAATTTCTGCTTATAAGTATTGCCCTTTTTTATTGCATTTGTCTTCTTAATAATTTGTAGAAGTTATTTATTTACTCTTGGTACTAATCCTTTCTTAGCTATGTGCATTGTAAATATCTTCTCCCCATTTCTCTAGTCTTTTCATTTACTATAAGGTCTTTTGACAATAAAGAAAAGTTATTGGTTCTGTTAGAGAAAATGTATTACCAAAATCCATCTCCTATTTCCAGATGAAAGCATCCAAGTTATCAGTTTTTCCTTGTCAAGATGGAATCCTTGAGACCAATTAGGAGACTATTAGGTAGTGGTTATCAAATTAGAAAGAAATAGTTGGGATCTGGATAATTTGAGAGTAGAATGGAAAGAATTTCATGATAAATTAGGGATAGGGAAGGTACATAAGGAAAGGGGAGTCAAATATAACTTTAAGATGTTGGGCTTGGCCAATTAGAAGAATGAGTAATATGTTGAAATTACAAATGTAAAGGAGCAGATTTGGGGAAGACAATCAAGAGTTTGGTTTTGGTCATGCTTATTTTGAGATATTATCAGACATCTAAAAGCAAATAGATGAGGCACATGGATAGATGTCACAGAATTCATGGGTGATAATGAATTTAGACATGAACATTTGGAAGTCGACAGCATACAGAAGGCATTTAAAACTGTGGGATAAAATACACATACTTACAGAATTTGATAAATGGTGCAGAGAAAAAAGTTCAAAGACTGAGCTTCCAGGAATTCCAATATGTCCTAATCAGGATAAAGAGGAAACTAAAAAAAAAAAAAAAAAAAGAAGGAGGAGGAGGAGGAGGAGAAAGAAGAAATGGCCAGTGAGATAGGTGGGAAACCAAGAGAAAGCAGTGCTCCAGAATCCAAAGAGAGAAAAATTATAAAAATAAGAGAGTGATCAACTCTGTCCAGGTAAAAGAGCGAGACAAAGAAATTACAATTACGTTTGGCAATGTGGAGGTTTTTGGAAAACTTGACAGAAGTAATTACAGTGCACTTTGGTGAGTGGAGTTTAGTAGAGTGGTTTGAGAAAGATTGTAAAGCTAGGTGATGGGGAAAATATAAATAATTTTTGTGGAGAAGGTTTTTATTTGTAATTTTGGTTTTGTTTGTTATTTTTTTAGGGGAATAGGAAAATATAGCAGTAATTGCATGGAATTTGATAACAAGGAAGTTTGGGGTTTTTTTGTTTTATTTTTCTGTTGTCAAGAAAAGAACAGCAATTGTACTACTAGGTATTTACCCAAAGTATATAAAACATGTACCCTGATGTTTATAGCAGCATTATCAACAATAGCCAGATTATGGAAAGAGCACAAATGTCCATCGACTGATGAATGGAAAAGAAGATGCAGTGTGTGTATATTGTATGTATGTGTGTGTGTGTGTGTGTGTGTATATATATATATACACACACACATGTATATGTATGTATGTATGTATGTGTACATATATATATGTACACACACAATAGAATATTACTCAGCCATCTAAAAGAATGAAATCTTGCCATTTGCAATGATGTGGATAGAGTTAGAGTGTATTCTAAGCAAAATAAGTCAGAGAAAGACAAATGCTATATGATTTCATATGTGAAGTTTAAGAAATGAAACAGATGAACATAGGAGAAGAGGAAAAAGAAGAGAGGGAAACAAACCATAAGAGACTCTTAATGGTAGAGAACAAACTGAGAGTTGACCGAGGGAGGTTAGTGGCACATGTGCTAAATGGGTGATGGGTGTTATGGAGAGTATTGGTTGTGATGAGCATGGGGCGTTCTGTGTAAGTGAGGAATCACTAAATTCTCCTGAAACCAATGTTACGCTATATGTTAACTAACTAGAATTTAAATAAAAATTTGAAAAACAAAAGGCAAAATCCCAAACCATACAGCATGACTCTATGCCAGTAGGAATGGCCTAGTAAAAAGGAAAAATTTGACAGTGAGGAAGCGATGTCCTTCAGTGAGTAAGATGCAAAGGGCTGGCTTAAGATAGGACCATGGACAGCTAGTCCACTAGAGCTGAAAATGAAAGAGCATATGAGGATATAGAAGCAGACGTGTTAGTACATTTAGGGAGGGAGATTTTTACATTATCCCCTGCCTTTCCGGATCTCAAATTCCATGATTATACCCCAGTACCCTCATGTAATTGACCCCATTAAATAATGGTGGGGGTGATTTCCCACTGTCATTTAGAAAATTATAGACACATTCAGGGCCAGAAATTTAGTCTTCTGATGACTATATCTGCAATATTTAGTTCACTCATACATTTATTAGGTAGATTGTTATTGAAATCCATTTGCCAAGAACTCTTCTAGACACTAGGAATAAGTAGTGAATGATATAATTTCTTTCAGTATATTTGAATCTAAAATGTGAGACAAGCATATTTGCATAGTTAATTTGAAATGCCATAAGTTCTACAAAAACAAGATGACTATGCAGTAAGAAAAAAATATTGGGACTGACCTAAGGTAGCTGGGGAAAGAGAAATAATTGATAATCTGAAATTTGAAAAATAAGTAGGACTCGTGTGTGAATTAAAGTCTAGGAAGCATGGGTAAGAACACTGAAGGAAGCACAAATACCCTACAAGAGCACCTCGAAATATTCAAATGTGGCAAGGGAAATGAGAATAAAGAAAAAAGGAGTATAAGTTCCAGGAATAGGCAGGAATCATATTACATAGGGATGTAGTTAGAAGTTCATATTTTGCCTAGAGAATATTGAGAAGAGATTAGTTTAAGCTATGGATCAGCTAGAACAGATCTGTGTTGCAAAAGGATAACTACATTGTAAAAAGAAGAAAGTGAAGAAAACAAATACATATGCAGACAAAATGGTTGGACTATTATTAAAGTAATAGATGTGTGAAATGATGTTAGCACACACTAAGTTGGTTTATGGAGAGATAGGGAGAATTGGATGGATTTGAGAGATATCCAGGAGTGTGGATTGATAGGATACGATGGTAGGTGGTTTGTAAGAGAGAGATACTTTGGAGGATGACTTTAAGGATTTGCATTAGAATATATAGGTTGATGGTGGTGCCCTTACAAAGAAGAGAAGGTTTTAGAGTCAAAAATGAGTTAGTACTGGGGCGCCTGGGTGGCTCAGTCGGTTAAGCGTCCGACTTCAGCTCAGGTCATGATCTCATGGTGTGTGAGTTCGAGCCCCGCGTCGGGCTCTGTGCTGACAGCTCAGAGCCTGGAGCCTGTTTCAGATTCTGTGTCTCCCTCTCTCTCTGTCCCTCCCCTGTTCATGCTCTGTCTCTCTCTGTCTCAAAAATAAATAAACATTAAAAAAAATTAAAAAAAAAAACAAAAATGAGTTAGTACTGGACAAATACAATGCCAATTAGATGTCAGTGGTATTTTCAGGTGAAGGTAACAAACATAACATACCAAATACCAGCCAAGTGCTATATTGTGTTCTGTCAATAGAGAAATAAAAGTCACATTCTACCCTCAAAAAGCTCATAGTTTAGCAGCTCATACTCTACATTGCTATAGCACCTTTCTCATTCTGAATCTGCTACCAGATCTGAAAGTTCAACTTTGTTCGAGAATGGCTGGACGGAAGAAAAAAAAAATCCAAGTCGATATACTTCAACTAGGCAACAGTTACTCCTAAAAAAGATCAGAATGTGGTGTGAAATATGCTAATAACATTTATGCAAATGAACGTTCACTGTATTAACTACAAGATCAAGGGATAACTGCAAGTAATTTGGTAATGGGCTGTAATTACCCTTCCATCTATAGCATAGGGGATGAGGGTGATTCATGAATCAAACACTGTTACTAAATACTTTTGCATTTCATCAGTGCCTTCTCTTTATCATTGTATTTGAACATACCTGGAAAGCTATTACAAAATAAACAAGTCATTTTTACTATCAGGCTAAAGTAGAACAGTTTATTCTACTTTTTTCCTTTCCCTTTTTTTTTTTCTTATTCTTGACTTGATAATGCCTGATAGAGAAGTCTTTCTTAAAGTGTTAGCAACTAGGGCTACAATTCCACATCTTCTAAGAACTAGCTTTGTGACTCTGGTAAAGTTATCAATCTTTTCAACTCAGTTTCCCCATTATTCGTACAAGGATATTAACATTTGTAATCGCCTCTTCAAAAGCATCAGAAATGACTGCTTTTTATTTACTTAGAAACATTTAAGACCATTTTTCTTTTTTACTTTTTATTTTGAAGTATTTTCAAAAGTTGTACAACAAAGAACTTCCCTCCGCCCCCAACTGAATCACATGAAAAGAAGTTTTCAAAGTGATGTCCCACTCCCTCTGAATACTTAGATGTTTTCCTACTAACATGGTGTTATTCTATATAGTCATGGCATGGCTATAAATGTTAAGAAATTAACACTGATATAGTCTACTTCCTACTGTTTAACACATAGCACACATTAGGTGTTTGTCAGTTTTTCCAGTGACATGTTTTGTAGCAAAAAGAATCCATGTAGTATCATGTGTTCTATTTGGTCCACACATCCTTCAGTCTCATTCAGTTTGAAAAAGCTGGTCAGTCTTTCCTTGACTTTCATAACCTTGAACTTTTTTAATATTAAAGCCAATTATTTTATAAAATATCCCTCAATTTGGATTTGTCTGATCTTTTCTCATAATTAGATTTAACTCACGCCCTTTCATTTTTTAGGGGAGGAGGCAGATAAATAACAATGTGCTTTTATTGCATTCTGTTGGGTGGTTCATGGTTTAAATTTGAACCAGTGATTAATGTGGTTTCTGCCAAGTCTCTCTTTTGCGAAGTTATTCTTTTTCTCTTTGAAAAAAAAATCAGTGTTTGTGGGAGATATTTAAAATATGTAAACAGCCCATTTATCTTCAGACTTTTTTATCCACTTGTTTTCAAGTTTGTTTACTTTTCTTCATTTATTTATTTCATGTTTATTTATTTCAAAGTTTATTTATTTTGAGAGACAGAGTGCAAGTGAGGGAGGGACAGAGAGAGAGAGAATTCTAAGCAGGCTGCACGTTATCCGTATGGAGCCTGACACAAGGCTTGATCCCATGAACCATGAGATCATGACCTGAGTCGAAACCAAGAGTCAGACACTTAACTGACTGAACCACCCAGGCATCCCATTCATTTACTTTTTTATTTGCCTGATTTCATTATCACGCATATGCTTGAAATAGTATTTTCTGAAATTCTGTCATTTATTTTAAATTTATTACTTGGCATTTTACTGTAATGAGATGTTTTCTCGTCTTCTAATTTGTTCATTTCAGATATACCTTTATGAACATATCAATTCCTATTTTATTCAAGGTGTAATTTGCTATTATTTTATTTATTTGAATTATCTTAGATTTGGCCAGTAGCATCTCCTTGAAATGGATTTTTTTTTCCCCAGACATGTATCCATGGTTCTCTGAGCCCTCCTTAACTATTGGCACAATAAGATCTCCCAGGCACTTCTTATATTTCTCTTGCCCCAGTTTTGGAGTCAGCCAATTATTCAAAGATCTTTTTTTCTTTCTCTTTAGTGGAGGATAGTAGTTGGAAACCAAGATCTGGATACAACATGTGCTCATTGAGCTGGATAATGTGATACCATGCATGGATTCCAGCTACTTTGGAAATGCTGCCCCCAAATACATGCTGACTGTCAAACCCTTTCAGGGACTAACCTCACCTGAAGAAAGCTATCTTGCCCAAGGTCATCTCACTATTAGAAGTACCACCACAGTGAGTTACTGTTTATTAAAAGCTCTGGCTGCTTGCTTCAAATCAGTAATATCCTGAATTACAATCTCAGTTCCAGAGCTTCCCATGAGGCCAGCTGGAGTCTTGATTGGGTCTGCATACTAGCTTAACTTCTTTCTTTGCCCAGTTCTGCTTCTTTCCCCTTCCTTCCACTTGTGTGATTTCCCAAAGGCCTGTCTCAAAGTCTGCTTTCTAGGGAATGCAACCCTAGGAGGTATGGCGTGTCACTGTGCTCATGTCCTCTCAATGGACAAAGCTAGGAAATACATGTATGCATTTCTTCTACTTAAATCTTTGTCTCTAGCTATTTCTTTATATATTTATCTATATAGTGAGCATCACAAAAGTGGTAGGAAGAAAATGGCCCTCCGAAGAAGTCCACATCTCTGGAGACTGTAAATATGTTAGGTTGTATGTTAAGGGAAAATTAAATTTGCAGATAAGATTAAAATTACTATTTGACTGACCTTAAAATAGGGATGTTAACCTGGAGTATCTGTGTGGATCCAACATAGTAACAAAGTCTTTTTTTTTTATTAAGCTTTTTATTTAAATTCCTGTATAATAAATGTACAGTATTATATTGATTTCAGGCATACAGTATAGTGATTCAATAATTCAGTGTTCGTCATAAGCGTATTCTTTAGTCCCCATCACCTATTTCACCCATATGCCCTGCATACCTCCCCTCTGATGACCATCTGTTTTCTGTAGTTAAGAGTCTGGTTTTTTTGTTTGTTTTTTTTTTTGTTTGTTTGTCTCTCTTTTTCCTTTGTTGGTTTGTTCTGTTTCTTATATTCCATATATGAGAGAAATTGTATAATATTTATCTTCCTCTGACCTATGTCACTTAGCATCGTATTCTCTAGCTCTATCTGTGTTGTTGCAAATGGCAAGATTTCATTCTTTTTAATGGCTGAATAATATGCCATTGTGTATATATACCACATCTTTATCCATTCCTCTATCAATGGACAGTTGGGTTGCTTCCATAATATGACTGCAATACTACAGTAAACATAGGGACATGATATCCCTTTGAATTAGTGCTTTTGTATTTTTTGGGTAAATACCCAGTATTGCAATTACTTGATCATAGGGTAGTTCTATTTTTAACTTTTTGAGGAACTTCCATTCTGTCTTTCATAGTGGCTGCACAAGTTTCCATTCCACCAACAGTGCATGAGGTTTCCTTTTTCTCCACATCCTCACCAACACTGTTTCTTGTGCTCATGATTCTAGCCATTCTGAAAGGTGTTAAGTGATATCTCATTGCAGTTTTGATTTGCATTCCCCTGATGATGACTGATGTTGAGCATCTTTTTATGTGTTCGTTGGCCATCTGGATGTCTTCTTTGGAGAAATGTCTGTTCATGTCTTCTGCCCATCTTTTAATTGGTTTATTTGGTTTTTGGGTATTGAGTTGTATCACTTACTTAAATTATGGATACTAACCCTTTAGGAGATATGTCATTTGCAAATATCTTCTCCCATTTAGTAGGTTGCCTTTTAGTTTTGTCGATTATTTCCTTTGCTGTGCAGAAGCTTTTGATTTCAATGTAGTCCCAATAGCTTATGTTTGCTTTTGTTTCCTTTGTCTGAAGAGACATCTAGAGAAGTGTTACTATGGCCAATGACAAAGAAAACTACTGTGTTCTCTTTTAGGATTTTTATGGTTTCAGGTCTCACATTTATGTGTTTTGTCTATTTTGAGGGGTTTTTTTTGAATGGTGAAAGAAGTTGTCTAGTTTCATTCTTTTGCATGTGGCTACCCTATTTTCCAAACACCATTTGTTGAAGAGACTGTCATTTTCCCATTGTATATTCTTTTCTCCATTGTCAAAGATTTATTGACCATGGAATTGTGGATTTATGTCTGGGCTTTTTTATTCTGTTCCATTGAGCTATGTGTCTGTTTTTGTGCCAGTACCATGCTCTTTTAATTACTACTGTTTTGTAATATAACTGAAGTCTGGAATTGTGATACTTCCAGTTTTGTTTTTTTCTTTTTTGAGATTGCTTTGGCTCTTCAAGGTCTTTTGTGATTCCACACATATTTTAAGGTTGTTTATTTTAGTTCTGTGAGAAATGCTGTTGGTAATTTGATAGGGATTGTATTAAATCTGTAGACAGCTTTATGTAGTATAGCCATTTAATCAATATTTGTTCTTCCAAGCCATGAGCTTAGAATATCTTTCCATTTCTTTGTGTCATCTTCAGTTTCTTTTATTAATGTCTTAGTTTTCAGAGTACAGTTCCTTCACCTGTTAGGTTTATTCCTACATATTTTATTATTGTTGGTGCAATTGTAAATGGAATTGTTTTCTTAATTTCTCTTTCTGTTTTTTCATTATGAGTGTATAAAAATGGAACATATGTCTCTGCATTGATTTTGTATCCTGCAACTTTACTGAATTCATTTCAGGAGTAGTTTTTTGGTGAAGTCTTTAGGGTTTTCTTTATATAGTATAATGTCATCTGCAAATACTGAGAGTTTTACTTCTTCTTTACCAGCTTGGAAGTCTTCTATGTCTTTTCGTTGTCTAGTTGCTGTGGCTAGGACTTCTAGTATGTTGGATAAAAGTGAGAAGAATGGACATCCTTGTCTTGTTCCTGATCTCAGAGGAAGAACTCTCAGTTTATCCCCATTAAGGATGATGTTAGCTATGGATTTTTCATAGGTGGCTTTTATCATGTTCCCTCTAAACCTACTTTGTTTGTAGTATGTTGGAATTATGTTGTACTTTGTTAAATGATTTTTCCGCATCTATTGAAATGATCATATGGTCTTTATCCTTTCTTTTATTGATGCAATGTATCACGTTGATTGCTTTGTGAATATTGAACCACTCTTACATCCGGGATTAGTACTTTTTGCCATTTTAATTTTTCCATTTTAATTACTATGTGTCTTGGTGTGGATATCCTTGGGAGGATTGTTGGGTAATTTCTGTGGCTCCTGGATCTGTGGATGTCTGTTTTCTTTCCAAGATTAGGGAAGCTTTCAACTATTATTTATCCAAATAAATGTTCTGCCTCCTTTTCTTTGTCTTCTTCTTCTGGGATCCCTATAATATGAATGTTATTACACTTGATGGAGTCACTGACTTCCTTAAGTCTTTTTCATTTTGTGTATTTTTTTTCTCTCATTTGTTCAGCTTGGTTACTTTCCATTAATCTGTTTTCCAGGTCATTAATTTGTTCCTGTGCTTCCGCTAGCCTGTTATTTATTCCACCAAGTTTATTTTTAATTTTATCTATTGTGTTCTTTATCTCTGATTGGTTCTCTTGTAATCTCTCTGTTAAGGCTCCCACTGATGTCCTCCATTCTTTTCTGAAGTACAGTGAGTATCTCTATGAACATTACTTTAAATTCTCTATCAGGCATATTACTTATATCCATTTTGCTTAGGTCTCTTGCTGTGGTTTTGTCCTGCTCTTTCGTTTGGGACATATTCCTCTGTCTCCTCATTTCATCTAACTCTCTGTGTCTGTTTCTGTATTAGGAAAGTCAACTACATCCCCTGCTCTTGAAGGTAATGTCTTGATGAATAAGAGGTCTTATAGTACCCTGCAGTGCAATGCCCACTGAGACCCAGCACTTGGTGTCTCAGGGAATATCTCTATGTGTGTTGTATGTGCCCTGCTATTGTGTCCTGGCCACTTTTTCCTTCAGTTCAGTCATCTCCAGAAATTCTCTTTGCCTGCTATAGGCAATATTTTGTCTGGACAGGGTGAGGCGTGTTTTAACGTGGTGTAGGCTGGTCTGCTTGTGAAATGAGACCTGCCCCCACAGCTGCAACAGAAGCCCCATAGAACATTGCAAGTCAGAAGACGTGTTGGCATGGTTTGCACTGGTCTTCTGGGGGAGGAGACCCCAGTGCCAGCACTGAGGCAAGAATGACTGGAAAGGGTGTATCCACCAAAGTGTGGAAAGAGTCAGGGCTTAGTATAATCAAGATAGGTAGTGAGGATTGGCCTCTTGCTCATTCCTGCATGTGTCTCTGTGTTTATACTTGGGAGCAGGGGATGGAAATGGCACCTGCCAGTTACTTTGTTCCTGAAGGGGTCTCCCTCCAATCCCCACCTCTCTGGGACATGTTCTGAGATGAGTAAATAACTGTCCCTCCTATGTGCCCCAGGTGTTTTTCAAACTGCTGCTTCTAGGCTATATCTCTGCTGCTCCTTTCAGATGGAGACTCAGCTTTCTAAAGCCCTTGGAACTCCCCCAGAGCTGAACCTTACAATTTTTTAAATCCCAGGTTTTAAGTCCTGCTGGCTGTAAGAACTCACAAGATTCAGCCCCTCTTACTTTCAAAGCCAAGTATTATGGGGATTTGTCTTCCCCATGCAGGCTCCCCAGTATGCTAGTCTGTATCTCACCTCTCACTGCACCCCAGCTCACTCCTGATTACCCACAGCCATGGTCTTCTTCACTCCCAAACCATGTCTCCACCCTTCCTACCTTCTTTGGTGTGGCCTCTTCTCTACCTTTAGTCGTGGAATTTGTTCTGCCAGTCTTTGGGTCATTTTCTGGGTTATTTGCACTGCTGTGAGTGTTACCTACTTGTATCCAGATGGGAGGAAGTGAGCTTAGGGTCCTCCTACTCTGTCATCTTTCTAGCCTCTCCTTCAGTAACAAGGGTTCTTAAAAAATTGGAAGTGGTAGGCAGAAGAAGGAGGCTAGAAGGAGACGTAACTGAAGAAGGTGAGCGTGATGCAGTGTAAAAACTTCACCCACAGATGCTGGATTAAAGGTGAAGGAAAGAGGCCATAACCAAAAGAATGTTGGTGGTTTCTAGCAATTAGAAACAGGGGAAGTAATTTCCCCTAAAAGCTCCAAAAAGGAACCTAGGTTTTTGTTTTTGTTATTTTCCAGTGAGACCCATGTTGTCCTTCCTACTTACAGAAGTATAAGGTAATAAATTTGCATTGTTTTAAGCTGGTGAAATTGTAAAATTTGTTACAGCAACAATAGACAAGTAATATAAGGAGTTTATACTGATTCCAACTAATTTCAGTCCAATACCATAGCAGTTATTACAATTTTCTCCTTTTCATATTTGTAACTCCCTTTTCCAGCATTGAGAAACATGACCCCCAATATGTTCAATACATTTACTTATTTGATTAACCCTGATCCCAAATCCACTGGGCCACTGCCCTGTGTGGCCACCTTGCTCACTTGGGCCCTACCCTTGTGTCCAATCACCACTGCTAATGACACTTAACTAAGTGATTAGGGAAGGAAGGAAGGAAGGAAGGAAGGAAGGAAGGAAGGAAGGAAAGGAGGGAAGAAGGTTAGAGGAAAGAATAGCAGCCAAGTCATGGATTTTTTTCCAAGTGTCTATGGATAGACCTTGAAGAGTTGTATTACATAGCCCACCCCCAGAATTTTCTGAAAAATCAGTACTTACGTTTGCTTCCCCAGGGTATAGATCCATAGTTTTTATCACTTTCTCAAAAGAGATGCCTGAACTCTAAATAAGTTAAAAAGCACTGACTTTATAACTATGTAGTCAAAAAGTAGAGTGATGACCTAAATGTTCTCCTTAAAATCCATTTACAAGCCTCATAATAGACCATAATAGATCTTCAAAACACTCAAAACACATCTATTCTTATTAGGAGTTGTTAAAAGTTTACTTTCTTTATTTCAGTTTTGTCAGACTTTCCAAGGTTAGAGAAATATCTATAGGTGCCCAGAATCCTCACATTTCAGAAAGATAGTAGACCAATTATAGGAAATGCTATAGGATCATGAACCCAGTTTGTTCAAGTTAGTGTTAACAACTTCATCTTCTACAAGGACCTAGATCAAAGAGGCCCTAAAGGATGAATTTATTGATGAGAGTTTTTGATGTATGCATTTACCTATCCTTTCCAATCCCTGCAACTCCCAACTATGGGTCAGTTGTAGAAGGAGTTTCCAGCTACAGGTCCTAAAACTCCCCATGAAAGAAAAAAAAAAAAACAGCTTTCAGTATCAGCCAAGTGCAGATTACAATACACCTGGCCACCAAACACCATGCTTCCACTGTTCTCCTGAGGTTCACTATACAGGGATAAAAAACTAAAGCCTTCAAAGGAGAGATCAGAAGCAGCAAGGGGAAGGAGAATCAGTTGACCACAGCGTCATTGCCCAATATTTAGTTACCCTGTAGTTCTATAGGCTGAAAGCCATATAAACTTTCAGGGGAAGAATTTCTAAATTAGGTAAGATTTGGCAGCTTTGGGGTAATTGCATTGGGTTGTAGATTTTAATAACAGAAATGAGATTAATTCTGCAACTGAAAGTTACCAAAGGACTACTTAATTCTTTAAAAAAAAAATAGAGGAAAAATAGGGTACTTTCCCCAAATCCCATACAAGAAATGGGGGAAATATGTCCATGGATTGTGTTTCAATAGGTTGTGGAAGAAAAATAAAGCTGTCTTCTGCTTATATTCTTGGGTTAGCTTCTGTCAAAAATGGCTTATTTTTATCAAATATGATATTGAAATAGTGGTAGATGTAGAAAAACTTGTATTTTTTATGATCTGGTGGAAAGAGCTCTTAGAAGCTTACTTGTTCTTTCCTGTTTTTCATCTGACACATTGGTGGGCATGTTACCTTAACTCTAAATCCAATATCCAGCTGTGACATTCTACAGTCCTAAAAGCTATTACTTAGTAGTCTTTAAGCACCCTAAAGGAGACAGTTTAAGTAAGGTGATGTTTTCAGAACTTTGAAGACAGATTATATATACATCAACCTTGGGATATTTTAGTAAACTTATTTTTTTCCTCATCTGAAAACCACTTAAACACTTTTAAAGTTTCTGAGATTGACTTTTTTTTTCTTATTCAAATTTACTTTCTCTCTAATGGCCAAAGCCATTCCATGGATGTACTGATGCCCTCTACCTGCCTTCTCAGTCACCAAGTTACTTTTTATTCTATGGAAATACAATGATTATTAGTAGGAAGAATAAATGAGATAAGAAGTCATAAGAAATCACTAGAAGTCATAAGAAATCACAAGTCATTTGGGAGGATTATTTCATTAGTTTTTCTACCTTTCAGCTTGGTAGCCATAAAATGTGCCCCCAGAAAAAAAAACATTTAGTCATTAAATAAGTAAGTATTTGTGGAAAATCTATTTTGAGCAACGCCTTAAGCTAGGGACTCAGTAGAGAACCTTTTTAATTGAAATTATCATCATTATCATCTAAAGAAATTCTACAAACTTTGTCATATTTCTTTCATAGTCTGACAACTCTCATTGCGAATAACCCGTTTATAGGTTCCATGTATTATGCTCCGATCCTGTATTCACAGGACATCTCTATCCATTGCCTTAAATCACCTGTGTGTAGGTTTGTCAAATATGTGTGTATATGTTTATACATACAGACATACACACATATGGAGTGTACTATTTATAGCCTAGGGCAGGAACACAGGACATTCTGAAATAGGCTTTACTTTACAAGTGGATGGTGGAAGAGGGGCTTGCATTTACAGTATTATTTAGAAGTACAGTGGCTAAGATCCCTTCCCTTTTAAGTCTGAGTGACCTGGGATGAGTCTTATCTGTGTCGACTCACCAGCTTTTTAAACTGACACAAGTCTATCTTATCTCCTATCGGCCTCACTATTCTCATCTGAAAAGTGGGGAGAATAACAATCAGCCTCACTGAGTATTATGAGGTGTTAAATGGGAGGGATACATGAGTGCTAGTGCCCAGCACATAATTTCTGCTCAATAAATAGTAGCTTTTTAGTGCCTGTTGTATGTGCTTGTGATCATGACAATCTTACACAGTAGTGTGAATTCATTTCCCATCATCATTTTTTTTTCCATATGAAGAAATTTAGACTGAGAAAATTTAGATGATTATCTGTGTTTATGCAACTAGTAAATTACAAGATTCCAGACTCAGTCCCGCCTTTGGCTGTGACATTCTGCTAACTCCCTTCCTCTCTCTGGTATACATGTTTTGCACTCACAAACACACAAGCACAGATAAACCTAGACCTGCCATGTTCTTGTGACATTTTAGAACTAAGGAATCTTGGAATTGTAGACCTGTAAGGAACCATTACTAGTAACATTGGAAATGTAATTCTAAGTCCTTAGTACTCCCATTGAAATTTGTAGTTCTAACACATTTTTGCAAATTTTATCTATTTCAGTTCTGGAACTCACCAGTATATCTTGAGCTGGACAGAACATGCACTATGAATGCCAGCTTACAGAAGAGGCAAAAATAAGGATTCAGCATGTTCTTTGACTTTGCTTGGTTCTCAACAGCCTGACTTCTTCATGGCCACACATCTGGTAAGTGGTAAAATTTTGACTTGAGCCTTTCTAACTTCAAGTTCAGTGTTCTTGTAGACACATTACTTAACACATGAGTTATAATCCCTCTCATTTACTGACAGATTCAGTATTTGCTCAGCACTGTTCTAGAGTTTTATGTCTCACAACTAACTGAAGCTTTGACACAAACTTTTAAGGTGTATGTGTATGTATGTGTAAATATATATTTGATAAAGAAAAAAAGGCCTGGAGAATTTAAGTAAATTACTCAAGATCTGACAGAAAAGAAGTTTAGAAACAGGCACATGAATTCAGTCGTTGTACTGTGGGAGTTACTTCTCTCCCACTCTACTACCGTGCCTGAAGACTGAGACCAGAGAGCTTCACCATGGAAGATTTTCATACTAACTCCCCACTGAAAGCCATTGCTGCTTTCATGCATGAATTGTTTTCCAGCTTGAGTATGTTGTTCAAGGTCAAACAGCTATTTGATAGATTCCATCTCTTTTCTACTTAGATTCAAGCCATCATCTAATATGCATAATAATTGAATTTAACTTTCATGAAAAAATTCAGTGTACCTGTTTCCCTGTCCTTACACCTTTTTCTTCATCTCTACACTCAATTAAAAATGATTCAGAGCAGCAGAAATAATTTTTTTAAAAAGCATGGTGTCCCAAATGCCTAGAGCGTTAGTTTTCTTACTCTGTAGATTCTAAGTGCCCGCTAGCTGAACCTGAAAGATGTAATAACTTCCTGTGGGACCTTTCTGGGTTGATGTTTTAAAGGGACAAACTGAGAGACATTGCCTTTAATATCCACTTATCCTCTAACCCATTGGGTCTTTTTGCTGTGATACATGATGGAGCAGAAATGTTTAAAATGGCAGTGCATGTTGGTGGGAGGGTAAAGCAAGAACCATTTTTGGAGGGCAGTTTAGCAACATAGATCAAACTGAAGGTGTGCAAATCCTTCAACCCAATAATTCTATAGAAACAAATTATAAGGAACAGTTTGAATAAGAGTAGGAGGGAGAGGAGGGGCAGAGAGAGATTGAAATATTGACAAACAGGAAGCAAGCTAAATATGAGTTAGGAAACTAGTTGAATACACCACAACACATCAATTCAATGGATTTATAAGGTTTTTAAAAAATAATGATGTAAACCTGTATTAAAGGCAAGGAAAGATGTTTAAGAATTTTTGATAAGTAGAAAAACAGGTTATGAGTAAGTATGCATGTGTATATACGAATGCATCAAATGTTTATTGAGCAAAGATTAAATTCCAAGCATTGCTCTGATGCAATCAAATTTGTATCATGAGTATTTTGTGTGCACTTCTGTTTTATACACACACAGCAAGAGAGAGATCTAAAGAGTTATTCATATAATGATAAATGTATGGGATTTGGGGAACAAATTTTGCTTTTATTCTATTTTCTTATCAGAATTCTTTACATTTCAAAAATAATTAGCACATATTGTTTTTATAATTAGACAAGTCAAATTCATTTAGAGGAAAAATGAAATACCTGTCCATTGGCACATGGAATTTCTGCTCCAGTAAGCCCAGATGAAAGTCAAGGGACAAAAATGCCAGTGATGCTCTAGTTTCCCAAGAAGTGAAACGATGAAGCCCCCTCCGAGTTCTACTCTTGAGGGATCATGTTTTAGGCAGAGAGAAGGGATCCAGGAAAGATTGTACTCACTAGTGAGGCTGTGGGGCTCTGAGCATCTGAAGTTCTCTGGGTTAGGGAAACAGTTGCATTAATTATAGCTAATGAAGTTTGCAAAAGGAGGCCAGAGGAAGGCTGTGTCAACAACTGTCCCTAGAGCTCAAAGTCACTTTATTATGCTGGACCTTAGCCAGAGCTGAGATCTGTTCATCTGGCCTCTGCCAGAGACCATGCATTTGGGTTCATGGAGAAGATCCCTGCAGTCAAATATTAGGCGCATGGATGGGGTCATCACCTAAACTCTGGTAACTCTCCCCTCTGGTTTTAAAATCATTTGGAGGAGGTGGGGTACCTGGGTGACTCGGTTAAGTGTAAGACTTTGGGCTCAGGTCATGATCTCACAGTTTGTGAGTTTGAGCCCCACGTTGGGCTCTGCACTGACAGCCCAGAACCTGGAGCTTGCTTCAGATTCTGTGTCTCCCTCTCTGTCTCTGTGCCCCTCCCTTGCTTGTGCTCTCTCTCTCTCTCAAAAATAAATAAATAAACAGGAAGGAAGGAAAGAAGGAAAGAAGGGAAGAAAAGAAGAGAAATCATTTGGAGGAAGATTTTTAGAAAACACCAAAGCATGAGTAAAATATGTCTGTGATTCAGTAGCCTGGTGTAAACCTAAGCATGAGCATATTTCAAAAGCTCATTAGGTGATCCTGAGCAGACTGCCAACATTGACAACTGGCCTTACAGAAAGAACTCTTGCATTCTTGTCTTATCTCCAATACTTACTGGTTGTGTGGCCTTGGGCATAATATTTCATATGAGTTATCATTTGAAAAATAAAATGAAGATACAAATATTCATTTTACCAAACTCATGGTCGATGTATTATGTTAGAGAATATATATAAAAGTCTTTGGTAAAGTACTAAGTGAATAATATTATTTCATAAGTTTAACCAACTTCTCCCCCTGTCCAAATATGTGACATAATTCAAGGTCAATATGTAATGCATCGTTTCTCAATATGTAGAATGTGAAGTATCTACGTCAAAATCTCCTCAACTTCTTGTTAGAAATGCAGAGTAAAATTTTTTTAAGTGTCAGAAAATAGGGTCCAGTATCTGCATTTTAAACAGGCAATCCAATGTGCTTCTGTGAAGTAAGGTTGAGAACCAGTGCTAAATTCTTGGAGGTATTGCAGGAGACTGGTAGCTCTCAGATACAGGACACAGATGGGCAGCAGTTCAAAAGTAGCAGCCCTACCAGCATTAGGTTAATGTTAATGACAAAAGCAGATCAGAAGATACAAACTGACTCTCGGTATTGATTATATCAGAGTGGATTTCCTTAGTGTTCTCCTGACTTTCTGTGCTGGGGCTTGCAAAGAGGACTTATCTCATCCCTGTTTGGCTTGCCATGTGTGAAACTTCACAAGAGTTAAATGCATGACGTTGATTGCTGTTTCATTACTCCGCCATTACACTAAAGGTACAGGCTCTTGTGAGTAAGTAGGTGACTTTCAGAGGTCTATAACTCCATAGACTGATTCAGCACCTTTCCAGAACAATGCTTTCCTCATGTCTAGTCTTCTTGCCTCTTATGCCTAGAGAGATGACTATACTTGAGTTAAAAATGCTCTGAGAACTCCTTTATGAAATATTAAATTTCTAAGTATTATATCCTGCCTCCAGCAGCACAAACAACCTCCCAGGATGGAGAAGGAGCTTAGGATACTTGATGATAGCGTGACCAATTCCTATTTTTCTAGTACTTGGAACAATTGCCTAGCGCAGAGTCAGCTCAGGGGACACAAGGTAACACACACTCTGTCAAAGTCTGTGAAATATGCCATTCTGTAGACATGCAGAACACCAGGCTGAGTAGCTAAAGACTTGGGATCATGTCCTTTTTCCCAATTACTCATGAGCTAATATGAGCCTCGATTTATAAATTTATAAAGTAGAGAATGCAAAACTTTTTAAGAATTTCTCAGGAAACAAAAGATGGTGTGAGATTAGATTGAGAAAATGATAGGATAATGCTTGGAACGCCACTGAATGTACAAAGTTCTGGAGGATCTTACAGGGCTGTGGACAATGATGTGATAGCTAATTATCCCTCAATCAATGCTCTCCTCCCAAAATAGTACCCTTTGCAAGTGCTCAATGATTCCTGAAATTTCTCTATAAGAGACAAAAGCCCATCTTGCCATAAATTGAAGTCCTATTTTGGAGTGCAAATGACTCGCAGAGCATCTGCTGTCAAGGGGAAGTAATGGTAGAAAGCACTAAGAGCAGAGCACGTGTGCCTCAGCAGTTCTAAGGAGAGTATACAGACTCATAGGGCCCCAAAATAAAGCTGATGAAGGAGGCAGGAAGAATAAGGGCAAGGAAAGTGGGGAAGATTCAAGATTTCTGAGTACAAGCAATGTTAGGGATGTTCTTTGGTACAAAATTCATGGAAGTTTTGAAATTGAGAATAACCTTCGTTTTTGAAACCTCCTCTGACTTGGGAGAAGTCTGGATATGACACAGGAACTGGAGAGACCTCTGTTTGGAGCAGAGAGGTCATCTTCTCCATAGGGAACATGAGGGAGGGGTGCTGGGCCTAGCAGAGCAGAGCATATTAGTGGCGGGTCAGCCCTTTCACAAGGATAAGCTATTTCTCCATAAAAGTAGGCTGCCTAACAGACAAGGGCAGGAAGCACTAATTCACAGGCTTTTAGTGGCTGACAGACACTTCACATTCATAACTCGCTCTCTGCTTGCCACAGCCATTAAAGCAGTGGCAGGGGGCTTGTGCCTCCAAAGAGAACAAGATGACCTTGGTCAGGGTTGGTGGGGAAGAGGATAAAGGGGCAGCACAGAGAGATATTGAGATCTACTCTTATAACAGTAAAAGTAGAATTAAAATAGTCTAAGGCCATTGCCACTTAAACCTAAAACCTCTCACCACCATCCCCAAAACATACCTCTCACCCAGATAACTTGATCTTCAGTACAGACTCATAGATGCTCAGAATAGGACAAAAATAGAACCTAGTCCCCCCCCCCCCACCTCCTTTATAAAGGTCTAGACAGGATAAGCTGTCTTTCCTTAGATACCAATATGTGAGATAACAATCTATTAAGTGGCATATTCAGACTGGAGATGGTAATATAGGAATATTTCTTGCAATATATCATTTAGCAGATCTCAAATTTCTGCAGAGTAATTTATCATTCTACATTTAGAATGTACTTTGTGTTTTTAAATGCTAAAAAAGTAAATATTTTACTTAGCTCTTTCAGTTATAGGCAAAATAAACACACATAAGGTTTTAATAATGCTACTATTAAAAATGTGTATTGAATGCTTATATACAGAGCACTATGATAAGTGGTTCATGTGGGATTATCTCATTTAGCTCTCACAAGAATTTTATGAATCTGGGTGATTTGTTTTCGTATTAGAAAAGTTAAGACACTTGTTTATGATCACACAGTTAGTGGGAGGCAGAGCTCATATTAAACTCAACTTACAGGCCCTCAACAATCATGTAGATATATTTAGACCCTAAAGAGAAGCAGCCACATCCAATGGTTTGAGCATAAACCTTGGAGGCCACAGTGTCTGGGTTCAATGTGGGCTTTAGCTATGAAACACTACCTGGTAAGTTATATAATCTCTTTGTCTTAGTTTCCTCATCTGTAAAATGGAATTATTATTGGAACCTATGTCAGAAAATTGCTATGAGAACAAATTAAGTACACAAAGGTTATTGAACAACATCTGTCATAGTGTAAGCTTTCATACACATTAGCTAAAATTATTATTAAATGGAAAATAAGAAGGAAGAGTTTAAGAGGTGAAATATAGTCTAGAATCTGAGCATATTCCTTATGATTCAGCAAACAAATACTGAAGACCTACTATGTGCCAGGCATTGTGACACCTGTTGGGGAAATAATGGTGAAAAATTCTAGTGTGAACCCTGGTAACAAGGTACAAGTTCAATTTGTTTCTTAAATTTGACATATGAGTGAAATCATATGGTATTTGTCTTTCTCTGACTTATTTTGCTTAGGATAATACTCTCTAGCTCTATGTCGTTGCAAATGGCAAACTTTCATTCTTTTTGTGGCTGAGTAATATTCCATTGTATGCGTGTATATATACACCACATCATCTTTATATATTCATCAGTTGATAGAGACTTGGACTGTCTTTATAATTTGGCTATTGTAGATAATGCTGCTATAAACATTGGGGTGCATGTGTCCCTTTGACTTAATATTTTTGTATTCTTTGGATACCCAGTATTACAATGTCTTGATCATAGGGTAGTTCTATTTTTAACTTTTTGAGGAAATTCCGTACTGTTTTCCACAGTGGCTGAACTAATTTTGCATTCTCAACAGTGCAAGAGAGTTCCCCTTTCTCCACATCCTTGCCAATACCTGTTGTTTCTTATATTGCTGATTTTAGCCGCTCTGACAAGTGTGAGGTGATATCTCATTATAGCTTTGATTAAGTGGAATTGGAATAAAAACTTTAAAGAAAGATGACCTGGTGTATATAAATATACAGTGGGATATTACTCAGCCATAAAAAAGAATAAAATCTTGTCATTTTTAATGACATGGATGGAGCTAGAGAATATTATGCTAAGTAAGATAAGTCAGAGAAAGACAAATATGATTTAACTCATATGTGGAATTTAAGAAACAAAACAAATGAGCAAAGGGGGAAAAAAGAGAAGCAAAACAAGAAACAGACTTTTAACCATAGAGAACAAACTGGTGGTTACCAGAGGGGAGGTGGGGGGGAATGGGTTAAATAGGTGATGGGTCTTAAGGAGTGCACCTTTTGTAGTAAGCACTGGGTGTTTTATGGAAGTGTTGAATCACTATACATATATCTGAAACTAGCATTACACCGTATGTGAACTAACGGAATTAAAATAAAAACTTTTTTAGAAGTACAAGTTCAATAATGAATAAATAAATAAAGCCCGTTCAAATTTCGCAAATCATTATAAGTGTTTCATAGCTAGTTTCCATATGAGGAAATTGAGGTTTAAGGTGCATACTTGGCAGAGGTTACAGGAATAATGAGGGACTGAATCAGTATTAAAATGAGTCTTTATTCTAATTTAAAAAATCTGTGTTCTCATAGGCTCCAATATTCTGCATCATAAGTGTGTGTGTGTGTGCGCGCGCGCACGTCTGTCCTCAGTTAAAAAAAAAGACACCGAGTGGGCAAGATAATGCAGAAAGCTAGATTTAAAACTTTCATTTAAAAATTCCTTTTATCCACATTTTGTATCTGTAATCATACAGGTATACAGTAGTAAAAATTATAAAGAAAATCCTGAGATTGTCAGAACTTTTTGGATACCATAACAGAATTATAGTTAGACTAGATTAAGTTACAGAAATAAAATAAATTTTATCCATACCTGATGGATATCCTATTTGCCTGCCATATACCTCTTTCCACAACCATAGGCACAAAACCAATGACTTGAATCATGTAAAAAGGAAGCTTGACTTTACAACATGCTCTATACACGGATGAACTCCAGATTGATTAAATTCCTAAATGAGAAGGATACGTAATACAAGTTTAAAGGGTGTATCTTTATGACCTTAAGATTATGAAGCATTTCTAAATCAAGACCTAAAAATTGTAAACCAGAAAGGAAAACATCAGTTGATTTTTATATACCAAAATTAAATAGTACTTTTTAACAAAAGATAACATCCGCAAAGTTAACAGACAGGTACCAGTGTCAGAGAAGATAATTGCCAAATTAATAACTAACAAAGGATTAATTAAAATTCCTGCAAAACAAGAAGAAAAGCCTATGAAACCCAAAATAAAAATGGACTAATTATATGAATAGCACATGAGGAAAAACTTGACAGACTGCTTACCTGGAAGAGATGGTCAACCTCAGTACCAATCAGAGTCATGCAAAGCACAACAGTAACAAGATATGATTTTACACAATTAGGATGGCAGGAATTCAAAAAACTGATCCAGCATGCTTGTGATGATAGGTCAAAATGGGAATCCTCATGAACTGCTGATGTGGCATAAGCTAATAAGCCACTTGGGAAAATAAAAAATCATGTTCCATTCATCACGTGAGTTCTGTCCATACTCTGAAATACAGCAATGGTGCTCCTGTGTGTATGTCCCAGAGAAGCTTTTATAGGTGCACAGACAGCCGTGTATTTTGTTGTACATGGCCCTTTTTCCACATGTGGTGGTAAATAGTTGGGTGCAATCTATGGTCTCTCAACAAAAGAGCAGATTAATGAAATACATACTTAAGATTTACACTATGCGATGATCAGAAGAACTGAACTCTATATGTGATGATGTGGTTTGTTCCTCAAAGTATGATATTAAGGAAAAAAATTATGAAAGCAATATTTATAATGTAATATGACCTGTCATGATTTAAATGTCATACACCCACTACACAAACCATGTATTTGTAAGACTTTCATATATGTAAATAAATACATGGAAGCATAATGGAAAGGATTACTTGAATACAAAATTTATAGGTCCCCATCAGGAGAAGGAGATAAGATTATAAATGTAAAATGCAGGGGAAATAATAAAGTATGTGATGACTATGTACTATGAATATTAGAGTGGCAGTGGCTGTCTGAAGTAAGGGAAAAATGGTAAAGGAGTCATATATCATAATTTACTATTTGTTGAGCATATACTATATGCCTTAGTCTGCACTTTCCATTAATTATCACATTTAACTGTCACAAAACATTACAAAGTGATTATCGCACGACTGTTTTACAAAGAAGGAAACTGAGGCATCAGGAGAGAAAATTGCCAAAGCTTACAAGGATAATGAGGGGTTGATGCAAAGTTGATAAAGTAGCACACTGTGAGTCTGAGCCCAAATCCTATGTTCTCATCTCCAGTGTCCTGCCTCACGATTATTTCAAAAGATAATCCTATGTTAAATTGTACAGAAGAAGGTAATAAAGTAAAAGTTTACTTCAGCCTAGAGTATCATGAATCGTTTTAGTTTTGAATTTCCAAATCCTAATCACCTCGGCAAATCAGGCAGCAGAACAAAAGCTAATCTTGAATATGCTGTGCTGTTTTGCATAAGGAGGCAGTGGATGGGTATGAAACCCCTAACTCCTGGCATTGTTTGAACATGGTAGGCATCAAGTGGTTGTCCTCAAAATTATAAGATGGCTCAGTTGAGACTCATGCTTAGTTACGCCTGGGTGCTTCAGTCGGTTGAGCATCCGACTCCAGCTCAGGTCATGATCTCATGGTTGAGGAGTTTGAGCCCCGCATTGGACTCCTGCTGTCAACGCAGAGCCCACTTTGGATCCTCTGACACCCTCTCTCTCTCCCCTCCCCTGCTCATGCTCTTTCTCTCAAAACTAAATAAACATTAAAAAAAGAGAGAGAAGCATGCTTTAAAAAGAGAGATGCTTAAGTTCGGGCTAAGTGGAATATGGAGTAGCTCAAGTTTGATTTATTTTTGAGAGAGACGGACGGAGAGAGTGTGCATGTGTGGGGGAGGGGCAGAGAGAGAGGGAGAGAGAATTCCAAGCAGGCTCCCCACTGTCAATGTAGAGTCCCACACGGGGCTCAAACTCACAAGCCATGAGATCATGACCTGAGCCAAAATCAAGAATCAGACACTTAACTGCCTGAGGCACGCAGGTGACACTACAGGAGCTCACGTTTTAAATAATAGGCACATATAAACTAAGGAGATTTGAATCAGAGACTAAATTAAAACCTTTATCACAGAGGGTGGAATCACAGAGTTTAATTTATTTGGACATTTAAAAAGTCATTGAAAGCAATGTTAAGAGAGAATCAGTAAAAAAGTTAGTTGTGTTTCCATTGATAAAAAGAATTCAAGACCCCAGGTCAAACGACAAGGTTGATGTTCAGTCAGAGCCCTGAAGAGCACACACGCCTGACTGAGACCATTATCCTTTGTCCACCGCGTTACATATCTTCTGCTAGCCTAATCCATGATGCCATCCCCTGGGCAGTAAATAGTCCATGTTTCTGAAGTCAAATCCTATTCCTTAGGGTAAGAGTTTGCATGCTCTTCTTCTGAGGACCCACAGCCTGTGTTATGGCTACATTCTACAGGCAGGTATATATTTCAGCTTGAGAAGTTTTAGGAAATAGGCAGAAGGTGATTATAGGGAGTGTCTGAGTATTATCTTCATCAATGCACTCTTACTCCAGGACCTACCCATTTTATCCCTCTCCAGTAGGTCTGAGGCAGCTATCCTAATGCTTAGGATGAAAATTTCATCCACCATTTAGTGAGGATAGAAAATCTATTTCCATTAAAGCCAGACCTTGTAACCGAAATACCCAGATTCTCAATCAGGGTGTCATGCTTGTCTCTGTGTTTCCATTTAACTGCTAATATGCAGTGTTTCCCAGCTTAAAGGACAATAGGAGAAGGAAAGAAAAGAAAGAAGAATCTTTATGAGAGAGTTAGCAGAGGCAAGTCATGCCATCAGGAAGCATGGAGATAAAAGGAAAGTAACCCTACAAGACAGCATGCAGGTGAAGAAAGCACAGGGGCAAAAGTAATAAGACGTGTCTGTTATTTCTGAAATTTTCCAAAACAGGCTGGCTCACTTTGGGTTAGTCATTTAATTTGACTCTGCTTCAGTTTTCTTATCTGTCAAATGGGATTAATTAGACATATCTTGTGTGACTCACGGGACTATTGAGGATAAAGAAGATAATACTTATAGAGGCTATTTGGAAAATGTTATGTAACTGCTTTTGGAACCTAAAAGGTTATTAATGACAATATGTGACCAGGGAAGGTGCATTTTAATTGATGATAGCTTAGGTGTATCAAGAGAAAAAATGTATTCTCACTTATATGGGGATGCAGTAGTAGGGGAAGTAAAAGTGTAAACATGAGTAATTTAGAAATATTTGTTAAAAAAGGAATGGAAAGGTATTTTGTGACACAGAATGATTACAGTGTGAGAAGACCTCATAGGAGATGTCTTTTAGGCCAAGAAAATATATAGAAGAACACTGGGGATATTGAAGAAATAATTAGATACCTTCCTTGGGGGAAGGGGGCTGTATGAGGTGAGAAGATAAAATGGAGCACAAAGATAGAACATAAAAAGCTAATAATAAGACAATCTAGGAAGATCCAATGGAAGATTTCTTTCCTCTAGAGAAGTTTGTTGGATGTTGTTAATAAACACCTCAGTTGTAGATGCATGAAGGAAGAATCACATTCCACATGGTCATGCATGTGTCTTTCATGAAATGACACTGTGTCAAAATGTTGAGAGAATTTTAAAGTCAAAAGAGTCTCAGAGATTATCAGTTCCCCACTTCATGCAGGAATTATGGATATGCATTTACGTTCAGAGAAGAGAGGCTCACCACCTCATAAGCTACCCTATGCCATTATCATAGAGCACTTTTTATTCAATATCTCTTCTTTACAAGGAGAAGACATTTGTTTTTTCTGATGGTTTCCTACTATACATGAAAAGTATACTCAGCCTACTTCTTAACGTTTTCTGAGTCCCTGCTCTGTTAGGCACTGTACTAATCAGTAGAGACTTCAAGATGAAAACAGACTTTTAAATAATTCAGAGATCCAGAGTATAGAAATTATAACTATGAGGAACACAAAACTGCACCCTCCTCTGGGGTCCTTCAAATACTTAAGTGCAATATCTAAGTCTTTGTTGATCTTTTATTCTGCTACATAAATGTATACAGTTTACCACAAATTACTTATTTAATTTTGTTTCTAGATCATCTCATGTTCTTACTTTTTCTTTGCTGGACATGATCTAGTTTTTCAAATCCCTTAATATATGCTATCCAAAATTTTTAAGTTTAATTTTTTTGGAAGTGTGCATTCTTCTGAAATAAGAAGTGCACTATTAGGAACTTATGAAGGATATTCCATGATGATAAGAAAGAACAAATTTGGGATCTCAAATAGCCAAGATTTCACTGACATCATAGTTAAACCTTCAGCAATAGATGGCACAAGAACAGACACTCAGATCAATGGAACAGAATAGAGAACCCAGAAATGGACCCACAAACGTATGGGCAACTAATCTTTGACAAAGAAGGAAAGAATATCCAATGGAGTAAAGACAGTCTCTTCAGCAAGCGGTGCTGGGAAAACTGGACAGCAACATGCAGAAGAATGAACCTGGACCACTTTCTTACACCATACACAAAAATAAACTCAAAATGGATGAAAGACCTAAACCTAAGACAGGAAGCCATCAAAATCCTTGAGGAGAAAGCAGGCAAACACCTCTTTGATCTTGCCCATGGCAGCTTCTTACTCAACACGTCTCTGGAGGCAAGGGAAACAAAAGCAAAAATGAACTACTGGGACCTCATCAAAATAAAAGGCTGCTGCACAGCGAAGGAAACAATCAGCAAAACTAAAAGGCAACTGACAGAATGGGAGAAGATATTTGCAAATGACATATCAGATAAAGGGTTAGTATCCAAAATCTACAAAGAACTTAATCAAACTCAACACCCAAAAAACAAATAATCCAGTGAAGAAATGGGCAAAAGACATGAATAGACACTTCTCCAAGGAAGACATCCAGAGGGCCAACCGACACATGAAAAAATGCTCAACATCACTCATCATCAGGGAAATACAAATCAAAACCACAATGAGATACCACCTTACACCTGTCAGAATGGCTAACATTAACAACTCAAGCAACAACAGATGTGGGTGAGGATGCGGAGAAAGAGGATCTCTTTTGCACTGTTGGTGGCAATGCAAGCTGGTGCAGCCGCTCTGGAAAACAGTATGGAGCTTCCTCAAAAAACTAAAAATAGAACTACCCTACAACCCAGCAATTGCACTACTAGGCATTTATCCACGGGATACAGGTGTGCTGTTTCGAAGGGACATATGCACCCCCATGTTTATAGCAGCACTATCAACAATAGCCGAAGTATGGAAAGGGCCCAAATGTCCATCGATGGATGAATGGATAAAGAAGATGTGGTGTGTGTGTATAATATATATATATATATATATATATATATATATATATATATATATATATATATATATATATTCTGCTAAGTGAAATTAGTCAGAGAAAGACAAAAATCATATGACTTCACTCATATGAGGACTTTAAGAGACAAAGCAGATGAACATAAGGGAAGGGAAACAAAAATAATATAAAAACAGGGAGGGGGACAAAACAGAAGAGACTCATAAATATGGAGAACAAACTGAGGGTTTCTGGAGGGATTGTGGGAGGAGGGATGGGCTAAATGGATAAGGGGCATTAAGGAATTTACTCCTGAAATCATTGTTTCACTGTATGCTAACTAATTTGGATGTAAATTTTAAAAAATAAAAAATTAAAAAAAAAAAACCTTCAGCAGTAAAGAACAGTTGTAGATTTTAGTGACTTGGGGCAGCATGGTGTAATAAGATAAACTTTGATGTTAGAGTTTAAAAACCAAAACAAAAATGGACTTGAATCCTGTTTCTATCATTTATTAGTTATAATATCTTAGCCATAGTATACTACTCTCTGAGAACATTTGATCATATTTAAAATAGGAATATTATCTACCTATTTCATATAGTACTGGGAAGAAAAAACGAAAACAAAATGAGATCATGTCTATGTAACTGCTTTATAAACAATAAAATGGAATGAAAATGTAATATGGTATTGCTATTCTTATAATCAAATGGGTTGACACAGAGAAAACTGTTCCATTCTGTAATTACCTAAATTCAGTAAAAGCACATTATATTCTAACAAATTAAAATCCCAGTAGTACTAATAGCTACCATTTATTGAAGTTTTATTATGTGCCAGGCAGCACCAGGTGCTTTACAAACATTATCCCATTTGGTTCATGATACAGACAATGCTATGAGTTTACCCAACCTGTTTCATTTTCCTTTTGGGCACAAGAAAAGCTACATTTTCCATCCCAGCCTGTAGTTAATTGGGGCCGTGTGATTGAATACTGTCCTACCTGTCCTACCCAGGAATGCCCATAAAATGTCCTGCATGATCTCCCACTCTGTCTTATTCCCTATCCGCTGGAAGGATATAAATGCTCAGGTCACTCTCTAGTGCCATGAACTGAAGGTCACTGAAGATTAGAGTTTCTCTGTCAGCCCTTGGTTTCCAAATGATGTTATGGACCAGAGGCTTCTCTCCAGAGCCCCCATGCTAACCTGACATGTTGGAATGTGTTGCGAGCAAGAAATAACTTTTGTTGTGTTAAGCTACTAAAGTTTTGGACCTGTTCATTATAGAACCTAGCATTAAATATCCTGTCTATTAGAGTTCCTCAAAACATTTACTTTTTGCCACAGTCAGGAAAAAATGTCCATAAAATCACACTACTACATCTATCAACCTACAAGCAGCTGGGCTTATGAATTCCATTTTCCTCCTTTCCTGATTATAGGGATTTTTGTCTGCTTTGTTCATTGTTTTATCTTAATTTCCTGGAAGAGGAATCAATCAGTATTTGCTGAATAGGCATAGAAACTTATAAAAATCTTTTGATGCTGATGGTTGCTTTTGATCCCAGTTTTCCAGATAAGGAAGTGGTAATGCTATGTGTATCCATCTTATTCCAGAGTTCACATTCTTACACACGATGCTGAACTGCCCCATTTGACCACTCTAAATCTACAGTCAAAGATGATGATTATGTTTTATCAACTGCAATTTTCTATTACCAAGATGTTCTCTTTACTTAAGAACAAATTCTGTAGTTCAAAATGAGGGGCTCAAAGACCAATGAGTTGCTTCCAGATCATCTGTGAAGTTTTGGGATCCATATAGGCTTAACATTAATAAATTTTATTCCTTTCTCTTTAGCCAGCCAGATAGAATTTGATGTCTCATGGACCATCACTTATAGGAAATTAAACAGAAAATATCAGAGAGAAAAGTAAGGAAATAAAATGTTTAAAGGGAGGACAGAAAAGCTTACTGATTTTCAGTTTCTCTAAGCTACAGTAAGGAATAAAAGGAAAACACACTACTAACTAAATGTAACAAATCACATTTCATCCTAATAAGACCATAAAGAGTGTTATTATTGCCCTTATCTTTTCCAGATTCAACAAGTTGAGATTCAACAAGTTGAAGCCTATTGTATAATTTCACAGAGCTGTTGCATGGTACAGCCTGATTCTCACCTAGTTCTTTGCTCTTAAAATCTTCACTTACTTCAACTAATATTCTTTCAAAGCCTTATTATAATGCATTTGCCACTATCAACTTGTAGCAGAAACACTGTTGTACACAGCAATGGTGAAGGGCAGAGTTTGTAAGAAAATGAGAATTGAGATTGAAATCTGGTTCTGCTATTAATCGGCTGTAAAATCTTGGGCAATTCAATTAACTTCACTGGACTTCAGTTTCAAGTGTATGATGGGGGTTTTGTTAGTACTAATTGAGTTAATGTAGTACAACTCTTTCATGGCGGTTTTCACATATTAAATGCTCAAATAGTAAAACTATTTGCATCATTGTTATTAGAATTTGAGTCAGTATCCCATTGAAAGCTTTTTGATGACAAAGATTTGTTCTTGTCTCACTAGGACTTTGAGTTCAATAATAGATACTTTTCTTCTGGGTTTAGTTCATTCATTTAATATAGATTGACCAAGCACATACTAAGTTCGTTGAACAATATTAGATATCAGGGATAGATAGATATACAATTTGCTTCCACCATTAAATCTTATTTAAAGTACATACCATCAGTAGCATTTAGCAACAAAGAGACAGAGAAGAATAACAACAACAAAAAAACATCTGTATAAATAACTGATTGAATAAATAAGTAAATTGGAGATAATAGACATATCTTCAATGCAGAAGAATTCAAAATAACTTGTGTACGAGACGACTGGGTGACTCAGTTGGTTAAGCATTCGACTTCAGCTCCGTCAAGATCTCATATTGCAGGAGTTTGAGCCCAGCATCAGGTTTCCTGCTGTCATCACAGAGCCTGCCTTGGATCCTCTATCTCTCCCTCCCTCCCTCCCTCTCTCTCTCTCTCCCTCCCTCCCTCCCTCCCTCTCTCTCTCCCTCCCTCCCTCCCTCCCTCCCTCCCTCTCTCTCTCTCTCTCTCTCTCTCTCCCCACCCCCCCAGCTGCTCTTGTGCATGTGTGCACGTGCACACTTTCTCTCTCAAAACAGAAAAATTTGTATACATACTCCAGGGTGATAAAGCATAACTCCTAACTCCTCAAGTGTGGAGTTGCAGAAAGTACAATGTTAAAAGGGGAGGAAAGAACCTCACCATGAAGAAACTTAGCACAGCCAAGTGATGAAAATTAACATCAGTAGTGATAAATCATGTGGCTGGCATGCACTCTTCACATGATGTGATAAGAATGATGCTTTACCCTTGTGGCCTTCCACCTCAGAACCCACAATTCCACTTGAATCATGAATTGCCATTTCACCTAATCTTGAAAACATCAGACAAATCCCAAATGAAGAACACTCTACAAAATTCCTGACCAGTACCAAAAACTGCCAAGGCCAGAAACAAAGTCTGAGCAACTGTTCCTGACAAGATGAGCCTAAGTAGATAATGGTGACCAAATATAATAGGGTATCCTTAAATGGATTTCGGAACACTTGCAACAAGATAAAACAAAAAGATGTTGGGTGAAAACTAAAAGAATCTGAATAAAATATGGTCTTCAGTTATTTTTAAATGAGATACTATTAACTATTAATATGGCTAAAACTAAAAAGAATGATAGTGCGAAGTATTGGTGAGTATGTGGAGCAACCGTAGCCCCTATAAATTATTGGTAGGGTGTAAAACGGTACAGCCACCTTGCAAATAGGTTTTTGGTTCTTACAAAGCTGAATGCATATTGGCCGTGAGACCCAGATACTCATATTCTCTATATTTATCTCAAATAAATGAAATACTGTGTCCACACAAATCTTTGTACATGAGTGTGTATAGCAGCCTTTTTTTGTAATGGTCAAAAAACTGAAAATCCAAATGTCCCTTTGCAGGTGAATGAATAGACAGATTCTTGTATTTCCTACAATAGAATACTCTAACACAAAGGAACAAACTAATGATGTGTGCAAAAACATGGATGAATCTCAAAAACGTTATGCTGAGTGAAAGAAAGCAGAAAAAAATGTACATTGTATATGATTCCATTTATATAATTGCATTCTAGAAAATGCAAACTAAGATAGAATAGATGAAAGTAATAATGGATTACAGAGGGCACAGGAAACCTTTTGAATGTGATGAAAATATTTGTTACATGTGATTGTGGTGATGGTTTTACAGCTACATATACAGCCTATTGTATATGTAACTTATTGTATGTCATGTATTCCTGATTATGTTGTGGCTACATATACAGCTTATTATATACACAACTTATCCTATGTCATCTATTCCTCACAGTTTGTCAAAAAAAATGAGAAAAGCTTTAAAAAACATGTGCCCTACTCTATCGTCAATCATGTCTAATGCTGCAAGCATCAATGCAATAGTTTGAAAAGTATTTTAATCTGTTTTATTTTTAATGAAATATTAAGAGGAAGCCATATACATACACCAGATTTAGATGAAGTTGTTCTTCTTTAGTGAGGTTGGATGTTCCTGAAGCCCTGCACTCTTACTGGTCCCTACTTTTCCACCACAGTCCTAGCTGTCCTTCATTGCCCCCCACAGAACCTGGACTACTATTAAATGAACATCTGGCTCCATGTTTTATTCTAAGCTGTGCCTTTGCAGGTCTGATTATGCCAATAAGTGATCATAGCAACCTCAGCTGTGACAGTAAATCACAATTGACTTGGATAAGTCATTTCATTTCTCTGGATCTCAATCTACCCTTTAAAAAAATTTTTTTTAATGTTTATTTATTTTTGAGAGAGAGAGAGAGAGACAGATTGTGAGTGAGGGAGAGGCAGAGAGAGAGAGGGAGACACAGAATCTGAAGCAGGCTCCAGGCTCCCAGCTGTCAGCACCGAGCCCGATGCGGTGCTTGAACCCACAAACCATGAGATCATGACCTGAGCCAAACTCGGATGCTCAACTGACTGAGCCACCAGGCGCCCCTCAATCTACCCTTTTAAAGAGAAAATCAGAGTGATGAACCATGTTACTTACAGTTACTTACTTGACCTATATTAGCTCTAAATAATTAAATTATATATTTTAAAAAGTATATGTTGTGGGGGCGCCTGGGTGGCTCAGTCAGTAGGGCGTCCAAATTCGCCTCAGGTCATGATCTCACAGTTTGTGAGTTTGAGCCCCACGTTGGACTCTGTGCTGACAGCTCAGAGCCTGGAGTCTGCTTTGGATTCTGTGTCTCCCTCTCTCTCTGCCCCTCCCCCACTTGTGCTCTGTCTCTATCAAAAATAAAACCGTAAAAAAAAAATTTTTTTTTAAATATATGTTGAAAAACCTCTCCAGGCTCAGTGTGGGAAGTAGCAACCAATCTAGATATCGCAAACAGAAGGAATTTAACACAGGGAATTAAATTCTGAGAGAACATTTGGAAGACAGAGGTAGAAATGGTGAGGGAAGATGCTGATGCTACTTAGAAATCCAAGAAGTACAAGAATCTCAGATAATTTCTATCTATTATATCAGCCACTAGGACCACTGAAGTAAGCAGTTTATAGGAGAATATATGAAAGTCACTGACAAAATGTCACACTTGCTTTGTCTAGCATCAGCTGCTTCCAGAATGATAATGGCTTCTCTTTCATTTGTACTTACCAAATAGCTTGCCAGTACTTCTCACTGGTAAAAACCTAAATTTGAATGGGCTGACAAAAAGTTTAGGAAATGTGGATTTTTGCCTTCTAGTTGCTATGATACAGGAAATGGCCTAATATGGTAAAATGCTAACAGATAATCTAGTGCAGGCAGTATTTAATGGGATGAAGTACCAAAGTTTATTACTAGTAAGATACTAATGAACAATCACTAGGTATTTGTTCAGTGAATGAATATGTTCAATGTAGCTTGAAATTACAAGAGTAGACTTTTTGAAGAAACAGAATTCAACCAAGTCTTGAACTATGTGTAAAGATCTTCATAAAAGAAAAGCCAAGTAGAAAGCTCCATGTATCAGTTGGATTTTGCTGCATAACAAACCATTCTGAAAAACTGAGCTTTAAACAACTACTCCTTCAAACCATTCTGAAAAACTGAGCTTTAAACAACAACTCACCTCCTAATTTAGCTCATAATTCTGTGGGTCAACAATTCTGGGGGTCTGGGCTCAGCCGGAATTTTTTTTCTGGTCTCATCTGAGCACACTCATGCAGTTGTGGTCAACTGTCACATGGCTTGAGGATTGGTTTATATCTCATGACTTCAGCTATAATGACTCAGCTCTACTGCATATGGACTCTTATCTTCCAGCGCATTACACTGAGTTTGTTTTTGGTTTTGGTTTTTTGGGGGTATTTTTTTGGTATCTTGTCAGGTTTCAGAGAGAGAAGAGTAGAAACATACAAAATATTTTGATGCCTAGGCTATGGTACTTGCACCATATCAACTACATGAGTATCTATTGGTCAGAACAAATCATAAGGCCAGTTCAGGTTTAAGGAGTAGACAAACAGTAAAATTGTGTAGGGTATGGGTACAGAGAGCCTGAATATGACTCTGTGTTTTTTACACACTACTACAGTCTGCGAATCGATTCATCCAATATTCTAAAGCTATAGACAGGAATGTTATTGGTAGATTGGAGGATCAGGAAATGGGGATTAGTTATGTGAAGATAGTCCAATTCTGCAGTATTAGGTAGTATTAGGTTTATAGACTCCTGTGCTCACAACATTAAATATAACAGGAAGCAAAGATAATCTTCCTCAGTAACCTTATTTTGCAGATGACATATATTTGACCCAGAAATGTTAACTGAATTTTTCAACGTCTTACATCCATCAGGTATATTCAAACTGGACTGAAACCCTACAGATAATGTCTATTAGTCCACTGCCTTGAATGCCAAGGAAACACTGTTTTGACTTTTCTGGAGTACAGAGTGGATTTCCAAGACATATGTATGGATGTGTGTGTGTGTGTGTGTGTGTGTGTGTGTGTGTGTGTGTGTGTGTACACATGTGCATGCACGTATTTAGGACATGCATATACACATATACACAGTAGGAGGAGGAGGCATAAGAGTACAATTTTGCATAAGGCTGCTGCCTAATTTTAATTTGGCTCACCTCCTAATTTCTTTTATACCCTGAGCAGAAGTTATTCCCAGAGCTAATTCATACATACACAGTTTAGCACAGGCCATCTGCTTCTAAAACCTGTGGCTGCACACAACACGTGTCCTGTAAGGTAACTAGGCTCTGGTATTGTCCTAGAATAAATGCAGATCCTGCCTCCTTTAGGAAAAGTAAAGAAATAAGTAATCATAATCCTTTCATACAGCCATTTCCTCTGGCTTATGAAAAACATACAAGACATACCCTTACAAAAAAACCTCATCAGTGTGTTCTCCAGGATGCTTACTGATTTGGACCGAAGGATGTAGAATATCCAGTCTAAAAATGATAAAGTCTGACTTAGAGAAAAGTCTAGTTACAGGAAATTTTTAAGAAACATTTAATATTATTTTGAGGGATATTAAAAAAAATGAATAGTAGTCCATACAGTTTAGCTGAGTCCAATAGCTGTGGTTTTCAGTCCCATTAAATCCCATTTTCTGGAGTTTTTAGTTTTGTGGTTTTATAATTCACTTGGCTTCTCTGAAACCCAGTGATCTCATCTTTTAAAAGAAGGAGGTGAGTGATAATAGCACATCCTCTGATTATTGTAATCATTACTGGTGATAGATGCATGGGAACAATTTAGTGCAGTGCCTGGCAGAGAGTAAATAATCAACAAATGCTAGCCAATTATATTATTATACTATAAAACTCATGGAAAAATTAGTAAAAGTTTATAATTAAGCCATTATAATTGCTATAATTCATGAATTACTGAAGATAAGTAAGGTGAATGTTGGACAGCAGAGATCATCAAGTCAAAATGTGGTAAATAGGGAAGGTGCTAGATATTATATCAGGGGCTTCACATACATTCTTTTATTGAGTCCTCTTCATTAACTCTGTTTTACAGACAGGAAAACTGATGCTTAGAGAAGTTAGATAAATTGCCTACAGTCTTTGAGTTAAGTAGGATTTGGATCCAGATACGGCTGACTTCAAAGCCTTTTAAAGAAATTTGGAGATTTATCATATATGTCTTCATATCCCCAGATCACTTCCTGTTTTTTTCCCATCATATTTAATGTAGATAAGCATTGAGAACATACACCCTGGATCTGGACTACCATACTTTGCTCCATTAAGTGTTGGGTTATAAAATGTCCAATAATAGCATCTGCTGAGTTTCCCTTCTACATTCACAGTGAAGTTTAAGAGGTTATAAACCTTAGGCTGATGCAATCTTTTCCTCAGAAAGAGGGCAGATATGGAAACTAGAGCTCAGACAATGCTGGAGAATTAAGTAATAATGTCAAATGTCAGGGAAGGTCCAGAGACATAGAAAATGATGTTGGGGTCAGTTGCCTAAAGATCAGATTTCTCTGTGCCAGTCCATGAGTGATAGGGAGAGATATGGCCCCTGGAATGTCCCAGCAATATGAGCAAATTACATCATATTGTTTTGAGGATGAGATTACAAGGCCATAAATGCTACTTTCCAGAATTCTTACTTCAGAAGACTTGCCTGTCTCACCTTACTTTAGAAGATATGAAAGGCACAACTGATTTCTCCGATGTAGTCCTTCTCAAGAGCATTTTTGTCTCCTTAGATTCAAAGACTGATGAAGTGATCAAACCCTGAATTTGACAAGACTAAACTTCACAGGTCATAGTAGATCTGCATCGGTAGTCAGTGGTCCCTAAATACCTGTAGCTAATGGTAACAAGTGCACGTTCCTGTGGAAAGAGTAGAGGATTCAAATGAAGAAGACTGGTTTTAACACTGTGTTTATACCAATTTATTTTAACTCTTTAATTTCTGTTTATTCATCTATGAATCAATGTTTACAGCATTTTTAGTATTAGAAAATGAAGCAAGAATTCTGAGAATAATATTTATATTTTCTACATAAGTCTCATGAGTTATTCATATATATTCATATATGCTATATATTACTAAATAGAAGACTGATGTTCATACACAATAGTTCCAATACTTGAGTTCAGTTTTCAGAATATCAGAGAAGACTCTGCCTCCATGATCTATTTGATAAACCTGTTATAAATGACAGCCACCCCCCCTTCTAAGGAGCCCTGCACCTTTATTTTAGGGACCCTTTTCCAGAAGTAGATGGTAACATGTTGTGCAACTACTTTGTAATTCAAGCCAGGAAGCTAGTAGTCATTTTTTTAATTTAATATTTAAATTTTGTGTCCAGTTTTGTTGAGATATAACTGACATATAACATTGTATAAGTTTCAGGTGTACATCATAATGATTTGATATACATATATATTGGGAAATAATCACTATAATAAGTAGAATCAACATCCATCACCTCACACAGTCTTTTTTCTTGTGATGACAACCCTTAGGATCTACTCTCTTGGTAATTTTCAAATATACGATACCGTGTTGGTTGCTATAGTCACCACATTGTACATGACATCCCCAGAACTTACTTATAACTGGTGGTTTGTACCCTTTGACCACCTTCACCCATTTCCCTCACTTCTACCCTCCACCTCTGGCAACCACCAATCTGTTTTTTGTTTAATGTGTGTGTTTTCATTTATCTTTTTTTAAATTTAAATATAAGTTAGATAACATAGTGTAATAATGGTTTCAGGAGTAGAATTTAGTGATTCACTTACATATAACACCCAGTGCTCATCCCAACAAGTGCCCTCCTTAATGCCCATCACCCATTTAGTTCATCCCCCCATGCAACACCCTTCCAGCAACCCTCAGGTTGTTCTCTGTATCTAAGAGTCTCTTATGGTTTGCCTCCCTCTCTTTTTTTATCTTACTTTCCTTCCATTCCCCTATGTTCATCTGTTTTAAACATTTCTTAAATTCCACATATGAATGAAATCATATATTTATCTTTCTCTGACTTATTTCACTTAGCGTAATACATTCTAGTTTCATCTACATTGTTGCAAATGGCAAGATTTCATTCTTTTTGATTGACAAGTAATATTCCATTGTGTGTATGTGTGTGTGTGTGTGTGTGTGTACATACATATATATATATATATATGTATATATATATATATATATATATATATATATATATATACACACACACACACACCATATCTTTGTCCATTCATCAGTCAATGGACATTTGGGCTCTTTCCATAATTTGACTATAGTTGATAGTGCTGCTATAAACATCGGGGTGCATTAGCCCCTTAAATTCAGCATTTTTGTTTCCTTTGGATAAATGCCTACAAGTGCAATTGCTGGATCATAGCTCTATTTTTATTTTTCTGAGGAACCTCAATGCTCTTTTCCAGAGCAGCTGCACCAGTTTGCATTCCCACCAGCAGTGTAAAAGTATTCCCCTTTCTCCACATCCTTGTGAACATCTATTGTTTCCTGAGTTGTTAAATTCAGCGATTCTGACTGGTATGATGTGGTATCTCATTGTGTTTGTTTGTTTTTTTTTAATTTTTAAGTTTGCTTATTTATTTTTAAGAAAAAGAGTGTGAGTGGGGCAGGGACAGAGAGAGAAGGTGACAGAAAATCTTAAGCAGTCTCTGCACTGACAGTAGAGAACCTCATGTGGGGCTCAAACTCATGAACCATGAGATTATGACCTGAACCAAAGGCAGACACTTAACCAACTGAGCCACCCAGGCACCCCTCATTGTGGTTTTGATTTGTATTTCCCTAACTATGAGTAATGTTGAGCATCTTTTCATTTGTCTGTTAGCCATCTGGATGTCTTCTTTGAAAAAGTGTCTGTTCATGTCTTTTGCCCATTTTGTCACTGGAGTACTTGTTTTTTTGATGTTGAGTTTGGTAAGTTCTTTATAGATTTTTTTATCCAATATGTCATTTGCAAATATCTTCTCCCATTCCGTTGGTTGCCTATTAGTTTTGTTGATTGTTTCCTTTGCTGTGCAGAAGATTTTTGTCTCGATGAGGTCTCAAGAGTTCATTTTTGCTTTTGTTTCTCTTGCCTCTAGAAACTTGTCTAGTAAGAAGTTGCTGTGGCCAAGGTTAAGGAGGTTGTTGCTTCTCTTCTAGGATTTTGATGGTCTCCTGTCTAACATTTAGGTCTTTCATCTATTTTGAGTTTATTTTTGTGTATGGTGTAAGAAAGTGGTTCAGGTTCATTCTTCTGCATGTCACTGTCCAGTTTTCCCAGTACCATTTGCTGAATATACTTTTTTCCATTGGACATTCTTTCCTGCTTTGTCAAAGATTAGTTGGCCATACATTTGTGGGTTCATTTCTGAGTTCTCTATTCTGTCCCATTGATCTATGTATCTGTTTTTGAGCCAGTACCATATTGTCTTGATGATTATAGCTTTGTAATACAGCTTGAAGTCCAGAATTGTGATCCTTCCAGCTTTCGTTTTCTTTTTCAATGTTACTTCAGCTATTTGGGGTCTTTTCTGGTTCCATACAAATTTTAGAATTGTTTTTTCTAGCTCTGTGAAGAATGATGGTGTTATTTTGATAGGGATTGCATTGAATATGTAGATTGTTTTGGGTAGTATTGACATTTTAACAATAATTGTTCTTCTGATCCATGAACATGGGATGTTTTTCCATTTTTTTGTGTCTTCAATTTCTTTCATAAACTTTCTGTAGTTTTCAATGTACAGATCTTTTACCTCTCTGGTTAAATGGTTTATTCCTAGATATTTTATGGTTTTTGTTGCAATTGTAAATAGGATTGAGTCCTTGATTTCTCTTGCTACTTCATTATTTGTGTATAGAAATGCAACTGATTGCTGTATGTTGATTTTATATCCTGCAATTTTGCTGAATTCATGTATCAGTTCTAGCAGTTTTTTGGTGGAGTCTTTCAGGTTTTCTGTGTAGAGTATCATGTCATCTGTGAAGAATGAATGAGATGGGTTTTTTTGTTGTTGTTTATTTACATATTAAGTGAGATCGTGCAGTGTTCTTTCTCTGACTTATTTTACTTAGAAGACATTTAAAAATATTCCCCTCCTCACCATGCAACTCCCATCAGTCACTGAGTCTGTGACTCTACAGTTCTATCTCCACTGTCCTTTTTCTAGTACTCTTGAACTTTCATAGGAATCTTCAAACCTGTCTTTCCATGTCCAGTCTTACCACCTCTGCAAGAAGGGTAAAAATAACATGAAAAATACAATGACCATGAGATCCATGAAAACTCTTTTTTTGAGATCCTTACACAGTTTCTCTTAGCTTTTAAGACAAACTGCAAACTTCCTAGACAAGACGGCATTACAGAACCCTTGTAGTGTGAGCCTTACTTATGTCATCACATCAACTCTCCTTCTTACAAAGTGTACCAGCTCGAACTCTGTTCCATCTACTACCCATACACCCCTGCCTGTAGTGCACTGCTTTGCACATGTTAAAAACAGAAAAAATTGGTAGATGAAGAATCAATGGATATATATGTAAACTCAATGTTTTTTAAACCATAGTTGTTGTTTTTTTCATGGCAGAGATGAACCATCCCTCCCAGAGCATCATTTCTTCTATCTCTAGAAAATGCCCTTACTCTCAAAAATTTCATGAATAACTGAATGTATCTGAATTAGACTGAACAGACTTCATTAGTTCAATTCCTCTCTTTCAGTGAGTCATGGGATATGCTCAAATACAGTTCAGACTGATTATTAGTTACATGAAAAGTGATTTTTTTTGCTTCTGGTGGCCAAGCTGAGAAGGAAAAAAACTCTGGTCCCTCTGTAATAAGCAAAAGAGAGCCCTATATTTGAAATGAGGCCCATCATTCGGCCTCCCTGACCTCACTCTTTATCTCTGGCCTCTTAGGTTTGAGGCCTGAAATGATCTGGCTGCCAAGAAAGATGTGAGGCTGTGAGTTAATTTATAAGATCGTAGACAGCTAGAGAGTTGGTTTAATTGAAAGATATAATTACCAGGTGTTGAAGGCGAAGGGGTTCATTAATTTCACAGACACTCTGTTGACTGAACTGTCCTCATTTTAATTTTTCACGACACATCAAGGAGGGGGACACCTGTGGGTCATGAGCACAGACCAATTCTGAGCTTGCAGGCACTTAAAATTCCACCCCAGGGGCAAGCAATCTTTCAGAAGTAGAAGGCCAAGTTGTTTTCTCCCGTTTAAAACTCCTCTTTCTAAAATTCTGAAAAGATCCTCCATTGCCCCCTTGGGCTCTGCAAAACTCATCATAACCTGGCTTTTGTTTACTTCTCCTGCCTCAGTTTTCAGTATACTCCCCGATCCCTGTGCTGGCTGCATCAGATATCTCAAATGGATAGTAATACAAATATAACTATTGTTATTAGAATCATTTTACATTGTTACTACTGCTATTAATATTTACTACACACGTGTTGTGTACAAATCACTGCTTAAGCATTCATTTCCATTAGTTCATGAGGTCCTCCTGATGACCCATGGCAGATACTGTTCCCATTTTACAGACAGGAGGGAGCCTGGGAGCCATACAATTACTTGCCCAAATCAAGGAGCTTGATCAAAGCAAGATCTGGGTTATACAACAAGTCTGTCTGACTTCAAAATCTATCTTTTAAATATAGATTTTTTTTGTTGAATCCTATTGTCTCCCTCCTTCACTTGTGCGTTCTTTGAGGGTGAATACTATGTCTGGGTAACAGCTGTATCCCCAACAAATAGCAGGGTGCTGTGCATTTAGAAGGCTGTTGGGAAATCTAATGAATGAAGAAATGGACAAATGAACTTTTTTATTCCCACTCAATGATACAGGCAGTGACATCTAGAAAGGAAAGGTTGGTTGTGCCCAGGTGGAGATAAATATGACAGCACCTCCTGCAGAAAGTGGCTCTAAGGTCCAGGGTCCTTACCTTGAAGTCCTCAGAGATGCCCAGGGAGTCTTATTTGAGGAAAATCTGAGCAACAGGATGGAAAGTGGCTTGCACATCATTTTACTTCTCTTGACTGTACAAAACAGATGTTCTCCACTCTGATAATACACTTTTGAAACATAGACATACCAGTATCTGTAAGATATGAGATCATCTCATATGCATGGAATTGTGAGGCCTTTTTTTTTCACACTGACTACAGTGTAAAAGACTAAGAATAAAGGTAATAGGTAATAGTAGAAATGAAAATAATAATAACACCAGGGCGCCTGAGTGGCTCAGTTAAGCATCTAACTCTTGGTTTGGGCTCAGGTCATGATCTCAGGGTTCATGGGATTGAGCCCTGCATCAGCCTCTGTGCTGACAGGGTGGAGGCTGCCTGGGTTTCTCTCTCTCCCTCTCTGCTCTTCCCCTGCTCGCATGTGCGTGTTCTCTCAAAATAATGAGTACAAAATTTTTGAAAAGCAAATAATAACAGCAATTAATTATTAAATATTTACTATATGTCTGGTGCTATCCAAACATTACTTCTGGTACCTCACAACAATACTATGAAGTACGAATTAATATCTCCATTCGACAGAGAAATAAACCAAGAACTAAACTTCCCAGGGTTAATTGTTAACTGAAAGAGGAGGGGTTCCATTAAGATTTTTCTAACTGCAAAACCCTTTCATATTTTTTTAATAAATATATCACTATTTCAGCGTCTTAATTTTTAAATATATTTTTAAGTATGGCTGTTGGCTAAAGGTGTATTTGACATAGAGGATGAAAGTGTATAGTCAAAATAGGGAGCTATTTTAATGGGAAAAAAAACTGACCTTGAATTTGAATATCCCTGATATTACTGGCCCAAATTAGCCACATACCCCAGACCACAGTAGACTCTGACAGTTCAATTAACTATATATTGGGGAAAATAGCATTGATTAAGTAGGAATCTTAGGAAGTGGTTAATTACATTTCCTGTATAACTTAAGACATTTTGTGCTTCAGCCCATCTTAATGAAAATCTAAATATATCAGACCCTTTGCAGAGAACAGATCACATGGCATTTATTTCTGTGTCCTTGAAGCTTACTTAATCAGGCTTTGTGAAACATACATACTGTCTTCTTCAGTGTTTCTGCAATTATTGTAGTGCTTAGTAATGATTTCTTAGTAATGATTTCTGATTCTGGAGAAAAGATTGTTTCCTGATATTTGCAATAAGGCTATGCTATGACATCAGAACACTTGAAACTCTATATCACATCAGAGAATCTGTATTTAATGACTGGAAATTCATAGATCTTCAGTTTCATTCTTCTGAGTCTCATAGATGTCTTCTTTAGAACTTTGTGGGTTTTGTTTTATTTTAATCTAACCCTAGATTACGTCAGGTAAAAATTTCTAATCCCTGGATTTGATTTTAAAAATAGATTCTAGGGGTGTCTGGATGGCTTAGTTGGTTGAGCATCTGACTTTGGCTCAGGTCATGATCTCATGATTCATGAGTTCAAGCCCTTCGGGCTCTGTGCTGTCAGTGCAGAACCTGCTTTGGATCCTCTGTCTCCATCTCTCTCTGCCCCTCCCCCACTCATGTGTGGTCTCTCTCTCTCTCAAAAATAAAATAAATAAATAGAGTGATTGATTCTAGTTATTTATATACTTATTCTATGTATTGATTTCTTGTTGCTGTTTTTATTTTTACTTTCAACTGTGCAACACATTTATAGAGCACGTGTATTCCTATGGTTATAACCCAAATACCTGACATCCCACCATTAGGTATGTACAAATGTGGCAACATTGATACTGGGGCCTAGATCCCAATTATTCTGAGTCTTGCTGTATGCCTCCAGTTCCTCCATCACCAGGGTGGTGATTTTTTTGCATGGGTTTAGGAGAAAATCTACTTATTCTCCATCTTCTTCAATGTGTCTTCTTGCTGTCCTGCACTTTGGTACACTGTGGCCTATCAGGGGAAAGGAACTGTCCGTAATTCAGAATTCATCAGATGGGCTTCAAAGCAGAGTTGCTTTATCCCAGAGTCTTACAAGTTTTGCTTGAGCTCCATTCCCTCTGTTTTCCACCCTTTCCTTAAGATCTTAAATCTAATTCCTTCACAAGGTAGAAAGAATATATGTCATTTCTATTGTCCCATCTCCCAGAAGCTTTTAGGGTGGGGCTGGGTGGGGAGAAACCATGTACAACAAATCCCTCCTTGTTCATGTAGCCTTTGTCATTACTTCTCCAGGTACAGATGATGAGACAATTTGGGGTAGCATGATATTTGTTAGGAAGTAACGCCTATAAAAGAGAGTAGAAGCAGAATTGGGTGGAGGAAAAAGATGAGCTGCAATACAGATTCAACAAAGCCTCTATCAGCATGGTAGAAAGCTCTAGAGTAAGCACTGGACGTGAGAGTTTAACATTGAGCTGAAATGGTCAGGCCTTTACACCCCTAACTGAGCCAGTCATAGGTGAACTGACTTCAGAAGGGTATGACTTCAGTGAGGTGGTTCTCTGCAGTTTAAGCCAACTCTGAAGAAGATAAAGTTGGAAGATGTTTTCTGAGAACTCTTCCTACAACATGGCAGCCACTCCTTTCTTGCATGAGGATCTGGACTTTGTCTATCATGGCTTCCAAGCAAAATGACTTCATATAGCTCTTTAATGGAAATCAATACAAGGGTATTTACAAGGGTATATACAAGGGAAATAAATACAAGGGATAATGTCTAACTCTTCTCCCAGAAGCATTTGAGCCCTTGCACCCCCTAGGAGCTTTTGCCCTTATATTGGATTTAAGTATGCAAAAATTTGAACATGTGTCTGTGAAGAACATGAAGCATGTACAGCATTCTTAATATGTACATCAAGTGAAAGGTCTCAGTCCTTCTCACTGATCACCCTGGAAATGTGAATGTTCATGCTCCACCCAGACACAGGGTGGAGCCAGAAAGGAATTGCCACTTACCACGCTTGAGTTAGATGCACAGAGATCAAGATCAGAATTTAAGAAGATACAAAATAAGAGAGAAAGGTTGGGAGCTCAAGTGGTCAGAGCCAGATTGCAAAATCAAGGCCATAGACACCTATGATTAGACTCATTCCAAGATGGAGATTCATTACTTAACATAAGGCCAGAAAAGTAAATTTTGACAGGAAAGAGATAACCTGGAATCCTTTGGCATTGATCTTGACTTTCTACTAACATTTTCATTGGTAATGTTGATACCGTTTTTTAAAACATTTTTGGGAATATATTATGTATAAGACACTGTATTGAATCTGCATATTATCATATTAATCCTTAAAGTAAACCTATGATTTCGGAGTTATCTTGTCTATTGTAAAAATGCAGAAGTTGATTCTTGTTCATATTAAGAATTTGCCCTAACTCAATAGTTAGTAAATGGTGAGACCTCTCTTCTCAGCCTTGTTCTACTGTACCCAGAGGATAGAATGAAGACCAATAATTGTGAGTCACGGAGAACAAATTTGGGTTAAATACAAGAAACATTATAATGATAAGGATTGTCCAAATACAGAATTGGCTGCCTTGGTGGAGATCTCTCCATTACTGGAATGGTTCCAGCAAAGACTAGGTGGCCATCTGTCATGCTCATTGCAGAGGCAAATCTGACTGGCTAGGAGGTTGAACTTAATGATTTTGCAATGCTTTTTCCAATCCTGAGGCTCTAATTTTAAATCCCTGGTAACTCCTGCAATTTCCATTCCAATTCTGTTTCTGAGTCTTTATACAGCTGACTTGCTTCTCCAATATTTAGACTTTCTCTTGATTTAGAGTGAACATTTCCAGTTAAGAATGGAATTTGGATAATTTATACTTTAATATAATTCTTATTGGAAAAAGATAGATGCTCAACTATATACTGTGCCAGCATAACCAAGATAAAGCTAGGCTATTCTAGGGCTTGCCTCAGCACAGTGTCACATTTAGAAGAAACTCTAATTTCATATGAACAAATATTTGGAAATTGAATAGGCTATTTAAATCTTTAATAAAGTTTCTTTTAAAAAAATAGATGCCAAGCATAATACTCAGAGAAAAAGAAACTCCTTAAAAGTAATTTTTCTCAATGTATTTTTCTTATACTTAAGTGAGTAGCAACCGGCCCTAAATGTTTCCTCTTTTCAAAAGCCCCAATCTCCTCAAAATCTAACCCATGTTTGATTTATCATTTTATCTTAAGGATACGTCTCTGCCCTTTCTGTTTTAAAACAAGTGTTCTCTCCTTTGTCTTCAATTCTTCAATTTACCCATTAATATTACACGTCACTTTCTTAGAGGGCAAGAAAGAAGGGAGCCTTGAATACTCATGTTTTATAATAAAACTTCAGTGAATTCTTTAAGAACCTCCTGAAAGAAGGGAACATGTTTTTTTGCACCACCCATTGGTCCTTCTCATCCATAGCCTGAACCCCTTCCTCTCTTACAGGATCCAGTGGGATCTTCTAAGAGCTGAGCACTGACTGTACCCATTAAAGTTATGTCCAACAAACCTAGGTATGAGTAACTTAGACAAGTCCAGAGTAGCAACCATGTTGTTTTTCAGGTTCAGTCACCTCCCAATCCTGGTTGTATTTGTCCTAAGAAGGAAGGAAGATAAAATGTTTATCCAGTTTGTTGCTTCACAGCTACTTGATGCTTCTCTTAATCTTCAGTTCATCTCTGACATTTTCCCTTCCACTCGTGGGTCCACAGTATGCCAGGTAACATTTTCCATTTTCCATTCCACATTCTCATTGTGGAGATGATTTAGGAGACACAGCCTCTGGCTATCTCTGAAGCATCAGCTGATAGAGTTGAAACCACTCATCTCTGCCAACCTGGGTCACATTTTGGGGTACCCAAATTTAGGAGTCTATAGTATCTCTCGATTCTCATACCTTACCTAGAGTTTCAGTCTGAGTTCTGCTATTTGATTTCTTTCCAGGGAGACATCATGCTCACTCTTTTCTTTTCCCCTTTCCCCCCAACCTTCCTCTAATTAGCTTTGCTAACAGCAAGAATTCAGACATCTCATATAGGTGGTGAAATCTGAAATAGTTTTGTAACTCTTGGCTATAAATTGCTACTGCACTGACCTGATCTAGGAGTTTCTGATCCTCCAAGCTACCTTCTACCCACTTACTGCCCAATTATCAGCTGTGGAAGTCCCTCCAGTCTGGAAGAAAATGCAACTCGTAAGTCCCTTTCCTGCCCATATACAGCTATCAACTAGACACAAACATTCCAGCTTCTCTTCACTTTTTCTAGGAGATTCAGGCAGCCCATACCAAAATAGATTGCATAGAGTGCATAAATAAATTCTAATCCTGGACCCTGTAGTCTTACTTAATTGCCAGTATTTCTCCTCCTTCCTCTACCTCTTGGTTCACTGCAAGTTTTGCCCACAACTTAATATTTCCTTTGTTTGTTTTTTCTTCTCACATTGCTATTATAGTTACCTGTGCACATTGTCAAGTTTCTTGGAGTAAAAGAAGATTCATGCATTTTTTGTATAAAGATCATAACTTTCAAAACATCACATAATTAAAGATTGATCCTGACACAGGGCATCAGGTCTTTCTGTTTAACATCTGAAGTCACATGTTGCTTTTGGCCCTATCAAAGACACAGTTTATAACTCACAGAGCCCACTTTGAAATTATGAAATTCTTTTTTTTTTTTTAGTTTTTTTTTTAACGTTTATTTATTTTTGAGACAGAGAGAGACAGAGCATGAATGGAGGAGGGTCAAAGAGAGGGAGACACAGAATCCGAAACAGGCTCCGGGCTCTGAGCTGTCAGCACAGAGCCCGACACAGGGCCCGAACTCACGGACCGCGAGATCATGACCTGAGCCGAAGTCGGCCGCTTAACCGACTGAGCCACCCAGGCGCCCCTGAAATTATGAAATTCTTGATGAATTGTTTTTAATTTGAATGAGTCACATAGTGTTAAATATTTTGCATAAAGTGAGATATTGATATTTTATACGATGTAATTTCTAATTTGCAGAATCCAAATTCACATAAAATGTTACCACACTGTGGCCTGTAATATCAGTTCCAAAAGTACTTGATGGAATACCCCAGAGCTGGAGCTTAATTCTCAGGAATTTTGTCTTAAAAATTTGGCCCAGAACAAAGCTTTGAATCAGTCCATTATGCCTGCCAGTGACCACCTGTCCCTTTTGAGAAAGGTCTATAATTCTTTAAGATATTGAATTTCTATAGAAGCCAGGTTAAAACAATAAATATATCTAGCCTAAAATTCACTGTGGTAGCCGTGGAAATTCATGGCTCCTGCTGTGGGGAACCTGGTTGACAGATGGCCCCAGTTACTGACCCACCGGATCTGTCACCTCTGAGACCATACTTGCAGTGGGATGCTCCCAGCCAATGACTGAGCACAATGAAGGTACTAATGCCAGTTCATTCCTGTGAGGATTCAAGACTCTTCTAAGGAGTGATTTTGACCCATCTTAAAGCCTTTTGAAACAAATACAGCCTGAGGCTGCTATTATCCAATCCTCCTCCCTTCCTGTCCTTCTTCCCTGGAGTCAGAGCTGCATCCCAGTCTGAAGGTTCTCCCTGTCTTCTCCTGCTTGCTCCCCATTATCCTTCAATGGGCATTTCTCCACCAATAAATGTGTTGTACATCTAATCCTATCTTTGCATCCACTGCTCCACAATAATCTTTAATCAATTTAATGAACATCTACTTTTATATGGCCAAATATATTGCCTAAATACCACAATTCTGACCTCACAGTGGTGTCCATGGTATCTCTCTGGCAATGAGGAGGCATTTCTAGGACCATTGTTGCTCATGTTGGATCAATATCTATCCCATGTGTCATAGGTCCGTTAATTTGGCAGCCGTGAAGAAAATGCTCTCTGTGTTAAATTGGAGGGTGATAATTTTAAATTACTTGAATCTGGGGGCTCCTGGCTGGCTCAGTCGGTTAAGCATCTGACTTCAGCGCAGGTCATGATCTCACGGCTGGTGGGTTCAAGCCCCACATTGGGCTCTGTGCTGACAGCTCAGAGCCTAGAGCCTGCTTCAGATTCTGTGTCTCCCTCTCCCTCTCTCTCTCTCTCTGCCCCTCCCACTCTCATGCTCTGTCTCTCAAAAATAAATAGACAGTAAAATTTTTTTTCAGTGATTTGAATCTGAATATTGCACTTTTTATCCCAAACCCCTTCCAGAATAAAACCAAATAATGTTTAGGGGCCTCTGGGTAGCTCAGTCAGTTAAGCTCCAACTTAGGCTCAGGTCTTGATCTCATGGTTTGTGGGTTCGAGCCCTGCATCAGGCTCTGTGCTGACAGCTCAGGAGCCTGCTTTGGATTCTGTGTCTCCCTCTCTCTCTCTGCCCTCAGCTAGTCGCATTATGTCTGTCTCTCTCTGTCAAAAATAATTAAACATTACAAAAAATCTTTAAAAAATAGTGTTTAGCTACTCCATTTTGGCATAACATGTTGCATTTGTAAGGAACTCTGGTCTGACATCCAAGAAATTTGAAAAGAAATTTACATCTTATTTTGTAGTTTCTTGTAATTGTTCAAACAGGGAGTCAATTTTTAAAATACAACAAAATTTCTTGAAATTCAGTTCTTTAACTTTTCCAACAGCTTGGAATACCCCCATCTCCAGATTTGTTAAAATTCTTCTTTCATAGTTGCCCAACCTACAATGGCTCATATTGTTCTCAATCTCTGCTCACACCTTTCTATATTCTTCCTTGTTCCCAAGAGCGACCCTGTCCTTTCCAGTGTACATAAAGCTAACATTTTGGTTCTCCATTTCACCCTTCATTCATTGCTTCTTTCACTTTGAAAACAGAAAATGAGGAAGAATGTCAGCATTCTGCATAAACAATTGTCTTTGTTCCTGTTACTCCCTCATACAAGTATACAATTATTCCAAATCCAGGTGCTTTAACTATAGCATCTTCTCACACTCCAGCAGACTTTAGGCTCTCTGCTAACTTCTGGGTCCTTCCAAGTAAGGGTCTCATGAAAGTAGCCCAAACATTAGCAATTCAGCACCCTTCACAATGAAAAATCCCTTCATCTGAGAGAATTTAGGAGGCAGCAGAATGCCTGGCCTTGTGGCTAATTCAGCAGTGATCTCTCATTCACACTACTGAGGTCTGGCAGCTCAGTTGGAGGTTGGCTAAGGCTAGAAGAGAAGGAAGTACATCCCTGCAGGCTGGTCACGGTCCTCCTCCTGTCAACGCTTCCTGCTGCACACCCCATAATCAATCCTGGCCACCACTGCCCGCTTGCTACTGCTTGGCCTGAATTGGTATTCTTTCTGCCTTACCAGTCTGCACTTAGATTTATGATTTATTTAGAATTGGATTACATCAAGGCTCAAGGCCAAGGCTCCATAATCCGTCACCGTCTCCACCGTGGCCAAACACAAACATTTGTTTTAGCTGCATCAGCATCCCTAAACCCTGTTCGAAGGATACCCATTGTTAATCACTATAGCAACCGCATCTCCTTGTGTGTGTGTGTGTGTGTGTGTGTGTGTGTGTGTGTTTCATTGCCTCCCTCCTTCCCTGTTCCAAATAAAAGCATTGACTCCATCAGGTGATAGATATTCATAATTTAACAGAATGGTGGCAAGTCTAAGTTATGCTGTTGAAATACATCACAGGCAGAGTTGCTTTGCTATTTGTTTTTGTGCTGAATAGCAGCAAGTGTTTTAAGTTATGGGTTTCACACACACATAAGGAAAAGAGAGGAGGTGTATGTAATTGTCGCCAATATTGATGATGGCTTCTTGCCCACCAAGTAGTCTCGAGAAGCAAAATGAGGGTGCTGCTCCCCTAACCGGCACTAATGTTTTTATACTTTATTATTGTTTGTTAATAATAGTGAGAAAAAACCCATATTTGATATTTCAGTAGCTCATCACAGTTAACAGAGGGCAAACCTCATCCAAAGTCATCCAGACTTTCAAGTGTTTTGTTAAGGGTATTTACACTTAGTTTTGTGAATAAGGAAATGTAAGTGTAGAGGAGTGAAATAGTAAGCCTATACTCCTCCAGTTTCTAAATCACAAACAGAGAACTGAGGGCAGATCTTCAGATTTCAAGCTGAAAGTACCTTCTGTTAAACCATCATTGCCTCCTTAACAGAGGATACATCTATGTGGACTAACATATCAATTTTAAATTGATGTACAGGAGCACCTGAGTGACTCAGTCGGTTAACTTTCCAACTTGGCTCAAGTCATGATCTCACAGTTCTTGAGTTCAAGACCCGCATTGGGCTCTGTGCTGACAGCTTGGAGCCAGGAGCCTGCTTTAGATTCTCCATCTCCCTCTCTCTCTCTGCCCCTGCCCTGATCATGCTTTGTCTTTCTCCCTCCCTCCCTCTCGCTCTCTCCCTCCCTCCATCTCTCAATAATATTTTTTAAAAAATTAAAAAAAAATTGATGTACATAAGGGCATCAAGAGTATATCTTGATGAAATATATCTCTGTGAAACTGTACAGAAATGGAAGAACAGTGGGTTAAGTGACCCTTTTGAGGATCTGGGGCATGATTACGTATTGGCGAAATAAATCAAACAGCAAATGATATAAAAAATGAAATGGATTGAGGAGACCTAGCTTTTAGTCAAGTTCAGCCATTAACTCTCTGAGAGTCATTTTTCCTCTCTGAGAGTTTCTTTGTGTGTGAATTTTGGGAATTGAAAGAGATTATTTTTAAGTTGATAAACTTGTAATATTCTCAGATTCTATCTTAAGTGCATGTTGTATGCTTATCCTTGAGCTTGACACCCTAAGCTTGTATCCTCCATAATCTTATAAATAATGTTCACAAGACCCAGACATATAACACCAAACAAAGGGATGTAAAATTGTATCTAAATGTTATGTTTTAAGATTCAGATATAAATAATGTAGTTGGCCAAAGAAAAGTTATTCAAGGAGGGTTTGCATGATCAAGGAAGATGATCATGGTAGATCTTCTCTATGGTAGAAGAGAAATCTGAGCTACATGATGAAGGGCAGGAGGAATTTGATAGGCTGGGAAAATGGAAGTCCACACTTAGTGGGGAAGATGAAGTACATGAAATCCCAGTTAAGGGCATGAACCACAGCATCTCCATTCGGCTACGAGTGTTGACTTTCCTGTACCACAGCTTTCTGCTTGGTTGTGAACCTTGGAAGTTGAACCAAAAGTAGGTGCAAAAGGGACTGAAATGATTATTCCCCATTTATTCAAAACCAACCTTCAAAAATTTTTACAGAGAGAGGTGTTAAAGGAGGGGGAAGAAGAATAGAAAATGACAAAATATAAAAGATCACAGTAGAATTAGTATTGAAACGTAAATATAATCCTATCTAATCCAATCAACTAACTACAGAAAGGGAAAGGAAGCCTAAAAATTGAAGTGACTCTTCCAATGGCATACAATGACCACAGGCACCATGACCTGTATACACTCTATATCCTCATTCTGGTGCTCTTGGGCTCTATGGAAGCAGTGAATGGGAAACCAAAGAGAAAGACAGAAAAGAGTGACTAAGAGGGGAAAAAAGGGTGAGGGAAGAAGGACCAGAAAAATATGCTAGTAGGATTCCAGAAAGATGTGTGTGCTCACTCAGGTGTGGGAGGACTTGTTCAAAGCTGCCCCCAAATGGTAGGAATTTGGAATGCTGCTCATGCCCATCCCTCATTGCCTTGAGCACTTCTTTGAGTGTCTTGATGGCTGACAAATGTGAGAGGTCACCAAAAGTTAGAGCTTTAGTTGGTCTATCTGCTTTTATGTGCATTGGATCCCCTTTTGGACTACAGACAATTGAATCAGAATAAAGCTGGCTTTCAATGAGTGACAATCTAGATGAGTGGTTCTGAACTGAATCACATTAAGAGATATAAAAAGTACCCAGGTCCTCACCTACTTGAAAACATTCTCATTTAATTGAGCAGAGTAGGAATTAAGATTTCATAGGGTTTTTTTCATTTATTTACCCAGATTAAAAAATGAACTTCATAGTAATCTTAATCAGAACCAATATCTGATTATGCCCCCCTACACACACACACACAAAATCTGATTATCCCAGACAGTTGCATCTGGAACATGAGCCAGCAGCTCATGGATGAGTAGATATGAGGGTCAGAGTTAGGGAAGATCACTGATGATTCACTCCTACACTGGAGCATTAACTATTTTAGGGAACTGTGTATCTGCATTTTGTAAAACCCTTCCCCATCAGCATTTAAGGCCTTTCCAGAGATGAGGGGTCTCTTAAGAAAAGACCATAAGAAATTAATACCAAAGCCTCTGGAATACACCACCAAAGGAGACAGAATTCTTATTTGAAAGGACTATGGGGGTCATTCATAATCTGTTCATTATCTGAATTGGGAACTATGTACCCCACTGAAGGTCACTTACCCCTTGTACTGATTTGTTTGAACTAAAGAAATAAGACTGACTTAAGAAGGAAGCGGAGGTTCTTCAACTGGCCATACCCTTAATTTCTCCAGGTTGGCTTTGTACTTGTAGAGCAGTGCTGACTTTTCTAGGGCCCAGATCCTGGGCCTGAATTGTACCTGCCTTCTAATAAGAATGGACATGGGAAAAGAGAAAGACATTTATCTCAGAGATGGGGTGAAACAGAGGCCTCGAGGTCAGTGGGATTCCCCTTCCTGTATTTTAAGCCCAGAATGTCAGCACCTTGATAAGAGCAATAAATGAATGACACCTCATGAACTCTGGAGTGATGAATCTTGACCTCTCTTCTGGGGACTTCTGATCTCAGTCAGCCTCACTCTACCTGAGGGAAAGCCGCACAGAAGCTCTCTTCCCATATACTGAATGGGATTACCAACAGACTAAGGAGAATTATGACTGTGCTTGAGGACACTCTGAAGGCAAATCATACCAGCCCCTGCCACAGCATCTGTGGGGACTCCCACTGAAAAATACTTGTGATATTGGAAAAATTGATGATTACTATAATGAACTATTTGTATCTACTATTTGCTAACATTTTGCTGAGATATATACACTAACTTGAAAACAATGAAAGCTTTTACTGTTAATGTGTATTAGTATGAGTTGAACTGGAGAGTTGTAGATATAATATACATTTATGCAGTTGCATTATTATATGTGTGCATAAATATATGCATGGTATAAGTTGAACTAAGGAGTTGAACAAAATGCTTTCAAAGCACTGATTAGAGGACAATCTATTCTTACAAGGCCGTGGTAGTGGGATTTAAGACATTTTAAAGAGTCTGTGATTTCTGAATCAGATTTTGAAGTTGAGGGATTTGGCTGGGTTGAGAATATTGGGGAGAACCTCCTTCCTGGAGGAGAGTTTGGGAACACAGACTCAAGAGTTTCTGGATCATCCAACTCTCTGGGAGGGCGTTGCCTGGTAGGACTTTGGTTTTGTAGGACTTGAGGACACAGTTGGGACAGCATAAGCCAAACTAGTCACATCATTTCCTAGCCTACAATGCCTTCAAGATTCTAGTCCATACTTCTCTGTCTAGACTCCTGCCTCATTTCCTACCATCTCCTTATGTTAGCTACTCCTGGCCCCCTGCTTTGAGTTTTAACAGAAATTCCTCTGCTCAGTCTTCATCTTGTTAAAGGCTGCTTATCCTTGAGATTTCTATTGGAAATATCACTTTTTTAAAAGTGACATTCATCAGTCTCCAGACCAATGCAAATTTTACTCCTACTGATGAGGGTTTTTTTTGGGTGGCAGTGGGGTGCGCAGGGTCCGGAGCCAGCAACCAAGAAAGAATTCTTGAAGAGGTATTTGGTGCAAAAAGGTGATTTTATTGAAGCAGAGGGACAGGACCTGTGAGCAACAAGAGCTGACCCAGGACTATGAGGAGAGACTGGTTTTATACTTTGGAGTTGGGGGAGGTAAAGTCCAGGGGAAATTTCCAGTGAGATTTTCATATGCTAAAGAAGACTTACAGGACAGTGGAGGCCTAGCTATTGTCAAGCTAAGGTTGTTTTTCCATCTAGCAAAGCATTAGCCTTAAGACAGTAGGGAGTTCCTGGAGAAACATTTTACTCTGCCAGCAGATATTTGTCAATGGGCTGCAGGGATGAGGAAATTTAGTTCTATCTGCCATTTCCTTCTGCCTTTGTTTCCCACGTCACTATGGAGGGGTGATGGAGACTTAGGTCCTGCAGAACTATGATCTCTATCGGTTAACCATTTGTTTTTCCCCTTTCCTTTGTTCTTGGGCAGCCAGGAGTGCCAGAGGAATATCACACATATCCCACCTGAGGTGGGCTTATGCCCACCCTGTCAGCTTGCCTTTTGCTCCCTCAGCATTACATCCTCTTTTGCAACATTCATCATCCATAAGTTTACTTTTTCAGTGTTTCTATCCCCATTAGACCTCAAAATAGACTATCTTATTTACCAGCGTGCCCTTGTGACCTACTATTTTCCTTAGCATCTAGTAGGTTTTCAAAAAAAAAACTTGTTAAAAGAGAGAATAAGGCCAGATTGTGAAGGACCATGAATGCCAGGGTCAGAACCTTATCCTTCAGGTGACAGGGATCCACTGTAGATTTTTTTAAAACCAGGGAGAAGCACTATCAAAGCTGAGCTACTGAGAGCTCTCTCTTTAGGTGATGTTGAAATTGGCAGGAGCTGAGGCTTTCAGCATGGAGACTCCCTGACTGCATATCTTAAGAAGCCATGTTAGCCATACCAGAATCCTATATTGTTATTGCTGTTTTTACTGAAGAAAATGATTCTTCTCCAGCCTCCCTCCCCTATCATAATCCCAACTGATGAAAAGCACAGCCAAGCACTTGTAGTAGTAGGGATGAAGGAGGAAAAGGAAAAACCCTTTCTTCAATTGCTTCCCAAATCTCCCCAGTGCTTTGATTTGCTTTCAGAGAACCCTTTAGCTCAACAAACAATTGCAAACTACCCAGTTGCAAGGTAAAATGAAAAGCCCACAGGCATTAATTATATATAGAGATATTTAAAAAGAAGCTACTGCTTAATTATTGTTTGCAAATCTCAGTATTTAAATTGACTTATTTGCAAATGTCTGTTTAGAAATTGACTTTGTAATTATAAAGTCAGTGCAGGGATGTCTCAGGCCCTGGAGGAGTCTCTAACGAGGAATGATAATGTAACAGCCAGAGTGAGACATCCTGAGCTGCATTTTAATAACTAGAGGTGGTTGGCAGGGGGTTGAGATGCTTAAAGGAAAATCCCTAAACTGGTAAATAAAGGGGCCAGGGTCTCCCTCTCTGGCAACAGATCACTGGAGGATACAGGAGGGGACAGTCAGGGGGAATAGAATTCTAAAAACCTGGCAAGGGTGGGGGTTGGAGCTCAGGAAGAGTGGAAGGTGTGCTGTGTTCTACATGAGAATGGGTCCTTCTTTGGAACCAGCCATGGAAGTTTCAAGAGGTCCCCTCCATGAACCATGCCCTTCCCAATTGCTCAAATCTAAGTATTGGCTTTATAAATTGAATTGCATTTCCCTAAAATACACATGCTGATTTTCAAACTTCAGTACCTAAGCTTGTAAACTTATTTATAAATAGTCACTTTACACATTATTAGTTGAGATGTGGTCATGCTGGAGAAGAATGGGCCTTAATCTAATATAAATGGCATCCTTGTAAAAAGGGGAAAGTTGGGCAAAGGCTATACACACAGGGAGAATGCATATGAAGGTGAAGACAGAGACTGGGATGATGCTTCTACAAGCCAAGGGATGCCAAAGGTCGCCAGGAAGCTACCAGAACCAGGGGAGAGGCAGGGAGCAGATTCTCCCTTGTAGCCCTCAGAAGGAACCAATCCTGCTGACACCTTAACCTCAGATTTCTAGCTTCCAGATCAGGAAGGGAATACATTTCTGTTGTTTAAACCACCCATTTTGTGGTACTTTGTTATGGCAGCCCTAGGAAACTAATGTAACTGGTATGTGCAATTCTCAACGACATTGCAAAACTCTACTACGGAATTGGAGATGGACCAACCTGGAGGTAACCAGAAATTCTCTCAAAACACTAGAATATTAGACATTGAGGGACCATGACCTTAAAACCATTTAGATGACCAGTTGTTCTCAAACATGGTTATGTTTTGGAATCACCGCGGGAGTTTCAAAAACAGTGATACCTGTATCATATCTCAGTGATCCTGGTTTAATTAATCTTGGATGCCTCCTGGGGATTAATCTTCCAAATGCACCTGAGGAGAATCTGATTTGCAGCCAAGGTTGAAAACCAGTCTTGAAAATTTTAGATCATCTTCTCCATTTAAGGGTGAGGAAAGTAAGTGTCAGAGAGGTGAAGGAATAATTGCCCAGGTAATAATGCTAATGACTGGAAGAGGTGAGAAGCAGCCCAGACAACTTGACTTTCAGTTCACTGTTCTCATGGGCAGCACTGCATCCTTTTGGCTCCAGATACAGAGTGTAAGTACTGATTTCCCGGGCATCCTCTAGCACTAGGCAAATGGGAATCTTGGCCTTTGGTATTTAAGGAAGAATGTCAACCTCTACATGGGCACAGTGAGTTTACAAGATCATTTCATACATTCCACATTCTATTGCTTCACATCAACTCTATGATATTAAGTAGGGCAGTTATGTTCTACCTTTTTAAGAAGAGAATGAGTAAGCACAGAGAAATGAGATAGTACCCTAAACCATACCATTGGTTAAAAGCAGAACCAGCATTTAAACTCAAGCCTTTTAAAACTATTCAGGCATCCATCACTTGCCATTGAGAATGAAGTTAAACTGTCTTGATTCAATTTTAGTTTAAAATCTTTCTAAAAACATCCTCTTTTACTCCCCTACCTTCAAGGAAGAATTTGTGAACATAAATATACTGGGTTCAATTCAAATTAATGTCCATTTTTTTCCCAAAGAGATAAAAATCTTGCATGAACTCTGAGCCTTCATTTCAAATGATTTCTCAAGACTCAGAGTAATGGTGGAGAGTCTTCCCATCACAATGTTAGAGGAGTACTCAAAGAAGTGTAATGCTGCCATTTTACTAAAGGTACATTTAGTACCCTGCTATAAGCTGATCATCCTGGTTCTTAATCTCAGTCACCTCAGTCACAAAGGTATCTAACTAGAGCTACTTGACCCCTATCTGTGATTCTAATTGTGCTCTTGTTACGGAACCAGGCTGGAACGCTGGCGGAAAAACCAAGCGGCACTCGGAGATTTTGGTGGATCGGAGATTTATTTAACACTGGCGGGCTTAGAGGAGACCGTTTCTCCAAAGATCTGAGTGCCGAATGCAAGTGGGGAGGGTAATTTATAGTCATTAGCTTCCATATCTGTGGGGGGTTTTCCAGCGCGCAGCAAACAAAGGAAGAAGCACATGGAGGAGGGGTCTCTAAGCTACAGACCAGAGTTTGTTTTAGCCCCATGGGCCATCTTTGGCATACTTTATTCACTTCTCCAACATTCCCCCCTTTGATGCCTTTTAAAAAAACTTTTAGTAGGTATCACCTTTCAGTTTTACAGGTTGGTACTCTCAGAAGGCTAAGATACGTGCAGTAGTTTGGCGAGCAATAGTGTTTTCAATAAAATGTACCGCGGCACTCAGCATACAGGGGCCAATGGATACAAGTAAAATTATGGAGAGGGCCCCACCAGGACAGGAAGCCAGGATGCCCAATCTGTGAGATCCCATCCTTTCCATTGATTGATACTTCCCTGTTGTCTATGTTGAATTCTTTCCTTGAGTTCCTTAACCTTAGTTGTAACTATTCCTGACTGGTTTACAAAACAGCAACATTCTTCCCCCAGAAAGATGCAAGTCGCTCCTTTTTCTGAAGTGAGGAGGTCAAGGGCTTGCCTATTTTGGAGGGTCACTGCCGCCAGAAAGTTTATTTGGTTTTATAAAGTTACCAGAGAATCTGCCACCCGTTCCATGTCTTCATTTATCTCTTGAGATAGTCTATGGTATAGTTCTACGGATAAACCTATGCCCCCTATTCCGTTTCTTATTCCTGTTGCAATTTCTGTTTCTATCAGAACAGGTAACAGGGCTGCCCATTTAGCCAGGGACTTGGGGCTAAAAGGCTGTTAGGAACTGATCGTCAGTGTATACGAATCTCTCTGGGGTTAGGAAGACAGAATAACGTATCTGAGTCAGTTGGCCTCTAAGCATTGGTAGGCTGAATTAGAACACAGATAGAAGACCCCAGGGGTTGAACACAGGGTTGCATTCCTCTTTAAGGATCTATTTCTTCCGCATAGAGAGGTACCATTCATACCTTCAGGGACCATACAAATTAGATTATCGGCATTTGTGAGACAGACCCCAGTGGCCAGGGATCCAATTAAGACAGAGGTGTTGGTTTTGAGACTTTCAGGAGCTTCCCAGGTCAAAGGGATGGCAGTGGCTAAGTAAGCCCTCTAGCTGAAGGGCAAGCACATTCAGCAGGTTTGGGTGTGATTATCTATTTTAGGGAGGACTTGTAAAGTAGTGTTGGCCCATCGCTGAAGTGGAGAATTGGTAAGCATCTGATTGAGGCCTGAAAGGTTCAAACCTTGGTAGGCTGTTGGGGGAGTGGTCGCCTTTATGGCTTATATTACCCTATCCTGGGTACCCTTTATAACTTTTTGAAGGGCCCTGTCTTGTACCCCTCCCCCATCCGACATCCCCATTGAGGAAGGTAAGTGTAGCAAGCTCGCTTCCCTCTCTGGAGGCCCTTGTTGTGGGTTCCTGACATTTTGGGTTATCTCTATGGTCCAAAACTTAGTCCCTGGGGCACCGGGTGGGTGACTGACAGAGAGTGGGTGTTTTTTCCTTGTAGCATTCTTTGTGAAGGGAAGTGAAAGCACTGAATGCCCTTAACCCCCTTATTGTCATATAACAATCCTGGGGGCAAAGTGGGTAAGCGGCAATTGTGAGGGTGAGAGAGGTTATCGTAATATACAGGCAGTACTTAATGATCCTCCCATCCAGAGGAGGTATGTGAGACCCAGAATGCATCTTTTGTCCCATGTCCAGCTTGTTGGTGCAGTCTCTGTCAACCCAACAGTAAAAAAGTAAGATCAGGGCTATGACGCCAGTAAGGGGCAAGGGCTGGCAGAGTTGCATCCAAACCCCTGGGCTAGGTTCATGCATTGATTCCTCCAGCTTCTGCTGTGCTCAGGCCAGCCAGCTTCCGGGGTGTGGCTGGAGCAGGGCTGGAGGTCCTGGGCCAGTTTTCCTTTTGAGGGTCAGTTTAAGAGGTTTGACTGGATTTGGATCACTTTCTCAGGTTGTGGGTTCTTCTGAGTTGGCCTTCTTAACTGTGGAGGGATGGACCCATGGGGTGATACCTAAAACTTTAAGGGCTATAGGAGTTGTTAGAATAACAGTATGAGGCCCAGTCCACAGTGGTTTAAGAAGTTCCCTCTTTCAATCTTTGGCCCACGCAGCGTCTCCTGGCTGAAAGGGGTGAACGGGGGTCCCTCAGGAAATTGGGACCCTCTCTATGGTGTATCTCTGTAACTTAGGACCCAAGGTCTGGAGCTGTTCTCTTATTCCCTTGTCTCCAATCTGGTGTAGGTCTCCTGGGAGTTTTCCTAAACATGGAGGGTGGGAGGTCCGCCTATATAATAACTCAAAAGGGGAGAATCCTAGTGCCCCAGGCATGCATCGGGCACACAGGAGGGCCAGTGGTAGTAAATCTAGCCATGGGAGATTAGTCTCTTGGTGGAACTTGGCCAGGGTTTCCTTGAGGGTGCAATTCATCCGCTCTATTACCCTGAGCTCTGGGGTCAGTAAGCAGTGTGCAGTTTCCAGGTAATGTTGAGGGACTTTGTTAGGGTTTGTATAATGTCTGCCACAAATGCAGGCCTGTTATCACCGTGTATGGTTAAGGGTAGACCAAACCGAAGCATAATCTCCCATAGAAGAGCTTTGGCCACCTCGCGACTTCATTCCATTCTGGTTGGGAATGCGTCGACCCATCCTGAATACATGCAGATTATTACAAGGAGGTACCTGAACCCTTTATTTGGTTGTATGTCGGTAAGGTCCACCTCTAATTCTTCAAAAGGGGTGACCCCCCATCCTTTATGTGCCAGGCAGGGGCCGTGGGGCAGACCAAGCATTGTTTTTGGCACACGTTACACATTGTTCACTGATAGGTCAGCATAATGCCAGCAGCTGGCTGATATAGTAGTTCTTTTTGAGGAGGGCCTCTAGTGCAGTTTTCCCTAGATGCGTGAGTTGGTAATGTTCCTTCACTAGGTGTTTTCCCATAGACGACAGGACAAAGATGTATCCATTTGGCATGACTCACCATCCCTCTTTGCTTAGCGTGCCCCCTTCTGTCGAGGCCCAACTTCTTTCTTCATTTGTGTACAGGGGCAGGGAGGCTTCCCTCTGGGGCACTAGAGTCATAGTGTAGGTAGGAGCTTCACCTGGGTCACCACAGGCGGCCGCTCTGGCTGTTTTGTCGGCCAGGTGATTTCCTTGAGTTATGGGCTCGTCTCCTTTCTGATGTCCCTTACAGTGTAGGATAGCTACCTTGTCTGGCAGCCATAAGGCCTCAAGAAGCTTTAGTATTTCTTCCTTGTTTTTGATAGTTTTCTTTGCAGCAGTAAGGAGGCCTCTTTCTTTATAGATGGCCCCGTGTACATGCACAATAGGGAAGGCATACCAGGAATCAGTGTAGATGTTAACTCGTTTACCTTTGCTAAGGATGAGGGCTCGGGTTAAGGTATACAGTTCACCTCATTGTGCTGACCATCCTTCCGGCAAGGCCTTGGCTTCCAGAACCTTGGTGGTTGTGGTTACCGCATATCCTGCTCTTCGGCTTCCCTCTTATAAATAGCTGCTCCCATCGCTAAACAGGGTAATCTCTGGGCTTATCATAGCCTGGTCTTGGAGGTCCAGGCAGCTGGTGTAGACTTCATCCATACTTCGGAACAGTCATGGTCGGGTTCTCCCTCCTCCGTGGGAAGGAAGGTGGCCAGGTTTAATGTTCTTACTGTTTCAAGAGTGACCCTTGGGTTTTCATAGAGAAGGCCTTGGTATTGTGTCAGCCGAGAATTGGAGAGGAAATGATGTCCTTGGGTGCTCATGAGGGACATCACTGCGTGTGGGACCTAAACATTAAGTGTTTGTCCCAGTGTGAGTTTGTCTGCCTCCTTGATGAGCAGGACTGTGGCTACCAGTGCTCTGAGGCATGGTAGCCATCCTGCAGCCACAGGATCAAGTTTTTTTTTTGACAGGTAGGCTACTGGCCGTTGCCAAGGCCCCATGCTCTGAGTGAGCACTCCAAGGACTATTTTGTCCTTTTCATGTACAAAGAGGTTAAAGGGCCTTTCTGTGTCAGGAAAACCCAGGGCTGGGGCTCGTCCCAGAGCCAACTTTATTTCTGTGAAAGCGGCCCTTGCCTCGTCAGTTCCTGTGAAGGGCTCCTGGTCTGGCCCTCCCAACAGGTCATAGAGGGGCCCCACTATGGCTGAGAATCTGGGAATCCAAATGCGACAGAACACTGCGGCCCCTAAAAATTCACGCAAGCCTCGTTTTGTTTGGAACTATGGCACTGTGGTGATAACTTTCTTCCTTTCTGGTCCTAGTTCTCTTTTTCCTTTTGTGAGGAGGAAGCCTAAGTATTGGATCTGCTGCTGACAAATCTGTGCCTTTTCCCAAGAGGCCCAGTACCCCAAGAGGGATAGGAGCTGCAGGAGGGCCTTGGCACCTTTCATACAGTCTTCTTGGGTGTCGCTGGCAGGGACGAGGTCATCTACATATTGGAGAAGGACACACCCTGTGGTTTCCCTCAGAAAGTCGGCGAGGTCTGCAGCTAGTGCTTCCCCAAAAAGAGTGGGCAAGTTCTTGAAGCCTTGAGGAAGTCGTGTCCAGGTCAGCTGCATCTGGCACCCCGTAACGGGCTCAGTCCATTCAAAGGCAAACAATGGTTGACTTTGAGGAGCCAGGGGAGGCAGAAGAAAGCATCCTTTAGGTCGAGGCCTGTAAACCATCTGGCTGACCCCAGAATTTGGCTGAGGAGAGTATACGGGTTCAGAACCACTGGGTATAAGTAAAAAGTCACATTGTTAATGGCCCTCAAATCCTGTCCTGGTTGGTATCTTCCTCCTGGCTTCTTGACTGGAAAAGCAGGGTATTCCAAGTTGATTGGCACTCAATTAGAATACCTGCTTCTCTGAGCTTGGTCAGGTGCTCTTGTATACTCAGTCTAGCCTCAAGTGGAAGGGGTACTGCCTTTGTCTCTGCGGTTGGGCTCCAGGGATCATGTCAACGATGATGGGGGCCCAACTCCAAGCTAGTCCAGGTGGGTTATCTTCAGCCCATACAGAGGGGAATGTAAGCCTGAATTCTGAGGGGCTACAGGGTAGGGTCCGGGTGCAGAATAGTCTCCATTCTTCTTCCATTGTCAGCGTAATCACCAAGACCAGGGTTTCCTTCTGCCTTGGGTTTAATTGGAGGTTAGTGTGTCCAGTGTGTTCAAAAGTTATCTGGGCCCCAAGCTTAGAGAGCAGATCCCGGCCCAGAAGAGGAATCGGGCGGTCAGGTAAGTAAAGGAATTCATGCCAGACTTTGTGACTCCCAAGTTCACATTGTTGAGCTTGGCAGAAAGGCTGCTTCATAGCCCGTGTCCCAGTAGCCCCAAGTATGGTTACTGTCTTTTGGCTTAAGGGTGCCACTGGGGAAGTAACAACAGATTATTCAGCCCCAGTGTCAACCATAAAAGTTATTGTTTGGGCCCCTACCTTCATTTCGACCGTGGGCTCATGGAGGCCAAGAGAGAAAGAGCCTGGTCCCCCTCAGTCCGATTCTATCCCAACCAGAACAACGAGGTTCTCGCCTCGAGGTTCCTCCTGATATCGGCTGGGTTTTGAGGGCCCCTTCCAATTCAGACACTCATTCTTCCAGTGTCCTTTCTCTTTGCAGTATGCACATTGGTCCCTTGCTAAGGGGGCTCTGGGCTTCCCCCCTTTTGGTGGTTGGGATCTTCTCATCTTTGCAGTGTCCATTTCTTTTAGTGCTGCTGTGAGAAGGGTGGCCTTCTTTTTTAGTCTTCTCTCTGCTTCTCTTTCAGCTGCGACTTCTCTGTTCATGAAAACTTTATTGGCGACCTCTATCAGCTGAGTGATATTCATCCCGGCAAAGCCCTCCAACTTCTGGAGTTTTCTTCTGATATCTGGGGCAGCCGGTGCCACAAAAGAGGTATTTACCGTTTGTTGACTTACTGGTGCCTCGGGGTCAAATGGGGTATATACACAGTATGTGTCACATAATCTTTCACGGTAGTCTCCAGGAGACTCCCCAGGGTGCTGTGTGACTGATGATTTTTAGTCATGTTCATGGGTTTTTTGGCTCCAGCTTGGACTCCCTGAAGGAGGACTTCCTGGTATCGTCAGATGTGAGCCTTTTCTTCTTCTGTGGTGAAATCCCATGTTAGGCATTCTTCAGGCGCAGCAGCTTGAGCCCAGACAGTAGGGTCATTGATCCCCGGAGATGCGTGATCTTCTAGGTACTGTTGTGTTTCTCTCATTATTCTCCTTCTTTCTTCTGTATTAAACAGAGTACAGAGTAACTGTTGACAATCTTCCCAAGTCGGTCGGTGGGTCTGGAAGAGGGACTCCATCAAGTCAACCATTGCTTGTAGCTTTTCAGAGTATGATGGAGTGTTGTGTTTCTAATTGAGGAGGTCGGTTGTAGAAAAAGGTTGATAATACATCATGGAACAGCTGGGCTGGACTGTTCCATCCTCATTCTGCCTTTCAGGTTCTCTTGTCTCTCTTACAGGCATTTGGAGAGCATTAGGTCTGGGTCTGGGGCGCAGTCTGGCTGCTGGCCCCTGTGGGGGAGGGTTCTTCAGGTCCGAGAGGGGTGGGGAGATGAACAGCACAGACTTCAACCACAGCAGAGAGACAGACAGGGAGGAGTTTTGAGCTCAGGGGGAGGGGGAGGGAGCTTGATGGGTCATAAGGAGGTGGAAAGACAGTATCTTCCTCTGCATCTCCTTTAAATATTAGAGGAGCGGTGCATCGCTTCTTTGGCTCCCTGGGTAAGCCTCCGGATAAAGTGGCTAAAACTTTTGCCTGGCTCTGTTTGCTAAGGATGAATCACACCCAAGGTGGGGGTTTCAGGCAATTTCAAGCCAGGAGTTGATGTCTGGAAATTGATCAGGGTGGCCTGGGTTCCCAGTGACTGTTAGCCACACCCACTGCACTATTTGAGCATCTAATGTCCCTTCTGGGGGCCATCCTACATTGAATATGGGCCATTCTAGTTCACAAAAGGTCCTTAACTTCCTGGGTATCATTTTCACCCCATTATTGCCTGAAAATCCCTTTTTAAATTTTTTGAGCATGACCTCTAAAATTGTAGGCTTACTCTGTTTTGATCCTATTATAAATTTCTTTCTCGTGTTCGATGTCACAAAGACAGACAAACGGAGGATATCCCCTCAGATGAGAGGACCAATCAGATACTCCACTGGTCGCGTTCCGAGGGAAACTTGAGTTGAGGTTTGGCCATATTGGACTCAGCGTCGTGACTTGAGATCGGAATCTGATCTGATACTGCCCTAGACCTTAAGCTCTCACCATGACACAGGAGAGCCCATTTAGACTCTGTAGACTTTTGGGGACCTTAAGGGTGCCTGTCCGTGGAGCCACAAACTCAAACTCTACTGGCAAGCCTGGCTGAGCCACACATTCTCTCTCACACATACACACACACACACACACACACACACACACACACACACACACACCAGAGTCTATTACGTTCC